>NC_060198.1:30153350-30758558 GCF_021184085.1 Oncorhynchus gorbuscha | reverse complement strand
CACTCCCATTTTAAGGAAATTACAGCCCTGAAAGCTTTGCTTGACTTGATACGTCCGTTGAAAGCGTATTATAATGTCCTACCACTGAGGCTTGACAAGCTGCCACACTATCAATTGTACCACTCTGCTATTAAGGGAGGCTGGAGGAACACAGACCACCCAATGAAGATTTGGTGCAAAACGTTGCTCAGCTGTGACCACCAGGCTGAGAGCATGTATACAGACCAACCTGAAGAATATGTTGATATCCCCCAATAAATAAAGGCTGAATACTGTCACACTCTGAAAGATGAACCCTTTAGTTTGGGATGATAGGAAGGATTTTACAGTATATCCCAGCGCAGGTATAGACACCACAAAAGCTATACTGTTACAGTCCAGAGTCCAGTTGGACTATTTTATATGCATTATCCAGTGTTTCGAAGGACAATACTGTATTAAATATCAGTACAGTACAGATACAACTCTTACAACTAAATATGGAAATACTCTATCGGAGTTGCTCTCAAATCATAATCAAATGAACGTTTATTGGTTGCAGGTGTTATAGCAGGTGCAGCAAAATGCTTATGTTACTAGCTCCAACAGTGCAGTAGAATGTCTAGCAAATACAATACAAATACAAATACAAATACAATACAGATACAATACAAATACAATACAAATACAAAAAATACAAAAATATAAACAAGTAATCAAGAAATCAAGAAATGACCGAACGAGTACAATTAAGAATCCAGATTAGATATATTACAGTGAGCATGTGTCAGAATCCAGATTAGATATATTACAGTGACCATGTGTCAGAATCCAGATTAGATATATTACAGTAACCATGTGTCAGAATCCAGATTAGATATATTACAGTGACCATGTGTCGGAATCTAGATTAGATATATTACAGTAACCATGTGTCAGAATCCAGATTAGATATATTACAGTAACCATGTGTCAGAATCCAGATTAGATATATTACAGTAACCATGTGTCAGAATCCAGATTAGATATATTACAGTGAGCATGTGTCAGAATCCAGATTAGATATATTACAGTGAGCATGTGTCAGAATCCAGATTAGATATATTACAGTGAGCATGTGTCGGAATCCAGATTAGATATATTACAGTAACCATGTGTCAGAATCCAGATTAGATATATTACAGTGAGCATGTGTCGGAATCCAGATTAGATATATTACATGGACCATGTGTCAGAATCCAGATTAGATATATGACAGTGAGCATGTGTTGGAATCCAGATTAGATATATTACATGGACCATGTGTCAGAATCCAGATTAGATATATTACAGTGAGCATGTGTTGGAATCCAGATTAGATATTACATGGACCATGTGTCAGAATCCAGATTAGATATATTACAGTGAGCATGTGTCGGAATCCAGATTAGATATTACATGGACCATGTGTCAGAATCCAGATTAGATATATTACAGTGAGCATGTGTCGGAATCCAGATTAGATATATTACATGGACCATGTGTCAGAATCCAGATTAGATATATTACAGTGAGCATGTGTTGGAATCCAGATTAGATATTACATGGACCATGTGTCAGAATCCAGATTAGATATGTTACAGTGAGCATGTGTCGGAATCCAGATTAGATATATTACATGGACCATGTGTCAGAATCCAGATTAGATATATTACAGTGACCATGTGTCAGAATACAGTATATTAATATGTGGTGTCTATAGACAATAGAGAATTACATTTGGAAGGAAAATGGTATGTACAGTAGTGCTGTAGGTTTATTAGGAGAATACAGTATATATAGTGCCTTTAGAAAGTACTCATACCCCTTGACTTATTCCACATTTTGTTGTGTTACAGCCTGAATTAACAATTCATTAAATGTACCTTTTTCCTCACCCATCTACACAAAATACCCCATAATGACAAGTTAAAAACATGTTTTTAGAATTGTTTGTAATTGAAATGTATTGAAAATAAAATACAGAAATATCTAATTTACATACAGTATATTTCAAAAGTTTGGACACACCTACTCATTCCAGGGTTTTTCTTTATGTCTACTATTTTCTCCATTGTAGAATAATAGTGAAGACATCAACACTATGAAATAAGACACACTGAATAATGTAGTAACCAAAAAAGTGTTAAACAAATAAAAAAATATTTTACATTTGAGATTCTTCAAAGTAGCCACCCTTTGCCTTGACATCTTTACAAACTCTTGGCATTCTTGTCATGCAGGTGAAAGAGGACCCAAAAGCGACTTGGCGAAAACAGAGTCTTTAATCCAGTAAAGTAAATACAAACAAAAAACACAACTTTCACTCGAAATGACGAGGACAAACTGGAGACTCGATCTTGAACAGCAGGTGAACAGCAGGTTGCCTCGGGAAGGCACTTGAACCAGACAGACTCAGACACCTGCTCACCACGCAGCATCTGAGGAAAACACGACACGACAGGGCGATACACAAACACAGCACGGTGAATTCTAGACAAGGAACCGACAGGACAGGAACGGAACACAAAGGAAGAAATAGGGACTCTAATCAGGGGAAAGGATCGGGAACAGGTGTGGGAAGACTAAATGATTGATTAGGGAATAGGAACAGCTGGGAGCAGGAACGGAACGATAGAGAGAAGAGAGAGCGAGAGAGTGAGAGAGGGAGGGGGAGAGAGAGGGATAGAAAGAGGGAAAGAACCTAATAAGACCAGCAGAGGGAAACGAATAGAATGGGAAGCACAGGGACAAGACAAGATAATAAATGACAAAACATGACAGTACCCCCCACTCACCGAGCGCCTCCTGGCGCACTCGAGGAGGAATCCTGGCGGCAACGGAGGAAATCATCAATGAGTGAACGGTCCAGCACGTCCCGAGACGGAACCCAACTCCTCTCCTCAGGACCGTAACCCTCCCAATCCACTAAGTATTGGTGACCCCGTCCCCGAGAACGCATGTCCATGATCTTATGTACCTTGTAAATAGGTGCGCTCTCGACAAGGACGGGAGGGGGGAGGGAAGACGAACGGGGGTGCGAAGAAAGGGCTTAACACAGGAGACATGGAAGACAGGATGGACGCGACGAAGATGTCGCGGAAGAAGCAGTCGCACAGCGACAGGATTGACGACCTGGGAGACACGGAACGGACCAATGAACCGCGGAGTCAACTTACGAGAAGCTGTCGTAAGAGGAAGGTTGCGAGTGGAAAGCCACACTCTCTGGCCGCAACAATACCTTGGACTCTTAATCCTGCGTTTATTGGCGGCTCTCACAGTCTGTGCCCTGTAACGGCAAAGTGCAGACCTCACCCTCCTCCAGGTGCGCTCACAACGTTGGACAAACGCTTGAGCGGAGGGAACGCTGGACTCGGCAAGCTGGGATGAGAACAGAGGAGGCTGGTAACCCAGACTACTCTGAAACGGAGATAACCCGGTAGCAGACGAAGGAAGCGAATTGTGAGCGTATTCTGCCCAGGGGAGCTGTTCTGCCCAAGACGCAGGGTTTCTGAAAGAAAGGCTGCGTAGTATGCGACCAATCGTCTGATTGGCCCTCTCTGCTTGACCGTTAGACTGGGGATGAAACCCGGAAGAGAGACTGACGGACGCACCAATCAAACGACAGAACTCCCTCCAAAACTGTGACGTGAATTGCGGGCCTCTGTCTGAAACGGCGTCTAACGGGAGGCCATGAATTCTGAATACATTCTCGATAATGATTTGTGCCGTCTCCTTAGCGGAAGGAAGTTTAGCGAGGGGAATGAAATGTGCCGCCTTAGAGAACCTATCGACAACCGTAAGAATCACAGTCTTCCCCGCAGACAAAGGCAGACCGGTAATGAAGTCTAGGGCGATGTGAGACCATGGTCGAGAAGGAATGGGGAGCGGTCTGAGACGACCGGCAGGAGGAGAGTTACCCGACTTAGTCTGCGCGCAGTCCGAACAAGCAGCCACGAAACGGCGCGTGTCACGCTCCTGAGTCGGCCACCAAAAGCGCTGGCGAATAGACGCAAGAGTGCCTCGAACACCGGGATGACCAGCTAACTTGGCAGAGTGAGCCCACTGAAGAACAGCCAGACGAGTGGAAACAGGAACGAAAAGGAGGTTACTAGGACAAGCGCGCGGCGACGCAGTGTGCGTGAGTGCTTGCTTAACCTGTCTTTCAATTCCCCAGACTGTTAACCCGACAACACGCCCATAAGGAAGAATCCCCTCGGGATCAGTAGAAGCCACAGAAGAACTAAACAGACGGGATAAGGCATCAGGCTTGGTGTTCTTGCTACCCGGACGGTAAGAAATCACAAACTCGAAACGAGCGAAAAACAACGCCCAACGAGCTTGACGGGCATTAAGTCGTTTGGCAGAACGGATGTACTCAAGGTTCTTATGGTCTGTCCAAACGACAAAAGGAACGGTCGCCCCCTCCAACCACTGTCGCCATTCGCCTAGGGCTAAGCGGATGGCGAGCAGTTCACGGTTACCCACATCATAGTTGCGCTCAGATGGCGACAGGCGATGAGAAAAATAAGCGCAAGGATGAACCTTATCGTCAGACTGGAAGCGCTGGGATAGAATGGCTCCCACGCCTACCTCTGAAGCGTCAACCTCGACAATGAATTGTCTAGTGACGTCAGGAGTAACGAGGATAGGAGCGGACGTAAAACGTTCTTTTAGAAGATCAAAAGCTCCCTGGGCGGAACCGGACCACTTAAAACACGTCTTGACAGAAGTAAGAGCTGTGAGAGGGGCAGCAACTTGACCGAAATTACGAATGAAACGCCGATAGAAATTAGCGAAACCTAAAAAAGCGCTGCAACTCGACACGTGACCTTGGAACGGGCCAATCACTGACAGCTTGGACCTTAGCGGAATCCATCTGAATGCCTTCAGCGGAAATAACGGAACCGAGAAAAGTAACGGAGGAGACATGAAAAGAGCACTTCTCAGACTTTACGTAGAGACAATTCTCTAAAAGGCGCTGTAGAACACGTCGAACGTGCTGAACATGAATCTCGAGTGACGGAGAAAAATCAGGATATCGTCAAGATAGACAAAAACAAAGATGTTCAGCATGTCTCTCAGAACATCATTAACTAATGCCTGAAAAACAGCTGGCGCATTGGCGAGACCAAACGGCAGAACCCGGTACTCAAAATGCCCTAACGGAGTGTTAAACGCCGTTTTCCACTCATCCCCCTCTCTGATGCGCACGAGATGGTAAGCGTTACGAAGGTCCAACTTAGTAAAGCACCTGGCTCCCTGCAGAATCTCGAAGGCTGATGACATAAGGGAAGCGGATAACGATTCTTAACCGTTATGTCATTCAGCCCTCGATAATCCACGCAGGGGCGCAGAGTACCGTCCTTCTTCTTAACAAAAAAGAACCCCGCCCCGGCCGGAGAGGAAGAAGGCACTATGGTACCGGCGTCAAGAGACACAGACAAATAATCCTCGAGAGCCTTACGTTCGGGAGCCGACAGAGAGTATAGTCTACCCCGAGGAGGAGTGGTCCCCGGAAGGAGATCAATACTACAATCATACGACCGGTGAGGAGGAAGGGAGTTGGCTCGGGACCGACTGAAGACCGTGCGCAGATCATGATATTCCTCCGGCACTCCGGTCAAATCGCCAGGTTCCTCCTGAGAAGTAGGGACAGAAGAAACGGGAGGGATGGCAGACATTAAACACTTCACATGACAAGAAACGTTCCAGGATAGGATAGAATTACTAGACCAATTAATAGAAGGATTATGACATACTAGCCAGGGATGACCCAAAACAACAGGTGTAAACGGTGAACGAAAAATCAAAAAAGAAATAGTCTCACTGTGGTTACCAGATACTGTGAGGGTTAAAGGTAGTGTCTCAAATCTGATACTGGGAAGATGACTACCATCTAAGGCGAACATGGGCGTAGGCTTCTCTAACTCTCTGAAAGGAATGTCATGTTTCCGAACCCATGCTTCGTCCATGAAACAACCCTCAGCCCCAGAGTCTATCAAGGCACTACATGTAGCACCCGAACCGGTCCAGCGTAGATGGACCGACAAAGTAGTACAGGATCTTGATGGAGAGACTTGAGTAGTTGCGCTCACCTGTAGCCCTCCGCTTACAGATGAGCTCTGGCTTTTACTGGACATGAATTAACAAAATGTCCGGCAACTCCGCAATAGAGGCACAGGCGGTTGGTGATCCTCCGTTCCCTCTCCTTAGTCGAGATGCGAATCCCTCCCAGCTGCATGGGCTCAGACTCTGAGCCAGAGGAGGGAGATGGTTGCGATGCGGAGCAGGGAAACACCGTTGATGCGAGCTCTCTTCCACGAGCCCGGTGACGAAGATCTACCCGTCGTTCTATGCGGATGGCGAGAGCAATCAAAGAGTCCACATCTGAAGGAACCTCCCGGGAGAGAATCTCATCCTTAACCACTGCGTGGAGTCCCTCCAGAAAACGAGCGAGCAGCGCCGGCTCGTTCCACTCACTAGAGGCAGCAAGAGTGCGAAACTCAATAGAATAATCCGTTATGGACCGTTCACCTTGGCATAAGGAAGCCAGGGCCCTAGAAGCCTCCCTACCAAAAACTGAACGGTCAAAAACCCGAATCATCTCCTCTTTAAAGTTCTGGAACTTGTTAGAGCAATCAGCCCTTGCCTCCCAGATAGCTGTGCCCCATTCTCGAGCCCGGCCAGTAAGGAGTGAAATGACGTAAGCAACCCGAGCTCTCTCTCTAGAGTATGTGTTGGGTTGGAGAGAGAACACAATCTCACACTGCGTGAGAAAGGAGCGGCACTCAGTGGGCTGCCCGGAGTAGCAAGGTGGGTTATTAACCCTAGGTTCTGGAGGCTCGGCAGGCCAGGAAGTAACAGGTGGCACGAGACGTAGACTCTGGAACTGTCCAGAGAGGTCGGAAACCTGAGCGGCCAGGTTCTCCACGGCATGGCGAGCAGCAGACAATTCCTGCTCGTGTCTGCCGAGCATGGCTCCTTGGATCTCGACGGCAGTGTAACGAGCGTCTGAAGTCGCTGGGTCCATTCCTTGGTCGGTTCCTTCTGTCATGCAGGTGAAAGAGGACCCAAAAGCGACTTGGCGAAAACAGAGTCTTTAATCCAGTAAAGTAAATACAAACAAAAAACACAACTTTCACTCGAAATGACGAGGACAAACTGGAGACTCGATCTTGAACAGCAGGTGAACAGCAGGTTGCCTCGGGAAGGCACTTGAACCAGACAGACTCAGACACCTGCTCACCACGCAGCATCTGAGGAAAACACGACACGACAGGGCGATACACAAACACAGCACGGTGAATTCTAGACAAGGAACCGACAGGACAGGAACGGAACACAAAGGAAGAAATAGGGACTCTAATCAGGGGAAAGGATCGGGAACAGGTGTGGGAAGACTAAATGATTGATTAGGGGAATAGGAACAGCTGGGAGCAGGAACGGAACGATAGAGAGAAGAGAGAGCGAGAGAGTGAGAGAGGGAGGGGGAGAGAGAGGGATAGAAAGAGGGAAAGAACCTAATAAGACCAGCAGAGGGAAACGAATAGAATGGGAAGCACAGGGACAAGACAAGATAATAAATGACAAAACATGACAATTCTCTCAACCAGCTTCATTAGGTAGTCTCCTGGAATGCGTTTCAATGAACAGGTGTGCCTTGTTAAAGGTTTATTTGTGGAATTTCTTTCCTTCTTAATGCGTTTGAGCAAATCAGTTGTGTTGTGACAAGGAAGGGGAGGTATATAGAAGATAGCCCTATTTGGTAAAAGACCAAGTCCATATTATGGCAAGAACAGCTCAAATAAGCAAAGAGAAATGACAGTCCAGCATTAGTTTCAGACATGAAGGTCAGTCATTCCGGAAAATGTCAAGAACTTTGAAAGTTTCTTGAAGTGCAGTCGCAAAAACCATCATCCGTTAAGATGAAACTAGCTCTCATGAGGACCGCCACAGGAAAGGAAGACTCAGAGTTACCTCTGCTGTAAAGGATAAATTCATTAGAGTTAACTGCACCTCAGATTGCATCCCAAATAAATGGTTCACAGAGATCTCTGCATGTGTGGTTCCCACCGTGAAGCATGGAAGAGGGTGTGTGATGGTGTGGGGGTGCTTTGCTGGTGACACTGTCAGTGATTTATTTAGAATTCAAGGCACACTTAACCAGCATGGCTACCACATCATTCTGCAGCGATACGCCATCCCATCTGGTTTGCGCTTAGTGGGACTATCATTTGTTTTTCAATGACCCAACACACCTCCAGGCTGTGTAAGGGCTATTTGACCAAGAGAGAGTGATGAAGTGCTGCATCAGTTGAACTGACCTCCACAATCACCCAATCTCAACCCAATTGAGATGGTGTGGGATGTTGGAACAGCATTCCAGGTGAAGCTGGTTGAGAGAATGCCAAGAGTGTGGAAAACTGTCATAAAGGCAAAGGATGGCTACTAAAAAAAATTGATTTGTTTAACACTTTTTTGCTTACTACATGATTCCATGTGTTATTTCATAGTTTTTTAAATTATTCTATAATGTAGAAAATAGTTTTAAAAAAATAAAGAAAAACCCTTGAATGAGTAGGTGTGTCCATAATTTTGACTAAAAACAAAATTGTAACTTGCCACACAGGAACGTTCAATGTCGTCTTGGTAAAACTCCAGACTATATTTGGCATTTTGTTTTAGGTTATTGTCCTGCAGAAAGGTGAATTTGTTTCCCAATGTCTGTTGGAAAGCAGATTTAACCATGTTTTCCTCAAGAACTTTGCCTGTGCTTAGCTCTATTCCATTTATTTTTATCCTAAAAATCTCCTTAGTCTTTGCCAAAGACCAACATACCCATAACATGATGCAGTCACCACCATGCTTGAAAATATGAGTACTGAGTGGTACTCAGTGATGTGTTGGATTTGCCCCAAACATAACCCTTTGTATTCAGGACATAAAGTTCATTTCTTTGCCACATTTATTTACATTTACTTTAGTGCCTTATTGCAAACAGGATGCATGTTTCGGAATATTTTTATTCTGTAAAAGCTTCCTACTTTCCACTTTAGTTTAGTGGAGTAACTACAATGTTGTTGATCCATCCTCATTTATTTTATGTAATTATGGCAGACGTTCTTATCCAGAATGGCTTACAGGAGCAATTAGGTTGAAGTGCCTTGCTCAAGGGCACATCAACAGATTTTTCACCTAGTCAGCTCAGGGACTCGAAGCAGTAACCTTTCAGTTACTGGCCCAACGCACTTAACCTAGGCTACCTCCCGCCACCAGGTAGCTCAATCATTAAAAAATAATGTTAGACACTATTATTGCACACAGAGTGAGTCCATGCAACTTATTATGTGACTTGTTAAGCAAAAAAAAAAACATAGACAAAAGGGTTCCAAAAGGGTTCGTTGGTTATCTCCATAGGAAAACACTTTTTGGTTCCATGGAGAACCCTTTTTGGTTCCAGGTAGAACCCTTGTGGGTTGCACGTAAAACCCTCTGTGGAAAGGGTTCTATATGGAACACAAAATGGTTCTACCTGGAAACAAAGGGTTCTCCAATGGGAACAGTCGAAGATTGGGTTCTAGATAGCACCTTTTTCTCTAAGAGTACTGTACATGGGGCATTAGTCTCTAGGTGCAGGGCAGAGTACGGGGCAGGTAGCTGGCTTGTGATGGCTGTTCAACAGTCTGATGTCCTGGAGATGGCCTGTCTCCAGACTATCGAGCTTTCTCCACTGTGTAAAAAACTATTTCATTAGAACTCAAAAGGTAAATGCTGATTGTGCCGAGATGGAGAATAGATAGAGGAGAATAGAGAGAGTGTTAAGAGACACACATATATATAGAGAGAGATAGCTGAGTGCAGGAGGAGCAGTACCACAGACAGTGGTCTTACTGTGCGGTCTGTGTCTACCCTGGCTCTCTGTGTGCTCTGATTAAACTATGATTCATGGGTCTGCTGGAGAGCCTTTTCAGCAATCCGTCTCCTCAATGAGATTTTTTCCCCTTTCAAGGGGTTTGGTAAATCAAGCATTCCAGGCAAGGATCCTGGCTGGACAATGTCTATGTATTGCTGAGGATGAGTTATTAAACACTATAATCACGGAAGCACAGGGGTCTGATCGCCACAGACAGACACATATTCATCTTGCCACTGTCAGTGGAATAACATCACCATTTGGAGACCGTTAGGTAATCACTCCCAAGACTGACCAGAGTAGCTTCCCACCTCCCACCCTCCCTCTGCAGTGCTCATCTGCAGAATGTGAGTGAGCTTGCCGGTGCTGTTTGATGGTGGATGTGTAATCACGCTCTATAGGCGTGAATACAATTCTACATATTCTATTCCTCTGTAATCCTACAATACTCAGTAAATATAACAAAGATGCCCGCCACAATGTGCGACGTACAGTGCCACAAAGCAAGTTGTATGCAGGTACACTGTAGACGTGATTGATTTACCCGACTGTAAAGCGGTAGATTATACAGGTACAAAAGAGATTCAGGGTACATATTGTGAGAACTGGTAGCTTCCATAGACACGGCAGCACATGGCTATAGTAAGGGTTTTGATGCACTCATCAATCATTAGTGAATCGCCTTGGGGCTGGGGTGTATCAGACACTATTATGATGCCATTAGTCCATTCCATAACTGTTAGATGTCAGCACCTCTATTAAGAGCGATTACTGCATTGATAAACGATATACCTTTACATTCACTCATTGTCGTCAAAGTCTAGACCGAGAGCACAGAAGCCTGCACATGAGAGACAACACATTTCTGTCCTTGCTGTGATCACTGCATTCAGGTTGGCTACCCAAAGTACCGAAATAATGCAGGGGGGTGTTAGAGCTGTCGGAAGACCTAAAGGATCACAGGCAACATCAGAGCAGTGCTTTGTGACAGCAACGGATATAAAACGAGCCCTCGCATGAGAGCTTGTGGACAGGAAAAGCTAGGCACAAACATTGCTTGCAGCATCCACAGCCATCCATAATCAATGACAAATGGGCATTTATATTGGATGGGAGTGCTACTATGTTCGAGTCAGATTAGGCAGAGGGTTGATTTGTTGGTCAACTGTGAAGATTGCCTCAGGAAGAGAGTAAAGGAAACCCTTTGACCACGGATGATTGAAAATACTAGGATGTCTCTGGATCATAGTGACTAAAGCTAAATGAAGGACTTCCTGCCCTAGAAGGACTCGTTAGGACATTGGCGACTATAACTGTCCTGTTAAAGTTTCTGTTTGCGAAACTAATCTCATAAAGACTTTAATTGCTTACATTGCATATCATTGTAACTGACCTCTTCTCAAAAGATGCATTTGCAATAGCTGGTTTATTTGAAGAAAAATAATGACATACTTTATTACAAAACCAGTAATTAGTAAGTTTACCTCGTGTTCACAGTAAATCCCTCGGTTATTAGTTATTTTCATGTTACTTTGAGTACTCTGTCTCTGTATTCTGTTCAAATAGTTCTCCTTGAGCCACCTTGACAACCTGTTGTATTATTTTGTAATTGCCAACAATAATTCCTAAACCATGATTGACATGAGGGACATTATTGAGCTTTAGATGGTTTTGTCAATCACATTTATTTAAAAAAGCTATTTTTACATCAGCATCAGATACACAGCCTAAAATCCCACAGAGAAAGCAATGCAGATGCAGGAGTACACAGTGCCTAGGAAAAACACACATTTCTATTTATTATTATTGTTTTAACAGTTCCTGTAATCAGTGATTTACATGTATTTATCCCTGTGTTGTCCTTAAGTACAACCCGCCATGTGTTGTCCATACAGTACAACCCTCCATGTGTTGTCCATACAGTACAACCCTCCATGTGTTGTCCTTAAGTACAACCCTCCATGTGTTGTCTATACAGTACAGCCCTCCATGTGTTGTCCTTAAGTACAACCCTCCATGTGTTGTCCATACAGTACAACCCTCCATGTGTTGTCTATACAGTACAACCCTCCATGTGTTGTCCATAAGTACAACCCTCCATGTGTTGTCCATACAGTACAACCCTCCATGTGTTGTCTATACAGTACAATCCTCCATGTGTTGTCCATAAGTACAACCCTCCGTGTGTTGTGTATACAGTACAACCCTCCATGTGTTGTCTATACAGTACAATCGTCCATGTGTTGTCCATAAGTACAACCCTCCGTGTGTTGTGTATACAGTACAACCCTCCATGTGTTGTCCTTAAGTAAAAGTCTCCATGTGGTGTCCATACAGTACAACCCTCCATGTGTTGTCTATACAGTACAATCCTCCATGTGTTGTCCATAAGTACAACCCTCCATGTGTTGTCTATACAGTACAACCCTCCATGTGTTTTCCATACAGTACAACACTCCATGTGTTGTCTATACAGTACAACCCTCCATGTGTTGTCCATACAGTACAACCCTCAATGTGTTGTCCATACAGTACAACCCTCCATGTGTTGTCTATAAGTACAACCCTCCATGTGTTGTGTATACAGTACAAGCCTCCATGTGTTGTGTATACAGTAAAACCCTCCATGTGTTGTCTATACAGTACAAGCCTCCATGTGTTGTGTATACAGAACAACCCTCCATGTGTTGTCCTTAAGTACAAGACTCCATGTGGTGTCCATACAGTACAACCCTCCGTATGTTGTGTATACAGTACAACCCTCCATGTGTGGTCCAGAAGTACAACCCTCCATGTGTTGTCCATACAGTACAACCCTCCATGTGTTGTCCATACAGTACAACCCTCCATGTGTTGTCTATACAGTACACCTCCATGTGTTGTCCATACAGTACAACCCTCCATGTGTTGTGTATACAGTCCACCATCCATGTGTTGTCTATACAGTACAACACTCCATGTATTGTCCATACAGTACAACCTTCCATGTGTTGTCCATACAGTACAACCCTCCATGTGTTGTCTATACAGTATAACCCTCCATGTGTTGTCTATACAGTACAACCCTCCATGTCTTGTCTATACAGTACAACCCTCCTTGTGTTGTCTATACAGTACAACCCTCCATGTGTTGTCCTTAAGTACAACCCTCCATGTGTTGTCCATACAGTACAACCCTCTGCGTGTTGTGTATACAGAACAACCCTCCATGTGTTGTCCTTAAGTACAACCCTCCATGTGTTGTCCATACAGTACAACCCTCCATATGTTGTGTATACAGTACAACACTCCATGTGTTGTCCATAAGTACAACCCTCCATGTGTTGTCCATACAGTACAACCCTCCATGTGTTGTCTATACAGAACAACCCTCCATGTGTTGTCCTTAAGTACAACCCTCCATGTGTTGTGTATACAGTCCACCATCCATGTGTTGTCTATACAGTACAACCCTCCATGTGTTGTCCATACAGTACAACCCTCCATGTGTTGTCCATACAGTACAACCCTCCATGTGTTGTCTATACAGTACAATCCTCCATGTGTTGTCCATAAGAACAAGCCTCCACGTGTTGTCTATTCAGTACAACCCTCCATGTGTTGTCCATAAGTACAACCCTCCATGTGTTGTCCATACAGTACAAACCTCCATGTGTTGTCCATACAGTACAACCCTCCATGTGTTGTCTATACAGTACACCTCCATGTGTTGTCCATACAGTACAACCCTCCATGTGTTGTCTATACAGTATAACCCTCCATGTGTTGTCCATAAGTACAACCCTCCATGTGTTGTGTATACAGTCCACCATCCATGTGTTGTCTATACAGTACAACACTCCATGTGTTGTCCATACAGTACAACCCTCCATGTGTTGTCCTTAAGTACAACCCTCCATGTGTTGTCCATACAGTACAACCCTCCATGTGTTGTCTATACAGTACAACCCTCCATGTGTTGTCCATAAGTACAACCCTCCGTGTGTTGTGTATACAGTACAACCCTCAATGTGTTGTCTATACAGTACAATCCTCCATGTGTTGTCCATAAGTACAACCCTCCATGTGTTGTCCATACAGTACAACCCTCCATGTGTTGTCTATACAGTACAGTACTCCATGTGTTGTCCATAAGTACAACCCTCCGTGTGTTGTGTATACAGTACAACCCTCCATGTGTTGTCTATACAGTACAATCCTCCATGTGTTGTCCATAAGTACAACCCTCCGTGTGTTGTGTATACAGTACAACCCTCCATGTGTTGTCTATACAGTACAATCCTCCATGTGTTGTCCATAAGTACAACCCTCCGTGTGTTGTGTATACAGTACAACCCTCCATGTGTTGTCCTTAAGTAAAAGTCTCCATGTGGTGTCCATACAGTACAACCCTCCATGTGTTGTCTATACAGTACAATCCTCCATGTGTTGTCCATAAGTACAACCCTCCATGTGTTGTCCATACAGTACAACCCTCCATGTGTTGTCTATACAGTACAATCCTCCATGTGTTGTCCATAAGTACAACCCTCCGTGTGTTGTGTATACAGTACAACCCTCCATGTGTTGTCTATACAGTACAATCCTCCATGTGTTTTCCATACAGTACAACACTCCATGTGTTGTCTATACAGTACAACCCTCCATGTGTTGTCCATACAGTACAACCCTCAATGTGTTGTCCATACAGTACAACCCTCCATGTGTTGTTTATAAGTACAACCCTCCATGTGTTGTGTATACAGTACAAGCCTCCATGTGTTGTGTATACAGTAAAACCCTCCATGTGTTGTCTATACAGTACAAGCCTCCATGTGTTGTGTATACAGAACAACCCTCCATGTGTTGTCCTTAAGTACAAGACTCCATGTGGTGTCCATACAGTACAACCCTCCGTATGTTGTGTATACAGTACAACCCTCCTGTGTGGTCCAGAAGTACAACCCTCCATGTGTTGTCCATACAGTACAACCCTCCATGTGTTGTCCATACAGTACAACCCTCCATGTGTTGTCTATACAGTACACCTCCATGTGTTGTCCATACAGTACAACCCTCCATGTGTTGTGTATACAGTCCACCATCCATGTGTTGTCTATACAGTACAACACTCCATGTATTGTCCATACAGTACAACCTTCCATGTGTTGTCCATACAGTACAACCCTCCATGTGTTGTCTATACAGTATAACCCTCCATGTGTTGTCTATACAGTACAACCCTCCATGTGTTGTCTATACAGTACAACCCTCCTTGTGTTGTCTATACAGTACAACCCTCCATGTGTTGTCCTTAAGTACAACCCTCCATGTGTTGTCCATACAGTACAACCCTCCGCGTGTTGTGTATACAGAACAACCCTCCATGTGTTGTCCTTAAGTACAACCCTCCATGTGTTGTCCATGCAGTACAACCCTCCATATGTTGTGTATACAGTACAACACTCCATGTGTTGTCCATAAGTACAACCCTCCATGTGTTGTCCATACAGTACAACCCTCCATGTGTTGTCTATACAGAACAACCCTCCATGTGTTGTCCTTAAGTACAACCCTCCATGTGTTGTGTATACAGTCCACCATCCATGTGTTGTCTATACAGTACAACCCTCCATGTGTTGTCCATACAGTACAACCCTCCATGTGTTGTCCATACAGTACAACCCTCCATGTGTTGTCTATACAGTACAATCCTCCATGTGTTGTCCTTAAGTACAACCCTCCATGTGTTGTCTATACAGTACAGCCCTCCATGTGTTGTCCTTAAGTACAACCCTCCATGTGTTGTCCATACAGTACAACCCTCCATGTGTTGTCTATACAGTACAACCCTCCATGTGTTGTCCATAAGTACAACCCTCCATGTGTTGTCCATACAGTACAACCCTCCATGTGTTGTCTATACAGTACAATCCTCCATGTGTTGTCCATAAGTACAACCCTCCGTGTGTTGTGTATACAGTACAACCCTCCATGTGTTATCTATACAGTACAATCGTCCATGTGTTGTCCATAAGTACAACCCTCCGTGTGTTGTGTATACAGTACAACCCTCCATGTGTTGTCCTTAAGTAAAAGTCTCCATGTGGTGTCCATACAGTACAACCCTCCATGTGTTGTCTATACAGTACAATCCTCCATGTGTTGTCCATAAGTACAACCCTCCATGTGTTGTCTATACAGTACAACCCTCCATGTGTTTTCCATACAGTACAACACTCCATGTGTTGTCTATACAGTACAACCCTCCATGTGTTGTCCATACAGTACAACCCTCAATGTGTTGTCCATACAGTACAACCCTCCATGTGTTGTCTATAAGTACAACCCTCCATGTGTTGTGTATACAGTACAAGCCTCCATGTGTTGTGTATACAGTAAAACCCTCCATGTGTTGTCTATACAGTACAAGCCTCCATGTGTTGTGTATACAGAACAACCCTCCATGTGTTGTCCTTAAGTACAAGACTCCATGTGGTGTCCATACAGTACAACCCTCCGTATGTTGTGTATACAGTACAACCCTCCATGTGTGGTCCAGAAGTACAACCCTCCATGTGTTGTCCATACAGTACAACCCTCCATGTGTTGTCCATACAGTACAACCCTCCATGTGTTGTCTATACAGTACACCTCCATGTGTTGTCCATACAGTACAACCCTCCATGTGTTGTGTATACAGTCCACCATCCATGTGTTGTCTATACAGTACAACACTCCATGTATTGTCCATACAGTACAACCTTCCATGTGTTGTCCATACAGTACAACCCTCCATGTGTTGTCTATACAGTATAACCCTCCATGTGTTGTCTATACAGTACAACCCTCCATGTCTTGTCTATACAGTACAACCCTCCTTGTGTTGTCTATACAGTACAACCCTCCATGTGTTGTCCTTAAGTACAACCCTCCATGTGTTGTCCATACAGTACAACCCTCCGCGTGTTGTGTATACAGAACAACCCTCCATGTGTTGTCCTTAAGTACAACCCTCCATGTGTTGTCCATACAGTACAACCCTCCATATGTTGTGTATACAGTACAACACTCCATGTGTTGTCCATAAGTACGACCCTCCATGTGTTGTCCATACAGTACAACCCTCCATGTGTTGTCTATACAGAACAACCCTCCATGTGTTGTCCTTAAGTACAACCCTCCATGTGTTGTGTATACAGTCCACCATCCATGTGTTGTCTATACAGTACAACCCTCCATGTGTTGTCCATACAGTACAACCCTCCATGTGTTGTCCATACAGTACAACCCTCCATGTGTTGTCTATACAGTACAATCCTCCATGTGTTGTCCATAAGAACAAGCCTCCACGTGTTGTCTATTCAGTACAACCCTCCATGTGTTGTCCATAAGTACAACCCTCCATGTGTTGTCCATACAGTACAAACCTCCATGTGTTGTCTATACAGTACAACACTCCATGTGTTGTCCATACAGTACAACCCTCCATGTGTTGTCCATACAGTACAACCCTCCATGTGTTGTCCATACAGTACAACCCTCCATGTGTTGTCTATACAGTACAATCCTCCATGTGTTGTCCATAAGAACAAGCCTCCACGTGTTGTCTATTCAGTACAACCCTCCATGTGTTGTCCATAAGTACAACCCTCCATGTGTTGTCCATACAGTACAAACCTCCATGTGTTGTCCATACAGTACAACCCTCCATGTGTTGTCTATACAGTACACCTCCATGTGTTGTCCATACAGTACAACCCTCCATGTGTTGTCTATACAGTATAACCCTCCATGTGTTGTCCATAAGTACAACCCTCCATGTGTTGTCCATACAGTACAACCCTCCATGTGTTGTCTATACAGTACAACCCTCCATGTGTTGTCCATAAGTACAACCCTCCATGTGTTGTCTATACAGTACACCTCCATGTGTTGTCCATACAGTACAACCCTCCATGTGTTGTCTATACAGTATAACCCTCCATGTGTTGTCCTTAAGTACAACCCTCCATGTGTTGTCCATACAGTACAACCCTCCATGTGTTGTCTATACAGTACAACCCTCCATGTGTTGTCCATAAGTACAACCCTCCATGTGTTGTCCATACAGTACAACCCTCCATGTGTTGTCTATACAGTACAATCCTCCATGTGTTGTCCATAAGTACAACCCTCCGTGTGTTGTGTATACAGTACAACCCTCCATGTGTTGTCTATACAGTACAATCCTCCATGTGTTGTCCATAAGTACAACCCTCTGTTTGTTGTGTATACAGTACAACCCTCCATGTGTTGTCCTTAAGTAAAAGTCTCCATGTGGTGTCCATACAGTACAACCCTCCATGTGTTGTCTATACAGTACAATCCTCCATGTGTTGTCCATAAGTACAACCCTCCATGTGTTGTCTATACAGTACAACCCTCCATGTGTTTTCCATACAGTACAACACTCCATGTGTTGTCTATACAGTACAACCCTCCATGTGTTGTCCATACAGTACAACCCTCAATGTGTTGTCTATAAGTACAACCCTCCATGTGTTGTGTATACAGTACAACCCTCCATGTGTTGTCTATAAGTACAACCCTCCATGTGTTGTGTATACAGTACAAGCCTCCATGTGTTGTGTATACAGTAAAACCCTCCATGTGTTGTCTATACAGTACAAGCCTCCATGTGTTGTGTATACAGAACAACCCTCCATGTGTTGTCCATACAGTACAACCCTCCATGTGTGGTCCAGAAGTACAACCCTCCATGTGTTGTCCATACAGTACAACCCTCCATGTGTTGTCCATACAGTACAACCCTCCATGTGTTGTCTATACAGTACACCTCCATGTGTTGTCCATACAGTACAACCCTCCATGTGTTGTCTATACAGTATAACCCTCCATGTGTTGTCCATAAGTACAACCCTCCATGTGTTGTGTATACAGTCCACCATCCATGTGTTGTCTATACAGTACAACACTCCATGTGTTGTCCATACAGTACAACCCTCCATGTGTTGTCCATACAGTACAACCCTCCATGTGTTGTCTATACAGTATAACCCTCCATGTGTTGTCTATACAGTACAACCCTCCATGTGTTGTCTATACAGTACAACCCTCCTTGTGTTGTCTATACAGTACAACCCTCCATGTGTTGTCCTTAAGTACAACCCTCCATGTGTTGTCCATACAGTACAACCCTCCATGTGTTGTCTATACAGTACAACCCTCCATGTGTTGTCCATAAGTACAACCCTCCATGTGTTGTCTATACAGTACACCTCCATGTGTTGTCCATACAGTACAACCCTCCATGTGTTGTCTATACAGTATAACCCTCCATGTGTTGTCCTTAAGTACAACCCTCCATGTGTTGTCCATACAGTACAACCCTCCATGTGTTGTCTATACAGTACAACCCTCCATGTGTTGTCCATAAGTACAACCCTCCATGTGTTGTCCATACAGTACAACCCTCCATGTGTTGTCTATACAGTACAATCCTCCATGTGTTGTCCATAAGTACAACCCTCCGTGTGTTGTGTATACAGTACAACCCTCCATGTGTTGTCTATACAGTACAATCCTCCATGTGTTGTCCATAAGTACAACCCTCTGTTTGTTGTGTATACAGTACAACCCTCCATGTGTTGTCCTTAAGTAAAAGTCTCCATGTGGTGTCCATAAGTACAACCCTCCATGTGTTGTCTATACAGTACAACCCTCCATGTGTTCTCCATACAGTACAACACTCCCATGTGTTGTCTATACAGTACAACCCTCCATGTGTTGTCCATACAGTACAACCCTCAATGTGTTGTCTATAAGTACAACCCTCCATGTGTTGTGTATACAGTACAACCCTCCATGTGTTGTCTATAAGTACAACCCTCCATGTGTTGTGTATACAGTACAAGCCTCCATGTGTTGTGTATACAGTAAAACCCTCCATGTGTTGTCTATACAGTACAAGCCTCCATGTGTTGTGTATACAGAACAACCCTCCATGTGTTGTCCTTAAGTACAAGACTCCATGTGGTGTTCATACAGTACAACCCTCCGTATGTTGTGTATACAGTACAACCCTCCATGTGTGGTCCAGAAGTACAACCCTCCATGTGTTGTCCATACAGTACAACCCTCCATGTGTTGTCCATACAGTACAACCCTCCATGTGTTGTCTATACAGTACACCTCCATGTGTTGTCCATACAGTACAACCCTCCATGTGTTGTCTATACAGTATAACCCTCCATGTGTTGTCTATACAGTACACCTCCATGTGTTGTCCATAAGTACAACCCTCCATGTGTTGTCCATACAGTACAAACCTCCATGTGTTGTCCATACAGTACAACCCTCCATGTGTTGTCTATACAGTACACCTCCATGTGTTGTCCATACAGTACAACCCTCCATGTGTTGTCTATACAGTATAACCCTCCATGTGTTGTCCATAAGTACAACCCTCCATGTGTTGTCCATACAGTACAACCCTCCATGTGTTGTCTATACAGTACAACCCTCCATGTGTTGTCCATAAGTACAACCCTCCATGTGTTGTCTATACAGTACACCTCCATGTGTTGTCCATACAGTACAACCCTCCATGTGTTGTCTATACAGTATAACCCTCCATGTGTTGTCCTTAAGTACAACCCTCCATGTGTTGTCCATACAGTACAACCCTCCATGTGTTGTCTATACAGTACAACCCTCCATGTGTTGTCCATAAGTACAACCCTCCATGTGTTGTCCATACAGTACAACCCTCCATGTGTTGTCTATACAGTACAATCCTCCATGTGTTGTCCATAAGTACAACCCTCCGTGTGTTGTGTATACAGTACAACCCTCCATGTGTTGTCTATACAGTACAATCCTCCATGTGTTGTCCATAAGTACAACCCTCTGTTTGTTGTGTATACAGTACAACCCTCCATGTGTTGTCCTTAAGTAAAAGTCTCCATGTGGTGTCCATACAGTACAACCCTCCATGTGTTGTCTATACAGTACAATCCTCCATGTGTTGTCCATAAGTACAACCCTCCATGTGTTGTCTATACAGTACAACCCTCCATGTGTTTTCCATACAGTACAACACTCCATGTGTTGTCTATACAGTACAACCCTCCATGTGTTGTCCATACAGTACAACCCTCAATGTGTTGTCTATAAGTACAACCCTCCATGTGTTGTGTATACAGTACAACCCTCCATGTGTTGTCTATAAGTACAACCCTCCATGTGTTGTGTATACAGTACAAGCCTCCATGTGTTGTGTATACAGTAAAACCCTCCATGTGTTGTCTATACAGTACAAGCCTCCATGTGTTGTGTATACAGAACAACCCTCCATGTGTTGTCCATACAGTACAACCCTCCATGTGTGGTCCAGAAGTACAACCCTCCATGTGTTGTCCATACAGTACAACCCTCCATGTGTTGTCCATACAGTACAACCCTCCATGTGTTGTCTATACAGTACACCTCCATGTGTTGTCCATACAGTACAACCCTCCATGTGTTGTCTATACAGTATAACCCTCCATGTGTTGTCCATAAGTACAACCCTCCATGTGTTGTGTATACAGTCCACCATCCATGTGTTGTCTATACAGTACAACACTCCATGTGTTGTCCATACAGTACAACCCTCCATGTGTTGTCCATACAGTACAACCCTCCATGTGTTGTCTATACAGTATAACCCTCCATGTGTTGTCTATACAGTACAACCCTCCATGTGTTGTCTATACAGTACAACCCTCCTTGTGTTGTCTATACAGTACAACCCTCCATGTGTTGTCCTTAAGTACAACCCTCCATGTGTTGTCCATACAGTACAACCCTCCATGTGTTGTCTATACAGTACAACCCTCCATGTGTTGTCCATAAGTACAACCCTCCATGTGTTGTCTATACAGTACACCTCCATGTGTTGTCCATACAGTACAACCCTCCATGTGTTGTCTATACAGTATAACCCTCCATGTGTTGTCCTTAAGTACAACCCTCCATGTGTTGTCCATACAGTACAACCCTCCATGTGTTGTCTATACAGTACAACCCTCCATGTGTTGTCCATAAGTACAACCCTCCATGTGTTGTCCATACAGTACAACCCTCCATGTGTTGTCTATACAGTACAATCCTCCATGTGTTGTCCATAAGTACAACCCTCCGTGTGTTGTGTATACAGTACAACCCTCCATGTGTTGTCTATACAGTACAATCCTCCATGTGTTGTCCATAAGTACAACCCTCTGTTTGTTGTGTATACAGTACAACCCTCCATGTGTTGTCCTTAAGTAAAAGTCTCCATGTGGTGTCCATAAGTACAACCCTCCATGTGTTGTCTATACAGTACAACCCTCCATGTGTTTTCCATACAGTACAACACTCCATGTGTTGTCTATACAGTACAACCCTCCATGTGTTGTCCATACAGTACAACCCTCAATGTGTTGTCTATAAGTACAACCCTCCATGTGTTGTGTATACAGTACAACCCTCCATGTGTTGTCTATAAGTACAACCCTCCATGTGTTGTGTATACAGTACAAGCCTCCATGTGTTGTGTATACAGTAAAACCCTCCATGTGTTGTCTATACAGTACAAGCCTCCATGTGTTGTGTATACAGAACAACCCTCCATGTGTTGTCCTTAAGTACAAGACTCCATGTGGTGTTCATACAGTACAACCCTCCGTATGTTGTGTATACAGTACAACCCTCCATGTGTGGTCCAGAAGTACAACCCTCCATGTGTTGTCCATACAGTACAACCCTCCATGTGTTGTCCATACAGTACAACCCTCCATGTGTTGTCTATACAGTACACCTCCATGTGTTGTCCATACAGTACAACCCTCCATGTGTTGTCTATACAGTATAACCCTCCATGTGTTGTCCATAAGTACAACCCTCCATGTGTTGTGTATACAGTCCACCATCCATGTGTTGTCTATACAGTACAACACTCCATGTGTTGTCCATACAGTACAACCCTCCATGTGTTGTCCATACAGTACAACCCTCCATGTGTTGTCTATACAGTATAACCCTCCATGTGTTGTCTATACAGTACAACCCTCCATGTGTTGTCTATACAGTACAACCCTCCTTGTGTTGTCTATACAGTACAACCCCCCATGTGTTGTCCTTAAGTACAACCCTCCATGTGTTGTCCATACAGTACAACCCTCCATGTGTTGTGTATACAGAACAACCCTCCATGTGTTGTCCTTAAGTACAACCCTCCATGTGTTGTCCATACAGTACAACCCTCCATATGTTGTGTATACAGTACAACACTCCATGTGTTGTCCATAAGTACAACCCTCCATGTGTTGTCCATACAGTACAACCCTCCATGTGTTGTCTATACAGAACAACCCTCCATGTGTTGTCCTTAAGTACAACCCTCCATGTGTTGTGTATACAGTCCACCATCCATGTGTTGTCTATACAGTACAACCCTCCATGTGTTGTCCATACAGTAAAACCCTCCATGTGTTGTCTATACAGTACAAGCCTCCATGTGTTGTGTATACAGAACAACCCTCCATGTGTTGTCCTTAAGTACAAGACTCCATGTGGTGTTCATACAGTACAACCCTCCATATGTTGTGTATACAGTACAACCCTCCATGTGTGGTCCAGAAGTACAACCCTCCATGTGTTGTCCATACAGTACAACCCTCCATGTGTTGTCCATACAGTACAACCCTCCATGTGTTGTCTATACAGTACACCTCCATGTGTTGTCCATACAGTACAACCCTCCATGTGTTGTCTATACAGTATAACCCTCCATGTGTTGTCCATAAGTACAACCCTCCATGTGTTGTGTATACAGTCCACCATCCATGTGTTGTCTATACAGTACAACACTCCATGTGTTGTCCATACAGTACAACCCTCCATGTGTTGTCCATACAGTACAACCCTCCATGTGTTGTCTATACAGTATAACCCTCCATGTGTTGTCTATACAGTACAACCCTCCATGTGTTGTCTATACAGTACAACCCTCCTTGTGTTGTCTATACAGTACAACCCTCCATGTGTTGTCCTTAAGTACAACCCTCCATGTGTTGTCCATACAGTACAACCCTCCATGTGTTGTGTATACAGAACAACCCTCCATGTGTTGTCCTTAAGTACAACCCTCCATGTGTTGTCCATACAGTACAACCCTCCATATGTTGTGTATACAGTACAACACTCCATGTGTTGTCCATAAGTACAACCCTCCATGTGTTGTCCATACAGTACAACCCTCCATGTGTTGTCTATACAGAACAACCCTCCATGTGTTGTCCTTAAGTACAACCCTCCATGTGTTGTGTATACAGTCCACCATCCATGTGTTGTCTATACAGTACAACCCTCCATGTGTTGTCCATACAGTACAACCCTCCATGTGTTGTCCATACAGTACAACCCTCCATGTGTTGTCTATACAGTACAATCCTCCATGTGTTGTCCATAAGTACAAGCCTCCATGTGTTGTCTATTCAGTACAACCCTCCATGTGTTGTCCATAAGTACAACCCTCCATGTGTTGTCCATAAGTACAACCCTCCATGTGTTGTCTATACAGTACAACCCTCCGTGTGTTGTGTATACAGTACAACCCTCCGTGTGTTGTGTATACAGAACAACCCTCCGTGTGTTGTCCATACAGTACAACCCTCCGTGTGTTGTGTATACAGTACAACCCTCCATGTGGTGTCCTTAAGTACAAGACTCCATGTGGTGTCCATACAGTACAACCCTCCGTATGTTGTTTATACAGTACAACCCTCCATGTGTGGTCCATACAATACACCCCTCCATGTGTTGTCTATACAGTACAACCCTCCATGTGTTGTCCATACAGTACAACCCTCCATGTGTTGTCTATACAGTACAACCCTCCATGTGTTGTCCATACAGTACAACCCTCCATGTGTTGTCCATACAGTACAACCCTCCATGTGTTGTCTATACAGTACAATCCTCCATGTGTTGTCCATAAGTACAACCCTCCGTGTGTTGTGTATACAGTACAACCCTCCATGTGTTGTCCATAAGTACAACCCTCCATGTGTTGTCTATACAGTACAATCCTCCATGTGTTGTCCATAAGTACAACCCTCCATGTGTTGTCTATACAGTACAACCCTCCATGTGTTTTCCATAAGTACAACCCTCCATGTGTTGTCTATACAGTACAACCCTCCATGTGTTGTCCATACAGTACAACCCTCCATGTGTTGTCTATACAGTACATCCTCCATGTGTTGTCTAAACAGTACAACCCTCCACGTGTTGTCAATACAGTACAACCCTCCATGTGTTGTCTATACAGTACAACCTTCCATGTGTAGTCTATACAGTACAACCCTCCATGTGTGGTCTAAACAGTACAACCCTCCGTGTGTGTCCATACAGTACAACCCTCCATACAATGTCCATACAGTGTGTTCTGAAAAGTATACTTAGCATACTAAGACGCACAGTTTAACACAAGCACGTTACCATGCCAAGATTACATTAGCTTAACCTTTTTTAACAGTCACAGCACACGCTGCCACATCATATGGTGTTTTCAATCATGTCTTCACATTCACTCATTTACATCAATTATAATGTATATTCATACCCCACAATAAATAATCCAATGAACTAAACCAATTATTCATATTCTGTGAAGGTAATTACCACCTACTGTTTCCATTAATATAATATAATATTATTTATGTTGGGGAAGTGTTGCTGTGAAGCTGTGCTGGCTGGTGTGAAAAGCAAGCCACCTTGAAATATGAGAGATTTGCTTCATTGTCTGTCTTTGTTTGGGTGACAACGTAAATATCTAATTATTAGATTTGACAAAAATATAAACAAATGAAGGCCACATTTTCTTCATTTTAATATGAGATGAAGGAGGTAAATCTCACAGATGTTGACCACTTGTAATGCGGACTGTGACCTAGCTGTGAACGGTCAACGTGGCCTGAGGGCTGTACAAACATTCTGGGAGTATGCATCAGTAAACACCATTGCTGTTATTGTAGTGTAATCTCCAGAGTCTCTGCTGTGATATTTACAATTTCCCTGTTAAGTCTTGTCCAATAGTGTGGGGATGCCCATTGACCAGAGTACGCTTAAATGCTTTTAATGGAATTTCGAGTACATTTATACTTAACTAAAAATATCATGTTACTTTAATGCAAACAAAAATCTGCATGGCCCCCCAGCTAGAGTCCTTCTTTTACCTGGCACTAATGCGATTCTATAGTTTCCAGTATACAGTATACTATTGGGTTAGTTTTCTGACTTTTAAAATTCACATCTTTCTTTAATCCATTGGGAATTGGGAGATGGTACTGAGATGTTCACACAGATGTAGGAGGTGAGAGAAAGCTCTACAGCTGTGAGGTAGTTACCAGTATGCAGCCTAGTCTCATAGACTCATAGTAAATGTAAATCCGAGACACTGAAATGTGTATATTTTACATTTGTGTCAGGACCCGGTTAAGAACCCAGGTCTCCGGAGTGAGAAACAGTCACTTAACCAACTGAGCCACGAATAGTCAGCAGAACCCAGAAGATGAGGCAGACACAGCAGTACTTGAGACGGTGTATTTAATGAAGTAAAAAGTGAAGTTCTTCAGGAAAACATGTAACTCCACAACCTCAAAAGGAATCCTACAAGAACAAAGGTAATCCTCCAAGACAAAAAAGGTAAATCCACAAGGTGGAAGGTAAAGCACAAAAAGCCTCAAAAGATACTAAAAAAAACAAACAAGAACAAAAAACAGAATTCCACAAGAGAGTTCACCGGGATCAACAAGAGTTCTCAGAGTAATAGGGCTGGGTGCTAACATACAAACACAGAGCAAAGAACAGAGGTAAACAAAGGGTTTAAATACAATCAGGGGAAACGAGGCACAGGTGCAAATAATAATGGGGATCAAGGGAAAACAAAAGGTCAAAAGGCACAATGGGGGCATCTAGTGACCAAAAACCGGAACAACCCTGGCCAAATCCTGACAGAATCCCCCCCTAGGAACAGCTCCTGACGTTCCTACCAGCTCTCTCAGGGTGGAGGGCCCTGAACTGAAGAATGAGGTCAGGGTCCAGTATGTCTATGGCAGGAAACCAGGAGCGCTCCTCGGGACCGTAGCCTTCCCAGTCCACCAGATACTGCCAGGACCGCTGCACCCGGCGGGAATCCAGTATCCGATAGACGGTATAAGCCGGCTGGCCTCCAATGACACGAGGCGGAGGGGGAGGTCTGTCTGCCGGGACAAGGGGAGAAAAAACAACAGGTTTTAATAAGGAAATGTGAAACGTGGGATTAATCTTAAGGGATCTGGGGAAGTGTAGGCGATAAGAAACTGGGTTAACTCTCCTGGCAACCTTAAAGGTACCGATGTATTTTTGGGACAGCTTGCGAGACTCCGTCCGTAGTGGTAAGTCTCTTGTGGAGAGCCAGACTCTCTGGCCGGGGCGCAGGGTAGGCCCGGGACGGCGACGTCTGTTGGCTTGTTGTTGGTACCTCTGTGAGGAACGCATAAGATTAAGACGGGTCTTACTCCACATAAGCCGACAGCGTCTGATGAACTTCAAGGCTGAAGGCACTCTGACTTCTGCCTCCTGGTCCGGGAACAATGGAGGGGCATAGCCAAACTGACACTCGTGCGGGGACATACCAGTGGAGGAGGAGCGCAAGGTGTTGTGCGCGTATTCGGCCCAAACAATGAAGGACGACCATGTGGACGGGTTGTTACGAGTCATACATCGGAGGGTGGTTTCCAGCTCTTGATTCATCCTCTCAGTTTGGCCGTTGGACTCCGGATGGTACCCTGAAGATAGACTGGCAGAAGCCCCCATGAGTTGGCAGAAGGCCTTCCAAAACCTAGAGGCGAATTGGGGACCTCTGTCAGAAACCATATCTTGAGGAATGCCGAAGACTCGGAACACATGATTAATTACCAACTCAGCCGTTTCCTTGGCAGAAGGTAACTTAGTCAGAGGGACGAACCTGGCCGCCTTTATAAACCTGTCGATAATGACTAGGATAGTAGTATTGCCATGGGATGGAGGAAGGCCAGTAATGAAGTCCAACGAGATATGGGACCAGGGTCTGTGGGGAACAGGTAAAGGGTGAAGGAGTCCTTGCGGGCGGAGGTGAGAAGATTTGCCCTGGCAGCACACGGGGCAGGCATTGACGAAAGTGGCAACGTCTTCTCTTATGGTAGGCCACCAGAACTTACGCTGGATGAACTCCAAGGTGCGACCTACGCCCGGGTGACAGGTGAGGCGAGAGGAGTGCCCCCACAGAAGGACCTGAGTCCTCACTGCCTTGGGGACAAACAACCGATTGGCAGGACCTCCTTTCGGGTCCGGTTCAATAGCTTGAGCTCGTCTCACGGTATCCTCAACTTGACACGAGATCGGAGCCACGATCTTAACAGCAGGAAGGACAGGCATGTCCATGTCATCTCGAATGGCAGGAGCGTAGACTCGGGACAGGGCATCCGGTTTGAGATTCTTGGACCCGGGCCGATAGGAGAGGATAAACTGGAATCGATTGAAGAAAAGAGACCATCTAGCTTGTCTAGAGTTCAACCGCTTCGCCTGCTGGATATACTCCAGATTTTTGTGGTCCGTAAGCACTTGAAACGGGTGAGAAGCCCCCTCGAGCCAGTGTCTTCATTCCTTCAATGCCATCTTAACCGCTAGGAGTTCACGATCCCCCACATCGTAGTTCCTCTCAGCCAGGGTAAGCCGGTGTGAGAAGAAAGAGCACGGATGAAGCTTCTTGTCTTCACCCCTCTGAGACAGGACAGCTCCAACACCAACCTCTGAGGCGTCTACCTCCACCACAAACGGTTCATCCGTAGTCGGTAGTATCAGGATGGGAGCAGAGAGGACGCGCTGCTTGAGTCCTTGGAAGGCCGTCTCAGCTTCTCTTCCCCACAAAAACCTTGCATTGCCACCCTTGGTTAAAGCTGAGAGAGGGGCTGCCACCAAGCTGAAGTTCTTGATGAACTTGCGGTAAAAGTTAGTGAAGCCCAGGAAACGCTGAACTTCCTTAACGGATTTGGGGGTGGGCCAATCCGCTACCACCCCTACCTTCCTGGGGTCCATTTGGACTCGACCGGGTTCCACTACAAATCCCAGGAATTGTACTCGGGATGAATGGAATTCACATTTTTCCGGCTTAACGTACAGATGGCTGTCAAGGAGGCGTTTGAGTACTTGTCTGACATGCTTTGTGTGTTCTTGAAGAGAGCTCGAAAAGATGATGTCATCCAAGTAAACGAACACAAATATGTTAAGCATATCCCTAAGCACATCGTTTATGAGCGCTTGGAACACCGCTGGGGCGTTGGTCAGGCCGAAGGGCATCACCAAGTATTCATAGTGACCAGTAGGCGTGTTGAAAGCGGTCTTCCACTCGTCACCAGGTCTGATCCGCACAAGATGGTATGCGTTCCGCAGGTCAAGCTTAGTGAAAACAACTGCTTCCTGGTGGTGGGACAGCATGGCAACAAGGTCCTGGGAACTGGCTGCCTCTGGGTTCATTTTTGGCTCTGTGTTTCTGTCAGGACCCGGTTACGAACCCGGGTCTCCGGAATGAGAAACAGTCACTTAACCAACTGAGCCACGAATAGTCGGCAGAACCCAGAATATGAGGCAGACACAGCAGTACTTGAGACGGTGTATTTAATGAAGTAAAAAGTGAAGTTCTTCAGGAAAACATGTAACTCATACAAGAACAAATGTAATCCTCCAAGACAAAAAAGGTAAATCCACAAGGTGGATTTACCTTTTTTATCTTGGAGGATTACATTTGTTCTTGTAGGATTCCTTTTGAGGTTGTGGAGTTACAAAGCACAAAAAACCTCAAAAGATACTCAAAAAAAAAACAAACAAGAACAAAAAACAGAATTCCACAAGAGAGTCCACCGGGATCAACAAGAGTTCTCAGAGTACTAGGGCTGGGTGCTAACATACAAACACAGAGCAAAGAACAGAGGAAAACAAAGGGTTTAAATACAATCAGGGGAAACGAGGCACAGGTGCAAATAATAATGGGGATCAAGGGAAAACAAAAGGTCAAAAGGCACAATGGGGGCATCTAGTGACCAAAAACCGGAACAACCCTGGCCAAATCCTGACAGTTTGGTATGGTTACATAAGACAGAAGGTTATTTAAGGCAAAATTGAAAGAGGGGTGGATAGGTAGTTGTATCATGCAAATGTCTAGCAACCCAAAGGTTGCATGTTTCGAATCTCATCAAGGACAACTTTAAATAATTAGCAACTTTGCAACTAGGGAAAAGGGGACACCTAGTCAGTTGTACAACTGAATGCCTTCAACTGAAATGTGTCTTCTGCATTTAACCCAAACCGTCTGAATCAGAGCGCCCGGGGAACAGTGGGTTAACTGCCTTGCTTAGGAGCAGAATTACATATTTTTACCTTGTCAGCTTGGGGATTCAATCCAGCAACCTTTCGGTTACTGGCCCAACGCTCTAACAACTAGGCTACCTGCCGCTACTTGCTACTTTCTAGTTACTTTGCAAGTACAACACTTCCCCCCCCTAACCATAATCGTAACCCTTTAACCTAACTCCTAAACCTAACCTTAACCTTAAACCTAGCCACCAAGCTGACATTAGACACAACAAATTGGAATTCGTAATTATCATACATATGGCAAATTTGTAACATATTGTACTAATTACAATTGGTAACCTATCATACTAAATGGAGGGAGACAGATTTACATTTACTATGCTATGAGTCCAGGTTGCAGCTCCTCCACGTTCTCCTCCACATCCTATGCCATGTTGGAGCAATGACTCCCCATGATTTACCAGGTAGCACAGCTCGCGTGGATATGACAAAGGCCCGCTGTGATTATGCTCTGAATAAGTTATGGATTTTCGAAAGCAAGTGTTTAGCTCCCTGCAACAGAACCATCTCCATGGGAAAAAGTGCCAATTATACTATTAAATCTGTCTGTACCAGTGACCTTTTTGCATTTGCTCTGTATGCTATTAAACTCAATCAAGAAAGGTCAGCAGCGGACGTGGGTCCCATGCAAACCATCTGTTTTCTCCATTGTGTCTGATGTTTGTTCATTCTGACCTGAGCACACTGAATTATGCACTTGGATATTTGCTCATGACCAAAGTGAACTTACATTTGATTTGATATTTGTTTTGTCTGATATAAATCCTATGCTGTGGGTTGTCCAATAGCAGGTTTATTAGTTGGGGCAATTACTGACGAGGGCAGCTGGGAGAGGATGTATTGGTCAGTTAATTCCTGAACTGTATACCTTTAGTTCAGAAAGGATACAGTTGCATGCCCATTGCTGTTCCAGGTTCTAGGAGAAATATACAGAATTGTTATGAAACAGAACTTGAACACACTGGTAGTCTTGTTTCATTTCATTTTTAATTTTAGTTATTTAGCAGACAATCTTATCCAGAGCAACTTACAGTTATTGGATTCATCTTAAGATACAGTGCATTTGGAACGTATTCAGACGCCTTGACTTTTCCACATTTTGTTACTTTACAGCCTTAATCTAAAAATATTAAGTAAATTGTTCTCCACATCAATCTACACATAATACCCCATAATGACAATGCGAAAAAAAACAGGTTTTTAGAAATGTTTGCAAATGTATTAAAAATTAAAATTAAACATATCTAATTTACATAAGTATTCAGACCCTTTGTTACGAGACTTGAAAATTGAGCTCAGGTGCATCCTGTTTCCATTGATCCTGCTTGAGATGTTTCTCCAAAACTTGGATTCCAGCTGAGGTACATTGAATTGATTGGATATGATTTGGAAAGGCACCCACCTGTCTACAGTGCATTCGGAAAGTATTCAGACCCCTTGACTTTTTCCACATTTTGATGCATTACAGCCTTATTCAAAAATTGATTAAATTGTTTTTTTCTCCCCTTATCAATCTACACACAATATCCCCTAATGACAAAGCAAAAACTTGTTTCTAGAAATTTAGCAAATTTATTACAAATAAAAAACGTAAATATACCATTTACATACTGTAAGTATTCAGACCCTTCACTCAGTACTTTGTCGAAGCACCTTTGGCAGTGATTACAGCCTCGGGTCTTCTTGGGTACAAGCTTGGCACACCTGTATTTGGGGAGTTTCTCCCTTTCTTCTCTGCACATCCTCGCAATCTCTGTCAGGTTGGATGGGGAGCGTTGCTCCACAGCTATTTTCAGGTCTCTCCAGAGATGTTCGATCAGGTTCAAGTCTGGGCTCTGACTGGGCCACTCAAGGACATTTAGAGACTTGTCCCAAAGCCACTCCTGCGTTGAACTCCCTGACCAAGGCCCTTCTCCCCTGATTGCTCAGTTTGGCTGGCCAGCTCTAGGAAGTGTCTTGGTGGTTCCAAACTTCTTCCATTTAAGAATGATGGTGTTCTTTTTATTTATTTATTAATTATATTTTTTACCCCTTTTTCTCCCCAATTTCGTGGTATCCAATTGTTGTAGTAGCTACTATCTTGTCTCATCACTACAACTCCCGTACAGGCTCTGGAGAGACGAAGGTCATGCGTCCTCCGATACACAACCCTACCAGCCGCACTGCTTCTTAACACAGCGCAGATCCAACCCGGAAGCCAGCCGCACCAATGTGCCGGAGGAAACATGTACCTGGAAACCTTTGCTAGTGCGCACTGCGGCCGTCCCGCCACCAGAGTCGCTGGTGCGCGATGAGACAAGGACATCCCTAACGCGATGAGACAAGGACATCCCTACCAACCAAGCCCTCCCTATCCCGGACGATGCTAGGCCAATTGTGCGTCGCCCCACGGACCTCCCGGTCACGGCCAGTTACGACAGAGCCTGGGCGCGAACCCAGAGTCTCTGATGGCACAGCTGGCGCTGCAGTACAGCGCCCTTAACCACTGCGCCACCCGGGAGGCACTACCACTGTGTTCTTGGGGACCTTCAATGCTGCAGAAATGTTTTGGTACCCTTCCACAGATCTGTGGACAATTCCATCGACCTCATGGCTTGGTTTTTGCTCTGACATACACGGTCAATTGTGGGACCTTATATAGACAGATGTGTGCCTTTCTAAATCATGTCCAATCAAATGGATTTACCACAGGTGTAATCCAATCAAGTTGGAGAAACATCTCAAGGATGACAAAACAAAACAACGGAGATGATCGTGGAAACAGCAGAGCGTGCACCCCCCATCTACATCGATAGGACCGCAGTGGAGAAGGTGGAAAGCTTCAAATTCCTTGGCATACATATCACTGACTATCAAGGCACAAGGCAAGATCCAGATGCAGACACAGGAGGCAGATGGTTGGAGTCTTACAATGTTTATTAATCCAACGGGGTAGGCAAGAGAATGGTTGTGGACAGGGACAAAGTTCCAATTGGTACCAAAGGGCAAGCAGAATCAAGGTCAGAGCAGGCAGGATGATCAGGCAGACAGGAAAGTAGTCCAGAGTCAGGCAGGGGTCAGAACCGGGAGGACTAGAAAAAGAGACTAGAAAAGGAGTACGGGAAAAACACGCTGGTTGACTTGACTAAACATACAAAACGAACTGGCACAGAGAGACGGGAAACACAGGGATAACTGGGGATAACATACACTGGGGAAAATAAGCGACCACTGGAGGGGGTGGAGACAATCACAGGAACAGGTGAAACAGATCAGGGCGTGACACTGACAAACTGAAATGGACCACCCACACAGACAGTGTGGTGAAGAAGGTGCAACAGAGCCTCTTCAACCTCAGGAGGCTAACGAAATTTGGCTTGTCACCTAAAACCCTCACAAATTTTTACAGATCCACAATTGAAAGCATCCTGTCGGGCTGTATCACTGCCTGGTACGGCAACTGCACCCCCCGCAAACGCAAAGCTCTCCAGAGGGTGGTGCGGTCTGCCCAATGTATTTCCGGGGGCAAACTACCCGCCCTCCAGGACACCTACAGCACCTGTTGTCACAGGAAGGCCAAAAAGATCATCAAGGACATCAACCACCCGAGCCGCTGCCTGTTCACCCCGCTATCATCCAGAAGGCGAGGTCAGTACAGGTGTATCAAAGCTGGGACCGAGAGACTGAAAAACAGCTTCGAACTCAAGGCCATCAGACTGTTACATAGGCATCACTGGCAGGTTATAGGCTGCTGCCTATATGCATAGACTAGGAATCACTGGCCACTTTAAGGAATGGTACACTAGTCACTTTAATAATGTTTACATATCTGGCATTACTCATCTCATATGTACATACTGTATTTTATACTATTCTATGGTATCTTAGTCTGTTCCGCTCTGACATTGCTCGTCCATATGTGTTTATAGTCTTAATTCATTCCTACTTAGATGTGTGTGTATTGGGTATATGTTGTGTAATTTGTTAGATACTACTTGTTAGATATTACTGCACTGTCGGAACTATAAGCACAAGCTAAACCTGCAATAACATCTGCTAATCACGTGTATGTGACCAATACAATTTGATTTGATTTGATTTGGAAACAGGATGCACCTGAGCTCAATTTCAAGTCTCATAGCAAAGGGTCTGAATAATTATGTAAATGTTTTTTTTCTACATTTGCAAAAAATTCTAAAAAACTGTTTTTGCTTTGTCATTATGGAGGTATTGTGCGTAGATTTATGAAGGAAAAATATAATTTCATCAATTTTGGAATAACGCCGTAAGGTAACTAAATGTGGAAAAAGTCAAGGGGTCTGAATACTTTCCGAATGTACCGTAGATAGGTGGGACATCCACATATCACAGTCATACTAAGTCATACAGTCATACTAAGTCATACATATTTCCTCAATAAAGTAGCTATCAGCAAAGTCAGATCTAGCAAGTGGGGGGAAAAGTAAAGTGCAAGTTTTAGTTCACCACTCATTTATTAGTAGTAATGTTGTCTCTGCTGATGCTCCACTGTAAGCCTCTTTTAACCAACACGTCAGGGTTTTCGATTAGCCTATTAAAAAGCACTTAAGACAACTTTGTTTCTCAAATCAGTGTCCTGTCACTGTCATTACAGAATGGCAGGTAGTAGCATTCAGGTCTAGTGTTTCTTGGATATCACAGCTCTTTTTCAGACAGCATTCAGAAGGGTTGAGAAGGGAGACACTCAGTGGATAAAGACTGAACATAATATTGCTGGATCAGAGGAAGCAGAAGAGAAAACAACCATTAAAGGACCTAAAAGATGACATTTTTATATCATTATCAAATCATATATGGGTAACAATTAAGTCCCTTACTGTAACAGTTTCCCATTAACTGTAACAGTTTTCCATTTTAGCAAAACTATTTCTCAATCCAGATTTTCGCTCGGACTGTCTGGGAGTGGTCTGAGTGGCGAGGAAAACTGAAAACTATCTGTTATTGGTGGAGAAGTTAATGAACTCTCTTTCTGATTGGTCTATTAGCAAATGTACCGCCTGGTGATGTCACCAGGTAAGATGAAACTCCACCCATGCAAAACCTGCTGATTAGAAGGCCCTATATAGACTATGGTGAACTGTCATTACAACTGCTTCGTGGGAACTGGTCAAATTAAGTATGTAGTGTGGCTAACCACTGGATGGATCTGAATGCACTGTGCATGCAGTCAAAGCTACAAAACACTTTTGGAGCTAACAACTGCTCTCAAATAGTTTGCTGATGTCGACAGCAGATGATAGTTATATTCCTAATATAGCCAACGTAGATACATTTGGAGAAAACAAGTTATATTAACTAACTGGTAAGCTAGCTATCTAGCGTTAGCAACGTTTTCAATGAATGCTAGCCAACCAGCTAGCTAGCAAACAATGCAACAAACTAAGTTTTAGATGCTATTGTTAAGTGACTGTCCCACTGGATGTCATAAGGTGAATTTTGATTCTGGATAAGAGCGTCTGCTAAATGACTTAAATGTAAATGTAAATGTGTAATTTTGATTCAAAACACTCTCCAACAGTCTCTGTATGTCAGGTATCGTAGTTGCAACTACCCCTGGTGCACTATTGAAATTATTTAGCCATTTAAGCTTTGTTTTTGCCATTGCCTCATTAGGCTCCATTGGTTTGAGGTGTCAAGACTCGTCGACAGTTGCTTTCCACCGAAGTGCTACAAATAGTTGCTCAAAACTCTGGGGCGGGGCTTAGCAAAGGGTCAATTGTTAGGTCTGAATCTTGCATATAGTCATGGAAATGTGACGTGCTATGCAGAGGTTGCCTCCTTTCTGAGGCATGTGTTGCTAGGCATCCCCCTGTACATGCCCAGACAGGCCTGCGCCTCCCCTGGCTAAAACCAGTGTGAGAAACTTGCTAGCAAACGTTTGGCCTATGAAACTAAACAAATGCTGCACTCTGAACCACAATACGCATTTGCTAGTTACATTGTAGTGTTGTTAGACAAAGCAAGGAAAGTAAACTTCAAATCATTATGCAGTTTTATTGGGATTTGCAGCTGTTGTTGGTAAGTAATGCCTCCTGAAATCTTCTAAAAATAACTTGCTCAACCTTTACCAGTGTTGCCAACAAATGTTCAGTGAAAATTACTATTGGCTCCTTGATTTATCGCTAGAAGTGGCTAGATGAAGTTGTGCACGTCTGTTGCACAGACAGCTTCTCTCGCTCTCGTTTATGCCCCCCCCCTAGAAATCCTTAATGTCATAACTCGCTAAAAGGCAGCCTGAAAAGTATCTGAATTATTGCACCTTTATTTAACTAGACAAATTCTGGTTAAATAACAAATTCTTATTTACAATGGTGGCCTACCCCAGACAAACCCTAATGACGCTGGGAGAATTGCCCAGTTGTGATACAGCCTGGAATTGAACAAAGGTCTGCAATGATGCCTCTAGCACTGAGATGCAGTGCCTTAGACCACTACGCCACCCTTTTACCAGTTAAAGTCACTGGAATAGTCTGAAAACTCACTTAGCGACAAAAGTTGCTAAATTGGCAACACTGACCTTTACAGTCACTATGGGAACTCTTTCTAGAGCTCCCAGTTAAATTGCGCATAAGATCATTTTTAAAATTTTGTATTTATTTATTTATTTCACCTTTATTTAACCAGGTAGGCAAGTTGAGAACAAGTTCTCATTTACAATTGCGACCTGGCCAAGATAAAGCAAAGCAGTTCGACAGATACAACGACACGGAGTTACACATGGAGTAAAACAAACATACAGTCAATAATACAGTATAAACAAGTCTATATACAATGTGAGCAAATGAGGTGAGAAGGGAGGTAAAGGCAAAAAAGGCCATGGTGGCAAAGTAAATACAATATAGCAAGTAAAACACTGGAATGGTAGTTTTGCAATGGAAGAATGTGCAAGGTAGAAATAAAAATAATGGGGTGCAAAGGAGCAAAAAAAGTAAATAAATTAAATACAGTTGGGAAAGAGGTAGTTGTTTGGGCTAAATTATAGGTGGGCTATGTACAGGTGCAGTAATCTGTGAGCTGCTCTGACAGTTGGTGCTTAAAGCTAGTGAGGGAGATAAGTGTTTCCAGTTTCAGAGATTTTTGTAGTTTGTTCCAGTCATTGGCAGCAGAGAACTGGAAGGAGAGGCGGCCAAAGAAATAATTGGTTTTGGGGGTGACTAGAGAGATATACCTGCTGGAGCGTGTGCTACAGGTGGGAGATGCTATGGTGACCAGCGAGCTGAGATAAGGGGGGACTTTACCTAGCAGGGTCTTGTAGATGACATGGAGCCAGTGGGTTTGGCGACGAGTATGAAGCGAGGGCCAGCCAACGAGAGCGTACAGATTGCAATGGTGGGTAGTATATGGGGCTTTGGTGACAAAACGGATTGCACTGTGATAGACTGCATCCAATTTGTTGAGTAGGGTATTGGAGGCTATTTTTTAAATGACATCGCCAAAGTCGAGGATTGGTAGGATGGTCAGTTTTACAAGGGTATGTTTGGCAGCATGAGTGAAGGATGCTTTGTTGCGAAATAGGAAGCCAATTCTAGATTTAACTTTGGATTGGAGATGTTTGATATGGGTCTGGAAGGAGAGTTTACAGTCTAACCAGACACCTAAGTATTTGTAGTTGTCCACGTATTCTAAGTCAGAGCTGTCCAGAGTAGTGATGTTGGACAGGCGGGTAGGTGCAGGTAGCGATCGGTTGAAGAGCATGCATTTAGTTTTACTTGTATTTAAGAGCAATTGGAGGCCACGGAAGGAGAGTTGTATGGCATTGAAGCTTGCCTGGAGGGTTGTTAACACAGTGTCCAAAGAAGGGCCGGAAGTATACAGAATGGTGTCGTCTGCATAGAGGTGGATCAGAGACTCACCAGCAGCAAGAGCGACCTCATTGATGTATACAGAGAAGAGTCGGTCCAAGAATTGAACCCTGTGGCACCCCCATAGAGACTGCCAGAGGTCCGGACAGCAGACCCTCCGATTTGACACACTGAACTCTATCAGAGAAGTAGTTGGTGAACCAGGCGAGGCAATCATTTGAGAAACCAAGGCTGTCGAGTCTGCCGATGAGGATGTGGTGATTGACAGAGTTGAAAGCCTTGGCCAGATCAATGAATACGGCTGCACAGTAATGTTTCTTATCGATGGCGGTTAAGATATCGTTTAGGACCTTGAGTGTGGCTGAGGTGCACCCATGACCAGCTCTGAAACCAGATTGCATAGCAGAGAAGGTATGGTGAGATTAGAAATGGTCGGTAATCTGTTTGTTGACTTGGCTTTCGAAGACCTTAGAAAGGCATGGTAGGATAGATATAGGTCTGTAGCAGTTTGGGTCAAGAGTGTCCCCCCCTTTGAAGAGGGGGATGACCGCAGCTGCTTTCCAATCTTTGGGAATCTCAGACGACACGAAAGAGAGGTTGATCAGGCTAGTAATAGGGGTGGCAACAATTTGGGCAGATAATTTAAGAAAGAAAGGGTCCAGATTGTCTAGACCGGCTGATTTGTAGGGGTCCAGATTTTGCAGCTCTTTCAGAACATCAGCTGAATGGATTTGGGAGAAGGAGAAATGGGGAAGGCTTGGGCGAGTTGCTGTTGGGGGTGCAGTGCTGTTGACCGGGGTAGGAGTCGCCAGGTGGAAAGCATGGCCAGCCGTAGAAAAATGCTTATTGAAATTCTCAATTATGGTGGATTTATCAGTGGTGACAGTGTTTCCTATCTTCAGTGCAGTGGGCAGCTGGGAGGAGGTGTTCTTATTCTCCATGGACTTTACAGTGTCCCAGAACCTTTTTGAGTTAGTGTTGCAGGAAGCAAATTTCTGCTTGAAAAAGCTAGCCTTGGCTTTTCTAACTGCCTGTGTATAATGGTTTCTAGCTTCCCTGAACAGCTGCATATCACAGGGGCTGTTTGATGCTAATGCAGAACGCCATAGGATGTTTTTGTGTTGGTTAAGGGCAGTCAGGTCTGGGGAGAACCGAGGGCTATATCTGTTCCTGGTTCTAAATTTCTTGAATGGGGCATGTTTATTTAAGATGGTTAGGAAGGCATTTTAAAAAATATCCAGGCATCCTCTACTGACGGGATGAGATCAATATCCTTCCAGGATACCCCGGCCAGGTCGATTAGAAAGGCCTGCTCACTGAAGTGTTTCAGGGAGCGTTTTACAGTGATGAGTGGAGGTCGTTTGACCGCTGACCCATTACGGATGCAGGCAATGAGGCTGTTATCGCTGAGATCTTGGTTGAAGACAGCAGAGGTGTATTTAGAGGGCAAGTTGGTTAGGATGATATCTATGAGGGTGCCCGTGTTTAAGGCTTTGGGGAGGTACCTGGTAGGTTCATTGATAATTTGTGTGAGATTGAGGGCATCGAGTTTAGATTGTAGGATGGCTGGGGTGTTAAGCATTTTCCAATTTAGGTCGCCTCGCAGCACGAGCTCTGATGGTAGATGGGGGGGCAATCAGTTCACATATGGTGTCCAGAGCACAGCTGGGGGCAGAGGGTTGTCTATAGCAGGCGGCAATGGTGAGAGACTTGTTTTTAGAGAGGTGGATTTTTAAAGTAGAAGTTCAAATTATTTGGGTACAGACCTGGATAGTAGGACAGAACTCTGCAGGCTATCTTTGCAGTAGATTGCAACACCGCCCCCTTTGGCAGTTCTATCTTGTCTGAAAATGTTGTAGTTTGGAATTAAAATTTCTGAATTTTTGGTGGTCTTCCTAAGCCAGGATTCAGACACAGCTAGAACATCCGGGTTGGCAGAGTGTGCTAAAGCAGTGAATAGAACAAACTTAGGGAGGAGGCTTCTAATGTTAACATGCATGAAACCAAGGCTATTAAGGTTACAGAAGTCGTCAAAAGAGAGTGACTGGGGAATAGGAGTGGAGCTAGGCACTGCAGGGCCTGGATTCACCTCTACATCGCCAGAGGAACGTAGGAGGAGTAGAATGAGGGTGCGGCTAAAAGCAATAAGAATTGGTCGTCTAGAACGTCTGGAACAGAGAGTAAAAGGTTTCTGGGGGCGATAAAATAGCATCAAGGTATAATGTACAGACAAAGGTATGGTAGGATGTGAATACAGTGGAGGTAAACCTAGGTATTGAGTGATGAAGAGAGATATATTGTCTCTAGAAAAATAATTGAAACCTGGAGATGTCATTGCATGTGTGGGTGGTGGAACTAATAGGTTGCATAAAGTATAGTGAGCAGGACAAGAGGCTCTACAGTGAAATAAGCCAATAAACACTAACCAGAACAGCAATGGACAAGACATATTGACATTAAGGAGAGGCATGCTTAGTCGAGTGATCAAAAGGGTCCAGTGAGTGGAGAGGTTGGTTGGGGGTCACGGCGATTTAGACAGCTAGCCAGGCCATCGGTAGCAAGCTAGCATAGGATGGAGGTCTGTTGTTAGCCACCTCTTGTGTTCCGTCAGTAGATTAGTGGGGTTCCGTGTGGTAGAGGGGATTAATCCAAATCACACAACAACAACAAAAATAAAAACAATAGATATAGTTATAGAGGCCCAAGAATAAAACATAATAATAATAAAAATAAATAAATTGTCCGATTTCTATTCAGATAGCAGCCGGTAAGACAGCTAACGGTTAGCAGGCCGCAGATAGGCGTTCAGGTAACGTCGCGATGGAGGAGCCAGCCGGATCTCCTTTGGGTAGATAACGTCGGCAGTCCAGTTGTGAAGGCCCGGTGGGGCTCTGCGTAGGCAGTAAAACGGGTCCGGATAGGTGACTGCAGCCCTTTCGAGCTAAAGGATAGTTGATGACCACAAACCGTGGTTAGCTGAATACTAATGAATTGCCAGTAAAGAAGCGAACTAGCTTCTGAACTAGCTTCTGATTAGCTTCTGGATTAGCGTCTGGGCTAGCTTCTGGCTAGCTCCTGGCTAGCTTCTGGCTAGCTTCTTGGAATTTCTGGCTAGCTTCTTGGAGGATTACAGATTTGAGGTAAATAATACTTTTTTATAAATATAAATTGGTGAGGCGGGTTGCAGGAGAGTGTTTTGAAGATGAGTTGATGGAAAATAAAAATAAAATGTATGTGAAAAAAGTTGTAAATATATATATATATATATATATATATATATATATATATATATATATATATATATATATATATATATATATATAGGACACGACAAGACGAGGACAAAAGACGTCCTAACTGCTATGCCATCTTGGTTAAATGGTTAAACCTGTGAGAAATAAATGTGATTTTTGTAAAAATCTGTGCGTTTGCTTAATTTACTATCATCCCAAATTAAAATATAAAATAATTTGACATATCTAGTTAATTTATATTACTCTACTTCCCTTGATTTGGACAGTATGTGTTACTCGTTCAGTGAAAATAACGAATCTTTCAACTCATTTTATTCATTTGAGTCAGTAATGCCCACAGCATGCCCTGCCGGCGAACGATGAACTGAAAACTCAAAAGAGTCATGATTCTACAAGCCTCTAGGTCACATGTTGTTCACCATAGGGGGTTTATTGAAGCTGGAATTTGTGACAGAGACTTGTAAAAGTGTCACTTAAACAATGGACATTTGTTGATTGCTAGGCATACAAATATGATCATTTTTCTATACATTTGAAACAAGGTCTAGTTGGGGCTGCAACCGGACTAGCTGCAGGATGACATTTCATGTTAATTAACCAGCTACCTGTCTCAGCTTGCACATTTAAATATATGGGCTCATGTTGATAGAGTTCCCCCTACAGACCAGCAGAGATATCACATCTTGAATCAGTGAAATGCTGACTAAAGGTATCAAACACATCACATGTTGTTGTAGTCGACAGGATTACTTTAGGAAAGTAAAATTGTAGTTGTATATGTAAATGTACATGATTTGAGTTTAAAATGATGCTATTCTGCTGAAGGTATGTTTAGAGCCCTAAACACTGCTAGAGGGGAAACCTCCTTTGGATGAATGGTTATAGCCATCAGCATGTCTAGCATGTACTGCAAGTCCCTTAGTCTCCCTCTGAGTTCCACGGCATTGGTTTCTCTTGATGGAAGATGCCATGAAATCCCACACAACAGCACACTTTTGGATGAAGGATGGCAAATTGAATTTCTTCTCAATTTGCTGAATGCCCTTGGAAATGGATGCTTATTGACATCTGTACCGGAGAGCCCCAAACGTCCAAACCTCAAGTCAAATCAATAATATCTATCAGCACAGCTATGCAACCAGTCCAGGTGAATTAATAATATAACCCAAACTAATATCTGTGCAAAAATATAGATTTATTGTTGGTTCTTTGTCATATCACTTGACTCTGATTCATCTTTGTCATTTCGACAACATTGTCTATCAATCAATAACTGTGGGCCGAAGTAGTCAAGATGAATAATGCTCTAAATTTGGATTCCTAACTGTTATCGATTATGAATTTGTCCCTGTCCTTGAACTCATTCACTGGGCCTAAATGCTTTTATGTGAAGGGAGTGCTTCAATCTCTTTATTTGCCAACTTTTTTTAACAAACAGTATCTATCCCTTGCCCATCATGTATACTAAGATGCAGGTTGTTAACATTACTGTATGTGTGGTGTGAGATTCCTTAACATTGCCCTTCAGAACAGAGCAAGCCAGTATTGCTGATGAATCATGGCTGCAGTGGTTATCTGCATCTGATAACCTGGTAAGGGATGTAACGTGGAGAGTGCCAGAGAGAAAGGCCTAACAGCTGTGAAAATCAGCCCAGAATATTTCCCGGGAAACGGGCTTTGTTGCATCATGGCATGAGGCCTTGGCAAAGTACAAGCCAGAAACATGGAGTCTGAAATTATGTCTCTGTCTCTCTGGGTAAACAAGCCAGCACGCATTCATTACACAGCTCTTGACTGGGCCTCAAATGTGTATTGAACAGCTGGGGGCAAATGGGAACAATTTCCTTCTATGAATTGAGCCCATTTGTTATATTTTAGGATTGATTCTTTGTCATGGGAACCATCAATACCAGTATGTGGATGTGAAATACGAAATTATGTTTTCAACAAATGGATTCCCACAAAAATTTCATCTCTCTCTGAAAGATTGAAAATCCTTATCAAGATGCCACCCAGTTGTGACCCTAAACATCAAAATAATGTGGCTGTATTTTTAAAAACATAATATTAGCATTTTCATGCATTTAACAGTGTAATCGTGAGCCTTGGCCTGTCCAGCAGCAACAGTCTTTGCCTCCCCCAATACCCTGTAGAGAGCTACCCAACAAAACAACTCTGACATGGAATCAGTGTTACATGTAACTGATGTTTGAGAAGCCATTACCTTGGCACATAGTAGACAGCTTTATTTAATCTACAAGCTGCCAGGTCTGTCACCTTCGCAGACTGGCACAGCAGGTGCTTGTTCCTCCAATCTGCAGGGGTTGGCACGAGCCAGGTCAATTTATTCAATCTGGGGGCGGGCTGGAAAATCAGGCAAGGAACAAAGTTCAAAGCTGACCTCCAGGTAAATGTATAATTATTGGTACCGACCATACGCGTTCAGTCTTCCAGTATACACCAGACAGAGGACTGCAATGGAGTCAATTAAGAGTTCAAAATGAATGCATTGCTCTGGTGGAATGCAGCATTTGATATACCTGATTACGTATTTAAACCTTTTTTAATACATTTTTTTCCACATCTAAGCAAAGGAGGATTGACCAAGTTATAATAGATATGTGTAGATATTGAGATGGTAAAATACCTCCCATATTGAATAGGTATTCCCCATCTATTTTTCATATCATCTAGATTCAGGATCAGGGGAGCATTGCCCAAGAAGACTGTCATTCAGAGTGGACAACTACCTCATCTCATACAGGGATCATTTTTTAAATTAGGGAGAGTAGGGCCAGGTGCTAGAATGTAATGTTAAGCTGTCAGAGCCACAGTGTGTCTGGGAGCAAAGGTCGGTGGGATCCTCTGTCTTCAGTCTGGAGTTTGGGACTACATGTGGAAAAAGAGCTTCTCCCCAGGATCTACCAGGCCAGAGGGGTTAAAGGCACAGCTACAGGACTTGTGAGAGATGCCATGATGGTGTCCCGATGTCAGGATTAGACCATGACCATGACATACATGTATGGTAGCTATGTACACTCAGGGAACTACGACATTAGATACTTAAAGCAAAGGAGAGCTGTGGTCAGGGTGGAAATTTGGGACGAGCATTTGAGTCATATTTCATTATGAAGTTAATTGTGCATAAATTGACTTTGTAGACACTTCCAATTGAATATGACTCATATATTCATGTAGCTCATACAAGTGGTTGTGTGCCCACAATCATTTTGGATAAAAGCATCAATATCACAGACATTAGAAACAGACCTTTCGTTGCACCTCAATGGAAACATTATAATTGGACAATCTGCTAACAATGGTTGACATTTCATTTGACAAGGCCTTCATAGTATCATTGTTTCGTTAACCTCCCCCATGACATTCCACCCCCCCCCCACACGCAGACACACACTTTTTAACAAAGCACATTTTATGTTCTTTTTACACAGCATTGTCTTTTATTTTCAAAAACATTTTGTTATAATCTTTTGTAAAGTTCAGTTATTCCGACTCATGTCTCCCTTTAGTGGTGCTGCACCTCTCCATTTCAATTTTTCTGATAGACAGAATATAAATTGAACATTTATATTGTCTTACATTTCTCATGACTCTTGAAGAAGAGAGGATGCGCCACTGTCATCTGCTATCTGAGCCTGTTAGTTTTCCCCAGATGAAATGTGATTTGTCCGCACCAAATCTCCGACCATTTAATGTGGGATGTGATCAAGTGTGCAGGCCGTATCTCTAATGCATCACCGTGTTGCTCTGCACACGGAAAGGCCTATAATAAGTCCTCTTTCACCACACCATTAGAGAGCATGTCTCTTTTCATTTCAGTTTACACTGAAAATTTACACAGGGCCTGACACAGTAAATGAGAAAAACCGGGGTTATTTGTTGTTTTTACTCTTCTTTTCCAGTCTCATCAACATAATGGTGGTTAACGCTTTTCTTCTTCATATACATTGTCTGAAAACGAGTTATTGTATTCTGTAATTGTTGAGCGGTAAACACAATGCTTGTTGACATTTGCAGAAAATAGGTGTTGATCACTGAGCCAGAGCAGATTCACAAAGCCAGGAATTGAATAGCGAGGAGTGCAGTGAGGGAGGGAAAGATGTGGCGAAGCCTGCTGTGGAACAGCAGATGGCACTGGCGGAGCAGGAATGAGTGTGAGATCTGAGCTTGGTCGATCTATGCTTTCCTCTCTTTGAGGCTGGCTGGTCCATCCACTCCACCCAAGGTGAATAATGACGGTGTATAACCCACCCGAACATTAGAGTAGCACTTTTTAATCTAGTTCAGATTTACGATGTCAACAGCGTGAAAATGCCCCCTGCTTCTTGTTCGGGATGAAATAGAATGTATGTGGGCATTTAATAAGAGGAGGGTGTTTTGAAAGGTGATAGAAAAAGGCCTTTGCCTCGGCTCTCACTGAAGTGAGTGGAGTTGTGAGTCATCTCTCAACCTTTTAGATGTGCGAGTGAGGAGGAAAAGCATGAGGTGAACTGATAACCAAGGACTACATCAGACGGGAATGAATTGAAAGACGAAGTGTAAATTGCAGCAACTCCAAGAGAGATGAAAGGCAGAAGCGAAGAATGTTGAAATTGGAACTCAAAACAGGGCCAGAAAAAAAAGATGATGAATAACAAATATAGATTGACTGTATCTAGTGCCTCATTCACCATGTGCACCCCTGTGGCAGAGTTCCTCATTTCCATAAAAGTCTACTTCCTCCGTCTGACAAGAGAGAAAACACTAGCTGCTGCTTTACAAGAACACTGGGCGTACCATTAAGAATTCTCCATTACATGGAGGTAAATGTACTGTGCGTCTAGGTACGCTTGTACTTCATTGATTTATTCATGAATTGATTAATTCACTCATTCATTTCCGAACGATACCCATGGTAGCAGTTCAATATGAAATCCAACACGGGAATATATGGAAATGCAATGCAATGTTGCAATTGGGAGTATCATTTTGAGATACAGAGTAACTCTGCAATTGTCAACAATTAACAACAAAGAACGGATTCATTGTATTGCAAAGGATGTATGAACTGAAGACCGATACTCCAACTCCAGCGACAAATGAGGGGTCAACCAACAAATAGACAGATTGTGAAAAAAATGACAAGCCAGAGTGCGAGAGATTAATGTGATAGATCAATCTAAAAATGTATTTCTTCCCAGCCAAAGGTCTCCATTTCTGTCAAACGCCTCCCCTCTAGATCACTCACCATAGACACAGGGCCATATCATTATCTCCCTAAAATAATTGTTTTGTTGGCTGGCAAACAGATGACCTTAATTATCATGTGCCAGCAATGCTGGGTTTTAGGTTACTGAGTTACTTGAGCAGCCTGCTTCAGTAAAGTATGCTGCATGTTATATTGTGATTGTGTGGGCAGGAGCCGATAGCCCCTCTCCTTTCCCCTGTATGGAACCTGATGCCAGCACAGGGCACTCTGGGGAAGGTTTCAGCAGGACAAGGCATTCAGCCAAATAGCACTGCTGCTCCCACACAGGTCTACAATTTGTCTTGCTGCTCCCCTGGATACACCTCATGAAAACAGATGATCTCTCACCTGTGTTGCTACGGCAAGGAAGTACACAACGTTGTTAGTGACAACAATTCATTACCGGATGCTCAGGGTTATTATGGGATTGTTGAACGCCACCCCCTCAGGGTCCAGATGCCCTACTGTACGGCTGCAACTGAGATATGATTGTGGTGGAAATTGGATGGGGGAGAAATAAAAGTGAAGGATATTTAGTGACCTCAGTTGTCCAGTGATGTTTTGTCCAAAAGGGTTGTCAGGACTACATCAAAGACAAGAGCAGAGAGCAAGTGTAGAAAATTCAGTCCGGGGTCAGAGGTCATGTGCTGTATAAGCACTCCTGGTGAGGGAAGATCATAAACCATGGGGTGTTAAATCGATTTTCAGAGTTCCTGTGTGGCCCGTGGCTGAAACAGTGGGGGATAGAAATGTCCGTCATCTTTATGTGTACGTTTATAGTGCCTATGAGAAAGTGTGACCATCTAGACCAAGTAAAAATAGTACAGTAGTTGACTTTCAGTAGACTGAGCCGAATAACAACATTTTGTCTTTGTCATATGGCGATGAGAAAAATAAAGACAGCGATTGTAATGCACTGTAATCATGAAATGGATTTATGAAATTAATGAATATCTAAAATGAATCTTGTGTCTTACCGTCATAACAGAAGAATAATCAAGTAGATTATGGATCGTTGTGACGTTGTCATCATGTTGGCTTAGTTTAATCACAGTGAAATCCCATGCCATAGCCGTACCCCAAATGACCTTTTCACATATGCCGAGACGTTCATTGGGTTGTGCTTCACATGAAGGTACAGAAAGGTCAGCGTGGGATTGAGGGTAAAACACGGTAATCCCTGATTTTTATGGGATTTCAATGGAAATGAGCGTTGTCTTTCATCCCATAATCAAAATTACAGTGGATTTTTTTCAGCGATTGACTGGCTTCTGTGGCGCATCCCTCCAACCATGCATGCCTCAATGTTTAGTAAGACAGAATGAGATCAAGAATTCAAGCTCAGATTCGGGCTAATTGAGTTTGTGTATTCAAATAAATGCAGGTAGTGGTCTTTGTAGCCCAAGCCTATTGCCACTGCTGCCCATGATTGACTTCAATTATAGGCTTTGGGGATTAGGTTGACCCAGGGTGGAAGTAAATCGTCTGGCTCTGCATACATAAATGAGTGATTATCAATTCTTGATCTGTGGGTAGCATCCCAACTCAATTCTTTGAGTGCATCAATAGAAATGCTGTCCCTTTTATAGAGCTATTAAATGTCAGGACGTATTTTCCTGCCTTAGAGCCTAACAGTCAGACTGGGTTTCATACACCACCGTTACTATGCCGTCATCGTTTTCCATCCGTCACCCCCACAAGTGTCCTCCTGTAATGCCATTTCATAGCAAGACATCAGATGTTATATCATTAGAATCGTGTTCAGAAGTCATTAGGATTGCCTGTGCATAGCGCTAAGTATAGGTATGAACCACATTGCCTCAGTGATCACACAGCTTGGACAGATTCCAAGACTCACTTGCTGCCTACTGAGCAGTCATGGATGGGTGCAGTGACCAAGGATTGGGTTTTACCCAGGACAACCTTTGACTACAGGAAACCTCTTGCCCTGCTGCTATTATGGATTTCTGAAAACAGGTTCTCAGTTCATTTGATATTTCACTTTTGATGTATACCTGAAAGAGGAAAGGATTAGCAGGCTTCAACAGATATAGATCTCTGTGTAAAGCTTTGATCCAAGACAGACGTGAACATAATCTACGATTTGCAGATTCAACAAAAAGATATGTTATCTGCCATTTACGAGTCATTTGGAATGATTTGGACGTTCTCACTGGTACCTCATGTTAGAAGTCACCATTGGTTGGATCTCAGGTATCTCCACTAGAAGTGCACTTGTATACCATCTTAACCGGCAGGGAGGATAGACATGGTTGCAGGATCTCTGCACTAATTACACAAAGCCTGCATGTTGCATGCAGATATCCAGATGTCTTTATCTCCTCTCCATCAGAGCCGGAATGGAGTTATAGAATGCAGAGGAGCCAGTGCGGGGTCAGTGACAGCAAGTGCAGCTGCACATGTGTCATGAAGTTAATGGAGGCGCCACTGTAACAGATTACAGCAGCTCTGTCAGAGGAAGAGGGGAGGCATTGCCTGCGGCACATCCATCACTGGGCCCTGTCTATGTGCATCCTCAGTCTCCCTAAGCCATGTGATAAAGGTGCATGTCAGCTTCCCTCTGCTGCTCAACTGCATCCAATCCCTGCAGAATCCACACAGAGGCTCAACATTGGATAGGCTGGTACTATACTGTACCTGCAGCCTGCTATGTGCACAACAGGACAGAAACATATAGGCTTGAGCTCTCACCAGTGCTATTTCCTTCTTTCTTTGGTCCTTAGGATACCTCAGACTCAGACCCTCTGTCCAGATTCATTCCTGCATATTACACGGTTCTCACTGTTACCAAAGGCAATTATAAAGGGTTGAGCTTATTGTGTGGCAAATCCCCATTCGGCTTGTCTGCACAGGGGACTCTAGAATTAATCCTGTCTGAGGGAGAGAGGGAGAGTAGAGAGAAAAGAGAGGGAATAGCAATAGTAGAGAGAGTAAAGAGAGAGAGAAGGCACACCGTGTTTTCATGTCATTAGTGTCATGCTAGCAATGTGTTAAGAATACTTTGTTCAGGTTGTCTCTCTCTGCTCAAGATTACAACATCAGACATTCTTTAGTCCATTAGCGGCACAAGCTTATGTTTCTTTTAGACATGCTTGTGTAGGCCACTGAGAAGTTGATTCATTTCTCAATCATATCGTTTCATTTTTATCGAGGAGGATAGTAATGGAGTTGAAAAACACCAACAATACATTTTTGCTAATATTCCTTATGACACTACACTGTCTGGACCCTAATGACAGTCGTTACCAGCTCAGATGTATGTTTATAGCACAAATACCAATACCAAATAATGCTAGGGAATTCCACTGGTAATATTTCATACCTACTGTAGAGGCTAATGATGATACTCTGTGTTATGTAGATTGGGACAGTGGGCAGGCTTATAGACTCACCTGCACTGAACTCAGATGTCTCTGTATAACACACTGATGTGGCATATCACCATTCATTGTAAATGCACCAATGCAATAAGCATTTTGTACAGCTCACAACTCCTAATATTGTAGCAGCTTTTACAGTTGAATACATGATTACAAATACATTCACAATGCATTACAGGTGGTTTCTCTATGCCGTTACTTACCGATGCATTGAAAACACTCTCAAAAACAGATGACTTATTTCTCTCAAACTCTGCTTGTCAGATATCACTAGTCTTCATTGACTCCGGGAATACTACATGTATTTTCGCTTGCCTGGCATGGGTTTGTCTGAGAGAGGGGCACATGTTATTTCCTGGAATTGTCAAAGCAAATTGTTTAGTTCAGTGTGTAGGGGCGTAGATTGCACGCACTCTGTTTTAAGGAGTTAAGATCAATCATATTAAAAATCTGGCCTTCAAAAGTTTGTGTTCCTTCCACAATTAACAGAAAAATCATTTTTACATGAATTGGGAGGGACAGCTGGAGCTCTACCAAAGCTGTGTGCTGGGAACGGACAGCAAACTTCACCAGTTCAATTAGACCTTGTCGCCGCCAATATCTATTGATAATGTGATGTGAACATGTATCACAAGGCATACCTTTGATCATCAGAAATGAAGGAGATAGCACATCTGCCAGTTACCAGTTACCATCAAACACAGCGTATCTTTAAAGAATAAAGTTCCAACTGGGTCAGAGAGAATCCTTTAGTATTCAGTAAGCCAACTACTCAGATGTTCAATGTGGACAGAACAAAGATGACAACTGCCAGGGCTGAATGTCAGCTACACACATAAGAGCAGTCATAGACTTGAGCTTTTGTTGAATGAACTGCACCGACTTTACTGGGAAGCCTGATGGAAATCTCATAAATCGGAATAAACTGTGTTGCACATTCAAAATGGTGGTATTTGTACAGGAGGTTATATTATTGATATCGATCCATTTTTTTATGATGGAATTATTTTTTATGACGGTGAAATAGAAGAGGTTGTTTTGATTGACATTACTGTGGACGTGTGTCCAGCGGAGTTATTTATTTTCAGAGGGTATGTCGTCCTAGACATGTATACATCTCAGTATCAGTCGGTCTGAATTTATATTCCGCGGACGTGTTTTATAAACAGCTTTATTGCGTTAGGAAATGTGTGGTTATAGGCAACAGATGTATGGTCATAAACAAAATGGCGTCTGTATACTTTTTGGTGAATATGGATTTTATGTGGCCTCAACGTTATGGTTTTATCTCTCTCAATAATCCCCAAATGATACATCTGAAGACTACAGCATTGCCACGAGGATATTAACATTCATCCATCCACTATCATGTACCTTACCATGTATATTTACCTTCCTGACTGACTTAAAAGCCTCAATAATTCAAGAATACGAGATATACTGCAATTATCCATTTCCCCTGACAATTTTAATTCTATTCTGTTTTGATTAAATACGTAGAACACTAACCAATACAGTCACGATTTTCTGTCTAAAAATATAGTACTCTCAATTCTGAAGCATAATTTCCTCCGAGGTTTATAACAACCCGGGCCTCAATTTAATACGAGATGACCAATGTGCTGCAAACCTTTTTCAGATAGCTTTTTAAATGCACCTATTTGTTTTAATCTCCAATCTCTGCCCTACCATTAGGGTTTCCCATTAAGCCCTGAAAGACAGGCAGGAACCTGGCACATCACAGGAGCAAGAGTCCTAAACAAACATCTGTGTGCCACTCAGCCATGCCTTAAATACAGCAAGGCCGTAGATACATGGAATTGAATTAGTTAACATAAAGAATGAAACTTTCCCTCTAATTGGATTAAGTGATGGATGCCCCACTAGCATAGGGACAGATGTATAAGAACATCACTGATTGTTTCCATGGATTTTAGCTGAGGATAAGAGGAAGGCTGGGATATGGATTGGCTTTGTCTCATAATGCAACCTGGTCTCAGGGCATTTCTTATTATTCTGTATGTAAATTCGAGATACTCCATTTAGTATGATATCTAATGTTCGTATGATATGTATTCATTTGTGGATGTCCATCACCCGTTTTGTATGTTAAAATAATGTATATGTTAAAAATGACAATGCGTATTATGTGTTACAAATGTACAAATTCACAATATGTTACGAATTTGATAAACTTATGACGTGTACGAATTCTAGCTAGGTGGCTAATGTTAGCTAAGCCAGGGGTTAGGGTTAAGGTTAGGGTTAAGTTTAAGTTCAGGAGTTAGGTTAAAGGGTTAAGGTTAGTGTTGGGGAAAGGGTTAGTTAAATGGGTTAAGGCTAGGGTTAGAGGAAGGGTTAGCTAACATGCTAAGTAGTTGAAAAGTAGCTAAAAAGTAGTAAGCAGTTGAACAGTTGCTAAATAGCTAACATGCTAAAGATGTCCACGATGAGATTTGAACTCACAACCTTTGATTTTCGTTCTACATTCCATTTCACTTCACTTCTTTGTCCTGGATCATCTGACCTTGAGGGTGTGTTAAGGGATATTCCCTCAGAGCACCTAGGTGTTATGAAGTGAACCATGGTCAGGGCCTGGGCTCATTCTGCTAAGGCAGATCCCTCCTGAGCTCAATGACTTCACACAAGGAGGGTGCTCTCGGTAATAACACTGCTAGATGATATCTAATCCAGGTACTTGAAGTCTATCTGCACTCGCAATTGGTGTGTGTTTTTTTTCTCCATTTCCCATCTCCCAACAACACACGGGTCTATGAACTGCAGTACATATCAATGATAGCAAGGGCAATAGAAACATTATTAATGTGTTCATTTACAGGACAGGCGAGGTGTGCAGGGCTCAGGAGACTGCAGTTTTTGGGACTGAAGGGGATAAAGCTGGAGGAAACGATTTCTATGATGATGGGGATCAAATAGGAAATATGAATTATTAATCACAAGCGTTTTGTCCCTAATGCCCCCAAGGAAAGAGACTGCTGCTAACACAATCCCCCATGCCATTTATTTTTATGGAAAAGTTATTACTTCGGTTCCGCCCAGGGAGCTTTCTGACCTTGAGGGTTGTTAAGGGAAATTCCCTTTCCTAGGTGTTATCCCAAGTATGTACTTGAGATCAAATGGTTAGCACAAGAGGAAACGATGAAAATAATGAATGTCATCGCCCGGGTCCGAACATTTGGAGGCTTTTAACAAGCGATCAGGCATTTGCTGCCATCGAGCAATAAATTATGACCTAGAGAGAACTTAAAAACCTCCCTATTTATTTAAGTATTTAGCTAAGAGTTCCTTTTCAGAAGACAACGGTTGGCTGCCAAGTGACCGAGACCTCCCTGAGGGATTAGGAGAGTACATACAAAATGATCCAGTCTATTTGGCCCTCATTAAACCAACCTGCCTCAGCTCAGCCATATTCTCCAGATAAACCTGGCCACACCCCATTCATCTCAATGTAACCAAATGTACAGTATTATAATATTCTGCTGCAAAGCATACACACCATAATGCATTATTTAAAACCCCCCTAGCATAGAATTCCATTACAGAAAAATGATCGCTCTGCAGTGCCAAATGATAATTAACCTGCTTGAGTGCAACTTTGTCGACTCAGGGTTGTGCTTACAATGGTAATCACAGTAATCGTATGTGAAATATTAAGCAGCAGTAGAGAAATTCAATCAGTGTTTCCTATATAGCAAAAAAAAGCATGTGTCACATTGCATGGTTCAGAATACATCTCAAATCAAATACAATTTTCTTAATCACATGCGCCGATTACAACTGGTGTAGACTTTACAGTGAAATTGCTTATGAGCCTTTCCCAACGATGCAGAGTTTAAACATAATAATACAAATAAAATAGGAACTAACACAAAATACACGAGAATGGAGCTATACTCTATATAGGGAGTGCCAGTACCAGATCAATGTGCGGAGGAGGTATGAGGTACTTGAAGTAGATTTGTACATGAATGCAGGGCAAAGTGACAAGGCATTCGGATAGATAAGAGTCAAATAAATAATACAGTAACACCAGCAAATGATGATTGTAAAAGTGTGTGAGTGTGCATCTGTGTATGTATGTGTGTTTGTCTTGTGTCAATATATACAGTGCCTTGCGAAAGTTTTCGGCCCCCTTGAACTTTGCGACCTTTTGCCACATTTCAGGCTTCAAACGTAAAGATATAAAACTGTATTTTTTTGTGAAGAATCAACAACAAGTGGGACACAATCATGAAGGGGAACGACATTTATTGGATATTTCAAACTTTTTTAACAAATCAAAAACTGAAAAATTGGGCGTGCAAAATTATTCAGCCCCCTTAAGTTAATACTTTGTAGCGCCACCTTTCGCTGCAATTACAGCTGTAAGTCACTTGGGGTATGTCTCTATCAGTTTTGCACATCGAGAGACTGAAATGTTTTCCCATTCCTCCTTGCAAAACAGCTCGAGCTCAGTGAGGTTGGATGGAGAGCATTTGTGAACAGCAGTTTTCAGTTCTTTCCACAGATTCTCGATTGGATTCAGGTCTGGACTTTGACTTGGCCATTCTAACACCTGGATATGTTTATTTTTGAACCATTCCATTGTAGATTTTGCTTTATGTTTTGGATCATTGTCTTGTTGGAAGACAAATCTCCGTCCCAGTCTCAGGTCTTTTGCAGACTCCATCAGGTTTTCTTCCAGAATGGTCCTGTATTTGGCTCCATCCATCTTCCCATCAATTTTAACCATCTTCCCTGTCCCTGCTGAAGAAAATCAGGCCCAAACCATGATGCTGCCACCACCATGTTTGACAGTGGGGATGGTGTGTTCAGGGTGATGGGCTGTGTTGCTTTTACGCCAAACATAACGTTTTGCATTGTTGCCAAAAAGTTCAATTTTGGTTTCATCTGACCAGAGCACCTTCTTCCATATGTTTGTGTCTCCCAGGTGGCTTGTGGCAAACTTTAAACAACACTTTTTATGAATATCTTTAAGAAATGGCTTTCTTCTTGCCACTCTTCCATAAAGGCCAGATTTGTGCAATATACGACTGATTGTGGTCCTATGGACAGTCTCCCACCTCAGCTGTAGATCTCTGCAGTTTATCCAGAGTGATCATGGGCCTCTTGGCTGCATCTCTGATCAGTCTTCTCCTTGTATGAGCTGAAAGTTTAGAGGGATGGCCAGGTCTTGGTAGATTTGCAGTGGTCTGATACTCCTTCCATTTCAATATTATCGCTTGCACAGTGCTCCTTGGGATGTTTAAAGCTTGGGAAATCTTTTTGTATCCAAATCCGGCTTTAAACTTCTTCAAAACAGTATCTCGGACCTGCCTGGTGTGTTCCTTGTTCTTCATGATGCTCTCTGCGCGTTTAACGGACCTCTGAGACTCACAGTGCAGGTGCATTTATATGGAGACTTGATTACACACAGGTGGATTGTATTTATCATCATTAGTGTCACGCCCTGGTCGAAGTATTTTGTGTTTATCTTCATGTATTGGGTCAGGCCAGGGTGTGGCATGGGGTTTTTGTATTGTGGTGTGTTTTGTCTTGGGGTTTTGGTGTTGGTATTGGGATTGTAGCTTAGTGGGGTATCTAACAAAGTCTATGGCTGTCTGGAGTGGCTGTTTCGGTTTTCGTTTCGTTATTTACGTTCTTTGTTTTGTAGTGTTTGTGTTATTTCGTGTTTACGTTGTTCAATAAACATGGATCGCAATCTACACGCTGCATTTTGGTCCAACTCTCCTTCACACCTAGAAAACCGTTACAATTAGTCATTTAGGTCAACATTGGATCATTCAGAGATCCTCACTGAACTTCTGGAGAGAGTTTGCTGCACTGAAAGTAAAGGGGCTGAATAATTTTGCACACCCAATTTTTCAGTTTTTGATTTGTTAAAAAAGTTTGAAATATCCAAGAAATGTCATTCCACTTCATGATTGTGTCCCACTTGTTGTTGATTCTTCACAAAAAAATACAGTTTTATATCTTTATGTTTGAAACCTGAAATGTGGCAAAAGGTCGCAAAGTTCAAGGGGGCCGAATACTTTCGCAAGGCACTCTATGTATGTGTGTTATGTGTGTGTGTGCATATATAGGGCTTGTGAATTTACGAGGGTTTTGTAACAGAGTGAGTGTGTATACGGTGTGTATATAAAGTCTAGTGAGTGTGTATATGGTGTGTATATAAAGTCTAGTGTGCATAGGGTCAGTGCAAATAGTTTGGGTACCATTAATTGACTATTTCGCAGTCTGGCTATTTAGCAGTCTTATGGCTTTGGGGGAGAAAGCTGTCTCGGAGCCGGTTGGTCCAAGAGCCGATGCTCTGGTACCATTTGCCGGACGGTAGCAGAGGGAGCACAGGGGGCAATTTTTTGGGGCTTCCTCTGACACCGCCTGATATAGAGGTCCTGAATGGAAGGGAGCTCGGCCCCAGTGATATACTGGGCTGTCCACACCACTCTTTGTAACACTTTGCGGTCAAGGGCGGTGCAATTGCCATACCAAGTGATGATGCAGCCAGTCAAGTTGCTCTCGATGGTGCAGCTGTAGAACTTTTTGAGGATCTTAGGGCCCATGTCAAATCTTTTTAGCCTCCTGAGGGGGAAGAGGCGCTGCCATGCCCTCTTCACGACTACGCGGTTCTGTGTGGACGATGTTAAGTCCTTAGTGGGCACCAAGGGACTTGAAGCTCTGGCCACCTCCAGAACAGCTCCGTCAAGCTACCAGGCAAAGTAAGTAACTTTTAGTTAAAGTGTCACTTGTCATTTTCCCCCCTAATTTCATAGCATACACTGAGTGTATGAAACATTAGGAACACCTGCTCTTTCCACAACATAGACTGACCAGGTGAAACCAGGTGAAAGCTTTGATCCCTTATTGATGTCACCTGTTTTGTGTTTTTTTTTAACCTTTGTTTAACTAGGCAAGTCAGTTAAGAACATATTCTTATTTTCAATGATGGCCTAGGAACAGTGTCTTGTTCAGGGGCAGAATAACAGATGTTTACCTTGTCAGCTCGGGGATTCGATCTTGCAACCTTTCAGTTACCAGTCCAACACGCTAACCACTAGGCTACGCTGCCACCCCTGTTAAATCCATTTCAATCAGTGTAGGTTGAAGGAGAGGAGAAAGGTTAAAGAATCAATTGAGACATGGATTGAGTATATCTGTCATCCACAGGGTGAATGGGCAAAATATTTAAGTGCCTTTGAACGAGGTATGGCAGTAGGTGCAAGGCCCACTGTTACGCACGCCCCTGTGAAGAGGGAACGCAACACCCTGCTGCAACTCAACTTCCCGCGAAGGGAAAGAGGTATGGACTGTAGGTGTGAGTAAGGATGACAAAAGACAGAGAGAGTGGTACCGTTTACAAGGACTTCATTCGTTTACACGGTAATATGGAAAAGGGGCTGGACTTACCAAAGCAAAGAAAGTAAATATCAAAGCCCCCTCTCCTATCTTACCTGCCTAACCACTGCTTACCTAATTTAGCACCACCTGGTGCCCTAACCAAAATACAGGGGGTGATCCGCCCAGGTCTTACCTAGTGTGCCTAGACAGTGAATATACTACGGTTATATGTATGCCCGCGGGCCTCTTGCCTCAGCACTCCCTAGGTGCCTTCCCCTTCCCCCCTGGGAACAAATGAAACAGGAGAACAAACAATTTCTCAAACAAACTAAGAAACAAAGGACATCAAATAAGCTATCTGAGCAACAAACTCACACAGAACATATCAACTGCTCCCAGCAACAACTAACACAATACATACCAATGACCAACATGCTATAACCCTCACCCATCAGCCTCCTCTCTCAGCAATGATCTATATCACAATCAATCTCTCCCCTGAACAACAGAACACTGGCTTTTATAGCTTCAGAAGGCATTGGAAATTGGAGACAGCTGCGTCTTGACGAGGGGGCGGGTTCAGCTCTCCAATTAATCGTGGAGTCGACCAATCAGCAGCTGGGGGATTTCAGGAAGCCATCTCCTGAAACACACTCAAATACACAAACTACAACACAGAAACTGGGGAAAGTAACACGCCCACCACAAAATTGCAAACATACAGTTTGTAATAACAAAAACCATATCGCATCCCCAGTTACTAAACTCGTGATAGAGCGTCGGCAACCACATTTGCAGAGCCCTTCACATAGGCTATCTTTACATTATATCCTTGTACAGTCAGAGCCCACTGCATAAGGCGGCGGTTCTGATTGTACATTTGCTTCAAGAACACCAATGGATTATGGTCCGTGAAGACCATTACAGGCAAGGCACTGGAGCCCACATATACCTCAAAGAACTGTAAGGCTAGCAATAAAGCCAGCGTCTCTTGTTCAATTATAGAGTACCTTGACTGACACGAGTTGAACTTACGGGAGAAGAAACTGACAGGCCGATCCACTCTGTCTTCATCTTCCTGTAAGAAAACTGCACCCACCCCCACTATACTAGCATCTACCTCCAACTTAAAAGGCTTGTCAAAGTTGGGGGCGGCCAGCACTGGGGCACTACAAAGTAGCGCTTTAGCGGACTCAAAAGCATAGTTACAGTCCTTGGACCACTTAAATGGTACCTTTGGACTATGCAGAGATGAAAGGGGAGCTACTACCATTGAGAAATTCTTACAGAATGTACGATAGTACCCTACCATCCCTAGGACTCTGCGCAACTGGCGGCGAGTCGTGGGAGCAGGAAAATCAACAATTGCTTCCACTTTGCCAGATACTGGGCGCACTTGACCTTGTCCCACTTGTTTCCCTAAGTAAGTCACAGTAGCCTTCCCAAACTCACACTTGGCCAAATTGAGGGTTAAAGAAGCATTCTCCAACCGCTGAAACACACTTCTCAAAGTGGAGAGATGATCAGACCTAGTAGACGAATGTATAACCAAATCGTCAAGGTAAGCAGTAGAATTTGGCACATCTGCAAACACAATGTTAACTAGCCGCTGAAAAGTAGCAGGTGCATAACACATGCCAAAGGGCATCACAGTGTATTGTATGAAGTGTGTCAAGAACTGCACCTGATTCCCGTGTGTATCAAGAATGGTCCACCACCCAAAGGACAAAGGAGTCTGACACAAATTGTGCAGAGCAACAGACTGGCTACAGTTAGTCAACTGACAGGTCCAGTACAGAATTAGTGCCCAAAGACCTAGAAAATAATGAACTCGTTGTACCTTGACACCAATGGGGTATGGCAGCCGATGACCTTACAGAGTTCCACTTCTTTCAGGAAGAAACTGCAGTTGCAGTGGGCTAAGGAACAAAAAACACTGGACACTGAAGAATTGGAAAAACATTGCCTGGTCTGGTGAATCCTGGTTCCTACTGTTTCAAGCTGACAGGAGGACTAGGGTATGGAAAAAACCACATGAGTACATGCATCCATCATGTCACATGTGTCAACATTGCAGGCTGGTGATGATGGTGTGATGGTGTGGGGTTTGTTGTCATGACTCACATTGGGCCCCTTGATAAAAATGGAGCAACGTTTGAATGCCACAGGATATCTGAACATCATTGCCAATCAGGTGAATCCCTTCATGGCAGCAGTGTATCTATCTGTGAATATATTTTTTCAGCAGGATAAGGCTAGGATTGTCCAGGAATGGTTCCACGAACATGACTGTGAATTCAGCTTACTGCAGTGGCCTGCCCAGTCACCAGATATCAATCCAATTGAGCATCTGTGTGATGAGATGGAATGAGCTATTTGAAGTAGAGATTCACTACCAGCCAACTTGACAACTGTGAGAAGCATTGGAGTCAACATGGGCCAGCATCCCTGCGGAACACTTTCAACACCTTGTAGAGTCCATGCCCCGACAAATTGAGGCTCTTCTGAGGGGAAAAGGGGGGTGCGACTCAATATTAGGAAGGTGTTCATAATGTTTTGAACACTCAGTGTATATTCATCATACTGCACGAGAACACAGTATTTCTTGAGGCAAAGATCGCTGAAACAAATCAATGTTTATTTGGGTCAGTGGAATCCAATCAATCACGTATAGTACTTTGGGCTGTGTCTGTGTTGACCAGGGTGTGCTCATATGCAGTACTGATGTGATGTGGATGACTTCAGCTCTCAGCCTTCCTCTGTGGTTGTCCAGGGGAAGTTAGCTGATGAAGAAGTAGAGAGCCATGGCCACCTGTCAGCAGGGTTTATGACTAGTGTCAACACGCCCGAAACACTTCCCGGTGGATCATTTATACACTCTCACAGCGAGCGGCACCTGCCCAGGGGGATGCGGATCACCTGTGGAGGAATGGCAAATTGTTTCCCATGTTTCCTTCATGCCTAAGGAAGCTTGGCATGTATTATGAATGTGTAGAGAATGATGTTTCTTTCTGAATGTGAAACACATGAAACAACTTTGTACATATATTTTGGACCATGTTACCAGTATCTACTGTTGCTGGATTGTATTTACTGTGCTTTTCACTAAATCTCCATTGAATTAGCTTTCCATCCACCACCAATGTAAATCTCCCACCAAAATGTGGCTTACCACATATCACAGTGGAGAGGTGAGGAATGATTGCACCAATTGAATCTGGAGATGATTAGATGACCATGAAAATTGGAGGAGCCAGGTTGGGCATTTAGCCAGCACACCAGAGTCAACACCTTTATTTTTAAGATAAGTGCCATGGTATTTTGTCACCACAGAGCCAGAACTGTGGATCAAATGTCCAATCTCATACAATCCCCTAGACCGTAACTCACATGGAATTGAATGGGTTGCCAACTAAACATTGACAGTGGGAATTCCATGGACGTATGAGGATACAGACCACTCTGGCTTAGATAAGGCTTACTTACTTCGGAAAGTATTATGAGGTATTGTGCATAGATTGATGAGGATTTATTTGATTGAATCCATGTTAGAATAAGACTGTAACGTAACAAAATGTGGAAAAAGTGAAGGGATCTGAATACTTTCCGAATGCACAGTACCTACCTACTTACTTACCATGATGACATCCAAAAATGAACACCGTGCTCTGAGATGGGCCTCTTCGTCTATTCATTAATTTTGCACAAACTCACATATTACCAAGCGTATTGGGGTAGATCTTTGTTTGAAAGTTTGAAGGACAGCATCCTTTGCAGGGCAGTGTTCCAATCAGTGCCATTGGCCACTATGGCCTCCGATGTATGCTGCTTTCTAATGTATGTTACTTTATAATGTACACCACTTTTCTTTCCCCGATTATTGCTGTTAATCATAAAAGGATGGAGGAACACACCTACAGGTCCCTGAGGCTTTGACAGAGCAGGATCATTTTCATTCATGAAATCCACATCTTTAATTGAAATCTTCGTTTGTCATTTGGAGTATCGTCCACAGTATAAAACAGTCTCTGACATAAGCAGTGCATTGGAATTATTATATCATTAGTAATTAAATAGGTAATACACTCTGATCTTGACTCTGGGGACAGTTACATTCTCACATTTCTATCACATTTCTCTTTTGAATGACACATTTTTGTTCTTGCAAAGCACAGATAAGGCTAATTGGACAGTTGAGAGGTTCATGAATTGATGATATTGCTTGTGTTTCTTTCCATTCAGGACGTGGATGGAATGAATGAATGGAAGGTCTTTCTCGGGTTCCTTGAGTTCTGTGTGACTTTGGGGATGTTTGTGGAATATTTCTTAGTTTTTTTCTTCTCTTTTCCTTTTCCCCTTTTGACAATGACAAAAGAGGCTTTACATGCATACCAATCTGACGCGTGGATGGAATATGGTGACTCTCTGAATGTGAATTCTCTGAACGATTTGAGTCATCGCTAAAGTAGTCATTAGTGGTCAAATCAATGCCAATATAAAGACTGCAGTAAGAGGAAGCAGTACATTGGTCTTTAATAAGTCCCATCCTGTCTCTGCCATAATGATGCTTTCTAAAAGTATGAATCTTTTGTCATCCTTGAAAGCCTTGTCCAGAGATGAAATGCACCTTTTAATACATAGTGGATATGCATTATGGAGGGTTTATTCTGTCATTAAAGTTGGCTGTTAATAAACTGTGTGTAGAACAGCTTGGCAATGCTTGTTCTATTTATGTTGTTGTGATCCAATGTTTCCATGAATCAATCAGCGGCTCACATTGCCAAAACGCCCAACTTGCTCTCACAGTCTCACGTCTGAATGAGATGTTTATCCATGTTTATCATATGTCACATTTCTAAGTTGTTGGTTAAGGTTAAGTTTAGTTTAGTTTCAAAAACAACTTTTATATAATTAGATTCAAACTTGCAACCTTTGGAATCAGAGGCATATGTTTATGCCCATCCACTATCCCAGTACACAATGCCATTGCAAAATCGAAACCTACTTGAAGGTGAAAGCGCTCACTGTTGCATCTCGGATGGTCATCTCCCAACGTCCTCAGACATGGATGGTCATCTCCCAACGTCTTCAGACATGGATGGTCATCTCCCAACGTCCTCAGACATGGATGGTCATCTCCCAACGTCCTCAGACATGGATGGTCATCTCCCAACGTCTTCAGACATGGATGGTCATCTCCCAACGTCTTCAGACATGGATGGTCATCTCCCAACGTCCTCAGACATGGATGGTCATCTCCCAACGTCCTCAGACATGGATGGTCATCTCCCAACGTCCTCAGACATGGATGGTCATCTCCCAACATCTTCAGACATGGATGGTCATCTTCCAACGTCTTCAGACATGGATGGTCATCTCCCAACGTCTTCAGACATAGATGGTCATCTCCCAACGTCCTCAGACATGGATGGTCATCTCCCAACGTCTTCAGACATGGATGGTCATCTCCCAACGTCCTCAGACATGGATGGTCATCTCCCAACGTCCTCAGACATGGATGGTCATCTCCCAACGTCTTCAGACATGGATGGTCATCTCCCAACGTCTTCAGACATGGATGGTCATCTCCCAACGTCCTCAGACATGGATGGTCATCTCCCAACGTCCTCAGACATGGATGGACGTCGAATACTGACTTGTATCACGGTGACCTGGCTGAAAACGTCATGGTCCAGTATAGTATCACAGCCCCAACAAGGTCTCCATTCTTCCATGCCATATTGACTGACAATCAGCAATAGGCTGTAACTCCTAAAGCAGAGCAATCAAAGGGAATCGACAGGCAGTGGAAGCATTATGCCATTTGTTATTGTGTTTCTTCTCAGTAAAGGGATTATGCCTGATGTTGTTGGCTAGAGGGAGGAGTGGGTGTTACCTGAACTGCTCAATAGGAAACTCTAATAATTGCTTATTTTTCAAAACAGAGATGTAGCTTTTTGAGGACTCACAATAGGATCACCAAACGACATTCTTTGAATAATCATAAATATAAAAGGGTTGTTTGGTTCCTGGATGCTGATTGGTTGACAACAACTCCCACACAATATCATCATGTCCCGCAGCCCAGGCAGGAAATTCATCTCCCTCTGGAAATAAATATCTACACATGATTTTTCAATGTTAGTATTTGGTTTGCAACAGTTGGGGGTTGTATAAACCTATCTGTCTGCCTCTACAACCTGTGCAATAATGTATACATTGACTAATGCGATCTCTCCCATACCAGCAAAGAAGAGGCAAGCACTGGCTGTCACCAACCAGCTCCCGGACCATGGACAGTTCTTACACTCATGTGCCATCAACAGAAATGTCACTTTTAACATCACTAACTAGCTTGGTTAGCTCTGACTCGCCAACCATTATAGTTGTTGCCTATTTAGGCCGATTAGATATTTATAAAATTATTATTTATTGAGGTTCTTGTCTCTCGTCTTCATTGAATCTCTGCTCGCTAGCGACATAATGATTTGTTTAGCAATGTCGAATGAATAGAATTAAGAATTAACGACTAGGACAAAAAATGAGAAAGTAGCTAACGACCAGCCTGTCTGGGTAGCATCATCAGAATGCAAAAACACATTTACTCATTAAAATCATATTTGTCATTAATATTTGTATAAATATGTTGGCAACCGTTTTATAGAAGCCCTCAGGCATTATTGCTTAAATAGTCTTTTATCTTTGTGTTTAGAATAACTGGTCTTCGGTAAATTGGTTGCTAAAACCATTTTTTCTTCATCACAAAATGTCACACTTCAACGATAAGAATGCAAAGTATTCTGGGTAGAACTGGAAAAACTAAAGCTTCATCTTTATATATTTTCTAGCAACACAGTGGATAAACACACCACCTCTGTCCATATGTTATCCAACTCCTGTGGGCAAGATCCTATTTCTTAGTTCGCCATCTGAAAATGTGTATCTTCCCACTCGCCTGGTATACAACGGCTCTATATGAAAAGGTGCTGTCATGACGTTGGCCGTGGGTAAGGTTTATGACCCCCCCATAAATACCTTTCTCCATTACCTCTCTCTCTCTGACTCTACTGAAGGTCTGGGAACATCAAACAAGTAGGGGCAAGGAACCATATTTCGGTAATAGAACCAGTTGAAAATATGCGTTGGTACTTAATGAATATGATGTCAGTTCGGTTGTCATCTGAGACATTATGACTAATGACAGGACGACATAAACTGTATCTGGGAAAGTCTACACATTCCATTCACATGGAATTGTTGTGCAATTTAAATGTTTAAATATTACACTATTTGTGAAAAGATTAAATGTAATTTTAGCTTCAAATGAGAGATTGGGGTTTTCATAAAGTTAGAGCTCTGCTCAATCAGTGGCGCGCCCCTGTGAAGAGACATGGGTTATATCCCTCCACTATATAAGCCCTTGACGAAAATGTAACCTTCTGTTCCGAGGACGATAGGACGACGGTCCATCTATTGAAAAGGACTAACATGTCAACTACAGAACTAAGCCAACCTCAGCGTGAGCGTTGGTTGTGAAATGTATAACCTTTGACCTCTTATTCACTAAAGAAGTGAGACATCCTAGCCGTTGAGTTAGCAACAGCAGCTAAAAACGTGGGCTAGGAAAGGACGGACGACGTATTCAGTCTAACACACAACGACGATACTACAACGTATCCAATTTACCACCAGTGACATTCATCCGAGGATAGGAAGATCGCTGTTGGCCAACACGGCCAGCATCTACGACCAACCTACCAAAGCGACGCTCAGAGTAAATATTTATTGCATTTTCCGTTTTCAAATGGGCGGTAATTTAGAATGCATAAGATACCGTATTTACGATAGCAGAGCTTCTCCCTTTGTTCCTCAGTCTTCCCGCTCTTTCACTCAAACCCAACCCCCTTTTCTTTGTGTAACCAGCTGTCATATCTGTTCCGTCACCTAGGGCCGTTTTCCACTATGACATAATTTGTAATCAAGGTATGATTAATTATGTGTATATGTAATTAGGTGTGATTAGTTAGGTATTTAGTAAATAAATAATTTAAGCAATTTTGTATTGCTGATTCAACTTGTTAGCCAGGGTTCGTGAAGAATTCTACGATGTTCAGATGAGACTGAAATAAGGTGACAATTAATATTGACTGCTATTGATGTAAAATATTACTAGGTCTTTCAGAGTTTATTCGGAAGATAACAGCTCTATAAACACTCTTTCGTGGTGCCCTGACTTTCTAGTTAATTACATTTGCATGATTAGCTCATTCAGGTAATATTAATTACAGAGAAAGGATTTTATAGAATAGCATGTCATATCACTTAATCCGGCAAACAAAGACACGACAGTACTCTATCTCTGTATGCTTAGTGTTTGATGAAAAGCCCCTTGTACATCACATATCTTATCCATACTACATACTAAACAGTTTCCCTGGAAGTCAAAGAGAATTACGCTCATGGAATTCTGTAGCATATGATACGTAATACTCTAAATTTGCACCTGAACGCATCTGCTCTACTGAAGAAATAAAGCGTTCTGTGTCTCATTGTCATCGGGACCCTGCTGATCCCTTTAAGGTCACAGAGATCATTCGCCTGTAAAAAAATTGGCTTAACACCGACTGCAAATGATCACTGCTAGAGAATGATAAAGCTGATGATCTCTGGTGTCGATTCTCTGGGTGGTTCAGGACGATAAATCTTCCTCACCAAGAACAACTTTTTCACCTTGTAGTTCTAAGATAACATGAGAAATGATAAAAAGGCCAGTTGGAACTCACCATTTTATAGGACTCCTAGCCTGGGGTCCTGAAAGGGCCACAGATGCCCAATGAATCATACAGCTCCATACATTCTGCAGCCCACTACTCCCCATCTAAAATAATGCTGTGGCCTACTGAGGCTGTGTAAATGACGTAGACTGGAGAACCACAGTGGACATGGCTCAGTGCTCCCTATCTGAGGGGAGAAACGAGACTGGCATCGTGTTTCTGATAAATAAGACACATTCAGAGACGATGGTAGTTGTCAGAGGCCATGCTCTGGAAGTTCAAAGTGAAGCGCTTCATGGAGTTCTGCAAAGGGTCTGTTGGGAATATCGCCCACAAAAAAATATATATCTCAGTGCCCTTATACCACACATATTGTGATGCATAGATATAAAGCATAGCCTCCAGACACTGGTGAATCTTTCAACTTCACACATACAAGCAGTACAAGTTCTGTAACATATGTAAATATGAAATTCTAATCTAGACACATGCTGCTCAGTTGCTATTTTTCCTCCTGCTTACAAACAGTCTTTGTAATAACATCACATGCATGAGATGTATACTACACACATTTGATGGAAGATCATCTTTTTGGTGTATAGCTAATTGTAACAGCCAATTATCCCATGTTGTCATTATACTGGCTCGACAATTTGAGGGTCATATTCCGATTTTCCTGCTGCGTATGGAGAGAGCAAACAAGCTGTGATTTTGTTGTTGTTGTGCAGTAGCATGCCAGGTTTTTGATGTGCGTATTTGTTTATGTCTTGGGGAAATATTGTGAGTATGTATATTTTTAATTGGTAGTGGGGGTGGTGGGAGGCAGGCAGGGGAAGCTGGTTTTATTCCGTTTTTCTGCTGTATGCTTGTTGTGCCTGGCTGCTGCTTTTCACTCCAGCTTGCTGTATGTTCACCCTGATATGCACCCTCAGGCAGTGTGCCTTTCATTATTTCTTTTGAAACTTTCATCTGAATTCTCAGAGGGATTAGCCCTCTTGATTCCTGACACAGTCAATGAAAAACAAGCCTCGTACACTGGGAGGCTTACAGCCGGCAAAGCCGTGCTCAAACCTCCCTCCTTGCCTTCCCTGTGCTGTGTGTGTTGGAGCTGGGATGATTCACACAATGAGTGAATGCTCTTTTTCTCTACTGTTTTGTTTCACGTCAAAACTGGGGTCATTGTCAGATTTAACTGAATTTGTCAAAGCTTCAGAGCTAGAGGTCAATTCAGTGGATAATGTGAGCCATTTTCCATTTCATATGAAATAAGAATAATTTGTACAAGTCAGGATCTGTTGCATAGCAGGTCCAACCCTCACCCTGGGTTGTTGGTATATGAGTCAACTCTCAATATGAAAATAATGAGGGGTGTTTGAAAGGATGGAATTGATGACGTTGAAGAAATAGATTTGGTGGCACTCACACCAAAATGTGACTAAATTAATGTAAGCCGATTGAATTGATCTTGAGTGAGAATTGAATGCAAGCAATTATCTGGGGGATTTGAATGTGAGTTGTCGGAATCGACCCTTACTTATCCCTCGTGATTAGTATTCAATTCGCATGTAGCTCTGAGCAACACTGTGCAATTGGTCTTTTGAGCACTGCCATGCTCCATTCTTCTTTAATGAGGGGTACCCATACAGGCTGCAGAGCACCTTGGAGATCTGTATGTGAGATACACTGTTCACTTCATGTCTGAGAATAATAATTAGCCTGTCTTACCTCCGGTGCTCCCAAACCAAGCATGTTCATTAAGAATAGACAGTGCGCTATGATCACCTTCTGCGCCTGCAAGAATAATGTTAAGCCTGTTTATGTGATATTCCTGGGAAAATGTTGCAGTCCAGATTCCTACTGCTGTACGGAGAGTCGGTGGATTATTAAATAGTGTCTCTGAATCCTTTGGGGTTTTAAATGTCGTGTGTTGTTGACAGCCTCCCTCCTCCCAGTTCTCCTTTGTAACTTATCTTTGTCAGCAGTTTTATTACTTTGCAATGCGCTACTAAGCAGGTGGATTTAATCTATCTCGTTTGCCCTTCAGTTATGGTTTACTGTCCGGGGGACTGGACACAAGTGTCTCCAATAATCCCTTAATTAGGCGATGATGGACTGTTCATTTAGCATGCAAAGCTGAAGATCTGCCTCTCCACTGATCGGGGAGTGCCTCTGCAGTGGTACGGCAGGCCAGCGCTAATGACCTCAGCAAGTGGCAGCAATCCATTGCAGCGCTGCAGCGAGGGCACATTAATCTTGCAGGTGATCTGGTTGATGAATGACCCCGGCCCAGAAGCCCCGGCAGATCCCACCTTAATTATGCTGAGGGAGCCACATCTGGGAGGCACCGGGTCGCACCGCACCGTGGGGACGTCATGCAGATTCAGGGATGGCTGACTGGCTGGGACTCAGGAGGAGTGGAGCCATCGCAGCACCTTACAGGTTGTTCTCGTCTCACCACAGCATAATGCTGGACGAGGAAGTAGAAGCTCCAAAGCGCCCTGGAAGAGAAGAGTGTTTCCTGATGCCACCACTCCAGGGAGGAGATGATGTGTGGGTCATGATCCCCAGGTGGAACTTAGCGGAAAGGGCAAATAGAAAGTCATCAGTCCCAGACGTCACAATGACAGGTCATTAGGAGCCAAGTGATTTCATGGGCTCTTCTCTCTGAATGTGAGACTCTTTGAAGGAGCTTTTTTTTTCTTGTGATGTGGCTTCGAACGGTGCGGTGAGTTTTCATTTGAACATTTCCAGGTGAACCTTATTTCTCTGAAAATAACTGTAACCATTCCAAAAAAAGTCCATGTTAAGTGACACTTGAAGTGGATCAACAGACCAAATGAGTCTAAAGATCTCTGGCCCATTGTCTCTTTCAACATTCTTCTTGATCCTCTCCTGCTGTTTTAGCAATGTGCCAGACCCTTAATACTGTAAAGGTCTGCTGGTGTTTAGGGATGGTATTATGCTTCTGTCTCTCAAAGACAGATTGACCATACAGAATGTATTGCAAATTGCCATGAAGTCTGTCAGGCAGAAACAATATGATAAAGTACAACCCATAGCATAGTCCTTAATGAAGCAAGAGCTGGGATAAAAGTTCTGGCCCCCAAGGACCTGCTGATGTTGGCCCTATGGTGATCCAGTGGGAGAGGCCTAATACAGGTAACTGCTAAAATAAAGGAAACACTTGAGGGATACAAAGTATTTTGAAAGCAAATGCTTCACACAGGCGTGGTGGTTCCTGAGTTAATTAAGCAATTCAAATCCCATCATGCTTAGGGTCATGTATAAAAGTGCTGGACATTATTTTGGCTACCATTGCTATGCCCCCATAGGATGACATGTATAAAATTACCCAGTTGCCCATTAGTTTGGCTACCACGGCTAGAAGAAGTATTAGGCGGAGTGAAACAGGGGAACCCAAGAGCAGACTCAGATGAAACAGGGATGAATGAACCAAAATATTTCTTGTTACACAGGGAGATATGGAGTGCAGATCTGGGGAAGCTCAGATGAGTTGCAGAAAAAAACAAATGTGGAGACTGAGGTTGGAGTTAGCTGAGGAGAACAGGGTAAACAGGTCCTGAGGGGAAACCAAGGTAGTGGTGGTGAGTAAAATCTAGAGCAAGGTAGTTGGGTGGTGAGATGTGGAAGAGGAGCCAGAGACAGAGTGGTAACTGCAATGAGAGGATAAACGGTGTCAGGCAGGGAACCGAGCACAGCAGAGTAACAGGATCTTGAATAATAATAAATGGCTAGACTCATGAACTGACTGAGCAGAGATTACGATCTGGCATAGTGGAAGTGGCAGGACTGAGTATTTGTAGAGGTCTTGATTATGGAACGAGTTGCAGCTGGTAGGGATCTGCTCTGACTCCAGCACACCTGTCTCCAACCACACAATCACACAGAGAGAGAGAGAGAGAGAGAGAGTGTACAGGGGGAGTAACAGCAGGCCATGAAGACACTGGATGAACACCAGAGGGCGTAGCAGGAACAGATGTGACAAGAAGAGATCTCAATTACTTTGAAAGAGGGTTCTCAAAGTGTGTGTGTGTGTGTATGTGTGTGTATGTGTGTGTGTGCGCGCGCGTGTGTGTGCGCGCGCGTGTGTGTGTGCGCGTGCGTGTCTCAGTCACCAGATCTCAACCCAATTTAACACTTATGAGGGATTCTGGACACTTGTAGAATCTATACCAAGGTGCATTGAAGCTAGTTCTGGCTCTATTAAGACACTTTATTTTGGTGTTTCCTTTATTTTGGCAGTTACATGTACATCTCAACTCTGATGCTTCGTGAGTATCAGACCGCCTCTGTCCTCCCTCTGGGTTTGGTCTCTTGGTCTTCACTGGTTGCCATATTGAACATACAGTATGACCCATTCTGAGGTTATTGGATTATTTCGCCCAACAAACCCCACTGTGGATAATTTGTCCCTTTTCTTGCAGTCCTAGACGGAGACTTTTTTATCAGGGCAAATTTGTGAAACCTCATTATCTTGTGCGTTTGAAATGAGGATCAATAGAGATTTATCCTTTGTTGTATTTATTACAATGGAATAGAGGAAAATACCCATTGTCCATTTTCCAACTGCTTTCCATGTAGGACGTTGCCTTATATTTACACATTTAATTGTTCTGCTGTCTTCCGTGGGCTTTTCAAGCACAGAGAGGCCACTCTTATCTGGCCACAACCTTGGAGCCAACTGCTGCATTGCAAACATCCAACAAATTGATTTAATTGCATTCACATACAATAAAGTGGGGATTTAAAAGGTCAGCAAGAAATGATGATCCAAAGCCCAAAGGAGGTTGTTTTAATGGGCCAGCTGAATTTAATTCACATCCATCACTTTTTATCATCTAATTAGTTCACAGAATGGCAGGCTGGTCAACATTATCGATCACATAAAGGCCTGATATCTATCACTTCACCTTCGCATTGACAGATTCCAGCCATTTTCTAACCATGGGAGCCTTATGTGGCTTCAGCAAAGTGTTCTGAGCATCTCACTGAAGTGACGCTTAGCCAGACAGCATGTCTCTACAGCCCGGTGCGGACATCCTCTTGTGATAGTTTACAATAATAACTGTGTTTACTGACATTAGCTAATTAGTTATATCATCGATTGATTTCAATCAAAGAATGACCTTTGGTCTTGGACATGGCTGCTGCCATTGCATGTCTTTTGCATACTGCATCTGTGACTGTGTGACTATGTGGTGCTTTTGTGGTGCAACACGTTCAGCTTATTATGTCAGTGTGAGGCTAAAACATGCAGGGAGTTAATGAATGTAAACCACCTGTATTGATGGGAAATGATGTAAATTCCAGTAAGCTCATAATGACTTCAAATAAGGATTTGCCACATCGATGAGTTGAGGTTACGACCCTGCACAGCAAGTATTTTTCTCGAATGAATGCATAGATATCATTTTGGTAAGACGGGAACTAAAAATGAACTGTTCATTTTGAAATATGGACTCCATTTTATGCCAATTTTGAAGAATGCAATCCAAATGGATTTACTATAAAAAAAAATCTCTCCCTAATCTTAAAACACAGACTTTCTGAGACAGACTGTCTTCCTCCAGAAAAAGAAAAAAACACCCAGGAGACAATGAGTCCTGGATATGGTGATCTCCTTAGGCCGGCTCCAACTACCTCCACATTCCACAACCCACACTGTTACCAAAGAACTTTGGAACTTTTCATACACATCTCCTGTTGATGCCAATACATGCATTATGCAAAAGGATTATTTCAAGTTAGGTGTTATCAACCAGTTGTTATATATAATGTTGAGTTACATTACCAATCAATAATTATTATATCAACAGTTATTAGAACTTCTAGACAATCAAATGTCTCGTATATGTGGACTGCAGGATCCCTGATACAGTACTTTAATGGCAGTGGATATACAGATGACTGACAAAATAAAGGAAACACCATCATAAAGCGTCTCAATAGGGCGTTGGGACACCACAAGCCAGAACCCCTCCTGTCTCAGCCTCCAGTATCTATGCTGCAATAGTTTGTGTTTCTGTCTTAACCGGTTTCCTGTGTGAATTTAAGTACTCTCTCTCTCTCTCTCTCTCTCTCTCTCTCTCTCTCTCTCTCTCTCTCTCTCTCTCTCTCTCTCTCTCTCTCTCTCTCTCTCTCTCTCTCTCTCTCTCTCTTTCTCTCTCTCTCTCTCTCTTGTCAGCAAAACTCTAAAGACATTCTCATTCTCAAAACACATTCTGTACTCTAATGCACATGTCATCCATACTGGTAAACACAAGTAGCAACAATCAAATACAAATAGAGAACATATGTCATTGATTGAACACAACTACTCAAAATGGATTTAACCTGTTTCAAATGATGTGACACAACCAATATAAGCCAGTTCAGAGAGCAAACAGGTTGTTGAAGGTGGGAAGGAGGCGGTATACTGTACAATGGACAAATTGTAAGGCCCTGAACATTGTGCTTTCCATTTATTAAAGTTTTTCTCATTCGCTTTGGTGCATTTCTTCGATCAAAAGTGCAATTTTTGATACTACTTGTACAAATTCCAAATAATCTAGTCACTTGTGCACATCAATAAAGCAATTTCTTATTCCTTTGAACAAATTGCACTTGATAATGTACAAGTGTCAGCTTTTTTCCACATTATCAATTGCTCATGTCATGTTGATCAAAATATAGTAGATGGTTCTCTGTTGAATAGTCTTACCCCTCAAAACATCTAGGCATTAGTTCCTTGCATAAGCCATTACATGCAAAATTGTTCAACTATTTGTCATAAACTGTCAAGCATAGTTTTACACATTTCTATTAGACCTTTTGTACAAAAACATGAATTGATGAATCGTGCAGGTGAAATTGACCCTCACTCATGAAGGAATGTAAAGTGTTAGTTCAACCAACAATAAACCAGTTGTCTAAATTGCTCAAAGGTGCATCTCATGAAGAATCAATTGGCAAGCATATATAGACAGACCACAACACAGAGTTGCAATTTTCCAATAATGGATGGACCAGGAAACGAACAGGGTCAACAGCCAAGAGGAGTTTTAATGCTGCACCTTGGCATAGATTTGACACATTTCTGGAACTTTATTGGAGGGACACCATTCTCTCACAATAAATTCCATAATTTGGTGTTTTGTTGAAGACAGTCAAACGCTGTCCAAGGTGCTGCTCATACTCATCAAACCATTCAGTGGCCACTCGTACCCTGTGGATGGGGGCATTGTCATCCTACGGGGGCATAGCAATGGTAGCCAAAATAATGGCCAGTCCAGCATTTTTATACATGACCCTAAGCATGATGGGATGTTAATTGCTTAATTAACTCAGGAACCACACCTGTGTGGAAGCACCTGCTTTCAATAGACTTTGTATCCCTCGTTTACTCAAGTGTTTCCATTATTTTTGGCAGTTACCTTTACATAACTTTACTATAACAAAGCATACTGTTTGCTGAAGTGGCTGTACAGTATGTACCACAGCTGCTAAGAAGAAAAAAAGAAAGGGTGTGATTTATCTGCCTTTCTCTGTGTAAGAGATGTCCTATTGGATTGTTCAGCATTTCCTGTCCTGTGGGAGGCCATGGGTCTAACACAAAAGAGCCGTACTTTGATTTTTTTGTTCACTACTCCAGGATTATTGCGTTTTGGCAATAAAATATCTTTAGTCTAACCTTTTTTTCCCTCCTTGCTCAGTAATTTCATCCACTGTTTGATTTGCCAAACTGCTGGTTACACGATCTTAGAGATGTGATGGGAAGAGAAATTTGGCCAAATAAGCATACTCTCTCATACTTCCAGATGCTGTAAAATGACCCCTGCCATTCTGCTTTGAGAGCAATGAGCCCTCCATTTATTGTTGTCCAGGCATTGCTGTGGCACAGATATTTCTGGTGTGTTTGAGGAGTATGATGAATGAGACTCTCCAATAAAAGGAGACATATCTCAGTGGCTCACAATCTAGAATCTTACTTTACCTCCCAAAAGGGCATAAGTCAAATTTGTCAACATTTTTCAATTCAGAGAACAATACTGACTGTCACCTTGTGTAATAAATGTGGTACAGATATGTTCTCCCTACATAAGTATCATCAATGCAAAATACCTCAGTAAGGCTACACAGCCTAGTGTCCATTCCAGCTCACTTACATTGCACTCTCTTGCACTGTCACGTAACCCTCCTTTGTATCAGGCCAGCATGCATGAGAAGCAACAACCTCTGTGATATGAATTGGTGGAGTGAAAGGACCACTTTTATCACACATAATTTCCATCGAAAAAAATATTGATCTATTCTTCAACCACCCCTCCTACCTTCTTGTGTAAAATCTCCCAAGATCACGGTTACAATTATTGCAATGTTCCAGAGAACACCAGTAGGGAGCAGCCATGAGCTGCTTGATGAATACTTATTTAGTAGTAGTTGTAGTAGTAGTAGTAGTAGTCGTAGAATAATAATTAATAATAATAATTATTATTATTATTATGACGCATTTTATTCAGTAAATAATTTGAGGCAAGTCAGATGTAGCCTACATTAGTTGGGCAAATTATCTTGAAGATTTCTTCTTCAGTGCATACAGGGCACTACTTTTCCCTACTCACCCTTCCATTCATCCAGCAACATCTTTGCTAATCATAAGGCATAGAAAAAGGAGGAGGAGGAATAGTCATCCCGCCTTCCCAATGCCATCTCAGTGCTATCTGGCTGTCGTATCTGACGTCTCATTGGGTTTCCTACACTCTGGCACCGATTGTGGAAAGTGGGTGTTCACTTACTGAGTTTGTGGTGCTCCTACTAATATAATAGTGCTTCGGTGCGGGCGAGCTCACACAGTTGATGCGCACATCGTATCTACCAATCAACAGAAGGCATTAGGACAGCAAGCAACATTCCTGGCCACTGAGAGAGCGGAGTCAATTAATATTTATGCAAAGGTTGTTCACTTTCTACTTCACAAAGTTAGCAGTGAGAGGACCAATTGTGTGGCAGTTTTTTCACCCTTGTTGGGAAGATCCACCGGATTTGTAATTGGCCGTCAGTGTGTCGGGATGAAGACGTGCTTTGCACACTACTTCAAACACTTTGGCGTTCCCTTTTTTCTTACCAAGACTTCGTCCATGACACTCTGCCCATTTCAAACCAGGCTGCTGGTTTCAAACCAGGCTGCTCATTTGGAAGGACGCCAGACCGCAGGCTTTCTAATCTGCAAATTCAGTCCAATAAACGGTGACATTGGCTGTCAGCGTTGGAATAAGAAATCGATAGGCTACTCAAAAAAGGGACGCGATATTCTTTCGGAATTTTAACGATCTATTTCCTGTATCCTTATAACCATGCGAATTGGGGGTATGCTGGAGTGGTTCAACTACTCACATTTTCAAATGGAGCAATGCTGATAGTGACAGATTATTGTTGTTGAGTGTCCATGCAAGTATTGGGGTGGAAACATGTCTGGCCACTTCTTTGAGAGGATCACTGCTATCAGAGATGGCATTTTGGTCCAGCACTTCGGTTTTTACCTCTAAAGTGCCCCGGAAAATTTTATTCATGTTCACCCTCTCCCTTTCTGTCACCTACTTGTTCTATAGCCTGATGAGCTGTTACAACTCGTTACAGTTCCCCTTGCAAGAGAACTACGTGTACCAAGGGAGGCTGGTGACGGAGGAGACAACTTTCGTAACATTAAGGGAGAAACTTTATTCCACTTCACCCCAGGGCTATTTGGGCGAGGAGCTGATAGAGGTTACTGCCGCCGCCGCCGAGCAAACGGTTGCAATTTCCACTGTCAAAGATAATGTGGAGACCGAGCAAAGAACATTGGATTGGGTTAGGAATCAGGCGGCTCCGACTAAAACTGCCGCGGTGTATCAATCTCCCGCTCTGGAGAGGGAGCACCAGGAATTCAGCACCACGGACAACGAACTCAGGGTGAACTGCACCTCGGATTATGGGGTGAAAAAATTACCCCAAGCCATTATAATTGGGGTGAAGAAAGGAGGCACCAGGGCTCTGCTCGAAGCTTTGAGGGTCCATCCCGATATCAGAGCCGTTGGGAATGAGCCGCATTTCTTCGACAGGAACTACGAGAAAGGGCTGGATTGGTACAGGTGCGCGCATCCACTCTCACTTAATAACCCTATCTGGTTTAGAGGTCTCATTACCCCACATAACATAAACCACGTGTTGGTAGATAGTCTAGATTTGTTCAGATTTCAAATCCATTAGATTACCACTAATAATACGTCGGCCTATACCACTATCAATGTCATTATTCATTATAATCATAATAATCATAATCATAATAAAAAATAACAACTGCTTAAAAAAATTGCCTACCTATTAGATTGGATATCTGCCAAGTAATTCGGCTTAAAAATGTTTCTAGTCTAGTAAAATATCCCCCACTTGTTTTGCATCCAACAATACAAAACAGTTGATCAGTGCTTCTGAAGTACGGTGAACCTAGTTTTACAATAATATACCGTGTTTTATCACAGTATGCATGTATATGAACATAGCATGCAGCAATAGCCAAACTATTCAGTCGAACAGGTGTTCATGCGAGTGCATTCATTGGAACAATACTCAGATCCCACCTACAGTTGTGGTATTACCTTTCTATAGTGTTCAGAACTGCCCCTGTGCAACAGGCCTGGTACTTTAGCAGTGTCCTCTGGGTTTGGGATGTGATGTCGAGTTAGTATTCATACTGTACCACATGTTCTGATAGTGTCACAAATATAGACAATCTTGTCTCATTTAGACAAAATGTATTTCCAAGTGTATTTCCATCTGATAATAGTTAGTTTCCAACTATGGAATATTGAGTTTATTTAGCAAATGCTTTGTAATATCCACACAAAAAATTCCACCATTGCAGAAAAAATGTCCCGTAGCTTGATAACAAAATGAAATCATTCTGCGCTCACCAAGATCCATATCTAATTCAGAATATATTGGAGGAATTGTGAAAAAGTGGTCATTTTAAAGCTATTTAATCTGACACAGAGCTGAAACCAAATGCATGTAGCTAAAGGCCTATTTAAGTCAATCTATCTGAAAGCCATATTGCCAGGCTTTTGCTGTATGACTGCATGGGGGGTAGAGAGATCGTCATTTTGATCAACTAATCCAGATGTTTTTCTACTGATCCTGAGTGTTGTGCCATCCGTGTCTTCTCACATGCAATACATTCAAGGTAAAGATTCCCCCAGTCAGGTTCATCACCCAGTCAGGTTCATCACCCAGTCAGTCATCACCCAGTCAGGTTTTTTACATTTGTTTTCCAACACTGCACATCTCACTGCCTCCTTTGTGATTGTTTTCTTCCTGTTTGTTAAAAGATAAACAACCATGGCATTGAACCACAGTCTGTTTGAGGGTTCGTCCGTCCCTCCGTTTGACAGTGGCACTCGCTCAATAAAGTGCCAGCATCTAGCAAGATGATGGTCTGACCAACCAGGGGAATGCTGGATTTCAAATGGACTCGGTGAGCAGATAATGAAAATGAAGCCAGCCAATAGTACACAGAGTCCCTGACTCCGTGCTTGTGCCCAGAGGGATGAGGTGCTGTGCCTGTGAACCCAGTCTAGTACAGTGGCTCGGGGCTTTGGGTATACCATGGAACCATCTGCCTCAACTCATTGCACTGTGGATGGGAGCTATGCGCTCCTCTGTCCTCGGCTGTTGGCTGTTCATTTAGCCCGTGTTAATGTGAGACGTTTCATTACGCTTTCGGTGTCAGGCTCGTTAGACGACCAGATGACAGGCTTACATAAATAACACCAAAGTGTGCTTGTGTGTTTTTAGTGCCCCTGAGCCAACCAAATCCCTTAAGCGCTCGTAACATTTATTTCCGCGTTTCGTCCTCTGAGTAATGTTAACCTCAGAATGACGTATGCAGAAATGTAAGTATCGGGTGGCGGTGTTTTTTTACACCCATGGGGACGATGTAGCAATGTGTCTATTCTGTCTGCCAAATTTGAACAGTGTTGTAGTGTGACAAGGGAAAGGAAAGTTACACTCAGAGCTATGTGATCTGCCCACGTCCTGATGCTACAGACAAAGCATGTCATTTTTGTGGATTTTTTTCTGTTTAAAAAAATATATACCACATCACGTCTGTGTGCAGGCCTACTGTGTAGGCTGTGTGCCTAATCCTATGACTGAAATCATGATCACAACCATTTTAACGTTGGCTTCCGAGGTTGAGTCTGATAATGTCATCACATGCGCTGAATCAATTTGGTTGTGCAGCGGTGGCCAGTTTCATACTTTGTGATGGCTTGGAGAGTTAGCCACTGGCAGAGGATGAATGTGCTACCGTTGTAAAAGATTTAAAAGAATCCCGTACAAATGCACAGCCTGAAGAGGTGTGCACTGAGAGAGCTATTCTGTGCTTGCCACAGTTATACGGTGCTCCAGAATCCCGGTATGCATACAGAATTCATCTGGTAGAAAATATCAAGTGAAAACATATTTTTATACCCCATCCGCTGGGCATATACTTCACAGGGAGTAAGTTCATCTTCTTGTTCATGAAATATGATGCAGCACCTCGGTGACATCTGTTTTTACCTGGGTTACACATCTGGTTACACAATGTTTACAAGGCTTGCCGGGGAAAGACCTTATGCCTTGTTAAACTCCTTACCGCTTGTGAAGGGAAGCTATAGTCTTTAACCAGCAGGTCATTCTTTCTGTGTGTCGGGTCATAATAGCTATACCATCATTAGAAGAATCCCGCCGTTGACTGGAAGCCTATCTCGGGTTTAAATAGGTGCTGCAAAACAGCAGACGATTCATTGAGCTGGTATTTAGGAACAACTCTATTGCTTGTGATGCAATTGATTTCCCCAGGAAGATTATCTGGGTTGTACTACTATGCTGATCATATTGTGTGAGTTGTCAATGAGATGCTTGGCTCTGAAGCGGCTCTGAGGTCTCCGAGCACTTTATCATTGTGTTGGGAGACTGACACTTGGACCTTGTAAGCGATAAAAGCTGAGGCAATGGGACTGTAAATCTTTTCAGCTGTTTTGTACCTTTGCAAGGCTATGGCCCTGTGTTGCACAAGATGACAAACAATAATGTGAAATTACAGGGGTGCTTATAACGTGCAGAATGGTGTTTTGAATGTGCTCTCCTTCCCCAAGCTATTCCACCTCAGGTGGAGGTCTTGGTTGCTGCCTGCTGGCTTTTATATGAGGTGGCCTTTAAAAAAGATGCCAAAGAATCAGCCTTGCCATCACCAAGGACTTTCTCTCTTTGTGTGAGTTGTAATGCATTCTGATCAATAGGGACCTACACAGCTCAGAAGCCCACACAGTGCAGGCTCTACGCTCTGCCAAGGCCTTGCAATGAAGTGCTCTCATTCTTTTATCTACTTCTTCATCGAGGCTCTGTTTCCCACTGAATGGTGGAAAAAGCTTAACGAAAGAATTTCCAGTTTGCTGCTTCTTCTTTTTCAGTAAATACGAAATGCTAGTAGTGTAGAGACCATGTCAGAGCACCATGTCTTTGCACTGCTGCAGGCCCGGGGGGACTCTGAGGAGAATAGCATGAATTCCAGCCCCAGCTTTATCCGCACCCTTCAGTGTAGTAAGACAGGACCCTCTGACAGGAAGTGTGTGTCGGAGACAGCGATCTACTGCTGAGAGTAGCATCAGAGTCTAAGTCCTGTGTTTATCCCTTGTTTACCCCTCCGCTCCCACCTCAGCATGCCGCTCCACGGCTCAGCTTCCTGAGTCTTGCCACCAGACTAGGGGCCCGTGACTCCAGTCAGCGGGGAGATGGGATGGAGGGAGGTGGGCCTGATCCCTGAGCAGCAGGCTGGATGCCATCCCCTCCATCTTCCAGCTGGGCCTGTGTTGCTGCTCCTGCAGCGCCTCCACGTCCTCCGCTCCTCCCCGGCAAGCCGGAATCTGTCTATGCCTGATAAGATGGCGCCAAGACTCGCAAGGACGCACCTCTGGGTACTTGGATGCCAACGCGGCAGTCGTGGAATTAAACTTTTTAATTAGCAGCATGCCCCAGTGCCTGTCAAGAGAGTGGACCACTGCAGTCAGGTTGGTCTCAACATCCCCCCTCCCCTTTTCCACTTGATTAAACTCCCAAGCACCACAGAGCACAGAGATTCCACCAGTGTCCACAACAGAAACATGTTTATTTCCCATTCCAATAACTTTGACTGGATGCAGACATGGCACAGCGCTATGACACAGACGGTACCTTCCCGCCAGAAAGCCTTTGTGTCATCTCTGTCTGGCTGTTAAACATGAGTTTATGAAGGAGAATAATCAGAACCTTCAGATTGCTGCACCACCAATTACTGTCAGTCTGTATAAATATGGATACTGGATCACACTTAAAAAGCCAAATGTAACTCACTCTGTAGCAAGTTCCTACAACTGTGAATGGCAGGTTTGTGAAGCCATTTACTCGTGTATAATCACATGCACGATACAGTTGAAGTCGGGAAGTTTACATACACTCATTAAAAGTACATTTTCAACCACACCAAAACTATAGTTTGTTAACAAGAAATTTGTGGAAAGTTGGTTAGGACATCTACTTTGTGCATGACACAAGTCATTTTTCTAAAAAATGTTTACAGACAGATTATTTCACTTATAATTAATTCACTGTATCACAATTCCAATGGGCCAGAAGTTTACATACAATAATTTGATTTTGCCATTAAACATCTTGGAAAATTCCAGAAAATGATGTCATGGCTTTAGAAGCTTCTAATAGGCTTATTGACATAATTAGAGTCAATTGGAGGTGTACCTGTGGATGTACTTCAAGGCCTACCTTCAAACTCAGTGGCTCTTTGCTTGACATCATGGGAAAATCAAAAGAAATCAGCGAAGATCTCAGAAAAAAATTGTAGACTTCCACAAGTCTGGTTCATCCTTGGGAACAATTTCCAAACGACTGAAGATACCACATCTGTACAAACAATAGTACGCAAGTATAAACACCATGGGACCACGCAGCCGTCATACCGCTCAGGAAGGAGACGCGTTCTGTCTCCTAGAGATTAACGTACTTTGGTGCAAAAAGTGCTAAATCAATCCCAGAACAATAGCAAAGGACCTTGTGAAGATGCTGGAGGAAACAAGTACAAAAGTATCTATATCCACAGTAAAACGAGTCCTATATCGGCATAACCTGAACGGCTGCTCAGCAATGAAGAAGCCACTGCTCCAAAACCACCATGAAAAAGCTAGACTAGAGTTTGTAACTGCACATGGGGACAAATATTGTACTTTTTGGAGAAATATCCTCTGGTCTGATGAAACAAAAATAGAACTGTTCGGCCATAATGACCATCGTTATGTTTGGAGGAGAATGGGGGAGGCTTGTAAGCCGAAGAACACCAACCCAACCGTGAAGCACAGGGGTGGCAGCATCATGTTGTGGGGGTGCTTTGCCACAGGAGGGACTGGTGCACTTCATGAGGAGGAAAATCATGTGGATAAATTGAAGCAACATCTCAAGACATCAGTCAGGAAGTTTGGTCACAAAGGGGTCTTCCAAATAGACAATGACCCAAAGCATACTTCCAAAGTTGTGGCAAAAGGCCTTAAGGACAGCAAAGACCTCAATCCTATTGAAAATGTGTGGGCAGAACTGAAAAAGCCTGTGTGAGCAAGGAGGCCTACAAACCTGACTCAGTTACACGAGCTCTGTCAGGAGGAATGGGCCAAAATTCACCCAGCTTATTGTGGGAAGCTTATGGAAGGCTACCTGAAACGTTTGATCCACGTTAAACAATTTAAAGGCAATGCTACCAAGTACTATTTGAATGTATGCAAACTTCTGACCCACTGGGAATGTGATGAAAGAAATAAAAGCTGAAATAAATCATTCTCTCAAGTATTATTCTGACATTTCACATTCTTAAAATAAAGTGGTGATGCTAACTGACCTAAGACAGGGCATTTTCACTCTGATTAAATGTCAGGAATTGTGGAAAAACTGAGTTTAAATGTATTTGGCTAAGGTGTATGTAAACCTCCGACTTCAACTGTACCTGAGGTGTGAGCTAGGTAGCTAGCTAGCTAAATGTCTACTAGCTAGATATTTAGGTGTGTATAGCTGTCTTTACAGCGGAACTGTGGGAACAATTCACAACACTTTATCTTTCCAGTTAAACAATATCAGCAGGTATTATCAAAATACGTTTAGTCATGAACACCATCCACACAGTATTTCACTGCCTGGGATTTGTTTTTCTGCAATGGAATCAGTGTTTTCTGTTGGGAGAATGTGGATTCAATTTGTTTTGTGTTACTCTAGGGTCAGCCTTGGGGGGTTATCTGGGTCTATTTCTATTGTGACACTAGAATTATGAAAGAAGTAATACTGCTGCATCCTTTGTGGCTTAGAGAGAGGACAAATCACTCTGGCAGTGGGTTAGTGCAGACAATTTCATTCTACTCCAGCTCCTTCTTGCTATTCACATGCAATACCTTACCCTCTCTCTTTGACATTCATTTCCTATTCCGTGTCATGGACAAAGCTACACCCAAACACCTAAAGTGATCATTCTCCAATTCCAGTAAAGTTGACTTTACTTGAGCTTAGAATTTAATTTGCTGATTCAATTTGCCAACACAATCAATTGGCATTGGGGCATGGTTGCCATCAAGACGCGGCCTCCCTTTAGGTTTGTGTCTGTCAAAATAGAACTGGATGGAATTCTGCCTTGCGTTCTTCTCCATTCCATCGCCAATGGGAAAACAGGGAATTCTTAGACCCCTATTTCAGTTCCATGTCATAGATGGATTGCCTGAAAGTGACAGCCCCAGTCTCGCCTGTTAAATGATTTATTTTGGACCAAAAATAAAGTATAAGCACAAGTCATTTTAAGCTTGAAAGGATTCCTATCTCCCAGGGATTATTTACTTGCCGCTGAATTGCAGTGATGTGCTTCTAGTCAGAAGGAACAACGATTCCATTCAGCAAGAATGCTGCTTTACAGCCATCTTTAAATCTCCCTGAATAAGACTTCCTTTTGGGACAAATAAGCATGTCAATCATACTGGTCAAGATTCCAATGTTCCTTTCGCCTATCCTGGAGCACTTGGTGCTGTGCATACCCTTATCGGTTGTGAATGATGCAGTCTCATGACACAAACCCAAAAGCAAGCTGGTGCATTGGTTCAGTCAGAGCAGGGTTCTCTCTGACAGGGCTGGCCATGGAGCCAAGACGTCACGCAAGGGCTGTTGGGAGCATGTTTCAAATATGTGGCCGTGACCTGACATGTACTCCAGGAGTGTGTTAAGCTGAGGGATGTGGGGAGAGTGGAAATCATAACTTCTCCCTCCACGCTCTACCAGTAGCATTATTCCGCCTGCATGCCCATGACATGTTACACACAGAGCTTATTCATAGGAAATATAGCAGCTTGGCCGTATCAAGATGTAGGAATTACCTTGAGATATAGTCTGGGATGACATGGAAAGCAATTGTCAAAGAACAGAGCAGAATGAAAAGGCAGTTCTAGCTATAGAAATATACAGGTGTCCTGTGAGCCCACGCGCACCTCGCGCCACTGACGCCATCCACAGCTCACAACAATCTTGACAGGCTTAATTCAATTATGGCAGTGCGATGTGCTGAGACTCCGGAGGTGTGAGCTAATTCCTCTGTTTACACCCCTGAGTCACTGTCACAAACAAAGACAAACACATTCATTGGCTTCCAGGAGCTTGTTTGCTGCGATTGCCCCGTTGCCTTTGAAGTTTCTCATCGCTTTATGGTGTTTATTTATTCATGCTCTTTCTTTGCCTGAAATCACCATGGGGTATTCCGCTAGAATATTTTAGCACAGTGCGAAACAATGAAGGAGCTGAGTATTGGACGTGTAAACTACGCACAACACAGTCCTTACATTGAGATGGTACTCTGATTCAGAGGGGATGGGTTCAATGGGGAAGACACATTTCAGTTGAATGCATTCAGTTGTACAACTGACTAGGTATCCCCCTTTCCCTTTCCATGTTGATTGGGCTTTTCAAGTAGGAGCTCTTCATTGGGAGTTGTGTTTATAGAAACCCTTTTATAAGTATTTAGGTTTTCGAGTTTCAACCATCTGTATCAAGAAGACTTTATTAATCAGACCTCCACCATGAGAATGCTGTCCTCTATTCTCTGTATAGGCTGGTGGAAGTGATTTTAATATAGAGGCTGTGGCATTGTGCCAAGCTCCTTTGAGACTTGGTCTAAGCCGATGAAATGCAAAAGGCTGCTTTTAGGGATTATGCTAATTACTAATTGGTGTATAAGAAGGTGATTGTTTTTCCTTGGATAATTTGGATTATTGGGATTAGAGATTTAGTTGCAAGTTAACGTGCTCTTCCTGTTTTAATGGGGCAATTAGCTCCTCCCAACCATGTGAAGCCAACTCTTAGCTAATGTGGCTGAGAGTTTCTCTTTATGCCTGTAACATGCTCAGCCACACACGTGTGCAGGGCAACACACGAGGAAATGTGTTTCAGCGAAATCACGTTTAAAATGCTTGTGTGTTTAAAAGAAAAGTTACATATCCCATAATCCTCTGTGTATGGGGGTACAAAGGGGTACACAGTCAGACATCACAGGTACAATCACGTTTCTCCATGGTCTTGTTTTTCTGTTGAATGTCAGGATTTAGCTTTGTATTTAGCTTTGTATCGTTCCAAAAAAAGATAGATGCCAAACTGTAGTTACAGTATATATATATATTTTTTTCTTTCACCTTTATTTAACCAGGTAGGCTAGTTGAGAACAAGTTCTCATTTGCAACTGCGACCTGGCCAAGATAAAGCATAGCAGTATGAACAGACAACACAGTTACACATGGTGTAAACAATTAACAAGTCAATAACACAGTAGAAAAAAAAGAGAGTATATATACATTGTGTGCAAAAGGCATGAGGAGGTAGGCGAATAATTACAATTTTCCATTTATCACTGGAGTGATAAATGATCAGATGGTCATGTACAGGTAGAGATATTGGTGTGCAAAAGAGCAGAAAAGTAAATAAATAAAAACAGTATGGGGATGAGGTAGGTAAAATTGGGTGGGCTATTTACCGATAGACTATGTACAGCTGCAGCGATCGGTTAGCTATTCACAAGATATGTTTCAGAGCAGGAAGAAAAGATCGGAGTGAAAACATGCCAACCCATACCCAGGGCTATAGCAGGATTAGACTCTCTTTTTGTCTGAGGTTTATCTTTGGAAATGTGAGCTACACTTGGTTATTCATCCCGTTCATTTTCAGTATGCCTGGGATGACTCTACTCACGGTCTCCTTCCACTCCCATCGACCTCCAGTTTGTTTCACATCTGCATGACTCGAGGAGGGAGAATGTTAAGTATGAATTGATTTTTAAATAAGCATACATTTACCTTCAGACACCTGCGAACATATTGGGCTCGTCCTGTATTGCAAAACAGGCTATTGTAATTGATCTTTGTGATGAACATTGAGGACAGACCACCCTGTCTTTGCAGTCAAGGTGACTTTGGCATCACAATCCTATACCGAGTCCCTTGTTTTTTTTCATGATGGGACAACTTACCATGAAAGCGCATCTGGGCAGAGGTGAGAAGGTAACAGTGCTGTAACTAATGGGTTTATTTAATTTAATTTACTGGCTGTGGCCCCCAGGTCATTGGAGGCATGCTGGCCACAGTGAGATTTGAGGTTGCAGTGGGAAAGAAAGAAAGATTAACCCTCTTTTCAAAAGGGCAAATTTCACTCATGTCATGCTGGATTTTCTTGCCGAGATAGCAGGCCAGTATAAATCTGCAGAACTAAATGAATACAGGTTTGCGGTGAAATGGGCCTCTCAAGCTTATTTCGTACAAGCCACCTAATCAACGTCATGCTGGGGCCATGCTCGCTGGGCTGGGGAATCGGTCATAAATGAAAGCTTTGTCAACATGTCCTCAGATGGATGCAAGGGAGCATTTGCAATAACAATTGCTTCTTGATTCGAAACGTTGACGTGCCAACCGAAGGTTAATTGGGCATATCTAACCCGACTGAAGTTTATTTGGGGGGATAGTTGTGAGGGCTAGTATTTTCCTAATGATTAAAGGTATTTAATTCTGTAGAACAGCATGGTAGGGTTGTTGCTGTCATCACTAACACCGGCTTTTAGCTAAATATTATCTTTGATGCCATTGTTGTAGTCACATGTCTCTCCGTATCTATTTCTGGCCACATTGTCTCCAATTAACAGTCTCACAATTTTCTGATGCAATCAGTGGAATATAAATGAAGCAATCCCAGCAGCCTCTGGCTCTGCGTTGTCTCAGCCTCACGCTGAACCACTCGCTGTTAGATCTGTGCTGTAATAAACCCACTTTTTACAGGGCTAAACACGTACTCATTGCACCTTGGGTAAACTCAACAAACGCTTCAGGGTTTCAAAATTAATGTTGCATAATAATTAGTTAACCAACAGTGCGATGCAAGAGGAAGGAATTTACACCTTGTGTTTAATAACAGATCGTTAAATTTGTCTTGCTACTAATGTTGCATGTGTTTCTTCATGCTATTTAATAGTTGGGACTCACTTAGCTGGCTCCTTCCCTCCACACAGATGGATCTGCACAAACACACCCATTCGATGTTTTTCCTTTCAGTAGATTTTTGATTTGTGGTGGCAAGACAGTGTAAAACACTGAAAACTGCCAACAAACCACTGACGGTTGCTCATGGCGGAATCCGATCAAAACAAAGACGCTGTGTTTGGTTAGTTCACTCAGCCAGCCATTGGCTGCTTGATGGGTCGATCTGCATTCTAGCGGATGTTATTGAAGTACATTTTTTAGAACTGAGGCATTTTCTCTTATAGGCTACTCCAGGTGTAAAATGATCACTCTCCTTCTCGCCTGTCTGATGGGCTAACCCAATTCTGAAGCTGCGAGAGGGGTGTGTTTTGTTGTGAGTTCGAGACGAGTGAATGTCCAAATTCAAACCAAGAAGGCGATAGACATCCCACGGTACCACCCATAGATGAAGAGACTAACACTCTAAAAGCCTAGTGCAGTCAAAAGTGTGATTTTACAGTGTTTTATATACACTGCTCAAAAAAATAAAGGGAATACTTAAACAACACAATGTAACTCCAAGTCAATCACACTTCTGTGAAATCAAACTGTCCACTTAGGAAGCGACACTGATTGACAATAAATTTCACATGCAAATGGAATAGACAAAGGTGGAAATTATAGGCAATTAGCAAAACACCCCCAATAAAGGAGTGGTTCTGCAGGTGGTAACCACAGGCCACTTCTCAGTTTCTATGCTTCCTGGCTGATGTTTTGGTCACTTTTGAATGCTGCCGGTGCTTTCACTCTAGTGGTAGCATGAGACGGGAGTCTCCCTACAACCCACACAAGTGGCTCAGGTAGTACAGCTCATCCAGGATGGCACATCAATGCGAGCTGTGGCAAGAAGGTTTGCTGTGTCTGTCAGCGTAGTGTCCAGAGCATGGAGGCGCTACCAGGAGACAGGCCAGTGCATCAGGAGACGTGGAGGAGGCCATAGGAGGGCAACAACCGAGCAGCAGGACCGCTACCTCCGCCTTTGTGCAAGGAGGAGCAGGAGTAGCACTGCCAGAGCCCTGCAAAATGACCTCCAGCAGGCCACAAATGTGTCTGCTCAAACAGTCAGAAACAGACTCCATGAGGGTGGTATGAGGGCCCGACATCCACAGGTGGGGGTTGTGCTTAAAGCCCAACACCGTGCAGGACATTTGGCATTTGCCAGAGAACACCAAGATTGGCAAATTCGCCACTGGCGCCCTGTGCTCTTCACAGATGAAAGCAGGTTCACACTGAGCACATGTGACAGACGTGACAGAGTCTAGAGACGCTGTGGAGAACGTTCTGCTGCCTGCAACATCCTCCAGCATGACTGGTTTGGCGGTGGGTCAGTCATGGTGTGGGGTGGCATTTCTTTAGGGGGCCGCAACAGCCCTCCATGTGCTCTCCAGAGGTAGCTTGACTGCCATTAGGTACCGAGATGACATCCTCAGACCCCTTGTGAGACCATATGCTGTTGCGGTTGGCCCTGGGTTCCTCCTAATGCAAGACAATGCTAGACCTCATGTGGCTGGAGTGTCTCAGCAGTTCCTGCAAGAGGAAGGCATTGATGCTATGGACTGGCCCGCCCGTTCCCCAGACCTGAATCCAATTGAGAATCCATCCACCAACAGACTGTCCAGCAGTTGGCGGATGCTTTAGTCCAGGTCTAGGGGGAGATCCCTCAGGAGACCATCCGCCACCTCATCAGGAGCATGCCCAGGCGTTGTAGGGAGGTCATACAGGCACGTGGAGGCCACACACACTTCTGAGCCTCATTTTGACTTGTTTTAAGGACATTACATCAAAGTTGGATCAGCCTGTAGTGTGGTTTTCCACTTTCATTTTGAGTGTCACTCCAAATTCAGACATCCATGGGTTGATAAATTTGATTTTCAATGATAATTTTTGTGTGATTTTGTTGTCAGCACATTCAACTATGTAACGAAAAAAGTATTTAATAAGAATATTTCATTCATTCAGATCTAGGATGTGTTATTTTAGTGTTCCCTTTATTTTTTTGAGCAGTATATATTACCACACTATGAGTGACTTAAAAAAAAGATTTGTCTTAAAACTGATTATTTTCCCTTTCATGCGATATACACAGTGGTTTGCATCATCTCTTGTTTTGTATCTTTTTTTTGTGCGCTTTCCTATAAATATTGTGAAGCGGAAAATGTCTTTGTAGATCTCATTAGATGTTCCATGAATTTTTCCATACAGTATGGCATTTGGTTCAACTTGAATCATAACTCTATTTGTTCCCCAATTGTCTTCATTCTACTACGTTTTAGTTATCCGTATTCAAGTGTTTCATCATCAGTGCATGATGGGAATTTTTTAGTTTGTAGTTTTAACGTAACTGCTCCGTTGGACTACAGCTCTCACCGGGAGCCTTCACACTCAGATTAGCCGCACTGTGTTTCTAACTTGTTCTGACAGGTGATTTGCCCATAGTCTTTTGATGAGTTGTTCACATTCTGATATAGCAAAGTTTCTGTGCATAAAAATTCCACCGTAAATGCGATTCACAATTGAATCATAGATGTCTTTGCTTGACTGAGTGCACCAGTTTATTTGTAAATGTCTCAACTTTTTGGTATAATCGCCTTAGGTATGGTTGAAATACTGGATGCTGCTTCTTGCTCCCAAACCAGTTCATTCAGGCCACCGTCAGACTGCAGCTGAAGTGTAGGTTGAGTTTAGGTTATTGTAGTGTAAGTCAAAATTATCTGTCCCCCGTATCCTCACGAGTTTGCACAGGAAAAGAGAAGGAAGGTAATGTAACGTTTTCATATTGCGACAGCGTCTTTAGAAAGGCAAAATTCAAAAACTAGCCCTAGTAATACAGGAGTTTGGTAATGAATATCAGTGAAAAACAGTATAGTGTTCAGACAAACCTTGACATTGAAAGGGCATGCCCCCCCCAACTCAAATAAATGGTGCCCCACAGAGCCAGACATGGCCCTGGCATTCCCCGATTTTAGTTCCTTTTGTTTCACGAGTCAAGGGCCTTTTTCTATCAGACTTGTCCATTATCTGAGTCTGAAAGACACAGCAAAGTCCATCACATGGTCTCTCAATTTGTGAACCTCACCAGAGCAGTCCTGGTGTGATAATGAATGTAATTTCTTTCCTCCTATGGCACAGACCCAATTATTTAAAATGCAGTCAGGCCTGTGGACCTGTGCATGTGGGGAAGTGTAAGATACACTAAATAGTCATCTTCACCCACTCCAGGATGAAAATAATTGTCAATGATAATGTATTTCTTTATTATAAGGAAAGTAAATGTTTTAATACAGAAACATGTTCCAATAGGGCTTCAATAGGGACAGGAATATTTCCTAATAATGTCACATGGCTAGGAAAACTCCTGGCCCCAGCATCAACCATGCATTTCTTAACATTCTACAATGCTGCCTCCTGTGCTGGTTCATCTATCTGGCTTGCACCTGACCAGAACTGACAACCCACTGGATTGACTGACTGTCACCAAGGCGCACCCCCTATAAAACCGTATCAGCCCAGCCTGAGGTTGTGATCCCAGCCTCGTGTTGTGTCTGGCTAGGGCATGTTTGTTTTGGAGAGAGCACTCTGCCTTCCTTGGCTGTCCTCTTTATTGCAGCGGCCCCTAATAGCTTGATTTAATGCACTCTCAGAGGTCAGATATTGCGCTGGCAGCCACAGACCACTTCCTTCCTCACTGCCCCATTAATAGCAGCAAACAAATCAGAGACGCACTGTAAATTCTCTCCCTGGCATATTGGAGCTGTTTGGATGGGAGACGTGGACAGATTTATTATGGGGAAGAAGGATGTCTCTAGAAAAGACTAGCCAGGTTTCCCCCCCCCCTCTCTCTCCAAAACATGGGCTGTGTGAACACTAATTAAATGTATTATTCCCAGTAGGATAGCTTAGCTAGTGTTCCGTCACACATCCTCTGATCCTTATGGTATGTCTGTGCAAGATGCGTACTGTATGTAGAGTCATTTGCAGGGTCACACATCAACTTCTTCAGTGACCTCATAAACACTTGTAGTAAAGCCTGTTTATCCTGACCGGCTTTTCACAGGTCTACTTCCCCCAAAGAAGAAGCTCGCTCTCAAGTGGTTTCGTTCGTCAGTGAGGTTCGATAATTGTGCCTTGTAAAAAGACCAGATGTGTACAGTGACAGTCAGAAGCATATCAGTCCAGAATCTTTGACATTGTGCATCTTGGCTTTGTAAAGTCATGTGTTGTGTTTTCATGGACTATCAGCTAAATATTCACTACCGGTCAAAAGTTTTAGAACACCTACTCATTCAAGGGTTTTTCTTTATTTATACTATTTTCTACATTTGTGGAATAACAGTGAAGACATCAAAACTATGAAATAACACATATGGAATCATGTAAACTGACCCTTTTTCAGGACCATGTCTTCCAAAGATAATTAGTCAAAATCGAAATAACTTCACATATCTTCATTGTAAAGGGTTTAAACCCTGTTTCCCATGCTTGTTCAATAAACCATAAACAATGAATGAACATGCACCTGTGGAACGGTCTTTAAGTAGGCAATTGTCACAGTTATGAAAACTTAGGACACTAAAGAGGCCTTTCATAAGGTACCCTTCCTGCAGGCTCATCCTGACATGACCCTCCAGCATGACAATGCCACCAGCCATACTGCTTGTTCTGGGCGGGATTTCCTGCAGGACAGGAATGTCAATGTTCTGCCATGGCCAGCGAAGAGCCCAGATCTCAATCCTATTGAGCACGTCTGGGACCTGTTGGATTGGAGGGTGAGGGCTAGGGCCATTCCCCCCAGAAATGGCTGGGAACTTGCAGGTGCCTTGGTGGAAGAGTGGGGTAACATCTAACAGCCTGAACTGACAAATCTGGTGCAGTCCATGAGGAGGAGATGCACTGCAGTACTTAATGCAGCTGGTGGCCACACCAGATACTGACTGTTGTTTTTAATTTTGATCCCCCCTTTGTTCAGGGACACATTATTCCATTTCTGCTAGTCACATGTCTGTGGAACTTGTTCAGTTTATGTCTCAGTTGTTGTTGAATCTGGTTATGTTCATACAAATATTTGCATGTCCAGTTTGCTGAAAATAAACGCAGTTGACAGTGTGAGAACGTTTCTTTTTTTTGCTGAGTTTAGTAGCCCAAAAATTATTAAACAAATCAAAATATATTTGAGATTTGAGATGGCTATTCAAATAGCCACCCTTTGCCTTGATGACACCTTTGAACACTATTGGCATTCTCTTAACCAGCATTATGAGGTAGTCACCTGGAATGCATTTAAATTAACAGGTGTGCCTTCTTAAAGTTAAGTTGTGCGTTTGAACCAGTCAGTTGTTGTGACAAGGTAGGGGTGGTATACAGACGATAGCCCTATTTGGTAAAAGACAAAGTCCATATTAGGCAAGATTAGCTCAAATAAGCAAAGAGAAACGACAGTCCATCTTTACTTTAAGACATGAAGGTCAGTCAAGAACTTTGAACGTTTCTTTAAGTGCAGTCACAAAAACCATCAACCACTATGGTGAAACTGGCTCTCATGAGGACCTCCACAGGAATGGAAGACCCACAGTTACCTCTGCAGCAGAGGATAAGTTCATTAGATTTGCCAGCCCAAATAAATGCTTCACATAGTTCAATTATCAGACACATCTCAACATCAACTGTTCAGAGGAGTCTGTGTGAATCAGGCCTTCATTGACAAATTTCTGCAAAGACACCACTACTAAAGGACACCAATAAGAAGAAGAGACTTGCTTGGGCCATTAAACATGAGCAATGGACATTATACCAGTGGAAAGCCCAAATTAGACATTTTTGGTTCCAACCACTGTGTCTTTGTGAGATGTGGTGTGGATGAATGGATGATCTCCGCATGTGTAGTTCGCACCGTAAAGCATGGAGGAGGAGGTGTGATGGTGTGGGGGTGTTTTGCTGGTGACATTCAGTGATTTATTTAGAATTTAAGGCACACTTAACCAGCATGGCTACCACAACATTCTGCAGCAATACGCCATCCCATCTGGTTTGTCCTTAGTGGGACTATCATTTGTTTTTAAACAGGACAATAACCCAACACACCTCCAGGCTGTGTAAGAGCTATTTTCCATAGAAGGAGAGTGATGGAGACCTGCATCAGATGTCCTGGCCTCCACAATACTCTGACCTCAACCAAATTGAGATGGTTTGGAATGAGTCGGACCGCAGAGGAAATGAAAAGCAGCCAACAAGTGCTCAGCATATGTGGGAACTTCAAAACTGTTGTAAAAGCATTCCAGGTGAAGCTGGTTGAGAGAATGCCAGGAGTGTGCAAAGCTGTCATCAAGGTAAAGGGTGGCTACTTTGAAGAATCTAAAATATATTTTGATTTGTTTAACACTTTTTTTGTTACTACATGATTCCATGTGTTATTTCATTGTTCTGATGTCATCACTATTATTCTACAATGTAGAAAATAGTAAAAATAAAGAAAAACCCTCGAATGCGTAGGTGTTCTGAAACTTTATACCAGTAGTGTATACCCGATATGAAGCCGTAAATTGGAAATAACCTATTCTCAGACAGCCCTTTCCTTCCAATCACATCTCGGCTTTGCAGCGGTATGATGAAATATTTCCTTTCATCAAATGATGCGTATTTGGTCAGACAGGATAATTATTATTCTTGTCAGCATGTGTTTATCTTGATGTAGCCCTCAATAATCAACTAGATCCAACAAGCACATTTCATTCAGGTGCCACTGGAGTCAAAGCCCTTGCATTTCTAAGGAGCACTGCACAACATCATTTTCAACAATAGTGGTAAAATGAGTTCCTTACACAATGTTAAACATTTTGCTTATATTTCACGCTGTAAATATAGCACACGGGTATATACAGTGGGGCAAAAAAGTATTTAGTCAGCCACCAATTGTGCAAGATCTCCCACTTAAAAAGATGAGAGAGGCCTGTAATTTTCATCATAGGTACACTTCAACTATGACAGACAAAATTAGAAAAAAATCCAGAAAATCACATTGTAGGATTTTTAATGAATTTATTTGCAAATTATGGTGGAAAATAAGTATTTGGTCAATAACAAAAGTTTATCTCAATACTTTGTTATATATCCTTTGTTGGCAATGACAGAGGTCAAACGTTTTCTGTATGTCTTCACAAGGTTTTCACACACTGTTGCTGGTATTTTGGCAGATTTCTCCATGCAGATCTCCTCTAGAGCAGTGATGTTTTGGGGCTGTTGCTGGGCAACACGGACTTTCAACTCCCTCCAAGACCTTGAAATGCTTCTTACGAAGCCACTCCTTCGTTGCCCGGGCGGTGTGTTTGGGATCATTGTCATGCTGAAAGACCCAGCCACGTTTCATCTTCAATGCCCACGCTGATGGAAGGAGGTTTTCACTCAAAATCTCACGATACATGGCCCCATTCATTCTTTCCTTTACACGGATCAGTCGTCCTGGTCCCTTTGCAGAAAACAGCCCCAAAGCATGATGTTTCCACCCCCATGCTTCACAGTAGGTATGGCGTTCTTTAGATGCAACTCAGCATTCTTTGTCCTCCAAACACGACGAGTTGAGTTTTTACCAAAAAGTTATATTTTGGTTTCATCTGACCATATGACATTCTCCCAATCTTCTTCTGGATCATCCAAATGCTCTCTAGCAAACTTCAGATGGGCCTGGACATGTACTGGCTTAAGCAGGGGGACACGTCTGGCACTGCAGGATTTGAGTCCCTGGCGGCGTAGTGTGTTACTGATGGTAGGCTTTGTTACTTTGGTCCCAGCTCTCTGCAGGTCATTCCCTAGGTCCCCCCGCGTGGTTCTGGGATTTTTGCTCACCGTTCTTGTGATCATTTTGACCCCACTGGGTGAGATCTTGCGTGGAGCCCCAGATCAAGGGAGATTATCAGTGGTCTTGTATGTCTTCCATTGCCTAATAATTGCTCCCACAGTTGATTTCTTCAAACCAAGCTGCTTACCTATTGCAGATTCAGTCTTCCCAGCCTGGTGCAGGTCTACAATTTTGTTTCTGGTGTCCTTTGACAGCTCTTTGGTCTTGGTCATAGTGGAGTTTGGAGTGTGACTGATTGAGGTTGTGGACAGGTGTCTTTTATACTGATAACAAGTTCAAACTGGTGCCATTAATACAGGTAACGAGTGGAGAACAGAGGAGCCTCTTAAAGAAGAAGTTACAGGTCTGTGAGAGCCAGAAAGCTTGCTTGAAAATTACAGGCCTCTCTCATCTTTTTAAGTGGGAGAACTTGCACAATTGGTGGCTGACTAAATACTTTTTTGCCCCACTCTATATCAGAGCCTTCATTGTTCAATATTTTTATTGTCATGAATACATTTGAGAATCATCCACTATGTTTCCTAGGATAAATGGAACAAAGTTAATCATGTGGTTTCCATATATTTGATGTGTTTAATACCGTTCCATTTATTCCATTCCAGTCATTTTTTTTTATTTATTCATTATTTTACCAGGTAAGTTGACTGAGAACACGTTCTCATTTGCAGCAACAACCTGGGGAATAGTTACAGGGGAGAGGAGGGGATGAATGAGCCAATTGTAAACTGGGGATTATTAGGTGACCATGATGGTTTGAGGGCCAGATTGGGAATTTAGCCAGGACACCAGGGTTAACACCCCTACTATAAGTGCCATGGGATCTCTAATGACCTCAGAGAGTCAGGACACCCGTTTAACGTTCCCATCCGAAAGACAGCACCCTACACAGGGCAGTGTCCCCAATCACTGCCCTTGGGTATTGGGATATTTATTTAGACCAGAGGAAAGAGTGCCTCCTACTGGCCCTCCAGCACCACTTCCAGCAGCATCTGGTCTCCCATCCAGCAACTGACCAGTACCAACCCTGTTTAGCTTCAGAAGCAAGCCAGCAGTGGTATGCATGGTGGTATGCTGCTGGCATACAATAAGCCCGTCCCCCTATAGCTCCTCCATCCAGCTTGCTCTGATCCCAGGGTGCATTTACTGTAAAGGCATGACTGTATTTGAAGCGTTTCTCTGAAGCCTTTTATAACCAACCTTCCCTGTAGATGTGACATGAGTACAGCTGCTTTGAAAGAAATTACCCAGAAACCCTTTTTTTAAATAAAGTTATTGGGAATTGACCACTACACTTGTCAACAATCACTTAGAGAGACATGGAAAAGCTACATAACTGTCAACCCTTCTGTAGCTTATCTTTAAAGTCCTTCATTATGGGTTAGAGCCATATACTTAGGGTTTTATCAAATGTATGAAACCAACTGGCCGGTGGTCGTAAATGAATCATGTTGTGGTGTATAAACCCGGGACGGTAGTGATTTTTAGGCAGAAAGAGCTCCAGTAATGCTGAATCACTGAGGCAGATGTCTGTATTTAGACAGGACAGGTAGCATATTTGAGCAACAGATACTCCAGGGAGTAAAAAGCCTTTCAGCAAGCTCTCTGTTTGAGCTTGTGATTTACAGTGTTTCTGACAATTACAAAACTCCTCTTCTTATACTCTTCTCCATATTGTTCCTACACCAATCTCCCACTGCATTCTCACCTTGACTTTCCATATGAAGCATAAACTGCCTTGGGGCTACTCTCATGGAACAATGGTTCACACTGTCCATAACACAGAAAAGCATTCACCTTACTCACAGGAGACCATGACTATTTCAACAGTGTGGACCTCTTGTCGCAGAAGAGCAGGAGCGAGGGAGGACGGTAGTATTGTATGCGATTGAAAAGTAGAGATTTTGCCCATCCCTGTATCACTTGATTATGTTGTGGAGAAAGAAAACTTCACAAGGAGTGGAATATCAATTTTGTCTCCTGTTCTAAAAATGGCAGTAATCAAAGACTTGGTATTAATTACACACATAAACAAAGCAGCCTTTTTAATGGTAATCAACATCAAAGGTAGTGGCAGACTCAACAAAAAAATAGTCCTTGGAGAATTGTGTGTGTGTGTGTGTGTGTGTGTGTGTGCGCGTGCGTGTGTGTGTGTGTGTGTGTGTGTGTGTGTGTGTGTGTGTGTGTGTGTGTGTGTGTGTGTGTGTGTGTGTGTGTGTGTGTGTGTGTGTGTGTGTGTGTGTGTGTGTGTGTGTGTGTGTGTGCGTGTGCGTGTGATTGCGTGTGTGTGTATGTGTGCGCGCGTGCGTGCGTGTTCGTGTGTGTGTGTGTGTGTGTGTGTGTGTGTGTGTGTGTGTGTGTGTGTGTGTGTGTGTGTGTGTGTGTGTGTGTGTGTGTGTGTGTGTGTGTGTGTGTGTGTGTGTGTGTGTGTGTGCGTGCGTGTGTGCATTATGTTTTGTGTCAGCCTGTCAGTCTGTCTGTGTGTTTTTGTTTGTGCTGAATGAGAATATTTTCAATTTGGAAAGTCTATGATGATTCATACTTTACTCAAGGAAAAAGGCAACATGTTGGTCTGCCCCACTAAATAACCAACATCATTATGAATTCTATTTCTCTCCCCTCGCTATTAAAAATGAACAGGTCCGCTATGGCTGCAAAACTTGGCAGCAGGGACTTGGTCTTGATTTGCGGGGGAACCAATAAAACGGCTTGGCGGGGGCGGCCATTCTCAGATGTTAAGACATATGAATTATGCAGAAACCAGCTGTTCCAATATTTATCACTATGTGTGAATATTCTTTAATGCATATGGGGGAAGCCAAAGCATTATATCTGTTACATATTTAGGCATACATTTGGTTGATGGATGCTAAAGGATGAAATATGAGGGTATTAAGAATTGCACTTCATGCAAATCATTAAATACGGTTTGCAGTGTTCGGTATTGTGCTAGCATAACAATATCCCAATAAAATGTCCTCAGCTGCTCAATGGTAAGTGATCTCATTATTTAGAATTGGGCTTTTTAGGCAACAGCAAGGAATTTTGAGGCAACCAGGAGAGTGAAAGGATCTCGTGTTTCCTTTCTTCTTTTAACACCCAATCTAAATTATGCACCATAGCATTGTTTATGCGTCAAACCAGGCCTCGTTCCAGAATCCTCACAAAGAAGCTCAGTATTAATTGGCAACAACAGAATGGAGACACAGCAAACAGACACCTTTCTCACTCAGTCCACGATGCAAATCATATTCAGTATGGGGAAAAGCAGAGCCAACAGTCATTTAAGTTTCATCCCCTCAGTTCTAATGCCAAATTCAGTTGAGTTGTGCAGTGTTTAACCTCTCCACCTCCGGATCCCCAAGTCTCCGAAAGGAATATCCTGACCAAAATGAATGCAGGGGTAGACGCCGATTGGAGAGGTGAATGAGGGTTTGTGAATGACGCTGAGATAATTGGGGTCTGCTGCAGCTCTCTATCCCCCTCTCACATCCAGGGGCAGCCAATGGAAGGGGAGACAGGGGGGAGAAGAGGTCAAAAAGACTTACTTAGCAGTGGAACACGTTTGAGGTGGGCATGCACACACCCTCTACTTCCTTGTACTCTCATAGTGGCCCCTTTAGTACACAGGGAGTGAGTTAGGTAGATAGATTGCGTGCATCTCATCTATATTGAGAGTTACTCCTCAGCGGTGCTATCAGCGGCCCCGGTGAAGAGTGCTGACCACGCTTGAGGGGGAATTGGGGGAGTGGCTAAGTGGTGCACCTTGGCGAGGGCTGGGTGTACCCACGAGACACTCACAACACTGACACATGCTTTCACTTTTGCTAATAAATCATTGAAGGTCTGATGTGCACCGATGGGGATGCAGTGTCAGTTTTGATACTTGATTAGCATTTCTGTCACTTCGCTTTATGCTTAACATAACTCCAGCTGTGCAACCAATTCCCACTGCCCATCGGCATGACAATGGCGAGCCATTCCTCAAAGTGACAGGCCGTCATGACGACATGTCCACTAAAGGGGAATTGCACTGAACGTCCAGAACACACCTGCAAAAAAAAAAATGTTTTTCTTAGAGACGTTACACATCTCAAGTGTCATAGTATAAGACTGTGTTGGTATCTGTGTGTAGAACACTGCCAACGGATTGGGGAGTCACGATAACTGCACAACGTGTATACAGATTTATGGTTTACTAGGTCCTTTACTGTAGTTTAGTTCTATACTGTGAATGCTCACTCACACTCCTATTGGACGGAGAAGCTGATGCCGCGTCACACACGACTCACCAGCACTAAAATCTCTGACTACCGGTGGAAAACATGGATATAAACTTTACGTGAGTGTGGCTTATTAATTGATCAGTCCCAGTTGTAAAGCCTACTCCACTGGAAACTTCTCCGCTCAGGGATGGATCTGCAGAGCGCAGGTCAAGTAGCCATGTCATCCTTGTTTGATTGCTACCATTTTAAAGGTGATCATATTGTCTAATATCATCTCATTAGATTGATTTAGATTCAGTGTGGAAGATCAGGCGTTGACTCTGACCTTGGGCACCCACCTTGCTCTGGTCTGCGGCAGTTGCTTAGTCTAAGGTCCTAACACACACTCTTAGTATGGTAATGAGCGATGTTAATATTCCATGCCTGACTTCCTGGTTCGCCATTGGTATGTTGAAATCTGTCAGTCGGCTGCATCATTTCTGATAGCACCCAGTCAGTCTGCTCTGACCGTTCCCTGTCAACTAGGAGGTGGTTTGCGTTGCTGGCTAGAAATAGACGATTATACTTAAATGTATAACTGTGGACTTTACAGGACAATGTTACATTTACATTAATCAAGCTCTTTTGATTTTATGGTTCACTGCTGTATTGGTGATATAATTCAACTTGAAACAATAAAACGATTGCTGTGCCTTATTGTTTAACAATAAATTGCATTTCTCTTGGAATTGTTAAAAACACTTCTACTACACAGTAAATGAAAATGAAACGATAACTGAAGCGTCATTTTCCATCTCTGCACAGACGAGTAGCGTCAGAAAAATAGAAATACTCTGAAAAATAGTTGTTACATAACAGCCTAATGTAATTGTGACTTTTTAAATGGTTTTGTTTGTTGTATTACTGCGTGTCTTTAACAATGTATAACAAGGCCAAGCTGTTCTCTGTGGGTTTGGTGGGTACTCTCTGATTCTCTTCCAGAGCATGACCATAGTATCTATCCACTGTGGGGCCTGACCCTTGCTTGAAGGCGCATGGCCTACATTGTACTGAATATAGTAAGTCCTCTTTGTCTTCTCCTCAGAGGGCCTCTGATTCAAGAACATAAAGGAATAAAGAAACACATGGTTTAGAGAAAGAAAATACACTCTAGGGTATTTTGCTATTCTTGGGCTGGTTTTGCCTGTCCATTATGATTCAATTTTACCATGTCTTTATGCTGTGGAAATGTAAATAGCTAGCTACAAAGTATTACGCGTTATGCTATTAACATTCAGCTCTGTGCATATCTTGGGAAAAGCAGTGTTCCACTTTCAGATAAGATATTGGAGATAGCTTGACAGTACGATACTTAGCTTTCAGAAGTCATTTCGCCCTTCAAATGACAACAGACCTGAAGTCATTACATTCTTCCTGTATCCTCTATCCACTATGAAGGTCTGGACTGGAGAGCAGATCATGGTTAGCATCAGCAACAGAACGATGATGAAAGCCTTTCTAAAACTTGTGTGACCTGACTAACCTGCACAATGACTTTGACTAATTAGATGTCATGGAGCGTGGTGCGCTGGTTCAGAATGCTAAGCCTGCAAATTAATATTCCATCATGTTGTGCTTAACAAGATAATTAAATGCTAATATACGCTAACAAGCAACTCTGTTTGTATAATTGGTGCTGGTGGCATTGTGCTGTATGTGGAAATGATTTGGATGGAGGGTGAAGATTGTAGGATTTAAAACATGTAATAATTCTAAGGAAAGTCAAGTTTAATACATATCAAAGCATTTGTTGTGGCAAGAAACCTGTTCAGATTATGGTCTGTCTTTAGACTAATGGATAAACAATAGATATAGATTCAACCTATTGTTTTGCTTGATAAGTAAGGGGATGTTTTTGTTTTCTACTTCCAGACAAGATGAGCGTAAGTACAGTAAATTATTGAATCTAATTCTAGTTTTGTTTGACATAAGATTGCAGTATATTAGTATATTATTATGCATCGTTTCCGTCGCTGTATATTTTCCCCATCACATCTTGGCTGTCACTCTGGGTGTATCCCTGCCTCTCACTCCATCATATTTGTTGCTGTACATATTTGAGTTTCACAGTAGCACCAGTAATAGCCTTTTAGTGCTGGCAGCTGTACATCTGCAGTGCTATTACACATCCTGACAGCTTTAGTGGCACAGCTGCATTAACCCAACACTAAGGGAAAGAACTGCGAGTCTACCATGCCGGTCCCTCCTGATCTCACCCGATGCCATTTATCCGAGTGGAGCTCACACCTGCCGAAACGCCACACATTAATCTGTCAGAAGTGAGTTCCGTCATAAGTCTTGTCTGCAAATGCGTGACAATGGAATAGTTTTTTTTCCGCCACACGGTAGGTTAAGTTAGGAACGTACATTGTTTTCAACTGGTCCAACTGACTAAGGAAATGTTTTCTGGTTGTTGAATTTGTTCATTGCATGGGAGCTATGATTTTTCCTCCCCGAATGGTTTCAGTGGAGTCATTAATGTTTGGATGAAAACCAAATTGTTCCTTTAGAATCATTAGTCAAGGTTAAAGACAAATATTCCGTGTTTGTCTTGGATGTTGGCCCATGTTTTCAATGTTAATTGGCACACAAAATTGACAGTTTTACTGGCACAGCAGACATGGTTCTGGCCAAAGACGGGAGTCAAAGCAGAATTAATTTAGACATCTATGCACCAAAAGTAATGGTGGGTCTAGAATGTTACTAGTGATTTAAAATACGCATATTCTCTGCCCTTTAATGCACCATACCAATATTACTACAATTGGCAATGTACTGATTGTTTGCTTTAGACTAGAGTACACTAAATACACCCGGTGATTAAAGTACACTTTAAGAGCACATTCCCACAGAGACATGCCGATGCAGTCAGTGACACCTGGTCAAGCACTCATAGCCTGTTCTATTTAACCTTAGACGCCTTGCCAAGACATGATTTTTAGCTCCAAATTAACAGGTTTGCTGGCAAGTCCGAACTGAACATTTCTAAATTGAAAAAGTCCTTATTCTTCATTGTTGATCTCAGCTGTAGCCGTATCTTACTATGCTCTATATACAGTTGAAGTCGAAACAATAGTACGCAAGTATGAACACCATGTGACCACGCAGCCGTCATACCGCTCAGGAATGTCTCCTAGAGATGAACATACATTGGTGCGAAAAGTGCAAATCAATCCCAGAACAACAGCAAAGGACCTTGTGAAGAAGCTGGAGGAAACAGGTACAAAAGTATCTATATCTATAAAACGAGCCCAATATCGATATAACCTGAAATGCAGCTCAGCAAGGAAGAAGCCACTGCTCCAAAACCGCATAAAAAAAGCCAGACTATGGTTTGCAACTGCACATGGGGATAAAGATTGTACTTTTTGGTGAAATATCCTTAGGTCTGATGAAACAAAAATAGAACTGTTCGGTCATAATGACCATTGTTATGTTTGGAGGAGAAAGGGGTAGGCTTGCAAGCCGAAGAACACCATCCCAACTGTGAAGCACAGGGGTGGCAGGATCAAAATAGATGGCTTCATGAGGTAGCAAAATTATGTGGATAAATTGAAGCAACATCTCAAGACATCAGTCAGGAAGTTAAAGTTTGGTTGCAAATGGGTCTTCCAAATGGACAATGACCCCAAGCATACTTCCAAAATTGTGGCAAAATGGCTTAAGGACAACAAAGTCTAAGTATTGGAGTGGCCATCACAAAACCTCAACCCTATAGACAATTTGTGGGCAGAACTGAAAAAGCGTGTGCGAGCAAGGAGGCCTACAAACCTGACTCAGTTACACCAGCTGTGTCAGGAGGAATGGGTCAAAATTCACCCAGCTTCTGTGGGAGATTGTTGAAGGCTACCCGAAACGTTTGACCCAAATTAAACAATTTAAAGGCAATGCTACCAAATACTAATTGAGTGTATGTAAACGTCTGACCCACTGGGAATGTGATGAAAGAAATAAAAGCTGAAATAAATAATTCTCAACTATCATTTTGTTATTTCATTCTTAAAATAAAGTAGTGATCCTAACTGACCTAAGAAAGGGAATTTTTACCAGTTTAAATATATTTGGCTAATGTGTATGAATACTTCAGACTTCAACTGTAGTTTGATATAACAAGATTGTTTTATGTTAATGGGTTTCACAATTGTCATTAAAACAGAAGTTCAACTATTACAAATGAGTGTTATTCAAATCCTCTGTAATTGAATAGTTGAATGGCCAATTAAAATCCCTGTTGTAGGGTGAGATAAGGGAAATTAGCCTTCCTTTATGCACCTGCTCTGAATATGCACCTCCTTTCCCTTTCCATTCCTTTCTATGTCGTAATAGAACTTTTCCTTTCCCTGGTCTGTCACGCTGGTTTAATAAAAGATAGCCCGGAATTAGATGAAGACAATACCCAGTGTTTGCACCCCCCCCCCCCCCCGCTGAGGTAATGGCCTGGGGAGCCTGATTAAATACCACAAGAACCTCTAGCCAACCAGCTCGCTCCGCTCCATCCCATAAACTGCTATATGTGGGTGAAGCATCACCATTCCGTAGTGTTCACACCCGCCCCTAGAAAAGAATGAAATTAGCCACACATCCCACATATTACAGGAATGGCTCCTCCTGCACGCTTTATCTTTGGATCCCCAAGTCTCTTTTCTTTCTATCCTTCTGTTTTTTTTTCTTCCTTTTTTTTCTATCGCAAGCAATCAAGTCATCGAATGTATTTTGTCTTTTGTCTTAACGCTGCATGTTGGAGTATTTATAGAAGTGCAGTTAACAGTAGCACAGAGTTGGGGGGGGTGAAAAAAACCCTCTGAAATGCGTCAGCTTCTGCAGCTAGTATCAGCTCTGTGAATCCAGTCCCCTTGTGGGATCCATGGAAAGACGGGGGAAATTTGCGCATCTGAAAATAATTTTGCTTGCTGTGAAACTAAACAGATTTTCAACTCCCACTAGTCCCGACTGAGGTCTCACTCAAGTTACAGGAATCGTGATGACAGTAATGTGTCTGTATTCATTTGATGTGTGCCAACCGAAGACATCTCAGTGACTAACGATTAAGCATATATCCATTTAGCCATGAAGAAAGGCAAAGTAAACTGATGTTAATGGCATGGTTACCCTGATTGATTGATTCATTGGCCACTAATTGCCATTGAATTTATTGGGTAACCTCCCTTTTTACACTGTCAATGAGAAGGCAGCAGTAATTCAGGATGATTTAAAGAGAACAATGCTTACAGCACACACATGTAGCAGATGATGCAATTACTTTTGGTAAGATCTCAGCTAGATTGCACACTGGGAGAGCTGTTGAGCCAACTTCCAATTATTGCCAATGGATGATATTCAAATGATAAGATAAAAGTGGGCCATAATCTGTCGCACTGCTGAGCATAAAATGGCAGCCTCAAAGTGAGAGGAGTTCAAACACACCATGTCAAACGTTCCCTCACTTTCATATACAACCGCATACATCTACCCTACAGTCAGTTGAGCTTAATTTTATGGAATGCAATCCTGGTGAATATTGTGTCATATGCACTGTATAAAAGCAGGGATTAGCCTTGGACTAGTCAGTAAAAAAATAGCATTTGAGAGATCACTGATTGATGTGTGTCCCAGCACTCTGGTACTGATGTACCATTCCAACGTGTGCCCGTGCTGTGGAAACTGCCAGAAAGCTCCGGTTGATTCTCTCTCATTTCAGTGCACTCAGCACGTTGGGCCCATAATGCCTTGAGTGCTTGCCTGAGCCACATGACATCACTCTGTGTAGCCACTCTCTCCGATTCTAGTTTGTCCTCCATTATCCAGGGTAACAAGAGCAGAGATAGGGTGGGGGTGGGGGGGGTTGGGTTCCCGACAGAGTCCCAGAGCAGCCTCTCATGCAGAAGGCAAAAAGCTCGCCCGGGGCATGATACACCAGAGAGCTGTCTGGCTGCACGCTAATCTCGCCAGCCACCCACCAGCTCTGACCCGTGTTTCCAGTGTCAGTAGCAGACTTCAGGACAAGCCCACCCCTCCATCACTGTCAGAGCCAGGCCTAATGAGTGCCAGAGGGCACCGGGTCAATGACTAAGCTGATTTGCCTACTGATACGCCGTCACCAGGAGACACAGCAGTAAGGAGCAGGAAAAGGAGACTTCTCTGCTGTGTCTAGGCTTGGTCTCTCGCGTTACAATGGGTCATGTGGTTTCCCATTACCTGGGCTGGCGGTGGATGTCTACACTGATCATCCAACTCCCCCTCACAATATACGCATGACCTACTGCAGAAAATCTCAGGGACACCTGGAACAGACTGTGAGAATCCAATGCTAGTGCTAAGGACACAATATATATAAACGAGGATGAGCACAAAGGGGGATTAACTCAAAGAATACCCCCTATAACATCCATTGCAGAGTTTGTAATAAATGTCAGATGTTTCCTTCTCAACCTCAAAAGAGCCACATTTTGTCTTCCAGGCTGCATGATACATTAATGACTTAACACTTTTATTTCTACCTGATCTGTTGTTATTCTTAATGCTGCAATAAGTGATGTGAGACTGAAACTTCTCCTCTGTGATTTTAAGAATGCCATTCAAATATGTCCGCGATTATATCCTCCGAGCTAATTTACATGTGATTATGCAGCTGTTTCTGTGGAAGAAAAAAAAGACCGGATGGCTGTAATTGTCTAACTTTTAGCATGTAATTATACAGCAATTTGCCCACTGTAGTCTTAGGTGCCGTGGTAAATGCCGTGTGGCAGAATTAATTGCAGAAAATGGGTGCATGTTGTCTCAATTTACACTTTCCTTTTTGTTCACTTTTCATTGTCCCTCATATTCAGTTTTCAATAACGATCACCTGGCCCTATTTTCTCTGTGGGAAAGTTCCTTTGTGTGATAGAGACACAGGCTGTATGAACTCTGTTTCATTTCTTGAAGTATACGCACGTTTCAGGCTCCTACACTGTGTCTAACCCCACATCTAACATAGCAGGGGACAAAAAGTGATGAACAATTATCCCCATACCTTCTCCTCCTTGTGTTGCATGGATAGCTCCTTATCAGCCGGTCACTTTGCCAGCTTATCTCCCTTTTAACTTCACTGAAAGCGCCATTGAGCTGCTGATTACTTGAATCTATTGGGAATGAGGCCTATATTTAACAGTGGAGCTCAGAGCATATGACATTTCAGGCTACCAGGGCTTATCCTCTGTCAGTCAGCGGTTGGATCCATCTGCTGGCCATGCCTCTCTGTCTGGGGGAGGTAGGCTTGGTAATTCTAGATACACACTTGATGCCTTTATTTTGGCATGGCCTTTCCTCGTCTGACTCTTGATAGGGAGTATTGGCAGTTCTGAGGAAGACTGGCAGCAGGCGTAATCAATCGGGCCATCCTGTGTCAGGGGGAGACAGCTGAGCCTAGAGGCTGGCTATCCATCAGGGAGAGCAGGCAGAGCCGGCCTCCACGAGTACCTGGATCTCCACCGGACTTGTAAAAGTTCAACAGCCGTGTGCATAAATAAAAAGGTTGTTTTAATTAGGTAGTGCACTGTTGAAGTTTATTCAATCCTCTGTGCCTCCTAAGTGCCATTAAGATGTGGTTAAATAATGCATCAGGTAGAATGGTGAAAGGTAGATTTTTCACCTTCTCCAGTCCGTGGATTTGAAAAACATTGTTACTCTCTGAGACGTCAGGGGAGTGATTTGGCCTCTTAGCCGCCCCCCACTAGAGGCTTGAGTTGTGCGCGTGGGAGTTGATGCTCCGAGGACAGGTACAGCAGTTCTCTTAGCTGCTGGAGACGAAGGACTCAAGAATGGTGTAGAACTGACCACTGACCTTAAGTTCTACACAATTCTGTGGATATTCAAACTGAACTTTATAGTGTGAGGGTGAAAGAGTTCAGTTGGAGGTTCTCTCTATGTCTTACTTGGTCTGAGTAAGACACCTATATACAGCGGGCAAAGTTTGGTGAGATTGATTTCTGCTTCCACTTTTGTATTCTATCTATTTGTTAAATACTTGCCTGCAGTGGGCATGGTATTTGTTTTACTCACACCGTGGGAAGGTGGACACTCTCCACTAGTAGAGCCATAGGGGCTTGGGCACCGTGTCTGCTGCCCCACAGAGTGTGCCCCTGCCTGGCCTGACTCTGACTGTTGTATGGCCGGAGGGGGCAGAGCGCCAGGCTCAGGCAGCTTACTGAGGTGACATTTGTAGTAAGTGATCCGGCACCACAGTAGAGGGACATTAGCAGAGTATCAGTCAGCGTCAGCCTTCCCTCTAACCCTTGCATCCTGCCCCCTGCTATGACCATGATACAGGCAGGTACACTGACATCAGTGAATCATAGGACATGACCCCAGTGCTCCCAAGTGCATAGGTCAGATCAACCCACCCTTTTGTACTGCGTGGGAAGTCATGTGGAAAATTGTTTATCATTAAAAAAGGACACATTTTCATGATGAAGATCGAAGCAACGATTCCATCCGCCATAAACATTAAACAACAACAGACCCTGCCAAATAACCATTATCATCATCGCCCCCACCAAACAACACTCATTAAGAACAGAGCTTTCAGTGACACTAACCCTGTGACTAATGCGCTCCTACTGTGTGAGAGCCATAATGGTGAATTAATGCTCTGGTTGCACAAACTGTGCATTGTGAAAGCCAGCCGCTGTGAGTTCAGTAATCAGTGTTTGCATTTTTGTGTGCGAGGCTTAAACATTGATGCAATGTTTACTCAGGACCCACTGCGCTCATCCCTGACAGCTGATGAGCTTTATTAATACAGGGACATGTAATTATAGGGTAAAATTAGACTGGAAAAAGTCATTTGAATGGATGCAGTACATTCTTCGAGCAACAACAAAAGAGAGATACCAGTACCACTGTCTCCCCCACTGTTCTTCAAAGCATGGAACGGATGCTATTAGCATCTATGAAGTATGATTTTCTCGAGTCATAGCAAGACATATGTTTAATGCCCTTAAAATAATGTGTATTTCTTCCCCCGCTGCATAATAGGGATGCAACTGCAAGTGCTTTCATGTTCTTTCCCCGCATGGCCAAATGTGTCAGCGTCACTTCTGATATGCTTCATTTAGATCAGTCATTTCAATTATGTCATGCAATACATCCTGGGAAGAAAGTCAGGATGGAACTTATGACGGAAGCAAGCGTTATCTCTCTACGTGTGTAAACAAATACAGACCCTCCTCCATTCATGCAGGCTAATAAAAGCTGTGTTGAGTATAATCCTGCCACAAGGTCCAGCAATACTAATTACCTGCTGTTTACTGGGCTCTATACAGTCCACCTTTCTCGGGACAATCGATGACTACACACAAAGGCCGGTGGAATCAAATCACCGCTGATAACCATTAGAATGAAATTGGATGTTGGAAGTTCATTAGTGATTCCTAGGGCATACTCTGGTCTGCAATATTGGAGAGACAACCCTCCCCTCCTATCCTTTGGTCTTTTGTTCTCGCCCTGTGTGGAAAGCATACAAGTCGGGACTTCTATAAGACAATTAATTAAACTCGCAGACGATAGGCAACCTCATGCACTGCCTGCCTCACAGCAATCTGCAGGAAGATTAGCGGAATTGTATTCTCAGTGTTTTTCCTGCTGTTTGGTTATTTGCACACGCTGTCTCCAGTGTTTGTCATCTGGCATGACTGCACTGATGTTGCCGTCCCATCGCTGCGTGTGTTGTTCAGCAGCGTCTTCATGGGTTGGTCTAGAACAGCCTCCTCTCTGTTGCCAAGGCGCAGTCTTAAGTCCCTCGCCCACCATGGCACAAGCAGCACTTTTGGGTTGAAATCGCTGCCAGAGATGTTTAAAGAGTGCAGATTTTTTTTTGTCAACAATGTGGCACCATGATGTGTTTTGATCTAATTATTATTTGTAAATTTTTGTGAAGTGTGTTGCGTAATCTGGTAATTGCTAGGTTCGATCCATTCTTAGGCGACTCTGTTATCAGAGGAAAAATAACATGATGTGTTACTCTCAGACGATCACAATAGCTTTGGGATTATGAAAGATGCCATCTGGCCAAAATGTCAGACTTGTATCATCAATTAAGCATCAGTAGAGTTTGGACTCAGACAGTGTCTGGCAAGTGTGAAAGTGTTTTAGTACGTTTAGTACGTTTAAGATGGGAGAAGCAAAGTTTGCTCTACTGTGAAGTCTTGAATTCCTCTAACAGTACTTCTGCAACCTGCACAAAGTGAGGTCACTGCAAGGTTTACAGATAATCTATTCCAACCTTTACCAAAGCAGAGATTGTGCGGTTGGTTTGTTGCACTGATGCTTTTTATGAACGGATGTATGTGCTGCTTATAGTTCACAGTTCTGCTGTATAGTACACTGCACTGTATAGTACTGTACATCCCTGGCATATCCAAATAATTACCTTATATTTACTGTGGAGGGCTATTTGCATGTGCTGAATATTTATAATGAATGGTAATGTATTCAAATCCTGTGATTTTTGTATTTTTTACTAATTCAAGTAATTATATGCACAAGCTACTTATTAAACCATGTCAACTGCAAGGCATGACAGAAACACAATTAAGAGACAATCTGTGTACCTTTGAATCGGTTCTCTTACAGTGCCTATTTTCACTTGAAATGGGTGGAGAAATTAGACTGCACTCTAACTACACCAGCACAGAACACAAACCGTAATGCTCTCAATTACACTGCATCATTTTGAGCAATGAACATGTGTTATGACTTGTGCATTATACACTACTTCATTCTGCCTCTCCTTCATCTCACTGTTGCATTTGAAACGAGTAGCTGTACGAGGTAGATCAGTGTAATCCACACAATACTCTGGCTTCCATGATTTTAAGACAGTTCATTTCTCCATTGGACCCTCAGATTAGATGAGTTGTATTGGATAGAGTGGCCCCTAACCTACGGCTTTTGCCTTCATCACAAAATGTATTAACTCACGTGGCCTATCTAATTAAGCATGCAACAGACCATGAGCATCGAGCCAACAAGAGTGAAGCGGGAACAAAAGATTGGGCAATATCAGCTAGGGATACGCTGTGGCTGTTTCATTGTATAAAAGCCCTCTACAGCTCTCACTGGTCTTTTGAGCCGGATAGGAACGATTGTCCTGGAACATGAATTTTCTCTTTCTGTTTAGATGTTGACTCATTTGTATTTTCACATGGGAAGACCTATTGTACTGAAGTCCACCTTTACCAAGATGGAAAGGAGCATTGTGGGTATCTGTATGCTCTAACCCAGGTTCCCTACACCTCAAATATTCAAGAGGTGTCCGGAGGCCAATTCTCAGCAGGTTTAGTCCAAGTGCATCACCTGTCAAACGGCATCGATTCAGCCTCTGACTCAGCTGAAATAAAAACAGAGACACATGTGTACCTAAGCACTGCTACTTTCCACGTACACGTTCTCACTACTCCAGGAAGGGAGCGTTACGCCATGTGGCCAAGCCATTTGCTCTGCCTATAAAATGCTTGGCTGGTTTTCTCTTTCTCTCCCCTTTTACTTTGGTGAACGTATTGGAAACCACCGTCCGTATAAACTGTTAAATGCAAGGAGTGTGGAGCATGTCAGAGAGAAGATAGGAAAGGCCTTCTCACCTCTGAATACTCACTTTGAAACCATTGTGTGTATTGATTTTAGCAGTCATCGAAGGTCTCGTGCAGTATCTCCTTGTTTTTTTATACAACTTTTTAAAACCAATACTCAATTCATCATCAATATTGCAGGTAGTGGTTAGAGCGTGTTGGGCCAGTAACTGAAAGGTCATTGGTTTGAATCCCTGAGCCGACAAGAGAAATCTGTCAACGTGCCCTTGAGCAAGGCACTTAACCCTAATTGCTCTAGGGTTGCCGTTGATAATGGCTGACCCTGACTGTGACCCCACTCTTCTTGGGAATGGGATATGTGGAGAAAAAAAACACATTTCCAATTCACACATGAAGATTGTGGAGAAATGTAAGCAACTCACCTAATAATGGGGCAGCAGGGTAGCCTAGTGGTTAGAGGGTTGGACTAGTAACAGGAAGGTTGCAAGTTCAAATCCCCAAAATCCCAGAGCTGACAACTGCCCCTGAACAGGCAGTCAGTTAACCCACTGTTCCTAGGCCGTCATTGAAAATAAGAATTTGTTCTTAACTGACTTGCCTAGTAAATAAAGGTAAAATAAATAAAAAAAATAAAAAAACATTTGAAGTTGGAAATTGACACACACTTAGGTTGGAGTCATTAAAACTCATTTTTCAACCACTCCATAAATTTCTTGTTAGCAAACTATAGTGTTGGCAAGTCGATTAGGACATCTACTTTATGCATGACACAAGTAATCTTTCCAACAATTGTTTACAGACAGATTATTTCACTTATAATTCACTGTATCACAATTCCAGTCGGTCAGAAGTTTACTTACACTAAGTTGACTGTCTTTAAACAGCTTGGAAAATTCCAGAAAATTATGTCATGGCTTTAGAAGCTTCTGATAGGCTAATTGACATAATTTGAGTCAATTGGAGGTGTACCTGTGGATGTATTTCAAGGCCTACCTTCAAACACAGTGCCTCTCTGCTTGACATCATGGGAAAATCAAAAGAAATCAGCCAAGACCTCAGAGAAAAAATTATAGACCTCCACAAGTCTGGTTCATCCTTGGGAGCAATTTCAAATGCCTGAAGGTACCATGTTCATCTGTACAAACAGTAGTATGCAAGTATAAACACCATGTGACCACACAGCCGTCATACCACTCAGGAAGGTCTCCTAGAGATGAACGTACTTTGGTGCGAAAAGTGCAAATCAATCCCAGAAAAACAGCAAAGGACCTTGTGAAGAAGCTGGAGGAAACATGTACAAAAGATATCTATATCCACAGTAAAACGAGTCCTATATCGACATAACCTGAAAGGCCGCTCAGCAAGGAAGAAGCCGCTGCTCAAAAAACGTCATAAAAAATCCAGAATACAGTTTGCAACTGCACATGGAGACAGATTGTACTTTTTGGAGAAATATCCTCTGGTCTGATGAAACAAAAATAGAACTGTTCGGCCATAATGACCATTGTTATGTTAGGAGGAGAAAGGGGGAGGCCTGCAAGCCGAAGAACACCATCCCAACCGTGAAGCACAGGAATGGCAGGAACATGTTGTGGGGGTGCTTTGCTGCAGGAGGGACTGGTGCACTTCACAAAATAGATGGCATCATGAAGTAGGGAAATTATGTGGATAAATTGAAGCAACATCTCAAGACATCAGTCAGGAATTTAAAGCTTGGTCACAAAGGGGTCTTCCAAATGGATAATGGCCCCAAGCATACTATGGCAAAATGGCTTAAGGACAACAAAGTCAAGGTATTGGAGTGGCCATCACAAAACCATACCTCAATCCTATAGACAATTTGTGAGCAGAACTTAAAAAGCGTGTGCGAGCAAGGAGGCCTACAAACCTGACTCCGTTACACCAGCTCTGTCAGGAGGAAGGGGCCAAAATTCACCCAACTTATTGTGGTAAGCTTGTGGAAGGTTAACCGAAACGTTTGACCCAAATTAAACCATTTAAAGGCAATGCTACCAAATACTAATTGAGTGTATGTAAACTTCTGACCCACTGGGAATATGAAAGATGAAATAAATTATTCTCCACTATTATTCTGATATTTCACATTCTTAAAATAAAGTAGTGATCCTAACTGACCTAAGACAGGGAATTTTTACTTGAATTAAATGTCAGGAATTGTTAAACTGAAATTTCATATATTTGGCTAAGGTGTATGTAAACTTCCGACCTCAACTGTACTTACAAATTGAGAATCTCTTTTATATATATTTTTTTTTAAATGTATGTATGTTAATGGAAATATGTCTGAAGTGCAGGTTTGAAGGCGATCATATGGGCTGTTATTGACATATAAACACTCAATGTTCGTATCCCTTCTCAGCTTCTCTCACCACAGGTTTCTTTTAACTGTGCTATGTGTCACAGATGTCCAACTTGCCCCCCAAAGGGGATTTTGGTGGTTCTAGTTCTACGTATCTTTTTCAGTAAGAAGGATTATTTACTGTGTGCCGGGGGAAACCTTACTTCACTCTTGTAAATGTACATCTTTCAAGTTTCTTCTCTGCAGTCGGTGCTCTAAATCAAATGAGCACAGACCTCTTTTTTCCTCCCCCATCTCCTGAGAGATATTTTGTTTCAGGGTTCAGAAAATAAAACAGTTTAGTCAGGGTTCGAGGGCATTGTTTACTGCATTAGCAACACTCCTTGGAAAGAATTCTGACATCTTATGATTTGGAACAGAAGGTGGTTTTGTTTTGTTGCCTCTTGTCTCTTGTACATTTACTGCCATGTCACCCTGCTGTGTCTCTCTGTGTACAAAGTGTTTGCTAGGGGAGTTATCTTCGATAGAGATCTGTGAAGACCACTGATAACCTTTTAACATGCTTGTCCATGTCTGGTTGGGTGCTTGATGAAAAGAGAAGAGTGTCTCAAACAGTGGATAGGTGAAAGTGCTGCCTATGCCCTTCCAGTGACATTATCTCAAGTGCGACACTACTGGGGAGCAAGTGGACTGGAGTGCAGGGAACGTCTCAGGAAAAAACTAAAGATGACATTGATCAAGGAGACAAATAGGATGCCTCCACAGAGCCATTCATCATTAGCTTTCGCTAATACTAGAACCCCTGTACGTTTCAAAAACATGTTAGTCGGATACAGTAGAAATAAAACGCATGAACTAAGGAAGTGCACACTACAGAGTGCAGCTCAAACTAGTGGAATAAAACAAGCCTCTTTCATGAGATAAGAAGCTAGCGATGAAACTGTGGACTTTAAAGCTGCGTCGATCAGGTCAGGATGGATGGAATACTGGACGTCTGGAAAGGGATAAAGAGAGTTTGTGACCTTGTTAATAATTCCTTCCCAAACCACTGGAGACCCTCCACCATTACCAACACAAACACCCTAAAGAAACAACTGCCATAGCCTTGACATTAGGTATATACTGGTGCAGGCATTAGCTTTGAGCAAACCTTAGCTTATTGCCTTTTCACCCGGGGAATATTGCTTACATGGCGGAAACACAGTATTTCCATAAAAAAAATGCCCAGGCTTATTCATCGGAGTGTTTCAGGCCATTATGAGAAGTGCCCTCTGTGAAGATGGTTCCTGTCCTCTAACAACTGAAACAGCACAAGGAATAAGTGAAAACCATATGTCTGGTATACCCCCGGCCTGCAGTGAAATCACTGGTAGTTTCACTTCTAAGGAAAAGACAAGTGCATGAACATCCCTCTTGCTTCTGGGGTGGGGGTGTTTGCTTTAGGACATACTGAAGCCCCAGCTAAAATGTTTTTCTCAGTTCCATCCACTGTTTATCCATCAGGCTTTTCTCTCCCACTCGGATTAGTTAGAAATCCATGCGCCAGTTTCGAGGGGTTAGCCTACTTGACGGCAATTGCTTGCAGTTCTTTCAGGTAATTAAGAGGGGAAGCCAACCGCCTCCCCAATGTCTAACGGATTTCACTATCAGCTTTGCAAAGAGCTAAAATGAAATTAGTAGGCTACCGGCGGTTAAGTCTAATCTATCTCCTTCTTCAGACACTGTCCTGAATTGCATTTTTAGACAGGGGGTGCTGTCCCGTGTCGGGGATGCGATCATTAGAAGGTCAGCAGCACACAAAAGAGGACAGCTTTGCACAGCCACCTCTCAACAGGACTCATCTAATCTCGTTTACAGCACAGTGGGTTCTCCGCTCTGCTCACAGGGCGCTATGCTAGCTAAGGAATGTGACGTGGCTAATACTGACAACTACTGGAAACTAAATACATAAATAAATAAATAAAACACCTCCAGACGAACGACAGAGTGGCCTGCCTGTGTTTTGAGATGCAAATGTGTCATTAAGGATGAGCTTGTCACCTTGCGCTCCTTGTACCGTTGTCACATGGCCGACTGCTGCTGTCTGAACATTCAGTTTAATGATACCACCGGTAATGAGGCAGCTTTTGATGAGAAGCTATTGCGCCGATGTTGATGTCCACTGGATGTAAACGGGGTCACATCTACCTTGAGTAATGTAATCAATGCTGTGCTTCTATACCACTTAGCCTGCTTTGAGGGCTCGGAAAGTTGTCACGAAAGAGATATGCTATGTCGCTACCTGTGCTGTTGTGCTGCAATGGAACGGTTCATTAAAATGGGGTTGAGCTTTGTGCTGCATGCTATGTTGGCTATGTCATGTCACTGACCCACAACTGATTCCAATGATTCAACGTTATTATGTTTCACACTAACGCTAACACCTCGACTTACTGTCTTGCACAAGTTATAACAGGATCATACATGTAATTTCTTTACATTATCGGTAAACTAATATAGTTGACCTTTTTAATAAGCTTTTGCTCATTGTAAATCTAAGCTTAAACGATTTTTCCAATTGTCTTAATATTAGTTTTCCAAGCTCCATAGTACCATTGGTGCGTTGTTGGCTGCTGGACATGAATACAGAGCCCATTGTGATCACTATATGTGTGTACAGTAATGTGTGTGCCTCACAGGCAGCTCTTAACTGATGGCTGTGATTGACATGACGGCTGCCACAGGGCTCTGGATCTCAATTATGACTCACACCCCATCCCTCTGTGAAGCACACACACCCACAGACTCTCCTCTGTGAAGCACACACACCCACAGACTCTCCTCTCTGAAGCATATACACCCACAGACTCTCCTCTCTGAAGCACACACACCCACAGACTCTCCTCTGTGAAGCACACACACCCACAGACTCTCCTCTCTGAAGCACACACACCCACAGACTCTCCTCTGTGAAGCACACACACCCACAGACTCTCCTCTCTGAAGCACACACACAAACCCCTGACACACGCACACTCACACCCTATGTGAAGAAAACGCATCCACAGTGTCTCTCCCCTGTGAAGCACACATATCCACAGCCTTCTGTCATACACTGTGTCTGACTGCACATCAAATAGCAGGGTAGTCTCCAAAATGTTGCTAATTTTAACTCGCTAAAACGCTAGCAATACATTCTTCATCCACAGCTTTGGGGAGCATATTTAATGACCGAGTATTTAATTACAGCAGTTGTACACTGCAAGGCAGTTAGTTATTCGCAGTGCTGCTTGTCAGTTTTAGCGCAATGTCCAGGCTATGAAGAGACACTTTGTATGGTGCTTTTTGTTCAGGGCACTAAGGGCAAAGCATTCTGGGAATGCTTGTTCTTTTAGCCATCAATTTTTCATACTTACGTCATATTTGAGCTTTTAACTAGAGAGAGAGGAAGTTGCCTACTGATTTGCTAGATTTATACAACGCAAAATGTGTAAAATGTATGACCTACTTTATATTTCTGGAATAAGATGGGTGGGAAAAATTAATTGAAATAATTTGACCACCCTCATGTCTTCCTTTTCAAGTGCTTAATTTTTCCCTCTTCCTCTCTCTCTCCCACTACCATTACCTTCTTGCGTTCTTCTCTTTTTCTTCTTCTAGCTTTGTATGTACACCTTGCTTTTTCACTCCCCCTCATGTTCAGCTTTTAAACATTGATAATACCTGCAGAGAACATGGAGGCCCATGTAGGGAGAGTGTTGGTGACCTCAGGTGACGCGGAACACCTGCCTCTCTGAGGAGATGTGAGGAACAGCTATGCTTCTCTCCTTTGCACTCCGAAAGGACTTGTACAGACCCTCTTTTTCTGACTGATGATGGAGTTCTCTTTCCTGGTTGCCAGTCCCAGATGTGCCTTTGATCGCTGTGTCTATTTTTAGAGCCTTTCATTGTCGCCAAGGAGTGAAATTTATAGAACAAATACATCGTTAGAACAAATACAGCATTGTGCAGCATTCAAAATATGTAGAACAATTCAGTCTCATTTTTCGTAACCCGAAGACACATCTCAGATGTTTGACAGCAGGCGCTAAATTAGCGACACATGTGTTTTCATTACTGGATCTTCCTTGTGATTGGTTGTGGCTCTAGCTGTTTGAAGTTGAACACCAGGAACTGCATCCACAGTGATGAAGAGGATGGGCATACTCAACTCGCACCTAATTTAGAATTACTATTTTAGCACCACATGTTTAAGCATCATAGATTTTTTTTCCCTGGCACCCAGTTTTGCACTGATTGCTGTGTTTATGGAACTGACACGGAGCAGCATGTCCCTGTATATTATCGGCTGTGGTGTGCAATGTCATGCCTCTCTTTGCTTGCCCTAGTAAATGGAGCTTTCTATTTCCAAGGAGACGTTTAGTCATAGCTCATTTGGTTTGAGGATACTCATCACGCTCAATTAGTTAAGTGTATGCTTTTGCTGTCACCCTTTTTAATAATAATTATTGTCTGTTTTTATGGTCAAATCAAATCATGACTGCTCGCTGTAGAGATAGCCTCGCTGTAGAACTAGCCTCTCTGTGGAGCTAGCCTCTCTTTGGAGCTAGCCCCTCTGTGGAGCTAGCCTCTCTGTGGAGCTAGCCCTCTGTGGAGCTAGCCCTCTGTGGAGCTAGCCTCTACACTAATGTTTAGACAAAATATTACGCCTGTATAGAGAGAGGTCTCTAGTGAATTAACTGGTGTAGTTGCACAATGTCAACGAGTACAGATTTAGCCACACATCACCTGCTGGTCTGCATTGATCTATGGAACTGAGATTTACTGTAGATGCTAAGAGCACTGTTGGACCATAATGCTTTGTAAAAGCAGAAATATACAGACAAATAGTGGATGAAAGTGGTCGTGCTTGGTGATTATTGTCCTAAATTCCCTGAAATGGGTGGATTTTGGAGGATTAATATAGAGCTGTTGTGCGCAGCCATTTCCAGATGTTGCAGCTGTAATGATTGATGCTTACTGCCTCCTAGTCAGTGGGTGGTTTTAACTTTTTATTTCACTTTATCTATGCAAATGTTCTTTCCTAGGGAGTTGAATTGGAAACTCGTCAATGTCCATGACGGTATATCACCGCCAAACTGCTTTGATAATGCACTAAAAAGGGATGTCTGTCTTACCTGGGACTTCTTGACGACATGTCTTGAGATAAAACAATTTCCCAAGCTGACAATCTGGCAATGACTGAGAAACGTCCTATTCTAATTGTTAGTGCCATGTAAATGTTTTCGTCTTTATCCTTTCGTCTTTACACCCCGCTTAATGGCAGAACCTACAGTGACTTTAAGGGTAAAATAAAATAATGGCCACAGGAAAATCACATTGAATATAAAAATGGCATATCCTGTACATACACAAAACATATAAATATATACACATACTGAGATGCTTCACATACACTATATACACACATATATGAACTCAGCGAAAAAGGAAATGCCCCTTTTTCAGGACCCTGTCTTTCAAAGATAATTTGTAAAAATCCAAATAACTTCACAGATCTCCATTGTAAAGGGTTTAAACACTGTTTCCCATGCTTGTTCAATGAAACATAAACAATTAATGAACATGCACCTGTGGAACGGTCGTTAAGACACTAACAGCTTACAGACGGAAGGCAATTAAGGTCACAGTTATGAAAACTTAGGACACTAAAGAGGCCTTTTTACTGACTCTAAAAAACTAATCTTCGTGAATGTGACTTAGGCATGCTGCAAGGAGGCATGAGGACTGCAGATGTGGCCAGGGCAATAAATTGCAACATCCGTACTGTGAGATGCCTAAGACAGCTCTACATGGAGACGGGACAGACAGCTGATCGTCCTCGCAGTGGCAGACCACTTGTAACAACACCTGCACAGGATCGGTACATTATACCAGGAATGCACAATCCTTCCATCGGTGCTCAGACTGTCCACAATAGGCTGAGAGAGGCTGGACTGAGGGCTTGTAGGCCTGTTGTAAGGCAGGTCCTCACCGGACATCACCGGCAACAATGTCGCCTATGGTCACAACCCCACCGTCGCTGGACCAGACAGGACTGGAAAAGAGTGCTCTTCACTGACGAGTCGCGGTTTTGCTTTACAAGGGGTGATGGTCGGATTCGCGTTTATCGTCGAAGGAATGAGCGTTACATCGAGGCCTGTACTCTGGAGCAGGATCAATTTGGAGGTTGTGGCTCCGTCATGTCATGGTCTTGGGTGGTGTGTCATAGCATCATCGGACTGAGCTTGTCATTGCAGGCAGTCTTAATGTTGTGCATTACAGGGAGGACTTCCTCCTCCTTCATGTGGTACCCTTCCTGCAGGCTCATCCTGATATGACCTTCCAGCATGACAATGCCACCAGCCACAATGCTCGATTCAGAAATCCCGGATCCCAATCCCATTGACCACGTCTGGGACCTGTTGGATCGGAGAGTGAGGGCTATGGTCATTCTCCCCAGAAATGTCCGGGAACTTGCAGGTGCCTTGGTGGAAGAGTGGGGTAATATCTCACAGCAAGAACTGGCAAATCTGGTGCAGTCCATGAGGAGGAGATGCACTGCAGTACTTAATACAGCTGGTGGCCACACCAGATACTGACTGTTACTTTTGATTTTGATCCCCCCTTTGTTCAGGGACACATTATTTCATTTCTGTTGGTCACACGTCTGTGGAACTTGTTCAGTTTATGTCTCAGTTGTTGAATCTTGTTATATTCATACAAATATTTACACATGTTAAGTTTGCTGAACATAGACGCAGTTGACAGTGAGAGGACGTTTCTTTTTTTGCTGAGTTTAGTATGAACATCAGTACTCATATCTTAGACGGTCAGTGAGTATGGTTACATGCACACAATAACACGATTATTGTGAATAGTCATTAGTCAAACATTTTATAGTTTGTTTTAAATGTTTACATGCTTTGCAAGAAGGACAATTTTCCTAATAATCCTGTGGACATGGGCACATCTGAAATCAGGCTTCCCTAATGGACTTTGAGAAAGGGAGAAAAACAATCGAAATAAACATTCTTCCACAGCGACTATGTTATTTTTGGGAAGCCTAGTTTGGCCATATAACGTTTGTATGTGAAAACTATGTCTAAGATGAATACTTTCAGTTTTTCCAAACTCACTTGACATAAGAGGGAGGTTGCTGGTGGCACATGCGCAGGACAAACACACTGCTGGAACTCTGAACTGTTATACATGTACTAATAATATGAAAGATTGCTCAGAAAGCCAGGCGTTTTAATCTGTGTTTCGATGATGACCGTATGCTGTTAAGCTAAGCAGAGCAAGGTGTTTACATGACTAATGCTGTGTTGGGCCTACTGCCCTAATCAGTTTAATAGTGAATGACTAGTTTATTATGTATAATTGTGATGTCTACTGTATGAGGGTAACTCGTCAGATGAATGCCAGCTGAATGACATGTGTTCATTGCTTTAAACCTCCCAAACAGGCAAGTGGAAAATGATTCCAGCCATTTCAGTTGGATTTAGGAGAAAATATGAGCCATAACAAATCTTGCTCTATGCCCTGCCTAGTCCTTGACATAGAATCTGATAAGATGTACCACATGCAATCCTTTATATTCTATTGGCTGTACAGTAAAATCATTAACTACTGGAGGTGAAATTGATGAACACTAATCTAATCCCCATTGGTGCCGGAAGAAATGGCAGCAGTTTTACGGGCGCCTAACCAATTGTGCTATTATGGCTCCTAACCAATGTTTTGTGCTATTATGCAAAAAAAGAGCTTTTTTTCTCACCTTGGATTATTTGTAACTTGGATTTTTGTACATAATGTTTCTGTCACCGTATCACTCACCTCGGATTAGACAAAGAGCTTCTGGATATCAGGACAGCGATCACTCACCTCGGATTAGACAAAGAGCTTCTGGATAAGCGATCACTCACCTCGGATTAGACAAAGAGCTTCTGGACATCAGGACAGCGATCACTCGGATTAGACAAAGAGCTTCTGGATTCTGGATATTAGACAGCTTCTGGATATCAGGCGATCACTTGGATTAGACAAAGAGCTTCTGGATATCAGGACAGTGATCACTCACCTTGGATTAGACAAAGAGCTTCTGGATATCAGGACAGTGATCACTCACCTCGGATTAGACAAAGAGCTTCTGGATATCAGGACAGTGATCACTCACCTTGGATTAGACAAAGAGCTTCTGGATATCAGGACAGTGATCACTCACAAAGAGCTTCTGGATATCAGGACAGTGATCACTCACCTTGGATTAGAGCTTCTGGATATCAGGACAGTGATCACTCACCTCGGATTAGACAGGATGTACTTCGAACACCCGACAAAGCCAACATCTTCCTCATTGGCAAGAGAAAGAGATGCAGGGACAGACGACACACAGCGTTGTGCCTCGTAAGGGTCTGCAGACGGCGAGTGGGAAAGCTGCCGTTACCGTCAGTATTACTTGCCAACTGACAATCATTGGACAATAAATTAGACAAGGTACTATCACGAATATCCTACCAACCGGACATCAGAAACTGGATATTCAGCTAGTGGGATATACGCTGCACCAGCTAGATAGAACAGCACACTGGTAAGACGAGGGTTGGGCGGTCTGTGCATATTTGTAAACAACAGTTGGTGCACGAAATCTAAGGAAGTCTCTAGATTTTGCTCGCCTGGAGTAGAGTATCTTATTATTAGCATCTATACTTTTCGTGGCTGTTTATTTACCACCACAGAGAGATGCTGGCACGAAGACCGCTTTCAATCAGCTGTATAAGGAAATAAGCAAACAGGAAACCACTCACCCAGACACGACGCTCCTAGTGGCCGGGGACTTTAATGCAGGGAAACTTAAATCAGTTTTACCTCATTTCTCTCACCATGTTAAATGTGCAACCAGAGGGGAAAAAAATATAGATCACCTGTACTCCACACACAGAGACGCATACAAGCTCTCCCTCGCCCTCCATTTGGGTAAATCTGACCACAACTCTATCCTCCTGATTCCTGCTTACAAGCAAAAATGAAAGCAGGAAGCACCAGTGACTCGGTCTATAAAACAAAGTGGTCAGATGAAGCAGATGCTAGACTACAGGACTGTTTTGCTATCACAGACTGGAACACGTTGTGGGATTCTTCTGATGGCATTGAGGAGTACACATCAGTCGCTGGCTTTATCAATAAGTGCATCGAGGATGTCGTCCCCACAGTGACTGTACGTACAGTGGCTTGCAAAGGTTTTCACCCCTCTTGGCATTTTTCCTATTTTGTTGCCTTACAACCTGGAATTAAAATGGATTTTGGGGGGGTATGTATCATTTGATTTACATAACATGCCTACCAATTTGAAGATGCAGAATATTTTTATTGTGAAACAAACAAGAAATAAGACAAAAAACTTGAAAACTTGAACGTGCATAACTTTTCACCCCCCCAATGTCAATACTTTGGGGTATGTCTCTATAAGCTAGCCACTGGGATTTTTGCCCATCCTTCAAGTCAAAACTGCTCCAGCTCCTTCAAGTTGGATGGGTTCCGCTGGTGTTCAGCAATCTTTAAGTCATACCACAGATTCTCAATTGGATTGAAGTTTGGGCTTTGACTAGGCCATTTCAAGATATTTAAATGTTTCCCCTTAAACCACTCAAGTGTTGCTTTAGCAGTATGCTTAGGGCCATTGTCCTGCTGGAAAGTGAATCTCCGCCCCAGTCTCAAATCTCTGGAAGACTAAAATAGGTTTCCCTCAAGAATTACCCTGTATTTAGCGCCATCCGTCATTCCTTCAATTCTGACCAGTTTCCCAGTCCCTGCTGACGAAAAACACCCGACAGTGTATGGCTTAAACTGGGCCTATGGACAGATACTCCAATCTCTGCTGTGGAGCTTTGCAGCTCCTTCAGGGTTATCGTTGGTCTCTTTGTTGCCTCTCTGATTAATACCCTCCTTGCCTGGTCCATGAGTTTTGGTGGGCGGCCCCCTCTTGGCAGGTTTGTTGTGGTGTCATATTCTTTCCTTTTTTTTTACAATTGATTTAGTTGTGCTTCATGGGATGTTCAAAGTTTCTGATATTTTATAACCTAACCCAACCCTGATCTGTACTTCTCCACAACTTTGTCCTTGAGCAGTTTGGAGAGCTCCTTGGTCTTCATGGTGCCGCTTGCTTGGTGGTGCCCCTTGCTTAGTGGTGTTGCATAGTCTGGGGCCTTTCAGAACAGGTGTATATATACTGAGATCATATGACAGATCACGTGACACTTAGATTGCACACAGGTGGACTTTCTTTAACTAGTACTGTCATGTCTTTGGCTATGCCGGATTAAGTGATATGACATGCTATTCTATATAATCCTTTCTCTGTAATTACAATTACCTGATTGAGCTAATGATGTAAATGTAATTAACTAGAAAGTCAGGGCACCATAAAATAATATTTATAGAGCTGTTATCTTCCGTATAAACTCTTAAAGAGCGGGTAATATTTTACATCAAAGTATTCAATATTAATCATCACCTTACTTCAGTCTCATCTGTCATTGATGAGAATGTCTCAGATGACAACCGAACTGACATCATATTCATTAAGTACCAACGCATATGTTCAACTGGTCGGATTACCAAAATACGGTTCATTTCCCCCCACCTTCTGATGTTCCCTGAATCTCTATGTTAACCAAGGGATTTTCAATAGTCACATCTGTAGGGTAGATAGAGGAAAAAAGGGGGGAGAGGTATTTATGACTGTCATAAACCTATCCCCTGGCCAGCATCATCACAGTACCCTCAAAGCTTATTACTAAGCTAAGGATCCTGGGACTAAACACCTCCCACTGCAACTGGATCCTGGACTTCCTGACGGGCCGCCCCCAGGTGGTGAGGGTTGGTCGCAACACATCCGGCATGCTGATCCTCGACAAAGCCTATTCCCCCTCAGGAAACGAAAAAGATTTGGCTTGGGTCCTCAGATCCTCAAAAGGTTCTACAGCTGCACCATCGAGAGCATCCTGACTGGTTGCATCACTGCCTGGTATGGCAACTGCTCGGCCTCCGACCGCAAGGCACTACAGAGGGTAATGCGTACAGCCCAGTACATCACTGGGGCTAAGCTGCCTGCCATCCAGGACCTCTACACCAGGCGGTGTCAGAGGAAGGCCCTAAAAATGATCAAAGACCCCAGCCACCCCAGTCATAGATTGTTCTCTCTACTGCCGCATGGCAAGCGGTACCAGAGTGCCAAGTCTAGGACAAAAAGGCTTCTCAACAGCTTTTACCCCCAAGCCATAAGACTCCTGAACAGGTAATCAAATGGCTACCCGGACTATTTGCATCATGTACCCCTCCCCCCAAGCCCTCTTTTACGCTGCTGCTACTCTCTGTTTATCAAATATGCATAGTCACGTTAACCATACCTACATGTACATACTACCTCAATTGGTCCGACTAACCGGTGCCTGTATTTAGCCTCGCTACTGTATATAGTCTCGTCACTGTTATAGCCTTTCTACGATTATAGCCTCGCTACTGTTATATCTTCGCTACTGTATATAACCTTGCTACTGTTTATTCTTCACTGTCTTTTTACTGTTGTTTTTACTTCTTATCTATTGTTCACCTAATACCTATTTTTATACTTACAATTGCACTGGTGGTTATGGGTTGTAAGTAAGCATTTCACTGTAAGGTCTACTACACCTTTTGTATTCGGCGCACATGGCAAATCAACTTGGAATATTTCAAATCAAATCAGACTGTATATGATTTTTTTTATTAACGGCTGAAACAGTTGTCTTTGTACATACTCAGAATGCATGCTGAAGAATAGCTACTGTATTCCAGGAGATATGAATCACTTGTTTTGACCAGTTTAAATCTTGAGAGTTAAGAGTCTCTTCATTTTGAGTTGTGGTCCTCGGTAACTCAAAGCATATGACATGTCTGCTGTGGAGACAGTTTTATTTGAATAACTCGAGTGCATGAATTAAAAGGGATCTGATGTGTTCAGCGAGCTAACTTTTAATTAGCGTCAGCTGTACAAGTTGAGCCGAACAAACCCCTGCTATACTGAGCTTAATTAGACGCTGACTTGTTTTTATTTATTTACAAAGCCTCGCATAGACACTCAACTCCCCTACTGACGACTCATTGTGACCAACGGGAACTCACTCACTCCGTGCTTTGCCTGCTGGGGGGGCCTGGGGGTTGGCATTCTCATCCTCATATCAGCCATGCGTGGAAACAGCAGAACTCATGCCTGAAAGAGCTTTTTCCATTCCTCTAAACGTTTTTCCTTTTGACACATTAGTCATTTGGTTTGTGGGGTCCAGATTAAGTCAGCACACTATCATCCAAATGAGGCAGGAGAGATAAGTAATCTAATTTACATTTGTTGTTCTGCTTTAAGCATAAACAGCCAGATGCTCTATTTGTGAGACTGTCACAATTAGCAAATAAACATTTTCACATTAAACCTGATTAAAATTCATAGTAGGACATTGGGTATTCAATCAAAAGTAAGGTGAGGAGCCTCCCGGGTGGCGCAGTGGTTAAGGGTGCTGTACTGCAGCGCCAGCTGTGCCACCAGAGACTCTGGGTTCACGCCCAGGCTCTGTCATAACCGGCCGCGACGCACAATTGGCCTAGCGTCGTCCGGGTTAGGAAGGGTTTGGCCGGTAGGGATATCCTTGTCTCATCGTGCACCTGTGGCAGGCCAGGTGCAGTGCACGCTAACCAAGGTTGCTAGGTGCATGGTGTTTCCTCTGACACATTGGTGCGGCTGGCTTCCGGGTTGGATGCGCACTGTGTTAAAAAGCAGTGTGGCTTGGTTGGGTTGTGTATCGGAGGATGCATGACTTTCAACCTTCGTCTCTCCTGAGCCCGTACGGGAGTTGTAGCGATGAGACAAGATAGTAGCTACTAACAATTGGATACCACGGAGGAGAAAAAAAGTAAGGTAAGAGAGGCACTTAGTGGTAATCCGATACAGTGTCTTTTCCTAAGGCATTCTATTCAAATTTTAGAAATAACCTGTTCATTCTCATACTCTGTCTGTAATCAATAGGGTTGATGGCAAAGAAAGCACACTTACATAACCCACAAACCCGTCTATGGTCATTGTAAGCCACGTTGCTTCAAACTGAAGCTAAAATAATTTTACGTCATCCAGAAACAATGCTTCCTATTCAGCCCTTTAAGAGCCAGTCCATGTGACCTGTTGATAAAAGCTCAAGATGTGACCAGTACAGTCTGATTATATGTTAGTGAAATTGATTGAAATACTGTACTTCAAACACTGCTAAAAAAATGTTATTCTAATTATTATGAGCTTGAGTAGCGTTGGTGCAATGCCAGAAATGGTATATAATTTGCACAGCTCTCAGATCCCTCCATTTAGAATGTTCAGGACTATGCGTCATTGCAGATACGTCTGTTAGTTGGTAATATTCATAGGATGACATTGTAGTCGCCCACCTTTTTCCAATACATTTCATTTTCTACAGATTACAATAGTTAGAAACCTTCTACAGTTCATACATTCTACAGTTCATACATGGTACAGTATGTACATTCTACAGTTCATACACGGTACAGTATGTACATTCTACAGTTCATACATGGTACAGTATGTACATTCTTCAGTTCATACATGGTACAGTATGTACATTCTACAGTTCATACACGGTACAGTATGTACATTCTACAGTTCATACATGGTACAGTATGTAGATTCTACAGTTCATACATGGTACAGTATGTACATTCTACAGTTCATACACGGTACAGTATGTGCATTCTACAGTTCATACATGGTACAGTATGTACATTCTACAGTTCATACATGGTACAGTATGTACATTCTACAGTTCATACACGGTACAGTATGTGCATTCTACAGTTCATACACGGTACAGTATGTGCATTCTACAGTTCATACATGGTACAGTATGTACATTCTACAGTTCATACATGGTACAGTATGTACATTCTACAGTTCATACATGGTACAGTATGTACATTCTACAGTTCATACATGGTACAGTATGTACATTCTACAGTTCATACATGGTACAGTATGTACATTCTACAGTTCATACACGGTATAGTATGTACATTCTACAGTTCATACATGGTACAGTATGTACATTCTACAGTTCATACATGGTACAGTATGTACATTCTACAGTTCATACATGGTACAGTATGTACATTCTACAGTTCATACATGGTACAGTATGTACATTCTACAGTTCATACACGGTACAGTATGTACATTCTACAGTTCATACATGGTACAGTATGTAGATTCTACAGTTCATACATGGTACAGTATGTACATTCTACAGTTCATACACTGTACAGTATGTGCATTCTACAGTTCATACATGGTACAGTATGTACATTCTACAGTTCATACATGGTACAGTATGTACATTCTACAGTTCATACACGGTACAGTATGTGCATTCTACAGTTCATACACGGTACAGTATGTGCATTCTACAGTTCATACATGGTACAGTATGTACATTCTACAGTTCATACATGGTACAGTATGTACATTCTACAGTTCATACATGGTACAGTATGTACATTCTACAGTTCATACATGGTACAGTATGTACATTCTACAGTTCATACATGGTACAGTATGTACATTCTACAGTTCATACACGGTATAGTATGTACATTCTACAGTTCATACATGGTACAGTATGTACATTCTACAGTTCATACATGGTACAGTATGTACATTCTACAGTTCATACATGGTACAGTATGTACATTCTACAGTTCATACATGGTACAGTATGTACATTCTACAGTTCATACACGGTACAGTATGTACATTCTACAGTTCATACATGGTACAGTATGTACATACTGACAGCATGTTTGCACAACTGGCCTATGCTTCCCTTTTCAATACAGATTTGATACTTCTATTGAATCTAATTCACCCACACACCACCCGACTTCAACAGTATTCAGAAAAACACATTCAAAACTACGATTATTGCGTGGTCATTGTCCTACCATTTCGTATTTAATTGATTCCTCACATTTCACATTTGCTTTCCCCGTGGTTTGGTGTTTACTTTTGAGTCCACTTTATTAAGTTGTTCCAATATCCTGGTCAATTTCTTTGTGTGTGACGTGAGCCTCTCCTTATCGTTACCACGGTAACCACTCTGAGCAGATGAAAGTTTGCCGTAAACATGTCCCCCCACAATAGCTCTGTGTCTCCCATTAGAGATGAGGCTTTAAATACGGGGGAAACAAAACGAGTATACTGTATATTGTTCTGTTTTTAAACATTAGCTGACTCCAAGGCCACACTTGTCAAGGGAAATGTCAGTGTGCTCCTCAGCCTTTTATCACGCTCGCCGCTGCTGTCACAATGAAGCGCCATTTCATTTCTCTTCCCCCAGATGAAGTGATAAGAGTTGAAAAGTGGTTTTGACATGTAGATGATGGAGGAGAGAAGTAAATAAGTCCCACCGCTCTGTGGAGCTCTGTACACTTCAGACAGTGTCTGGAAGCAGGATTGCACAAGGGTTATGTCTCCTCATGAGATGAAAGAAAGCAGGCTTGATTTTGTCTGGGAAACAGGTTATATAAAAAAGCCATATAGCGTGCAACTGCAAAAAAATGTTGATCAAGAAATAAGGAGACAAAACTAATTGAGACAAGGTTGTTTTCTGTCAAGCTTGTTAAAGATGACATGAAGAGGAAGAATATTTTTAACTGCAGTTGATGGGAAAATACAACAAGCATGTCTCGTTACTATACATCATATTGGAGAACACAGAAGACTGGATGATAGCTACCAATTCCTATGGGATGATAGTGAGGTTTAGTTCTATATACTATCATTAATAATGATGAAGGTGATGATGATGATGATGACAATTATGATTCGTAATGGCTGACAAATCTAGCATTAATGGATATGAGATATTGTTGGCTATAAAGTGGCAATAAATAAACAAACCTCTTCAAACAAAAACCTGTGCTGCCCACTGACATTAAAGGATGTGCCTAGTGCTCAGCAACTCTTGTGCCAGTGAGGAGGAAGGCCATGACAGTTAGCTACGGCATTATGTAGAGAGGATTAAATTGCAAAGCAACTGTAATTGATTAACCATTCAAGAGTTGACTGCTTTGAATTCTGACCTCAATGATGTAGCATTTCAAATGACCTGGCTTATAGAAGTGACTTTGAATGTGTGCTGTGCGAGGCCCAGTTTTGTGCCTGTGGTTTGTGCACAGAATCTCAGATTAGTTCTCAGAAATGTAGACTTGATAAAACTGTATAGCTAATATTCCAGGTGAATTCTTTTGACATTACATTTCCCCAGACGAAATGAAGCCCACTGACTAAAATGTCTTCTCATTTCATGTTTTCATCAACCGTTTCCATTTTTTTTTTTTTACTTTCTGATACACTGTAAAAGTACGCCTGTGTTGTAGTAAAGGCTTAAAATGCATTTGTAGCTCTCCTTCAGTCGCAACTCTCCCAGGGCTTGTGTATTCCTTCTCTGTGCATTGTTCCTCTTTAATAGCCCTGTCTCCATGTCTCTCTGGATTACCATGTAAAGGAACCATTTACTTGGTCAAATACTGTATGTTAGAAGAAAAGACAATCATGCATTTTTAATGATATTGTTTGTTTCTGTCTCTCCTTTTTCTCCAGAGTGCCATCCACCCTGAGCCAGGGTAGTTCTGGCGTCAGTTCATCCAACATCAAGTGCATTTTTCATGGGGCAATCTGTGTGATTCTTTTCATGTGAGCAATTCCTGCCCCCCCCCTCCCACCCCACCAGCCTGCTTCTCTGTGCCTAAGCAATGTGGCATATGAAAGGAACTCATCAGAAAGGAATTGTTTTGTGTGCAGGAGAAAAGAGGTGAGAGGAATAACAGTGTCTGCAGGTCAATTTAGATGTCCATTGACAAGGCCTCAGAAAGGTCATCTGTGGCATTTCTTTATTTTGCCAGTTTATAAAGGCCATGTGTTGTAGGGCATGAAGGGCAGCAATGAGCAAGGGGGATCGTGACTGGCAGATTGGCACATTGGTTCAAACCCTACCCATGACATGTGCTCACTACAATTATATTAAGGACTCTGTCAGAACAACCCAGCAATATTGGAGGTAGCAAAGGTCATGGACATTGATTCCAACAAAACTGATTTCATGTTACAGGTCTGTGGAACTCTTCACATGAAGCTGAACTGCTCAGCAGTCGGAGAAGCTCCCAGTCTTCTGCAAACTAATTGCTGTAAAATGGAAGTGCCCTGAACCGGATGGCTCTCATATCAATCCATGACATATTTATCTTTAATTGGGCGCAAGAAAGTTTTTAGGGCCCAGATCTATGCCATTTTTCACATGACATTTAACTGCTTTTGACTGCCATTTTATTCACAATTTTTGTTCACAAGTTCACCAAGACACCCATCAAAACACTTCTGCCTACAGTATGTGGGTAATAGCTTTTTTCCCCCTGGCAGTAGTCTTCGTTGTGCAAGCTTTAGAAATGGCTGTACAATAATTTGCAACAGACAGTAGGCAAAGATAACATGGTATTGAGAGTAGAATGATCAAATCAAAGTTTATTTGTCACGTGCGCCGAACAAGTGTAGACCTTACAGTGAAATGCTTACTTCCAGGCTCTAACCAATAGGGCAAAAAAGGTATTAGGTGAACAATAGGTAGGTAAAGAAATAAAACATCAGTAAAAAGACAGGCTATATACAGTAGCGAGGCTATAAAATTAGCGAGGCTCCATACAGACACCGGTTAGTCAGGCTGATTGAGGTAGTATGTGCATGTAGATATGGTTAAAGTGACTATGCATATATGATGAACAGAGAGTAGCAGTAGCATAAAAGAGGGATCGGCGGGTGGTGGGTGGGACACAATGCAGATAGCCCGGTTATCCAATGTGCGGGAGCACTGGTTGGTCGGCCCAATTGAGGTAGTATGTACATGACTGTATACTATGCATATATGATATATACATATATGATAAACAGAGAGTAGCAGCAACGTAAAAAGAGGGGTTGAGGGGGAGGCACACAATGCAAATAGTCCGGGTAGCCATTTGATTACCTCTTCAGGAGTCTTATGGCTTGGCGGTAAAAACTGTTGAGAAGCCTTTTTGTCCTAGACTTGGCACTCTGATACCGCTTGCCATGCGATAGTAGAGAGAACAATCTATGACTGGGGTGGCTGGGGTCTTTGACAATTTTTAGAGCCTTCCTCTGACACTGCCTGGTGTAGAGGTCCTGGATGGCAGGCAGCTTAAGCCCAATGATGTACTGGGCCGTACACATTACCCTCTGTAGTGCCTTGCAGTCAGAGGCCGAGAAATTGCCGTACCAGGAAGTGATGCAACCAGTCAGAATGCTCTCAATGTTGCAGCTATAGAACCTTTTGAGGATCTGAGGACCCATGCCAAATCTTTTTAGTTTCTTGAGGGGGAATAGGTTTTGTCGTGCCCACTTCACAACTGTCTTAGTGTGTTTGGACCATTTTAGTTTGTTGTTGATGTGGACACCAAGGAACTCTCAATCTGCTCCACTACAGCCCCATCGATGAGAATTGGGGCATGCTCGGTCCTCCTTTTCCTGTAGTCCACAACCATCTCCTTAGTCTTGGTTACGTTGAGGGATAGGTTGTTATTCTGGCACTACCCGGCCAGGTCTCTGATGATGGTGTTGGAGTCGTGCCGGGCCATGCAGTCGTGGGTGAACATTACATTTACATTTACATTTAAGTCATTTAGCAGACGCTCTTATCCAGAGCGACTTACAAATTGGTGCATTCACCTTATGACATCCAGTGGAACAACCACTTTACAATAGTGCATCTAAATATTTTAAGGGGGGTGAGAAGGATTACTTTATCCTATCCTAGGTATTCCTTAAAGAGGTGGGGTTTCAGGTGTCTCCGGAAGGTGGTGATTGACTCCGCTGTCCTGGCGTCGTGAGGGAGTTTGTTCCACCATTGGGGAGCCAGAGCAGCGAACAGTTTTGACTGAGCTGAGCGGGAACTGTACTTCCTCAGTGGTAGGGAGGCGAGCAGGCCAGAGGTGGATGAACGCAGTGCCCTTATTTGGGTGTAGGGCCTGATCAGAGCCTGGAGGTACTGAGGTGCCGTTCCCCTCACAGCTCCGTAGGCAAGCACCATGGTCTTGTAGCGGATGCGAGCTTCAACTGGAAGCCAGTGGAGAGAGCGGAGGAGCGGGGTGACGTGAGAGAACTTGGGAAGGTTGAACACTAGACGGGCTGCGGCGTTCTGGATGAGTTGTAGGGGTTTAATGGCACAGGCAGGGAGCCCAGCCAACAGCGAGTTGCAGTAATCCAGACGGGAGATGACAAGTGCCTGGATTAGGACCTGCGCCGCTTCCTGTGTGAGGCAGGGTCGTACTCTGCGGATGTTGTAGAGCATGAACCTACAGGAACGGGCCACCGCCTTGATGTTAGTTGAGAACGACAGTTTGTTGTCCAGGATCACGCCAAGGTTCTTAGCGCTCTGGGAGGAGGACACAATGGAGTTGTCAACCGTGATGGCGAGATCATGGAACGGGCAGTCCTTCCCGGGAGGAAGAGCAGCTCCGTCTTGCCGAAGTTCAGCTTGAGGTGGTGATCCGTCATCCACACTGATATGTCTGCCAGACATGCAGAGATGCGATTCGCCACCTGGTCATCAGAAGGGGGAAAGGAGAAGATTAATTGTGTGTCGTCTGCATAGCAATGATAGGAGAGACCATGTGAGGTTATGACAGAGCCAAGTGACTTGGTGTATAGCGAGAATAGGAGAGGGCCTAGAACAGAGCCCTGGGGGACACCAGTGGTGAGAGCGCGTGGTGAGGAGACAGATTCTCGCCACGCCACCTGGTAGGAGCGACCTGTCAGGTAGGACGCAATCCAAGCGTGGGCCGCGCCGGAGATGCCCAACTCGGAGAGGGTGGAGAGGAGGATCTGATGGTTCACAGTATCGAAGGCAGCCGATAGGTCTAGAAGGATGAGAGCAGAGGAGAGAGAGTTAGCTTTAGCGGTGCGGAGCGCCTCCGTGATACAGAGAAGAGCAGTCTCAGTTGAATGACTAGTCTTGAAACCTGACTGATTTGGATCAAGAAGGTCATTCTGAGAGAGATAGCGGGAGAGCTGACCAAGGACGGCACGTTCAAGAGTTTTGGAGAGAAAAGAAAGAAGGGATACTGGTCTGTAGTTGTTGACATCGGAGGGATCGAGTGTAGGTTTTTTTCAGAAGGGGTGCAACTCTCGCTCTCTTGAAGACGGAAGGGACGTAGCCAGCGGTCAGGGATAAGTTGATGAGCGAGGTGAGGTAAGGGAGAAGGTCTCCGGAAATGGTCTGGAGAAGAGAGGAGGGGATAGGGTCGAGCGGGCAGGTTGTTGGGCGGCCGGCCGTCACAAGACGCGAGATTTCATCTGGAGAGAGAGGGGAGAAAGAGGTCAGAGCACAGGGTAGGGCAGTGTGAGCAGAACCAGCGGTGTTGTTTGACTTAGCAAACGAGGATCGGATGTCGTCGATCTTCTTTTCAAAATGGTTGACGAAGTCATCTGCAGAGAGGGAGGAGGGGGGAGGGGAGGAGGATTCAGGAGGGAGGAGAATGTGGCAAAGAGCTTCCTAGGGTTAGAGGCAGATGCTTGGAATTTAGAGTGGTAGAAAGTGGCTTTAGCAGCAGAGACAGAGGAGGAAAATGTAGAGAGGAGGGAGTGAAAGGATGCCAGGTCCGCAGGGAGGCGAGTTTTCCTCCATTTCCAGAACAGTAGTCCAAATAGTCCAGGCGATATGTGCCAAATTTAACTTTTTCATAAAAGCATGAAACTTGTAAAGTTTGGGGCCCTGAATATTTTCACATATGGAGCCATCTCAAAAATGCCTCCAGGCGGTCATTTTCCATTCCACCATAACCGAATGATGTATTTTGTGATATACCGTAGCTACTGAACCAAACATAATAACCCTGAAAAGGTGATGTCTAGAGGTGTTACTTCCGGCGCCAACAGAGATGGCCGCCTCGCTTCGCAATCCTAGGAAACTATGCAGTATTTTTTTTTTTTATGTGTTATTTCTTACATTATTAGCCCAGGAAATATTAGGTTTTATTACATACAGTCGGGAGGAACTATTGGATATAAGAGCAACATCAACTCACCAACTTTACAACCAGGAATACGACTTTCCCGAAGCGGATCCTCTGTTTGGTCCACCACCCAGGACAATGGATCGGATCCCAGCCGGCAACCCAAAACAATGGCGCCGCAGAAGGGGCAGACGGAGCGGTCTTCTTGTCAGGGTCCGTAGACGGGCACATCGCGCACCGATCCCGAGCATACTATTCGCCAATGTCCAGTCTCTTGACAACAAGGTAGACGAAATCCGAGCAAGGGTAGCATTCTAGAGAGACATCAGAGATTGTAACGTTCTTTGTTTCATGGAAACATGGCTCACTCGGGCTACGTCACCTGGCTTCTTCACGCATCACGCCGACAGAAACAAACATCTCTCTGGTAAGAAGAAGGGCAGGGGTATGTATGCCTTATGAATAACGAGACATGGTGTGATCATAACAACATACAGGTCCTTTTGTTCACCTGACCTAGAATTCCTTACAATCAAATGCCGACCGCAAACATCTACCAAGAGAATTCTCTTCAATCATAATCACAGTCGTGTATATCCTGCCCCAATCAGACACATTGATGACCTTGAAAGAACTTAATTTGACTCTATGTAAACTGGAAATCACATACCCTGAGGCTGCATTGATTGTAGTTGGGGATTTTAACAAGGCTAATCTGAAAACAAGGCTCCCTAAATTCTATCAGCATATCGAATGTGCGACCCGGCATGCAAAACCCTGGATCATCGTTATTCTAACTTCCGCAACACATATAAAGTCCTCCCCCACCGTCCTTTTGGAAAATCTAACCACGATTCCATTTTGTTGCTCCCAGCCTATAAACAGAAGCTAAAACAGGAAGCGCCCGTGCTCAGGTCTGTTCAACGCTGGTCCAACCAATCAGATTCCACGCTTCAAGATTGCTTCGATCACGTGGACTGGGATATGTTCCGCATAGAGTCGGACAATAACATTGATGAATACGCTGATTCGGTGAGAAAGTTTATTAGCAAGTGCATCGGTGATGTTGTACCCACAGCGTCTATTAAAACCTTCCCAACCAGAAACTGTGGATTGATGGCAGCATTCGCGCAAAACTAAAAGCGCGAACCACTTATTTCAGTCAGGGCAAGGTGACCGGAAACATGACCAAATACAAACAGTGTTTATTCCCTCCGCAAGGCAATCAAACAAGTTAAGCGTCAGTATAGAGACAAAGTAGAGTCGTAATTCAATGGCTCAGACACGAGAGGTATGTGGCAGGGTCTACAGTCAGTCACGGACTACAAAAGACTACTCCTTCGAGACCCTGGGTCTCGACCCCACCCTGTGCAACTGGGTCCTGGACTTCCTGACGGGCCGCCCCCAGCTGGTGAGGGTAGGTAACAACTTCTACATCCCGCTGATCCTCAACACTGCGGCCCCACATGGGTGCGTTCTCAGCCCTCTCCTGTACTCCCTGCTCACCTATGACTGCGTGGCCATGCACGCCTCCAACTCAATCATCAAGTTTGCCGACGACACTACAGTGGTAGGCTTGATTACCAACAATGACGAGACGGCCTACAGGGAGGAATAGCAGCGCCTCTTCAACCTCAGGAGGCTGAAGAAATTTGGCTTGTCACCAAAAGCACTTACAAACTTTTACTGATGCACAATTGAAAGCATCCTGTCGGGCTGTATCACTGCCTGGTACGGCAGCTGCTCCGCCCACAACCGTAAGGCTCTCCAGAGGGTAGTGAGGTTTGCACAACGCATCACCGGGGGCAAACTACATGCCCTCCAGGACACCTACACCACCCGATGTCACAGGAAGGCCATAAAGATCATCAAGGACAACAGCCACCCGAGCCACTGCCTGTTCACCCCACTATCATCCAGAAGGCGAGGTCAGTACAGGTGCATCAAAGCAGGGACCGAGAGACTGAAAAACAGCTTCTATCTCAAGGCCAACAGACTGTTAAACAGCCATCACTAACATTGAGTGGCTGCTGCCAACATACTGACTCATCTCTAGGTACTTTAATAATGAAAAATTGATGTAATAAATGAATCACTAGCTACTTTAAACAATGCCACTTTATAAAATGTTTACATACCCTACATTACTCATCTCATATGTATATACTGTACCATATACCATCTACTGCATCTTGCCTATGCCGTTCGGGCCATCGCTCATTCATATATTTATATGTACATATTCTTATTCATTCCTTTACACTTGTGTGTATGAGGTAGTTGTTGTGAAATTGTTAGGTTAGATTACTTGTTAGATATTACTGCATGGTCGGAACTAGAAGCACAAGCATTTAGCTACACTCGCACTAACATCTGCTAACCATGTGTATGTGACAAATCAAATTTGATTTGATTTGTCTATGTGTTTCAATGGTCAAGGATTACAATGCTGCCATGCACAACATAAAAAAAGACTCCAGACAGCCGTGGCGGACATTTTGTTAATCAGCCATAAACGTACAATGTATTTTTCGCCATATCTGTAGAACCAACCATGATAACACAGAAAAGCTGATGTTTACACCTCTGTTTTGATGGTCAATGATTACAACAGTGACATGTGCAACATCACAAACAGGTTAGATGATTATATAATGGTGGCCTGCCAAGTTAAGCCATGGGATGAAATTCAATAAAATCGTTGTTTCTGACAGCGTGCCCTATTGAATATTATTTATGTAGCACACAGAGCCATACAGTTGTCTACTGCTGTCGTCTTGTCCCTGGTTGTGAATGTGGATACTGTGTGACACTGTGTAAATTCATGGAACACAAGGGAGGTTTTAGAAATGGTCTGGACCCAGGTATTTGGTGAGTTTATGGGCACATATGTACCTCAAGTGCTTGTCGGTCCCAAGTGCGGCCCACCACTCCTCAAGTAATATTTCTGAAGAGAACATTTCCATTTTTGAGCACTTCACAATTGTCCTTTTACGCACACACCATAACCGGACAATGTATTTTCCATCATATCTGCTGAACTAAACATGACAACAAACATTTGATGTCTACCCCCATGTTTTGATGGTAAGAGATTAAAATGGTACCATGTACAACACCATAAACAGTTCTGATTATTATATGGCAAGAAATCCAATGAAATCGGCGTTTCTGACAACCTACCAAATATAATATTATTTCTGATGTTGATTAGAAAGTTGTATTACATTATTTTTTTTTACATAATGCTTGAAAGTGAAGCTCACGGGTAATACCACAGTGGCTTCAAACCCAGAGTAACAAGTGGCCAATACTACTGGGAACGTCTCAAGGAGCAGACTCAACAGACCAGACGGATTTGGGGAGTCTATGGGAGAAGTGAAAATGTCTTCCTTACTAGTTACTTTTCTCTGAAGGCACAACCTAAATTCAAGCCAATGTCTCAAATATCTGAACATGTAATTACTACAACCTCATAAAAGTGACAAACTGACACGTTTGAATTTGAGTCAAAAACAGCTTTTTTTCAAAGTAGTGCCTTTGATTTGATGGCCTGCACATGCGTAGACTGGCGGGACACTGACCTGATTATGTGTTTCTGTGCATGAGCTTAGTTAGCCAACGTCACGATGACATTGCCCACAAGCGTGATGAAGGATTTCTATTAGAGAAGCAGTTTCTGGACCTCTTTATGTATATTCTCTTTGGCAGTACCCTCTAAGTGATTCCCTGTACAGTCTGGAGTAAGACAGGCCCGGGGTCACTCATCTCTCCTATCCTCTTTCTTATTAACATTGACTCGATCATGACCAAAACCAATCTTATAAACCCAGTGGTATTGAGTGTTCTCCCAGCTGGAAGATCTCTAGACAACAATCTTTCATTGTGCATTTGCCAAAGTCATCCCATTTGAATTTCTTAGCAGAACAGCCTCAAAACAAATATCCATCTAGAATAGAACAGCTCTGTCAAATCTGTTCTGTTGTATGGTTTGGAGTGTTGCTGTGTTGTCAAGAACATGAGAAGGGTGGAGTCTTTTAGCAGTGGTTGTCTCGAGAATCTGCTGCGTCTTCTGGACGAATAAAATGCACTACAGTAAGCTATACAAGACCAGTTGCCAAAATGTCACAGCATGACTCTGATGGCTTGGCCACATTCTCAGAATGCCCAGAAATAGACTCATTATGGACTTATGTCCCAATGGGGATGAAGTGGATTGACCGGATTGAGGCCTATTTAGGATATGAGATGTTTGTCGGCCTATGTGGACAGCTCTCTGGCTAAAGTGTCTTGTACACTCTGATCTAATATGGTCATCCATGGCGTGAATATTGCGTAAATGAACAACTGGTTAATTAATGGTCACATACTTTACATGTACTCTCGTCTAAATTGACAATTTGTCTGGCCTAGATGGTCATATGCACTCCAACCTTTGCTGCGTGCTCTTTGTTCGTCTAGACCAGGATGTTGTAAAACACTCTGAAAGTCGTTGTGAAAAGGACTATACAAATAACTTTTGTATTCAATTTGAATGTGCTGCACCAAAGTATCGTTTGTGGGAAGATCTGCACCTTTTCTCATCCTTTCTTCACGAACATAGCAAAATTAGCTTTAATAGTAGAGAGACTTATTTCAGCTTTTATTTCTTTCATTACATTCCCAGTGGGTCAGAAGTTTACATACACTCAATTAGTATTGCCTTTAAATCCTCAGTTTTCACCTATCAAAGCCATTCAACTCTAACTGTTTTAGTCAAATGGCATCATGTTGAAATCCCTGAGCTGTTTCCTTCCTCCAGCAACTGAGTTAGGAAGGACGCCTCTCTTTGTTGTGACTGCATGTATTAATACTCCATCCAAAGTGTAATTAATAACTTCACCAAGCCCAAATGTATATTCAATGTCTGCTTTAAAAAAAAAAGATCTACCAATAGGTGCACTTTTTTTGCTAGCCATTGGAAAACCTCCCTGATCTTTGCGGTTGAATTTGTGTTTGACCTTACAGATAATTGTATGTGTGGGGTACAGAGATGAGGTAGTCATTCAAAAATCATGTTAAACACTATTATTGCACACAGAGCCCATGCAACTTATTATGTGACTTGTTAAGCAAAATATTTTAACTAACTTATTTAGGCTTTAATAGTACATGCAGTCACAACAAAGATAGAGGCGTCCTTCCTAACTCAGTTGCCGGAGAGGAAGGAAACAGCTCAGGGATTTCAACATGATGCCATTTATGACTTTAAATCAGTTACAGGGTAACGGCAGATTTCCTCCTATTCGTCTGAAGAGGTGTAGCAGGGATTGGACCAAAACGCATCGTAGTAAGTGTCCATATCGTTTATTGTAAAACATAAACTGAACACTAAGAACAACAAAACAATAAATGTGAACATGAACGAAAACCAAACCGAAACAGTCCCGTGTGGTGACACAGACATGGAAACAAACCAACAGTGAAACCCAGGCAACCTAAATATGATTCTCAATCAGAGACAACTAACACCTGCCTCTGATTGAGAACCATACTAGGCCGAAACAGAAACCTAAATATAGAAACACAAAACCTAGACTTCCCACCCCAACTCATGCCCTGACCATACTAAATAAAGACAAAACAAAGGAAAATAAAAGGTAAGAACGTGACAGTAGTACCCCCCCCCCAAATGTGCGGACTCCGGTCGCAAAACCTGAACATATAGGGGAGGGTCTGGGTGGGCGTCTGTCCGCGGTGGAGGTTCTGGCGTAGGACGTGGACCCCACTTCACCATAGTTCTAATGCGCCTCTTCGCCCGCCTCCGTGGCCTCTTTGGAACGGCGATCCTCGCCGCCAACCTAGGACTGGCCACACTACTAAAATGCCCACTGGACTGAGGGGCAGCTCCGGACTGAGGGGCAGCTCCGGACTGAGGGGCAGCTCCGGACTGAGGGGCAGCTCCGGACTGAGGGGCAGCTCCGGACTGAGGGGCAGCTCCGGACTGAGGGGCAGCTCTGAGGGGCAGCTCCGGACTGAGGGGCAGCTCCGGACTGAGGGGCAGCTCCGGACTGAGGGGCAGCTCCGGACAGACGGGAGGCTCCGGACAGACGGGAGGCTCTGGCAGCTCCGGACAGACGGGAGGCTCTGGCAGCTCCGGACAGACGGGAGGCTCTGGCAGCTCCGGACAGACGGGAGGCTCTGGCAGCTCCGGACAGACGGGAGGCTCTGGCAGCTCCGGACAGACGGGAGGCTCTGGCAGCTCCGGACAGACGGGAGGCTCTGGCAGCTCCGGACAGACGGGAGGCTCTGGCAGCTCCGGACAGACGGGAGGCTCTGGCAGCTCCGGACAGACGGGAGGCTCTGGCAGCTCTGGACAGACGGGAGGCTCTGGCAGCGCTGGACAGGCGGGAGACCCTGTAGGCAGAAGACAGAGAGACAGTCTGGTGCGGGGGGCTGCCACCAGAGGGCTGGTGCGGTAGCCAGGCCAGGCCAATGTCCCCTAGCCAGACCAGTGCGGCGAGGTGGAATAGCCCGCACTGGGCTGTGCTGGCGAACCGGGGACACCATGCGTAAGGCTGGTGCCATGTACGTCGGCCCAAGAAGACGCACTGGAGGCCAGATGCGTAGAGCCAGCCTCATGGCACCTGGCTCAATGCCCACTCTTGCCCGGCCGATACCAGCCACACCCGCACCAGGGACACCGTGCGCTCCACAGCTTAACACGGTGCCTGTCCGGTCTCTCTCGCGCTCCGGTAAGCACAGGAAGTTGGCGCAGGTCTCCTACCTGGCTTCGCCACACTTTCTGTGTTCCCCCAATAATTTTTTGGGGCTGCCTCTCGGGCTTCCTACCGCGCCGCCGTGCTGCCTCCATTCGCCAGGATCCCTCCTCACACTGCTCCAGAGAATCCCAGGCGGGCTCCGGCACTCTCCCTGGGTCAACCACCCACCCGTCTATCTCCTCCCAAGTAGTGACACAGTCCAGATCACGCTCCCATGTCCAGAAATCCTGACATCGCTGCCAATGCTTCTGCTGCCCGTTACCACGCCGCTTGGTCCTCTGTTGGTGGGTGTTTCTGTAATGGCAGATTTCCTCCTCTTCGCCTGTAGCAGGGATTGGACCAAAACGCAGCATGGTAAGTGTCCATATCGTTTATTATAAAACATAAACTGAACACTAAGAACTACAAAACAATAAATGTGAAAACCAAACCGAAACACTCCCGTGTGGTAACAGATATGGAAACAAACACCCACAAACCAACAGTGAACCCAGGCTACCTAAGTATGATTCTCAATCAGAGACAACTAACGACACCTGCCTCTGATTGAGAACCATACTAGGCCGAAACAGAAACCTAAACATAGAAACACAGAACCTAGACTGCCCACCCCAAATCACTCCCTGACCATACTAAATAAAGACAAAACAAAGGAAAATAAAGGTCAGAACGTGACATACAGAGATTTAATGGCTTTGATAGGTGAAAACTGAGGATTTAAAGGCAATGCAACAAAAAATCGTCCCGCTGCTGAATCTAGTTGATGATCCCTGCTTTACATACAGCTAGTTAAGTCTAGTGTCGTTAAAATTGCTAGAGTGTACAACACACAGCTTGGCATAGCTTGACAGGTATTCAGAAACTCCCCATACCTCTTTTCTAGACAGCCAGGAGTTGCTCCCAGGGCCTTCCAACATAGCTCATCCGACATGAGATGGACTGTCACAGTCTGAGGCAGCAGAATCAGTGCAGGGGAAATGTGTGAGCTGCCTGCAGCCTTATGCCTCTCTGTCATCGTCAGGGCCAGTGACAGCCAGGCAGGCAGACAGGAGCTGGGGGTTTCTGAGACTCAGCTTTCAGTGTCAGGATCAGGAACCCAAAGGGCCCTGTGCTGTGTTATCTCATATGGGAGTGGGAAGACAGGGAGGAGGGAGGAGAGGGAGGGTGAGATGGGGAGCTTTGGTCAATGATGAGCAAACTGCCCATGGCTAGTTTATGCAATATGCATGCAAGCTGTCAGATCAGAAATGTCACCGTGAGTGAAGCTGTTGAATGAGAATATTATTTAAGTGATAAAATGTTGGGGAAATTGAAAGTTTGGCTGTTTTTTTGTCCCTTTTTATTATATATATTTTTTTATCAGAACATGTGTTTTGTGATTTAGAATGAGTACAAAATCAGTTCTATGTAGGCTACAGATCTTAATTTGAGCCAGTTTGCTACAGCGGGAAGATAATCCTGTAGCAACAGGAAATGTGAATTATTATGTGGATTATAATTCATTGATATTTTTGTAGGGGTAGATACATTTGGGGGTAGGGGGGCTGCAAAAATAGGTTTGTCCGCGCTACAGGTGGCTACATCGGTCCACTAATACTAGTAAAGGCCCAGGGCAATACTTTTGTGATGTAGATATATATATATATATATATAATTTTTTGTAACATATTGTTGTATTGTTCAGATTTTTCAGGGGGTGCTGCATCACCCTCAGCACCCCTGTTTCCCACGGCAATGTAAAATACACTACAAGTTTAAAATGTCCTGCATTGCAGGAAAATTCTTCTGCAACAGGGTGATACAATGAAGATCCAACATCTGTACAGGATATTTTTGTCAGTCCTGCTCTTGAGTCTGGACTGACTGGTAAATGGAATGTTTAGGCTAAACAGGTGCTTGAAGAAAAGAGAAGATGTCCCAAAATGGTTTCTTTCAATCAGTTTCTCTCTTTTTGGATCTCATCTCAAGCAGCAATTTCAAATCCATTGTAATTCACTATAAGGAGAAACTAAATACCCAAGTCACTGACTTTCTCTCTGAAGCAAGTTCCACCTAACAAATGATTCCAATGTCTGGTTCAGAGCACTTAAGCAGCATGAATAATTACACTCTGTGGTAGGATGGGGCAACAACAGCTTGTATGTGTGCATTCTGTAGGGATGACCAGGGATGACCAGTAGGGATGAGTAGGGATGACCAGTAGGGATGACCAGGGATGTTTACTTGATAAGTCCGTGAATTGGACCGTTTTCTTGTCCTGCTAGGCATTCACAATAAGGAGTACTTTTGGTTGTCAGAGAAAATGTATGGAGTAAAAAGTACAACATTTTCTTTAGGAATGTAGTGGAGTAAAAGTAAAAGTTGTCAAAAATATAAATAGTAAAGTAAAGTACAGTGCCCGGTTGCATAAAACATCTAAAGTGTTTCCCTTAAGGGTTTCCCTTAATAAATAATGTTCCCTTACCTAAGGGAATTGTTTAAGGGCGTTGCATAGAGCCCCTCAAATATTTCCTTAGGTAAGGGCATACTTAAGGGGTTTTACGGTAGTTTGAAGGCATGTATGGCAGAAAGAGTATCTGGCTACCATGGAGATGGACTGATTCACTGACTAAACGTCTCCTCAAAGAGATCCCTTTCGTTTTGTGAGATTGGAAAAAAAATATACCGTCTACAATCAAGACAGGACAACCAAATTGCTTCAGAAGATAGTAAACCATGTTTCATGCTACTTTTCTTTTTTAAACCAACTTGTTTATATCACTTTCTAGTACGTCAAGCTAGCTTACAGAGTAGCTACAGTATAGCTAACAAGCCAGCTATCTTTGTATCCAGGGGTAGTGCACCTTCCAATGTTTATCTAAATAGCTATCCAGTTGAGGTTTTACTTTTGTAACCACATCAGATGAAAGCAACATTCACCTCCACAGATGCTTTTTACATTGATATCAAAACTGAACGAAGCAATTAAAGGACCTCATGGGCACCCTTAATGTTATGCAGGTGAATGAGGACCCAAAAGCGACTTGGCGAAAACAGAGTCTTTAATCCAGTAAAGTAATTCTACAATCATAAGACATAATTCCACTCGTAATGACGAGAACAGACTGGAGACTCGATCAAGAACTGCAGGTTGCCTCGGGAAGGCACTTGAACATAGCAGACTCAGACACCTGCTCACCACGCAGCATCTGAGGGAAACACGACACGACAGGGCGATACACAGACACAGCACGGTGAACAATAGACAAGGATCCGACAGGGCAGGAACGGAAAACAAGGGGAGAAATAGGGACTCTAATCAGGGAAAAAGATATGGAACAGGTGTGGGAAGACTAAATGATTGATTAGGGGAATAGGAACAGCTGGGAGCAGGAACGGAACGATAGAGAGAAGAGAGAGAGGAAGGGAGAGAGAAAAAGGGGAACGAACCTAAAAAGACCAGCAGGGGGAAAACGAACAGAAGGAAAAGCAAAATGACAAGACAATCTAAGACAAAACATGACACTTAACTTTTCTCTTAATTTAAGGGGGGAATTCACCTTAAAGTGTTTTATGCAACGGGGCCGTGATACCCACTACTTAAGTAGTACTTTAAAGTATTTTTAACTTAAGTACATTACACCACTGTGTGTGTGAAAACAGCATCACTAGTGAGTGTGTGAGGTCTGACCGTGTGTGACTGTCATCAGCTGCACATTAGGGCAACGTGATTTCAGCACTGTCCAACTGGGGCTGTTGTCACATCAATAATGAAAGGCAGATTCAGACCTCCCATTGAGCTTGTACCGTGCTGCTCTAGTAATGTCTTTAAGGCCATCGAACCCGCATTGCAGTATTCTTGTTGTAATGGTCAAAGAGAAGGCTAGTGGGAGGCGCTATAGGAGGACAGGCTCATTGTAATTGCTGGAATGGAATAAATAGAACCGAGTCAAACATGGTTTCCATATGTTTGATGTGTTTGATAACGTACCATTAATACCTTTCCAGCCATTACAATGAGCCTGTCCTGATATAGCTCCTCTCACTAGACCTCCTCTGGTACAAACATACTAATAAGACCAGGGCCGGCTCCAGGCATAAGCCAAAAACCTAATGTTGAGAGAGAATAATCGAATTACAGGGGGGACCAAGATGCAAGTTCAATATTTGGTTGTGCATCAGCAATTAAAGAATAAATAATTTGGTTAGTCATTCTCACTCATATCATTAGCATGGCATAAATCTTTTTTTTATTTTTATAAAATTCTAATAATTAATTTTTGATGCCTGTGTAGAATGTGTAGAATTACAGGGGGGACCAACCAAATCTCGGTTAGGGCCCCCAAAAGGCGAGAGCCAGTCCTGAATAAGACACCTGAATAAACATTGCTGTGAATCCGAACTCCTCCTCAATACAACCACAGATTCAGACACTACATTGGTGTAGATTGCAGCACTGATGCACTGAGAGATAATCCTTCCATGGAAAGTAATGTATTGCTGAGTGTGCAACTGACGTCAGTGTGCTGATAACAGTTTAGCTTCCTCCACAGTTCCTGTCCCAATACTGCACTCAAACCAGTGTTGCTGTGCTCGCAGACACACGTGACTGCCCTCCTTGACAACGTACCAACTTTTTGAGCTATCGAATTATATCAAATATCTCATTCGATAGCTCCTTCGGTGACATTTCAAGCTATCCGTGGAGTGAGCTTACGGTACGTTCTTAACTCCGTTCCACGTGGTCATTGGGTATAATGGTGTGAAAGAATTCCAAAGCTGCATGATACTAATGTCAACCCTAACCATGATGTGGACATGCAAGGAGGCAGGACTTTTGGGAGGACTGTGAGATGCCGGCGTCCTTTGCTCAAGGAAATAATGAACAGTTAAAGGGATAAAATAAGCTCGTAATAGCTCACTGCCTGTGTGAGGCAAGAATTAATGTAGAAACCATTTATAATGAGTCCATCAGGAGCTTGGACCTCATCATAATACCCTTCTGCTCGTTTGGTGGACAGCAAAGCCATTTACTCACAAACCTTGTATGGACGTGTCATGCCCCTACCCTCTGAACTGAATTGTTCACCATAGTCTTAGATAGTCAATATACACATTATTCAAGCTTATAGTGCTCTGTGTATGTTGATTCTATCTTGAACGGTGCAAACAACTACCACTCGTATACAGCACATGATATTTCTGCCTGTAGTTTTGAATCTGCTCATTTGAGATGTGATCATGTGAAATAAGCAAGCAGGGAATTAATTGCCTGGAAAATTCCTTCGACAAGCTTTTAACTGCTGTGCTCAAATATAAAAACGGTCTATTAAAAACAATAATAACTCCAATGTTATTCATCAGTAGATGTGAATGCTTGAGATCTGTTTTCAATGCAAGATGAGTCAGGACAGAATTCATTAAGCCAATGTTGAAGAAAAATGTACACACTTTCACTTTGATTACATGGAAAGTGAATATGCATGCAGGTGTGTCACAATTGCTAAATGGTTGTGAAACTAACTGTACACAACCTTAGCTAGCTAGCGAACCATCTTAGCTAACTGTGGGGTTAAATAATTCACTTGTGTTTGTGTGTGCACTTATATGCTGTTAGCTGCACACCATTCTTTGCTAGCAAACAAAAGCAGTCTAGTCAATCAATATACAAAGTTGTGTGCTATGCAGATGTCCTTTAACTTCCTTGTTGGTCCACATTTTCAGTTGCTTCTGTGAGGCATTATGGATCGATGGCCCCAACCAAATTATTCAAAGCAACTATTCATTCCTCTCCTAGCAGGAATGCATCCAACACACCACCTGTGTCAGATGCAGCCTTCAGTAGGAGTTCAAGGGTCGGTCATCTTACCGCTGATGGCTGTTGCTTTTAGATGATTGTTTCTACTAGATGATAAATCAGTAAAAAGCCCAGCAGTTAATGACATATACAGATGGACCACTTATTGTAGTGTTGATGAAGACATGGGGTGTTGTTGTAGTGAGTGTTTCATTTTCAGCCAGAGTTTCGGGATTAGTAGCTCTGTTTCAGGTAGAGTAGGTCTATCCATGTGTCTTATAGATTTAAAAGCAACCAGACAAATGCATACCCAGTCATGCTGACAATCTAGACCAGAATCCAAATGTATTCTGAACTAAAGTCTGCAAGTTCTCAGACAGGTGAAAAAAAAAAAACATGTATCCTCAATATAGGTTGACTCCACTCCCTCCTTCCTCCCTCATTATAAAGAGTCTTCTCTTTGAAATAACATCTGTTTCGGATTCCTCGCAGTAGGGGAGACGCCAGAAATCCGCAATGCAGTTTGCTGTGTCAAATCATCAGATCACAGTACTTAATTGAATGTTGTTCAAGAACCAGGCAGCAAGGAACAGCCAGCCGGCTAAATTCAAAGTAATTCCAATATACATTTCAGTTCATGGCAAATTATTTTGATCATTTTACCCTTTAAACTCCTGTACCGCTCCGTATACGCACTTTCTGAAAGCTGCTGATGTAAAAAAGGGCTTTATGAAATAAATGTGATTGATAGATAGATAGATAGATAGATAGATAGATAGATAGATAGATAGATAGATAGATAGATAGATAGATAGATAGATAGATAGATAGATAGATAGATAGATAGATAGATAGATAGATACTTTGGTTACAGAGGAATAGGCCTGATATCATTATTGTGTTCGGATACAGCCCTTCCACGGTCAGAGGTGTATGGTGATGAACTGTCATTGAACTGTCATGGAATGCAAAAATCTATTTTTACAACCTACAGTTCCGTGGCATGACGGGTCTTGACAATGTGCTGTGGTCTCAGAAACAGGGGCTTATTATAACAATAGGGTGGGGGAACATGTTCCTGATGAGTGGAGTACCCTCCACTTAAGTGCTCACCGGTAACCAAGCTGGAGCACGGGTAGCAGTCCCCATGAGCTTTCCAGGGCTTTACTGGGATGTTTTATCCTTTTGTACCCTGTCTCGCTCAACTTAATGAGGCCCAGGGACAGTCTCTGGCACTGGGGTGACTGGGGTTATAGGAAGTTCTCAGGTATCAAGTGAGTGTAAGGTATAAAGCTGCTAGTGAACCTTCCTTGCTCCCCATGATTCAGAAGTGCTTTGGAAGGGGTTTATCTGATCAGCAGAATGATTCCTGCCAAGGCGGTTTTATGTGATTATACATATTCAGTACCACAAGTAGACAATGTAATGAACAAGAGAAAAAGTCCACAATTCCTGAATAGGTTTTTTAAAAACTTGTAAAGTTGTGAAATTCTCTGTAATGTTTGATCACATTAAACAATCTTTGGTCAGATATGAGATATGTTATTATATCCAGTGATTCTGACACTCGGGTTAATTGACAGGCAGTGGATCGTCCTTAAACAAAAGAGACTCTCACAGCAGTTGAGGAAAACTAAAGTGGGTCATGAGGGAGTTGTTTGAGGGTCGAGTGTTAAAATGAGGCTGATGGAACTACAATGGTGCATAAGAGGGAGGCTGTACTATTACATGGAATATATCTGCATGTATTATAGGAAAGGAAATCAGCCTCAGTGGAAATGATGCCAAAAGGCCATCATTTCATTACCACACGAGTAAGATGACTTTCCCCTCCTAATATGTCTTCATTCATTTAAAAGGATGTCTTATTTTCTCAAATATTTGCAGGGTTTGGTTGCTAAACTGTTATCTTGTTCCACATATATCAGCAGAAGACATGGACTGACACTCTACAGATGATAAGTACAGACATTCAGTTGCATCGTAAAATCGGGTGAAACACATTTACTCGAACAGTTTATAAGGTAAAAAAAATCAAATCTGCAGAAGCGGAATATAGGCCAATAAAATAGAAATTGTGTAATGTACTGTAGCTAGCTGAGGAAAATAAACAAAACACCAAATTCATACTCGTTTGTAGAAAAAACGGGTGCCTCTCTATTATACCATCCCTAGATGAATCCAGCCTTTCAAGGAGCTAACTGTCATGGAAAATTGTAAATTGTACCATTTCACTTCTCTTCAAAGTATTTTTATTTTTTTATTCTCCTGAGTTACTGTAGAAAATATAGTCTAACTGAAGCAGTATATGGATAAAAGTGGGGAGAGTAAACTCTCCAAGAGGTTATTCATCGGCCAGACACCTTTTAGTCCACATCCTTGCCATTTCTGAAGTGGAGCAGGCCTTCTTTGTGGCAAGCTTCAAAGGCTCTGACTGTGCTGCATACCGTCCCAGGTCAATCACTCCATCACACAGGCACAGAGCCGGAGATATGCCCCTGCTTTAACTGATCAGGACCATCACCGCCCACAAAGTCATGCAATCATAACAGTTCGCATTTAGTATTGGGCATTTGTATTTTTGTATTTATGTGTATTTCTGCAACTACTTTGGGATGAAAGATGCGTAAGTACAGAAGGTCACCTGAAGTTTCTGTTTCACTGCAGTGCTCCACCCAGTCAAATGTATTTTGTTTACTTTTTTGAGGTGATGTAAGCTGTTGTTTAGCAGTAAAATGTTTTATATCGCCCTGCCTGCTAAATGAAAAAAAAATTCAAGGTTGGCTGTGCAGCTGGGGATCGAAGGACAGGATCCTCCATCAGTGTCTGAAGATGTATCTTATTTCCAGTTAGGAAATGCTCACTGATACTGGAACACTCTTTCATCCTGCAAAATCCTCTTGGCTGGGTTATCTTCACTCACTTCACTTGCTGGAAACGCCAATATTTGGTCAAAAAGGCACATTTAGGCACAACTTAAATCCATCAAAAGGCCTTTAGAATAATAGTCCGGTATCTCAGACTGTAAAACTGCTGCTGATGATGGTGAATAAGTCAGTTTAACCTCGGCAGTGTGAGCCAGCCCACTGACATTCTGGAAAAGATTTACCCTAGCACTCATTTTTCTCCATAACCTTGGTGAATAGTACTGTTAAATAGTTTATTTCAGCTGTGGTCAGAGAAACACCGCTTATACTTAGCGCTGTTATAACCCCGGGATCACAGTCATTTGTCACCATGGACACTGTTGGTAAAGTTCTTCAACTATTCATTTTTAACCTTCTTGTTCAGCAAAGGGAGATTCTCAGTTCTCTTGAGAGGGAGAAGATTTGTCAGTGATCTTGCAGATACTCCTAGAAGAGAAAATGTTTCAGATTAGAGCAACAAGAGAAAAAAAAAAGAGTTTAATATTTGGGTTTTATTTTGTCCATAAACGTTTGATACGTTACTTTTTAAGCTCCCCCTTTGGCAGCGAGGATTACACGAGTTAATCTGTACATCTGCAAAACACTATCCTGCATTTGCGATGTGTGTTTATGGCAGATTCACTCACAGTGTCAGACTACCTCTAGCTGAGGAGATTAAGGATGTGTACAGTGGTTTATTGGAAGTGCTGCTCATTGGCTCAAAGCTGGCCTCAGAGGGATGCACTGAGATCTATTCCAGGATAACAAACCTATCCCCCCCCCCCCCCCCATCTTTAGCATTGCAAGCCAGTGAGTCTGCTCAATGACTTGGGATGGCCATTTCACAACTGACGTGTTCCCTGTCCCTTTTCCCAAAGATAAAGAAGGACTTTATATTGAGTTGGCTCAGCATACTGTTGAGGAGACATAATGCTAAACTTTCAACAATCAATCTGTACTGAATGTGGAATATTGTCTAAGATTCGCTTTATAACATAGTTGCAAGTGGGGTACTTGGGCACAGTTCAATTGGACTGCAGGTGCTAGGCTTTGATCCTGAGAATCATGAAATATACAGTGCCTAGTGAAAGTCTACACACCCCTTGTAGATTCGTCACATTTTACTGCCTTAAAATGAACTCCAAAAAAGGATCACATTGAGGGTTGTAATATAAAGCTACAAAACCTACTCCACATTTTCAAAGTATAAATTATGATTATGTATTTAAATTATGATGTCTTGATTGTGTATGTCGTCACGCCTAATAATACAGTGCATTGGGAAAGTATTCAGACCCCTTGACTTTTTCCACATTTTGTTACGTTACAGCCTTATTCTAAAATGGATTATATCATTTCTTCCCCCTCATCAATCTACACACAATACCCCATAATGTAAAAGGTTTTTAGAAATTTCTGCAAATGTATAAATAAATAAAAACTGAAAACAGACCGTTTACTCACTACTTTGTTGAAGCCATGGCAGCGATTACAGCCTCGAGTCTTCTTGGGTATGACGCTACAAGCTTGGCACACCTGTATTTCGGGAGTTTCTCCCATTCCTCTCTGCATATCCTCTCAAGCTCTGTCAGGTTGGATGGGGCTGCACAGCTATTTCAGGTCTCTCCAGAGATGTTTGATCGGGTTCAAGTCCGTGCTCTGGCTGGGCCACTCAAGGACATTCATAGACTTGTCCCAAAGCCACTCCTACGTTGTCTTGGCAGTGTGCTTAGGGTTGTTGTCCTGTTGGAAGGTGAACCTTCATCCCAGTCTGAGTTCCTGAACGCTCTGGAGCAGGTTTCCATCAAGGATCTCTCTGTACTTTGCTCTGTTCATCGTTCACTCGATCCTGACTAGTCTCCCAGTCCCTGCCGCTGAAAAACATCTCCACAACATGATGCTGCCTCTACCATTCTTTTCTAAAGGGATTGTGCCAGGTTTCCTCCAGACGTGACGCTTGGCTATTTAGGCCAAAGAGATCATTCTTGGTTTCATCAGACCAGAGAATATTGTTTCTCATGGTCTGAGAGTCCTTTAGGTGCCTTTTAGCAAACTCCAAGCGGGCTGTCATGTGTATTTTACTGAGGAGTTGCTACCGCCTGGCCACTGTACCATAAATGACTAATTGGTGGAGTGCTGCAGAGATGGTTGTCCATCTGGAAGGTTCTCCCATCTCCACGTAGGAACTCTGGATGTCTGTCAGAGTAACCATTGGGTTCTTGGTAACCGCACAGACCAAGGCCCTTCTCCTCGATTGCTCAGTTTGGCCAGGCGGCCAGCTCTAGGAAGGGTCTTGGTGGTTCCAAACTTCTTCCATTTAAGAATGATGGAGGTCACTGTGTTCTTGGGGACCTTCAATGCTGCAGACATTTTTTGGTACCCTTCCCCAGATCTGTGCCTCGACACAATCCTGTCTCAGAGCTCTATGGACAATTCCTTCGAACTCATGGCTTGGTTTTTGCTTTGACATGCACTGTCAACTGTGGGACCTTATATAGACAGGTGTGTGCCTTTCTAAATCATATCTAATCAGTTGAATTTAGCACGCAATATTGTGTATGATTCTCAAGAAGATTTAAGTCAGGACCGAGACAAGACAACTCAGGAACACTCAACACCTCTTGGAAAGCTATTCTGGTGTCTTTGGCATTCAAATGTGTGTAGTTGTCCCGCTGAAAAATAAAACACTATCCCAGGGTAATGTTTTCCAAAGACTGGTGCGGATTTTCCTCTCACTTTGTACCAAGGCTTTGCTCCTTTCATATTTATTTTGATCCCCAGTCTCTGCCAGTGACAAGCATACCCATAACATTATGTCAAAATGTGAATACCTTCACTAGGCACTGTACATGAAAATATAACCTAGAATGAAAAAAAGACTCTTTGTGTTACGTGAACCCTGTCCAGCGCAGAGAGCGACATTAAATCGAGTGGTCTGGCCATAACATTTTTTTTTATCTTGAGTTGTTTATTTTGACAGTGTTGTTAACCCTCTTGCCCTTATGTTGTTGAACAAGGGTCCCTACCTTAGGGATGCTGGATCAGAAACAGGGCACACTATGGGGATTCCTTAAGAAGCAATCTTTTGAGATTAAGTTGTTCTCTGGTGTTTTTGTGAGATCAGATTGCAATTAATTATATTACATCAACAGGAAATTCAAGTAGCCAGTGGCATGTTCACTCAAATGTACTCAAACTGAACACGGCATCAACCCATCCATAAAGAGCCAGGCTTGCATAAACCAACCCACATAGAGTAATGGTAATAAGACTATTCCCTGAAGACAGGCCAGAACTCAGTACAACAACACATCTGCCCATACATATTGAATGATTTTAAACCCATTTCAAAGCATTTTGTCAGACATTACCGGGGAAAACAATCCCTGCATTAACTGTCGTTCTTATATAAGCATGCATTTCCTGTCCTTCACCTACTCTACTATCGTGCCTGTGAAAAGGTCTGTTGCACATCCGTGTGTGATGTAACTATACCACAGCTGTGGAAGAACTATGAAATGTCCAAATGATAGCATGCTAAATTTCATAGATACAGTCAGATCCCATATTATTGACACCCTTGATAAAGATGAGCAATAACGTCTGTATCAAATAAATAATACAAATACTGTATTGTATGTAAAAAAAAAAACGGTGTTTTAAATTCTATTATTTTATACTAATACAGTTCAGAAACACACATTTTGTTTCACAAGTAATACTTTTTTCTCACTGTTTTTGTCTCCTTGTTTCTCTATAGAACTTTCAGATCTTGTTATGATGAGAAATCAGGTCTGTGCGCACGGTAGAAAAATGAACTCTGTAGCTGATTGGCCGATTTATGGGCAATTGAGAAATAGATGCACTTCCTCAATCAAGAAAGCTAAATCAGGCTACTTTCTAAGTTCTCAGACTCTCCTGGTGATCCGTCAACATTTTGGAAAACAGTTAATGCACTGAAGCATGGACATTCCTCTCTTTCCCTGCCTAAGCAAGTTGTGTCAGACTTGGGCATCATTACTGAGAAAAACTTGATAAGTGATGCTTGTAATCAACATTTGATATCGGCGGGCTTTTTATTTGGTTTAATTTACCCTGGTCAGCCAATCGACTGACTGCCCTTATCTCAGCCTCTAGCTGGCTCGGTGTAAGTTTTGTTAACTTCTAGTGAATCTTTGTTCTCATTTCAATAGTTGATACTTCTTTTCCAAATCACTTTGTATGGTGCCCACATTGATTGTGTCCCCGCATATACTGTAAATACCAGGGAATCTGGATTCAAGAAAAGCTATCTGTAATGCAGGCGCTGGGAGTCAGGAAGCAAGTACAGGGGGTGAATTTAATTATACAAAAACCATGGCGCAAAACAAGAGTGGTGTCTGGACATGAGAAACATAACTAATACTGCCTGGGGAAAGAACCACGGGGTGTGACAGATATAGGGGAGGTAATCACAGAAGCGATGGAGTCCAGGTGAGTCTCATGTTGCGCAGGTGCGGGTAGTAATTAGTAAACTAGCGACAATGAGTGCCAAAGAGGGGGAGCGGGAGTAGACATGACACTATCTTTCAATAAAGCAGGTTGATGACTTAGTTAAGAAATTAAGAATTAAAATATAGGAATTCCTATAGAACTCTTCTATAGGAACAGGTTATGTCTTTCGTGAAATAGCTGAAAACAAATAATTCAGTCAACATTCATTCCCATTATTGACTATGGCAATATTGTCTATATGAATGTGGCTGCCACTGTATTGAAAACATTTGAACGCAGTTTATAATAGAGCATTGCATCCTTATTTCGACGCCAATCCCCACCACTGATGTGCGTGGCCTCAGAGCTTGTTTTTCATGTCATCCAACAAATGTAAACACCTGGAGTTTGCTAAATGCCATTGGTACTTGGATTGGAACCGGTGTTATATTCAGATGACATGAAAATAGAGCTCTTTGGCCACGCACACCAGTGTTGGGTTTGGCATCAAAATAAGGATGCTTAAGCAGAAAGGAACCCCCATACTTACTGTAAAATAAGGTGGTGTATCTTTGATGTTGTGGGGCTATTTTGCTTCCACTGGTCCTGGGGCCCTTGTTTAAGATCACCGGCTTCATTAACTTTATCCAGTACAAGAACATTTTAGCCAAAAATCTGGTTGCCTCTACCAGGAGGTTGACACTTGTGCACAAGTGGATCTTCCAGCAAGACAATGACCCCAAACACACATCAAAGAAATGGTTAATTGACCACAAATGGTTAATTGACCACAAAATCAACATTTTGCAATAGGCTTGGCCAGTATTCAGATTTTCATAACATGACATTGCTCTTCTGCCATCCCGGAATTTACAGTATTACCGCTGGACACCACACAAGGTGGCGCAAAGAAAACACACAAAAAAGCCCATTGAGGGTCTACTATTAACCACAATGCTAACAAAATCAGCACAAGTAATAGCGAAGTCACATAGACGCTGTTAGCTAAATGCTAACGTGTGAAAGCGAACATAAACTAATTGCAAAGACAGGTGAATCCAGTTCATAAGGTTATACAAGCATAGCTAGGCTCTACCGGATGTCACTTTCTATGAGTGTCGACATTTACAAGCGAAGGTGTACGAGAGAAATTGTGCAAATGAACAAAACATGCTGTTTCTGAAGGAAGAGCCTCATGTGTACACGGAGCAGACGGGGGAAGAACAGAGGAGAGAAAAAGCACAGGGGGAAAAAATGGCAGCTGTACAGATAATTCACTTAAACTTCTCACGGCAGAAAGCCGTTATTTACATTTACATTTAAGTCATTTAGCAGACGCTCTTATCCAGAGCGACTTACAAATTGGTGCATTCACCTTATGACATCCAGTGGAACAGCCACTTTACAATAGTGAATATAAATATTTTAAGGGGGGGAGGGAGGGGGGGTGAGAAGGATTACTTTATCCTATCCTAAGTATTCCTTAAAGAGGTGGGGTTTCAGGTGTCTCAGGTGTTTTTTTTTTCAGACATTGTTTTTTTTTGTGCCTTAGGACAATAAACAGTGCAGCAATCACACCTTGGTTGTCAATGACAATTATTTAGGTCAGGGATGCACAACTCCAGTCCTCGAGGCCTACACTCTCGATTGTTGTTGCTCCCTGGCATGTAATTGATCAATTAATGTCACTGATTGCCTAGAGAGTCTTTATAAGTATGTGATTAAACGCTAATAAAGATATTTACCTTAAATTTGCCACAAGTTTGCAGTTACTTAAAAAGGACATTTTGAAAAAAGTTATAAGATAGCTTATGGCAGACATGTAGTAGTGAATTGCATACAAGTGTAGCTTCATGAACTCATATGTGCAGCACAACAGAGACTCGCCGATAGATACTGTATAGAACGCTATGGACTCACTAGCTCCTGCTTTCTCCAGCTGTTCTATTTACAAACAAACACGCGACTAGCTCAACTCTTCTGGGGAACTAAGGTACTGTAAGCTTCATAATGTAAAATGAAGAACGCAATCTGTTTTTATCTTGTAATGTATTGCACAAGTTGACTGCAGGTGTTAACTTAAAAAGGAGCTACAAATATTCAAATGTCACATACTTTTGACGCCAGTGACGGTATTGAAAAAACATCCTGTGGCTTTTTCCAAGTACCCCGGTATATGGTTCAGTATACCGTCCAAGCCTATTTTGCAATGGCCATCTCAGTCTCCGGACTTGAAACCGATTTGAAAACCTGTTGTTTGAATTGAAGAGAGCAGTCCATAAGCGCATACGAAGTATATCAGGTGATGTGCAATGTGTTCTTCAATCTCATAAAACATTTTTTAGTTGATTTTTTTACCCCCTTTTTCTCCCCAATTTCATGGTATCCAATTGTTAGCAGCTACTATCTTGTCTCATCGCTACAACTCCCGTACAGGCCCGGGAGTGACCAAGGTCATGCTTCCTCCGATACACATCCCAACCAAGCCACACTGCTTCTTAACACAGCACGCATCCAACCCGGAAGCCAGCCACACCAATGTGTCGGAGGAAACACTGTGCACCTGGCAACCTTGGTTAGCGTGCACTGCACCCAGCCCACCACAGGAGTCGCTGATGCGCAATGAGACAAGGAGATCCCTACCAGCCAAGCCCTCCCTAACCCAGACGACGCTAGGCCAATTGTACATTGCCCCACAGACCTTCCTGTCACAGCCGGTTATGACAGAGCCTGGGCGCAAACCCAGAGTCTCTGGTGGCACAGCTGGCACTGCAGTACAGCGCCCTTAACCACTGCGCCACCCGGGAGGCGTCATAAAACATTTTAGGAAAAGGTTCCTCTGCCGTTATCCTCGCAAGGTGAGGTATTGAAAACAGGGGTGGCAATAATTTATATAGAAACAAATATTGCTTCTAATTAGTATTAGTATAAAATAATTTTCTATTTGTTTAGCATACATTATAGCTCAGTATTTGTATTATTTATTGCAGTCTTTTTGCTCCTCTTTAAAAGGTGCCAATAATTCTGAAAATGACTATATATATATATATATATATATATATATATATATATATATATATATATATATATATATATATATATATATATATATCATCAAATGAACATTTGTATATCAAAAGAAAAAAGACTGCCCTTTGTGTACAGAGATAATCGAAAGGATAACTATTTGCATAAATGGCTATAGCCGTTCACGAACCTGATCCACCATTTCAGTGTTTTCAGCTCACTGGTTGAATTGAGCAATCTGTGCCAGCTAGAGCACAATTTGGATTAGCAAAGGTTCCACTGATAGGTCAGCTTAGTCCTTAATGGAGCGGCTTAGGCCTTCTGTACATGATTATAATGTTCTTAGCAGCCTATTTTCTTGTAGCCAGATGTTCCGGGAATAAACACCAGGGTGTAATCATGTTGCTTTTCCCCTTAAACCCAGACCTGGTGTGCTCTTTTTTTGTGACAGGGAAACTAAGCCGTGCATACAGATGTTTAAATAACTTTCTTAATACAAATAATATAGGAAGAATCTACTGAAATAGGTGGGCAGGTAAAGCGCAGACATTGCGATTTAGCTACTGAACAGTGCGGACATGTTTTGACACTGCAACAGAAGTGCATTATAAAAACTCATTATCTTCTGACCAAGGTTCACCCCTCTTCCTCTCAGGACTGCTTAAGAAACAAATACCTTCCATACATATATTTAATTTAGTCAAACATATATTTTTGAAGCGCCTCCTGCATGTGAAGAGTTTCTGTGAGTGGCATAGGATTTTGAAATATTATTCAGATTCCTTAATGAATGTGGACACACATCTGACATCTTCAGATTGCAGCAAATAGCTTTCATTCTAAGTGACCACCTACTACTGCATGTTTAAAGGCTTTCTGGCAGCCCTTTGCTGAGTAACTTTATAAATAGTTGCAGAAAAGAGCTCAAGATTTTGAAGGGAAGGCTATAGCCTACCACACTTAGAATGATGTATACAAAACTCAGGGATTTCAATTTTTTTTATGACATGCTATAATAGAGTAAAGAGACAGCTATGACTTAAACCCTATTCATAATGCTAATTTGATTTGATTTCAGTATTTCAAGTGTCCTTCTGAGCTCTATTGAACTGATCATGCTGGTTTAATGGAGCAGATTGATAGGCGAGTGAATTATCTCCACATTCTTTGCACAGGTATTTACTCTACGTGATCTTTTTGTGTCTACAAACCTCCTGGGGGTAATTAATAAACCGGCAACAGAAAGAGACCAGAGGCAAACTGGACGTTCAATATCATGATTGGAGTGCGATTGTTCAATTTGAGTCAGATTAGGGGTAAACCAGGTTAAACTGACAAAAATTTGGTACAATTCTGACACCCAATTCAATTGATCACGAATGAAAGGAATCTACAGTAGCTTCTCTAACTTGACGTGTCCTGATTTCACAACTTCAATGTCAAAATAATGCCTCAGCAACACAGTAAATGTCTGAGGGTTCCTGCAGGCCAGTTCTTTTCTCACAGATGAAGAAAGTACATTGAATCATGAGCTCATTTGAAGACTGGGGGAACAATTGACGTGTCAGAAATACATTTAATGGAAATTCATTGGTGGGTTTATTCAAAGCAATGCAACCTCTATATTGTAAGCAACACCCACTACAACACAATACAAAAGGAAGGAAGAAAAACAGTACAGTATATTGGAGGCCGATGATTAAGGCCGATGATTAAGGCAATTCCAAAACGTATAACTATAGAATTATCTGCAACTTGGAGCAGATGCTGTCAGGGATATCATCAGCATTATTTGTATTAAATCCATACACTATGAACTGTAAACAAGTGTTTAATATTAAGTTTGTGGGCGAGAGGATATATCACATCCGTCATATTACACCAACAAATTGACAGTCACAGAATGTGAGTTGAATCTTGGCCAACTCCAAATTCTAGTTTGGACAAAGCAGTGCTGTGGACAATTATAGTTCTGGCGAGGATTGCTGACTCAAACCAATAGCGGTTTCCATGGAGTAGTGGGGGATATCGATATCGTGGGTTTGGCATCTCAACCTTCCTGAGAGAATTGCACAAGCTATTAGGGGCTCCTGAGTGGCGCAGTGGTTTAAGGCATTGCATTTAAGTGCTAGAGGCACCACTACAGACCCTGGTTCAATTCTAGGCTGTATCACAACCAGCTGTAATTGGGAGTCCCACAGAGCAGTGCACAATTGGCTCAGTGTCACCCGGGTTAGGGTTTGGCTGGGGTAGGCATCATTGTAAATAAGAATTTCTTCTTAACTGACTTGCCTAGTTAAATATAAATCTATAAATAAAATATTATTATATTCTACAATCTAAAAGACGAATGTCTTTGCTTTTCGGGAGCTAATACTCACACTTTACTTTTTCCTACTGGCACTGACTTTGCTGATGGATACTTTATTGATGACAAAATATTTACTATAACTGAGATGTGGTTGTCCCACCTAGGGCTGTTACGGTGACCTCAGTACCGCCACACCGGCGGTCACGAGTCATGATGGCAGTCAAATTCCATGTGACCATTTAGTCACGGTAATTAGGCTTCTCCAAGCTCTGGTGCTGCTGATGGTCACTAGTAGCCTACCAAACGTGCTAACTGCCTGGTACTCCGCACTCTATTGTCCCTGTAATCACTCTGAGATCAATGCAAATGTAGTCGACAATTGAATCAAACACTTCATGAGAGCACAAGAGCTCATGTTGCCTACTATATTTATTTCTCAACCGTCCTAATATTAAGCACATCGCTTCTCTTTAAAACAGGAGTATAACCTACCTGGCTGGCATGAGAATTAACCAAGGGAAAAGAATCCTCATTCGCTATTTAAGTGCATAGATGTATTTTTTCCCCCACTATCCCTGTTTCGAGAAAGCTGCATGATAATGGTCCATTCTAAATCAAAACAAATTTCTCACACATATTATTTAGTATATGTAAAGACAATATTAAATCAAGAATAGTGTGATGGGTGACAATATTAGCCTATCACTTGTAAATTATGTATTGCCACTTGTGAATGATGCCCAGCTAAAGGCAAACAACGCATTCTTTTTTTTGCAACTTTTTCAAATCATAGTCGCACACCTCATGTAGCCTATCCCATAGGCCTATATGTTTTGATAAGGTTTGTATCACAACTAAATTGGCCAAATAACATCTTAAAAGGAAACACATTTATCCGCTTTACAGCGGGTGTAGAGCCTATCTGGCATACATATGCAGCGTGTGAGTTTCAAATTTGGGGAAGATAATTTTCACCATAAAAATGCACATTTATAATAAAAGCATAAAATGAATAATCACATTTGTGGTCACTTTTAAGAATCGTGACTTCCTGCTAATGGAACATTTGCGGTTATAGCCTACTACCATGTGCGCAATAGCCTAATAGTTTATCAACATTTTAAGCTAAACGTTCTCATCTGTTGCGTCAGGTTCATTGCTTAAAACAGGTTTTTTGATGCTAGTGGTTGTATTAATTTGGGATCTATCGCATCTCACAACTGTTCCGGACTATGTTTGGAATATTTATTTCTCGCACAGAATAGAATAGGTCAACTTTTGTGCTAAGGGGGATAGTAGATTGATACAGGTTAGTGCTTTTGCTGCTCGTTAGGCATACTTATCTTGTTGGCCGACGAAAAGTAAATGTGAACATTCTTTCAATATGTGTCGGAATTAGCTAAGGATGCGCGCAGTTGCGTCCCCGAATGTGTCTGTCTTCACTTGTAGCCTGTGAGAAAGACCTGTGCAATGTGAGTGAGAGGTGGTTCAGAACACAGCGGGGAGAAGGGAATTTTAATGATTATATTCAGCCCAAGGGCACAACGGCCACTGGCCACATAAGGCATGGATTATAGGGGGAGTATGGCCACACAAAGGGGATTCAGCCGGGGGAATTTGAGGCATCAAGTGAACAAGTGACTGATGAAGTGTGTACAGCCTGTTCAAAAAAACAAAGCGGAGCTCATGCCTTTCATGCAACTTTAAAAAAAAATCATCATTAGAGTCGCATCATGCAGCCTTAGAATGTATTAAAAAACAAAACATATAGCCCAACATTTGTATCACAACTAAATATCTCTAAATGAAGCATATAGGAGTACCTGTTTCTTTGTTAACTGCTCAACACAGAATAGCCACATGTGCGCACTCCCTCAAGTCGTTTGGAGAAAATGTCCTCTATTTTATTCAGCTATGTTCAATTGTATTCTTCATACTATAAAATAACAGAAAATAATGCCATGGAATTCTAAGCAAATCTTGTCTGCTAAATGAACTAGTGTAGCCCACAGCCATATGGCACAGCCAGATCAGGGCCTAACATAAGGACAGCTCAGAGTATGCTATTCTGTTCTTCTGAAATATACTACATTTTCTTCATATCGTGATTCTTTAGACCTGTCTAAAATAAATAATGGATGTACTGTGATGGTGTAGGCTATATTACATGGATTTATTAGACTTGTACAAATGTAGATGTTCCAAACGTCTGCATCAGTGTCGTGTAGGCTATGCGTGGAAGCCAGGAGATGCTAAATGTGTTTATGTTAATTACAGTTAATTACCGTGAGACTGGCAGTTATTACCTTGACGATCACCCGGCTGACACAATTTCATGACCGCTACAGCCCTAGTCCCACCTGGCTACAGTATTTTAAGATTAATGCACAAACTGTAAAATTACTAAAATGTCAAATTCAGAATCTAAAGCCATTTGAGTTATTAAGTCAATCATATATTTTAGTTTCTTTCCTGGATCAAGAATTGAACTTAAAACTTCCTGTAGTAAAACATGTACTGTATAGTACAATGACAGTATGCACTGTACTGTCTAACAGCACTCTGGGTTGATGACAATGTCTTCCAATATGGGTAAACCACATTGAACGTTATCCATGGGTGGTTTTATGTCACTTTGTTCGGACGGTGGTGTGAGCCATATGGGGCTTTCTCTGATGTGAAGTGGGTTTTTCTATATTTTACGCCCACATGCTTATCCACGCACTGATAGATGTCCCTCACTCATCACTCATGCAAAGGCCTTAGTATGAGAGAGATGTGTGGAGTTTCTTACATCCATGATCAGCTGCAGCCGAATCTCCTAAGTGGCCAGATGAGTGTTCCTAGGTGTTATTCCCATGCAGGATAGGAAATCTATCAAGTTCAATCTGTCATATTGTTAATTGGTTCTGCATAACTGAACCAGATCTGCCAAAATGCCCTGGATACACATTTTACTCTTTGCTTCTGACATACTCAGGTGTGACCAGCAATTACTGTCTGGGCTTTTATATTATTCCAATATATTCTTGACTGTGTTTGGGTAAGGTAAATAAATGACATTGAGAGACAATGAGGGTGACTGACAATTTGTACTTGTCTATTCACTGTGGCGCTCAGAAGCAGAATTACAGGCCATCACATCTGCTTGTTGTTGTAATTGCCACACCAATCGTATAATATAGAGGGCTATTGTGAGCAAATTGTATGTGTGTAGCCTGAAGCACTCTCATCAGTTCATCCAAATGCACGTAAACAAACACAAGCGAGGAACATTTAGAAGTAACAGCATATATATTCAAATGAGTGGCATGTTCCCAGTATTGTAAGACCTGTGTATTTGAGTGCTGATAAAAACAGTAATGTTTGAAAATATTTTTCTCTTAGGGATGGATCTGCAGAGTACGGTTTCGGTTCTGATCTAAAGCCACTGAACTTAAAAGAGTGACACAGAAAGTGAACTTGAAAGCTGCCGATAATATCTCCTGAATCCTTGAAATGCGATTGGTCCTATTCCTCTCCTCTGGCTTTAATGTGAAAAATAGGCTAATTTACTGGCCAATGTATAATAATAATGACCTAATCATGCAGTTTATTATGATATTCCAAGGGTCCATAAAGTTTTTTTTCTCCCTTGCATTTGTTTTATTTCATGATGTTCTATGTCCAAAGAGAATGTGAACATTGCTTCAGATCTCAGCGCGCCAGTCTGCCGTGGTGGGTAGAGAAAGTGCCTGGCTCCCCCACTGTTGGAAGTGGAATGGTCTTCAGGGGATCTCAAGAAGAGAGCGGGAACAAGGTTTTGATCAGGACCAGCTGTCAGTTCTCTCCCTAACTGTTCCATTGAAGCGCACAGTTCATCTGCAGTATAATGGGCTTATTTACAGCGGGGAGGCAGTGTCATGTTTTAATTCAACTCACCTCTCCCTCTTTTCGCACTAGCAAATTGTACACCAATGTTGTGCTCATTACACATACCAAGTAACATGGCAAAGCTGGGAGATGGAAGTGTGTCGGCACACAGCTGCTACAAGTGTTTTGCAACATAACCCGCTTTTCTTCTCAAAATAATGCCTTCATCCACCAACAAAGACAGAATAAGTCCATTTGCAGTATTCCTCATGACAAAAACAAAAACAAATGTTGTTTTCTCGCTGGATAGGACCCACTGTGTGTGGACTGCTCAAGGATTGTACAAATGCCATTGACATGACATGGCTTTGTGAGTTCGATTCAGTACCAGTGCCTACGATGCAGCCAAATGAGAGATTGGAGCAGCTTTTATTACTGTGCCAGTGTTTTATTAGAAATGACCAAGCCTCTCAGCAGCAATGTTTTCTATGCTCCAAGAAACAGCTTGGCCTTATTAGTGTCTGGGATGCAAATGAATATTATCCCCAACTCGTCATGCCTCAACATTTTCTTCTTTAATGGTTCTGACAGGGCGTAATGAAACATATTCGCTGAGGGAAATGCATGGGCATGTTCCAGAGCCCACTCATAGTGAGTGTAGCAGAAGACTTCCTCAGTAGGCGTTTAAGAGGTGGTCATGAAATGGCACTGTTGGTAGTCTGCGTGTTGAAAGAAAATCTGCATTTCCTGAATCTTTTGTAACCACTCCAGACGTGTGAATTCAGCATTCATTTTTGTCTCTATGTGAAATGGTTTAAAGCTGTGATGGTCGGTGGGGTGAACCTATACCCAGTTCACAGTGCACAGATAGTGGCACCCAATCTGGCGAAGCAACTATATTATAATAGGTGTTTGTCTGAGTCTGGAACCAACATCTGTAGCTATCCATTGGTTGGAGGATTCAAAGGACATTCCATTTGCATGAGTTTGAAACACCTGGCGGAAATGATCAGTGCTGTCATCCTCCTCTTTTTTCTCTCTGTATATTAGAAATCATGAAGAGAAGGAATTGCAATTGCTTTTAGCTTCAAAGCAGCAAATGAAAATGCATTTTAAAGATCACTTTTTCCTGTTTACATTGTACTACTTCAGAACAGCATGCTTTTCAAAGTACTTATCGAAATGACCTTTTCTACCCTCTCATGTTGAGAACTGCAGCTTTGTTGTCATAATATGTAGTAGTCACACAGTTTTTTTCTCCTGTCTCTAAGTTGGTACAAATGCATGACCACCATGTACTCTGTCATACAACCACTGCATCCCCATATGCTTCAGGAGCAGGACGTGAGTGACTCACTTGTCTTCCAGGAAACGGGAAGCCCTCACACTTATGTTAGATAGGACTGGATTCAATCCGTATTGCCGAAGTTCCGCGTTGTAGCCCGATTGTCATGGAGCGAAGACTGCATTAAACGGTAAACGCTGCATATGTTGGCTCAATCAGATGTTACATTTACATTTCAAGCGAGCTTATCGCTGAACGACAGCGATAGGGATTGAATCCAGCCCTTAGTGTATACATTAGAGGGTCTGCTGTTATGGCACAAGAGGTAAATGTTAAGAGATGTGTTATGTGGTCCGACGGAGTAAACAGCAGATGGTTCGCCGGGCCTCTTTAGCGTTCTGCATTTTATTTACTTACCCACCTGAATGACCCACGTTGAGCTCAACAGCTGATGGGTCGAGATATGAGAGTTAACTCTTTGCTGTTGATTACTTCAGTTCCGCCAGAGTGCAAGGCCAGAGGAGCAATCTGCCTGGCGCATGCAGGAAAATTTGCTTGTTTATCAGCATTGTGATTTCTGTTCCGCCTCCCTGTTCCACTGACATTTTCCCATGTACGCGATCCATGACGGATTCCTTCTCAATCAAAAATGAGTTCGACCTCTATCAAAGACGAAGGTATCGCGCGCTTGTTCAACCTCTATATTTTTTTTTTATGAAGCCTGATGAGGACAATAGCTCATGATGTGGCTGACGTATATAGAAGAGGTCACCTTGAGAATCATTTATCTGTCCTGTCGATGGGATGTTTGTGTCAAAAGAGGCATGACACATTACTGTTGAGACATGCTATGCTGTGCTTATGGTTCTATATAGGATGTGCAGTACATAGGTTGTTTCAAGGCGATTCATTGTGGTGTGTTTTATTGAGTTTCCTCTCTCTGTGCTTTAGTTCTCATACACAGTGATGGCACACCCTCGCTACCATCTAACATGCTTTAGACTTGACTTTAAATAGCCATCAGCTGAAGACCTTGAAGGGAGAAAAAAATCTTTAGCCATTCATTACCCCACTGAGGAAGTGTGGAACATTGATGGAATGTAATGAAAACTAATACTCCTTCCAGTCTTTATGCAATCTGTAGGTATGTTTTAAATCCAATTACAGCCTAAGAAATAGCCACAGCCTCTATAGTATCTTGAGCCAAACAGAATCCAGGGGGAAATTACCCATCAGGAGTGCAATATTGTTACAGAAATGACATCACCAGGCCACTTGTGTGTCTTGAGGGCCAGTGTCCATGTGTGTGTTTATGTGGTGTGAGAGGGGGGGGGGGTCAATATGTATGTACATAACACTTGATTTGTTTCTCCCAGTAAATTGGATTCTTTGCAAAGAGAACAGTCCCTATAGAATGTGTCCAGGATGCAAACGATTGATGTGGCTACATTGTACCATCTTTAAGTCTATGCTGATGACAATCTAAATTGAGAAAACATTGTACTCTCTGTATCTGTGAAAGCGGAATCATTTGTTTTGAAGGAATGGAATAGTTACGAGATGTGGATTTCACAAATATTCAAAGAAAATATAGCATGACTAAATATAGAATGACTTTTATACAGCAAGGAGATTGTAAAACATGATCAAAGCAGTAGCATTTATTACAGTGTTCATACATTTGTATTGTATTTCATGTTTCTATTTGGTGGAAGTACATAAAGGCTATATACCATTCACAGCTTTTAATGTGGCCAATTTAGACTGTAAATCATGTCTAAACAAAAAGAACATGGATTGCAATGAAAAACAATGTAAGCATTTAATATCGATTTGCTTGAGGTACACATAATGCTTCATTATCCATAGAGGAAAACAGAGAAACTGTAGGAACTAATCTCTCTTTCGCATGTATGAATTACATTTGCTTCCACATTGATTTATCCCCCAACTTAGTCCCAGAGACAAAGTTGAACATAATATTTGCGGCACTGGCAAATGGTTTCCTGTTATCCCTGAGATAAATCTCTCAAGGCAGGGGCATTTCTGGTCTACTACAAATGATCACGAGGAATCGTACAATTAATCACTATTCCCTTCAATGAACAGCCTCTAACCTTAAGAAAGAAAAGGAATGAGTGTGTTGCACACAACGCAGAAGTGGGAGTGAATTCTAAGGAATGGAACTCAAGGCAGGCACACCGTGTGGAGCACACAAAATAAATGTATGACAAAACAATACCCCAGGCACCAGCAGTATTAATGATATGCAGTGAACTCATTATTAAAGTTCCAACACAGCTCCTGGAGTAACACAGATGGAGCCAATTAGGCAATGAGCACACTTGCTCACTTGCCGTTACATCTTCCGTTTCTTTTATCTTGCCCATATTACTCCACGGATGAAATAAGCTGTATGTTTCTCCTCGCTACATAATGTCCAGTGATAATAACAGTTATTTTCACTTGTAATTTCAAATCATTTATTGCTCCAGAAATACCAAATGTTCTTTGACCCTTTCCTTGAGTACCTCATTTGTGTTGCAGTAGGTGCAGAGAGTTCAGTGTAAACAGAGTTGAGCTAACTGCCGCTTTTGTGTTCACAGAGACCTGATGCCTTCGACGCTGGAGGGACAAATCACCATGGAGAAGACACCCAGCTACTTTGTGACTAGCCACGCCCCCAAACGCATCCACACGATGGCCAGGGACATCAAGTTAATCATTGTGGTTCGCAACCCTGTCACCAGGGCCATTTCAGACTACACACAGACTCTGTCCAAGAAACCTGAGATCCCAACCTTTGAGGTTTTGGCCTTTAAGAACCGGACGCTGGGCCTAATAGATGCGTCGTGGAGTGCTCTACGTATAGGGATCTACGCGCTCCACTTGGAGACGTGGATGCAGTACTTCCCTCTCGCCCAGATGCACTTTGTCAGTGGAGAGAGGCTTATTGTTGATCCCGCTGGAGAGATGGGCAAGGTGCAGGACTTTCTTGGGCTCAAGCGGATCGTCACGGATAAACACTTTTACTTCAACAAAACGAAGGGATTTCCTTGTCTCAAGAAGCCAGAGGACAGCAGCACCCCGAGATGTCTCGGCAAATCTAAGGGGAGAACTCACCCTAAAATTGACCCGGACGTTATCCGCCGACTGCACAAGTTCTTCAAACCCTTTAACATGATGTTCTACCAAATGACTGGCCAGAACTTTGAGTGGGAGCTGGAGGAGGGCAGTGACTCTCGGGGCTCTCAGAACTAACAGACTGTTGCCCCACGTCACAGCCACAGCTACACCACCAGCCTTTCTCAATAACACATCCACTGTCTGTCCCTACCGCTTCATCCTCTGAGAGAGGGTTTGAGTACGTCAATCAATCATGGCTGTCTTCGAGAAGGTGTCTGTATCCATAGGGGAAAAGAGTTTACCGATATGCTTCTATTCTCGCCCTCAAAACGAATGACGTTGATGGTGGCAAAACATTATTGTACATACTATACATAAAATGATATTTATATTTGTGAAGAGGAGCTGATTTGATTCCTTTTGTTTTAAAAACATAGAGCTGATACATGAATCACGTTGACTGTGACGATGCATGCGATAAGTTAAGTGTCCTTACCTCCTGAGCCCTGAGGGTGTATTCCGCCTGCTTCTTCTCCTTTTACTTTTCATGCAGTTTGCCCTTTCGCCCACACACACCAGCGTACAGTACAAAACAGTCATACTACTCAGATGACTGAGGCCATGAAGTATTCTGGATGATTTATTTCAACACTCTGTAGAGAGATAAAAATGAATCTTACAGTACAATTATCCCTTGACGTGACCCTCATGTCGTATTTGAGGTCGTCCGTGTTATAAACGGAGACAATCTCTTCTTTGTCAATCCAAGTTTACCAAAGCAGAGCTTTCATTTCGTCAGAGTCAATATTGTTGTTGACCTGCGCTCGTAGGTAACATGTTTTAAACAAATGTACAGTACATATATTTCAAATTGTTTTTTGTATATCATCCTTTGTGAGGCTGGAATTGGCATATGGTGTATCAACTAGAATGTATTTCTCACACACATCAAGGGGATTACTGTAAATGTCACACCCATGCAAAGTATCCTATGCCCACTAATCTGAAGTAACTGTATTTTGAGGTGTGCACAAAGTATATTATAAATGGAGGAAAACTATTCTAAAAACTATTTTATATAGAGCTATTATATGATAAATGTGACAGAACTACTACGAAAACAAAATATGCAGTGAGATTTGCGAGCCAATGGGGTTCTCCTGTTATTGTTAAGTCGATGAGGTGAAGAACAACAGAGGAGGCCCCAACAGAAGGGAGTTAACAAACATCTGGTGCCACGCAGTCTTCTGTCATTAAGAGACAAATGGGTTAATTAAGTAAGCCTGGAACATCATTGTCAATGTCAAATTGAGGATTTGCTTCAGACAAAATGTTATTATGCACAGGTTTACCCAGTAAATCTCCCACATTGTTTTGACAGTATGTGTCTGACTGGAATATGTCTACTTGTTGAGGAAACATTATGTACATCAATGCATTGCAACCGACTTGTGCTCATCTTCATCCAGGTTTGTATACATGTCACGGATTATAATAACACGAGTTTTACAGTCCTTTTCTGCTTTTCTATAAATGTTACTTTATGTTTCACTCCAGGAAATAAGAACCGTCATCCTTTTTGCATAGCTTGCTGTGCTTCTGTCTGCTGTCTTACTACTGTCTCTGGACTTTTCATCAATTGAGACAATCAATGCAGTCAATGAGTCAATAAATACAGTCTTCAACACATCAATGGTCGCCCACAGCTATGATGCATTACACTGTTCATCTTCCCTGTTTCCTGGTCGGCCGTGACAGGCTGGATTGGTTCACTCTCTGCCGGCCCCCCTGTCACCCAGGGGAGGCTGGGTGCAGCAGCTCGTTACACAGAGCAATTGATTCAATCAAGGTAAGAACTCTACTACCCGTTCGAGCACTGAGCATGAACACTTACCTCAGAGCCTCAGTTTCCCAGTCACACCTTCCACTCAGGCTTCCCTGTGCCGATATCCCCTGGTGTCTTCCTCTGAACCTCTGTCTCTCTCTCTCCGTCCCCGGAGCACACTCTCTCATTCCTCACATGATTCTCTCTGTCTAGCACTACTCTCTTTGTTCAGTTTAGAACAGAGATGCGGGGTCATAAATAAGATTGTTTATAGTTTGACTACTTTGGGGAAAATGGTAGGTCGCATCAAATCATCAAATTTGAATGGGATTCTGCTGCCTGTTTTAATAGTGTGTTTGTTTTACTCCGATGAAGAAACTGCATTGAATGCATATGCTTAGAGTTGGAGAAATGGGATTTCTTGCAAAAAGAATACTTTCCATTTGCCAAATAAACACAAACAAAATATTCTAGCTAGCAAATCACTATATTGCACACAAAAGCAAAATTGTTTTCTGGCAACTCATTTAAATATTTTCCATTCTAAATATGTAGCAAACCTTCAGATATTGCTTGCAGAAGTTCTTTCCTCTTAATTAGGGTCCATGCTATTAAGTTTTTTTAATTCTGCTGAGTCAGTGTGCTTGAGAAACTAGGGCTGCACAACTAAGAGATTAAACAAGAGGGTTGAGAGAAAAAAATCATACTTTTAGGAAACACCTACTTGGTTTCTCAGTAAAACCAAATCTAATAAAAAGATGTAAACACTGGATTTGACAAAGTGGCAACAACAACTTTGGTATATGTAGAAGTACATACAGATGTAGGATCCTAATTTGAGCCAGTTTCTACAGAAGGATAACAATCCTGCCGCAACAGTGACATTTTTTGTAGGGAAGTTTTAAATGTCCTGATTTTCAAGGAAGTTATCATGCAACAGGGTGATCAAAGATCGATCCAACATTTGTGTGCCTCAAAATTCCCCTCAAACATTGTTCAGAGATGCCACATGGAAGGACAAAGATACCTAAAGTGTCATGAAAACAGATACAAATGTTAACAAAGCATGTAAGTATCTTCTCTTTGTGCACCAAAGTACAGTCCACAGTCGGTGGAGTAGTGCAGTGCTTTGAGACGCCTTGCGAGAGTTCCATTGTATGAAAGGCATGCAAAGCTGTGTTCCACATGTTTCTCCCTATGGGGGTCGTGGGGTGTTTTTGGCTCGGCACGGCGGGGGTGTGAGGAGATAGAGGAGCTCTACTTAGACAATGGGAGGAGCCTCCCCCACTCATCACAACCACTATTGTTACGCTGTCATCATGCTCTCCCGAATGTACAAATGAAAAATAACGTCTGTCACTCAATACCTGTAAGGAGATAAAAGAGACCATATATAATTTCCTCGCAAGTGGCATCCGCAGTACTTCACAGTAGCCTACTGTCCAATGAAAAATGCTTTTTATACATATAGTCTAGCTCGCAGAATGACGAAGAATAACATTAAGGCATGAACGTAAACAACAATGATGCAAATCTACCCTTGGAAAAACAATAAACTAAGGGCTGGATATCAAATCAAATCAAATGTATTTATATAGCCCTTCTTACATCAGCTGATATCTCAAAGTGCTGTACAGAAACCCAGCCTAAAACCCCAAACAGCAAGCAATACAGTTGTAGAAGCACGTAGATACAATCCGGAGAGTGGAAGATCCGAGTTATAGTGAAATTGAAATGTAAAGGTAATCTCTGACAATGTTCTGTATGCAGGTTTTCGAAGACGTACTCTGTTTGTATATATTTTGACTCATGCATCGATTCAAGCTTTAACAGAAAGTATGCAAAGACATATGCCGCAAACCACTTAAAAAAATTACCAAAATGTTATTGAAATCAATGGCGGCCATTATTTGAGTTGAAGAGAGAAAATACACTCTGACTTTGAAATGTTGTCTATTCACATCTCATATGTTGCCTGACTACAATATTTTATCTTGATACGTTAATGAATATATGCTGTGTTCAGTTTTGCATACCGTAGATCCGTACCGTAGATCGCAAGCCCATAATAAGTCAATAGGGCTAACTGGCTAGCTACTACTGTTACAATAGCTAGCCATGAAGAATTGTTAGCTAGCTACCCACAAAGAATGTACATCTATCTTGCATAATATTAGTTTTAGGGCATTTAGCCTTTTAAACTATCTGGTTAGCTACATTATTACGATTCACATATAGCTACATTATTACGATTCACATATAGCTAACTGACAGTTATGAAGTAAAACGGTTGCTTTGTGTATATGTTGTTTAGTCTACTGTTATCCATTGTCCTGGCTGGAAGAAGGTTCAGTGAATGGGGAGGTGTAGCCTGAGGTAATACAGTAGGGGGAGTATGAGTGCTTCTCAAATGTAATGTTTTATGCTTTCTCCACACTCTCGTCCCCACAAGAACGTATTCAAGAGAATGTCGCCAGAGCATGCACTCGGAGCATGAGAGTGTGGAGCACGGTAGTATGCATATTGAGAAACACCCTCTGGCAACGTGGGAACAGTGCCTTTAAATTTAAATTGTGCTATAGCGCGCATCTCCCACACTCCGGATTGAATCTAGCCCTTACACTCTCTCTTCTCTCTCTAGTGAAATTGTTACATCATTTTGTTTTGTTATTCAAGATTGGGCCTTTTAAAAATATGAATTTGTCATCAAATATGTTAGGAGAAGGGTCCTTTTTAACACAGTACAGTAGTTTAACATGTCTAGAAAGAATCATAGTTGATAGCTACGTTGCAGTCCAATCTTACTCTGACTGGCTAAAAGCGAAATGTAATCTCAAATGGAAACAAACAATTCCTGTAAGGTACAATATAAAGCATCTCAACAAGATCCAGCATATCATTTACATGACCTAAACTCATCTTGCCGAGAGCCATTGAACACGTATGATCCATCTATCACTGTAGGATTGTGTGTGTGTGTGTGTGTGGGGGGGGGGGGGTCTAAATAGGTAAACTGTTGTTGTAGAGGAGGGGAAGGGGTGAGCTTGTTTTTCATCCTCGTCTCCGAGTATCAATTACAACACCATTTATAGTGCATGAAGGCCTGTATTGTCTGGGATCACCCTTCTGATGCCAGCAGGACAAAGTGTTGTCTATATAAAAAGCATTATTTTTCCAATCAATATCTCTCTGCATCCAATATGCTCCTCGTCCTAAAGGAGACTAATTTTTTGATCCATCATTGGTAATGGACTCATTAATACACTGTTGATTCATTTTCTGCTGAGTGGATATTAACCTTTAGCCAGCAATCATTAATTATGTTTGTCAGAGGTGTAGTCAGTATGTATTGTGAATTAGATTCTTGGAGGCCACATAAACAAACCTCTTAAAGAGCGACTGAACACATTGATTCTGCATGTGTTTCTCTGTTGCTCATTAAGAAAAAAAGGGATTTCATTCTTGGGGATGTCGTTCGATGTGGCTGTTACTAATTTTTGTCCCCAATGAGACACCATAGAACAAAGACAGTATTACTTCCTCAAAATAGTCAGCATAAATCTAATATAACTATAGAAATCTGTAATGAATTTTGACGTGTTTTGCCAAGGGTTTAGTCGTACAATTTTATGTCTAGCTAAGATGTTTATTGCAATATTTGTTATGTATTTTTTTTGCAATTAATCGTTTTATGTAAACAAAGTCAGATCCAATATCCTGATGGGCAGGTCTGCCTCACTGTCTGTGTGTTCTGAGGAAGGAATGGAGAGAGTGCAATCATTTCAGCTGTGTATCGTGCTTAGCCTGTCGCATGCTTCCCAGTCAAAACAGTTCGCACATATATTATGCCAACATTTTGTGACATTTTTGTTCGTTTTGGTGTGTGGCAGGTTTTTTTTCGTCTGTTCGAGCACATTTTTTTTTTTCTTAAGGCAATTCGAAGTTCGGTAGCCGAAGTCTACGCCCCTTCGTCGATGATTGGTCAACAGTACTACTGCTAGTAGGAGTGGGAACTATGGATGGGATTCTTCAATGATGTGTTTGTTGTCATTCAATGAGAGATGACTAGTTTTCATTAAAAGAAATTCACCTGAGAAATACTGCACCAAACATTTTCCTTCTATGTAAAATTGCGCATCTTACACTTTGTAGTCAATAAATGTTTCTGACTAATATCGATGCCATATAGGCCATTTTCTATCAGATAAGTTGAGCTTCAGTTGCGCTTTAAAAATTGAAATATTTCAGTTCACTGTATTTACTGTCTGTTGATTTCAGTTGCCATACCGATAGACTCGCTACTCTCTGCCTGTTCATGTTCTGTTTTCCTTTGTACACAATCATGTAAGTTTGCCCTGAAAGTGGCAACAGTGGTCCCTCACGTTGCTTTGTTCAGTGATGCATGCCTTCGGGGGCAATTATTATGCTCTGAAAAATCTAAAACTCATGGTACAGTAGGTGATCTAAATGCCTGGCCCGATGCATCTGATAACTGCTTCATGTAAGGGGATGGGGTAATGTTAGCTTTAGACATGCTAGTGATTGGTCAATGTAAGGGTTTGAGGAAGCCTGGGGTGTTAAAACTCTGCAACTGGAATATAAACCACTTAAGTTCTCAAAATAACTTTTCACCAATTATACACTCACTAGATATCACATACGATGCAGCACTTCTTTCTTTTCTTAATTAGGCTTAGTGCCCATCCGTCAATAGCTCCTATTCTCCTATGAGGGTTTGGTCTCCACTCTCATTTGTCAGCAAAGTAAAAGATTCTCAGCCTAATTAGACGGTATGTTTTTCATGAGAGTATTGAGGGTAACAATTATCAATGTTTGTTGATTGTTAAAGAAAGACGTCTTGCTCGCTACAAGACACTCACTCCGACGTCATTGCAATGACATGGAAGGCCACAGTTGGGTGAGTTGTACAAGGTTGTTAATCTTTGATCAGATGTGTAATATGAATGACTTAATTATTGCATCTGAGCTCCTAGAGTGTACGGCTCTCCTTTTGTTTTTCATATGCATGACCTAAAACTGATTCTCTATTCCGACAGCCTTATTTCAATGAGTTTATGATCCATTTGTGCCATGGGGGAATGTCGCTAATGAGAGACCTACATCACGTTGTTCCTTGAATCATCTATTTTTTATGAAAAATAAAATTGTATTTTTATATGTTGTTTGACTGTAACCTAAGTGATACATTTATTCATGTATTTTTCACCAATCTATAATGTATACATTTGCGTTGTGATTACTATCAAAAGCCTTGCAATTTCCTCTCTATTTTTCTCTTGCATGCAATGAAAAGAAAAGACATCTCTGGAGAATTGTCTACATAATCTTCATATTCTGGGAGGTACGGCAATTTTGCATGAACAATAAACCCTAAGTAGGAGCTGAATAAGTCCTGTGTAAGAGAGGAAATGTAATGTAGTCTGTGTGTAGCTGGTGTAGAGGAGTCAGGCGCAGGACAGCAGATATGAGTAAATAAACGTATTTTACTCAAAATAGCCAAATACAATACAAAATAAGTGAGCCCACAATAAACAGACCGTTTACATAAAAACAATCACTCACAAACAAACATGGGGGAACAGAGGGTTAAATAATGAACACGTAATTGGGGGATTGAAACCAGGTGTGTAAGACAAAGACAAAACAAATGGAAAACGAAAAGTGGATCGGCGATGGCTAGAAGGCCGGTGACGTCGACCGCCGAACGCCGCCCGAACAAGGAGAGGGACCGACTTCAGCGGAAGTCGTGACGGGAATCTAAGTAGGAGATTAATCTGTTCCCACTAGGCCAAGTCAACCTGTCTCCCTTGGAGGTAACTGTACAGTACCAGCTTCATTCAAGTCACATGTAAAGACCAGTTTTCATTAGATTTGTCTAATCTCCCAACAGTATCATTCACAAAAAAGTCTGAGGAATTAACTTTTGATAAAGGTTGGACAATTTCCATTTATCAGGTATGCATATTGTTTTGTATAGTCTTTTAATTTGAATGCTTATTGGGTTCGGGATTGTTGGTGTGTGGTTTGTAATGTAAACATATAGCACACAGTCAAGTATGCACAGTAGAATGGATTTTGTGTATTGGGAGGAGTTATCTGCCAGAATGTAACTATGGTCTGCTTTATGCAGTTTGTCATCCAAGCTCCCCCTCTTAGTGCAGATCATGCATTAAATTATTTGGAAAGCCTCCATTATTAAACAGCCCCCTGTCCTATTTCTGAAAGTGTTACTTGAAATGAACAATGGTAATGGAAACGCTTACCCTCATGGTTAACATTTATTTAGAATTGCCCCAGGTATTATTTGAATAATTTATCAAACTTTTCTGGGAGGTTTTCTGCAGTTGTTAATCATAACACGTACATATTTGCTAAACATTGTTATGATTCTCCATTACCAGTGATACAACATGTGTTGATTTAGCTAGTTACTTACATTGTAAGACAATTCATTGCACAGGATTTACCACGATCATAGGGTTAGAAATCTCTGGTTGGCATTTCAGCGCATTTGCAGAAAAGGCATGTCACTCTGGACGTTTCCAATACATATGTATTCCACGTGTTTTGCAAGTGACAGAGTGAGAAGGGTACAATATGTTCAAGAACCTCATTTCGAAAGCCTACAGGCAATACAAGAGGTGACACGAGCTGAGGTGCACAGGCAAAGTTTAAACGTATTAGAGCTCTAATCAATCTGTTAAACTGACACGAGCTGAGGTACACAGGCAAAGTTTAAACGTATTTGGGCTCTATACAATCTATTAAACTGACACAAAAACTGAGGTACACAGGCAAAGTTTAAACGTATTTGGGCTCTATACAATCTGTTAAACTGACACAAAAACTGAGGTACACAGGCAAAGTTTAAACGTATTTGGGCTCTATACAATCTGTTAAACTGACACAAAAACTGAGGTACACAGGCAAAGTTTAAACGTATTTGGGCTCTATACAATCTGTTAAACTGACACAAAAACTGAGGTACACAGGCAAAGTTTAAACGTATTTGGGCTCTATACAATCTGTTAAACTGACACAAAAACTGAGGTACACAGGCAAAGTTTAAACGTATTTGGGCTCTATACAATCTGTTAAACTGACACAAAAACTGAGGTACACAGGCAAAGTTTAAACGTATTTGGGCTCTATACAATCTGTTAAACTGACACAAAAACTGAGGTACACAGGCAAAGTTTAAACGTATTTGGGCTCTATACAATCTGTTAAACTGACACAAAAACTGAGGTACACAGGCAAAGTTTAAACGTATTTGGGCTCTATACAATCTGTTAAACTGACACAAAAACTGAGGTACACAGGCAAAGTTTAAATGTATTAAGGCTCTAGTCAATCTGTAAAGCTGAAGCATTACAGATTCCGCGATAGAAATTTCAAAGGTAATTTCAGATTGAGCCAACATATGGAGAGTTTACCGTGAATGCAGTCTCCACTAAAGCGGGAACATTGCCTTTAAATTTCAATCACGCTGTAAAGCTGAACTTCCACGATGCGGATTGAATGGAGAGATAACCTGACAGAAGGCAGGATGCCAAAAGTTGCACCAGGTTTTCTCATGTTTGGACATTGGACTGTTGTTCTGTTCCATCCTAACTCTGACACTACATAAATGATGCAAAAATAAAGTGATGTCAGTTATCTGAGGGAAGAGTGCATAATGCATGCTTACTTGACAACCCCCACACACCTAGCACAAACAGGGTAAGAAGTGTTGTCAGTGAACAGAATCGGTGACCGTGTCTTACCATCTCAACATTGGTGGCTGTCATCTATGTTTGTTGATCCACATTTTACCAGTCATTACTATGTTTTCCTTGTTAGCTCAACAGCTTTGAAGATTTACATGCAAACTGTCATACATTTGTATGAATGGCATAACAGGAAAACCTTGAGACCGTGAGTGGCATGGGCAAATGTGTGGCTGAAGGACCCTTCAGCACCATGGACAGGGCCACAAGCTTTTCTTCCTGGGATCCGACTCATAACGAACAATACATTACAGACAAAAATACTTTACAATTTACATACATGTATTACATTAGCAAAGACATTACATACTTATATATATAAAAAACTAAAGACACAAACACACACACAAAATAAACAATAATAATGTGTGGGTGTGTGTGTGTGTGTGTGTGTGTGTGTGTGTGTGTGTGTGTGTGTGTGTGTGTGTGTGTGTGTGTGTGTGTGTGTGTGTGTGTGTGTGTGTGTGTGTGTGTGTGTGTGTGTGTGTGTGTGCATCCATCAGTTACACATACACTACATGACCAAAGGTCATGCTCATCAAACATCTCATCAAACATCTCATTCCAAAATCATGGGCATTAATATGGCGTTGGTCTGCTATTGGCTGCTATTCTAGGAAGGCTTTCCAATAAAAGCTGTAACATTGCTGCGTGGACTTGCTTCTATTCAGCCACAGGTCGGGCACTGATTTTGGGCGATTAGGCCTGGCTCGCAGTCGGCATTCCAAATCATCCCAAAGGTGTTTGATGGGGTTGAGGTCAGGGCTCTGTGCAGGCCATTCAAGTTCTTCCACATCAATCTCAACAAACCATTTCTGTATGGACCTTGCTTTGTTCACGGGGGCATTGTCATTGTCCAAAGTTGGAAGCACATAATCATCTAGAATGCCATTGTATGCTGTAGCGTTAAGATTTACCTTCATTGGAACTAAGGGGCCTAGCACGAACCATGAAAGAAAGCCACAGACCATTATTCCTCCTCCACCAAACTTTACAGTGGGCACTATGCATTCGGGCAGGTTGCATTCTCCTGGCATCTGCCAAACCCAGATCTGTCCGTCGGACTGTCAGAAGTTGAGGCGTGATTCATCACTCCAGAGAACGCATTTCCACTGTTCCAGAGTCCAATGTCGGCAAACTTTAAACGATTCAAGCTGACGCTTGGCATTGTGCATGGTGATCTTGGGCTTGTGTGCGGCTGCTCGGCCATGGAAACCCATTTCATGAAGCTCCTGATGAACAGTTTTTGCACTGACGTTGCTTCCAGAGGCAGTTTGGAACTCTGTAGTGAGTGTTGCAACCCAGGACAGACGATTTTATACACCACGCACTTCAGCACTCGGCGGTTCCATTCTGAGAGCTTGTGTGGCCTACCACTTTGCAGCTGGTCCGTTGTTGCTCCTCAACATTTTTCACTTCAAAATAACAGCACTCACAGTTGACCGGGGGAAAGTTGACCGGGGCAAACTGAGTTGTTGGAAAGGTGGCATCCTATGACGGTGCCATGTTGAAAGTCACTGAGATCTTCAGCAAGGCCATTCTACTGTCAATGTTTGTCTATGGTAATTGTATGGCTGTGTGCTCGATTTTATAGACCTGCCTGCAATGGGTGTGTCGGAAATAGCCGAATCCACTAATTTGAAGGGGAGTCCACATACTTTTGTATATATAGTGTACATGTCAGTACATACACACAACAAATGTGTTTGTGTTTTGCTGTTCACTTGCGCTATATAAGATTGAAGGGAATTTCATGCAATGAATATATATAATACTGTACATTTTCTTGAATTTGTTCTGGTCCTGGGGACTGTGAAGAAACTCCCGGTGGCATGTCTAGTGGGGTAAGTATGTTAGAGCTATATGTAAGTTGATTATACAGACAATTTAGAATTTTCAACACATTAATATTTCCCACAAAAACAAGAATTGAGCCAGGAGAGACTGACATGCATACTGTTGGCACTAGCTTCCTGTGTATAATGAAGGGCAATATGTGCTGCTCTGTTCTGGGCCAGCTGCAGCTTTTCTAGGTCCTTCTTTGCAGCACTTGACCATATCACCGGACAATAGTAAAGATAAAACCTGGGCATGCAGCACATGTTTGGTCAACTGTGTTTGGTCTGTCTGTGCATCTATCACAGACAGACCTCTCCCCATCTTTACAACAATTAAATCAATATGCCCTGACCATGACAGTTTACAGTCCAAGGTGACACCAAGAGGTTTAGTCTCCTCAACTTGCTCAACAGCCGCATCATTCATTACCAAATTCAGCTGAGGTCTAGAAGTTAGGGACTGTTTTGTATCAAATACAATACTTTTAGTTTTAGATATGTTCAGGACTAGTTTATTACTAGCTACCTATTCCAAAACTGACTGCAACTCTTTGTTGAGGGTTGCAGGGATTTCGCTAGCTGTGGTTGCTGACGTGTATAATGTTGAATCATCAATGTACATAGACACACAGGCGTTTGTTTAATGCTAGCGGTCGATCATTAGTAAACATATAGAACAATATAGAACAGTATGGGCCAAGAGATATACCCAGCACCATGGACAAAGCCACCAACCCCAGCACAGGAGACAGATGCGCTCACTTCAGCACTGCAGCATTCAGTTTAGCACTGTGGAAAGCTGCACTCCCTTCAGCACCAGGCCAACCCGAAGACAGCCCCACAGCTCTGCTCACCCAACACAGGATTACTAATCAGCACACCTGCAAGGCATTCCCTAATCAACTGACTGGCACAAGAGTGCAAGCTGGATCTCACTCAATTGGAGCAGTAAGGAAGACAGCCACAGCATGCCTACTCTCCCACTTGAAGGGCCTCTCAGAGGAAATTGCTGCCACTGTTTTGATGCAATTCCCCATCCTAGGGAGGAAATGCATGTTTAGGTTTCACCTCAGAAGAATGACAAAGTCTACGTATACATACTCATGAATTAGGTGTGGCAATTTCCACTTGGAGTTGATCAACATCAACAAATAGGGCACTGACAGCTGTCAGTGTAGCTAAGCTAGCTAGCTTGTAATCTAATGTTATCTTCTTTTTTCTTTACTACACCGTATTAAAAAGATTGGCCGGTTTTGGAACTGGATTTGTCATAAGCATTGATTGAGGGTCAACTTTGCCTCAGATGGAAGAGTCACTGGCCTACCTTTGACTTTGCCATCTGTTGTTATTGCCAATTGTTTTGGGCACCTTCCATAAATTGCAGTCGCAAATCAGCCATAGAAACAGTTTGAAAGAATAAGACGAAGCTAAGGGTAAGATAGCTTGAAAGATAACTGATATACATTTTTCTACATTGTAATGGACACGGTGCAACCTTTGGTATGTAGACTGCTGGCAGGATTCGGCTGCAGATCAGTAAAGCCAGTAAAACCTCATAATAATAATATATATAATAATAATATATGCCATTTAGCAGACACTTTTATCCAAAGCGACTTACAGTCATGTGTGCATACATTCTACGTATGGGTGGTCCCGGGGATCGAACCCACTACCCTGGCGTTACAAGCGCCATGCTCTACCAACTGAGCTATAGAAGGACCAGAAGATCATGCTCATGGTTCTCACAGGGGAAGTGAAATGATAGGCTACAATGACTTCGCTCATGATAGAGCATGCCGCAAAATCTAGCTAACGTTACAACTATCAAAGTATTGGAGCATGTAGTGAAGCAAAACTTTAGTGGTCAAAACCATTCATCTGGGGGTGACGGGGGAAGCAGGTTTGCAAAATGCTATGATATCACTCAATTATATATTAATAAAGTGTATATTTTTATTATTTTTACCAGCTAAAACAATAAGTGAAAATTTACAAATTATTCAATGGATTATGACATTTTTCTGGTAAAAAGTGGAGGTGCAAAAACACAAGTTTGAACCCTCTATTTTAATTTGCTCCGTGGCTCAGGCTGTTTTTCTTATCTCAATTGCGAAGAGGAAGAACTTTGCAGCTGTTTCTGATTGATAAACTAGTCCATGCTGTTGGATGGTAACATTAATTTAAAACCCAGCCCTGAAACGAAACGTAGGCTGAAAATAAATTGTATGTCAGGAAAAGACTGCATTCACATGGATTTGCATGAAGTGGGCAGTTTGGGTTTCTCACTTGATACACAAATGTATCATACTTTGGCAAAAATAATTGCTTATTGACAAAAATTTGTTGTGCAATGATCACGGGTAAGCTCTGGCCATCATCTTTCAGCTCAAAAAAGTGGATTTCTACTGGTGTGGGCGCTAAAGCCTGTTGCATGCTTCCCAGTTGAAACAGTTTGTGTATATTATGACGAAATGTTGTGACATTTTTTGTGTTCAGCAGGGTTTTTTCCGGACAACAAAACTACTCCCAGTAGGATGGAGAACTACTATATGGATGGTATTCATTAATTAAGTGTTTGTCATTCAACAAGAGATGCACATTTTTTAACCTCAGAAATACTATACCAAACCTCCTCTGCGTAAAAGAGGAGCTCTTTTTGATTAATTTACGCTATTTGGAGGAAGTGTAAACTGGCTACATGTTGTTGCTATGGCGTCTCAAGAGGGACAAACAGTAATATTGCTTTTTTTCACATTAAAAATTATAAGGTGTTTTAAAGGAGTATGCGAGGAACAGGTGTTTGCTTCGCCTAGCCGAATTCTGCTAGGAGCAAACTGAACCTACTAGTATGCGGGCGCCTTTACACTTACACTGTCTCTCCTTCTATAGACTCATCAAAAGGAGAGTTACCAGTGAAGCCATGCCGCCAGCGATGCAAGAGACTACAGATGGCTGCCATCTTTAACCACACTCTTGCTTTGTGGACTAAGTCTCCAGAGACACTGAAGAGCTTAGCAATTGAAAGCTGTAAGAGTAAAAGCTCAAGTTAAAGCATCTGGAACTTGAACTCTTTTCTCGTGTGTTTACTCATTGTCGCTTGTGTATAGTGCCACACGCCACTCTTCTCAACATTTAATGGGGGCAGTTAATGCTGGGCAATTGAGTAAACAATAACTTTTGTCCCTCTTTCTTTTTGTGCAATGGTGAAACCATGTCTAACCCTAGAGGAGGAAACTTGGGAGAGGCTGGGACAACTCATAATCCTTCATGTTGTCAGCCAGCGGACCTCCAACACCATGGTGGAAGGAGGTGAGAAAGTTACACTGGTATACATATCATACCAGCCCAACAAATGCTAAGCGCCCCTGTTATTATAATGATAACCATCTCTTGGGGGTACGATATTTGTGCATCTGTAACTTTCTCACTCATCATTATTCATGATTCATGATTCTATTCTATTCTTATTCATTATTCTATTCTTATTTACAATAAAAGTGACTTCAAAATGACACAATACATTATTTACCATTCATTTCTCTTGGGCACAAAATAATCTGAAACACAAGTAAAACAAACATTCAACAAGTGTGTAGAGTCACAATATTGATGTATTCATTGCATGTTAAGAATACAGGACAAAATACTACAGTATACATTTGACAACTTTAATACACATAAGTGAATTTGTCCCAGTACTTTTGTTCCCCTAAAATGGGGGGGTGTTATGTACAAAAAGTGCTGAATGGATGAAAATATGTTTGATTTCAAATCCAAAACCTTATGGAGTATAGAGACAACATTTGTTATCAATATAAAATGTTTAAAATACAGAAATACATCCAGTATGATTCAAAAGAAAACTTCTACATTTAATACAGGAGAATTTCTTTTAGTTACCTTTTTCTCAGCTTGTTTCTATTACTTTCTTACTTTCTAGCATGTCAAAATAACTTACAGAGTAGGTAGCTAGCTTTGTAGCCATGGCTTGTGCACCTTCCATTGTTTAGCTAAGTAGCTTGCTAGCTATGCACCTAGCCAGCAGGTTGATGTTTTCCTTTTGTAACCAAGGCAGAGGAAAGCAACATTCACCTCCACAAATTCTGTTTACATCGATATCCACACTGAATTAAGCACTTAAGTCAGTACAACGGACTTAAAGTTAAGGCAACGTACTTACTTGGAAGATGATAAGGAGAAAATGTACTTAAGGTGTTTTATTAAACTTGTCCCTGGTCCCTCTTCCCTCACCCACAATTAAGGCCAGAGAGATCCTCACTAAAATGGCTGATGATGATGACCCAGAGGCCTATCTCTCGCCATTTGAGAGAATGGCAGAGAGAGGATTATGGGACCGGATGACATGGTCAGCTCTTCTAGCCCCTATCTCACAGGAGAAGAGTAACAAGCCTATCAGGATCTGGAGACAGTAGAGACCAATAACTATGACCGTTTTTAAGGAGGGGATCCTAAGCAGATGAGGACTCAACCCCTTTGCCAGCGCACAATGGTTCAGTACCTGGAAAGAGTAAGCTGGCCAGGCACCCTGGGTGCAATCATACCACCTAAGGTGGCGTGGGAGAAATTGGCTGAAGCCACAAGTCAACTCTGTGGATGAGGTGATTGACAAAGTTGTCCTGGACTGGTTCACGAGACCCCTTTCCTACAATCTGCACAAAGCAGCCACCCAACAATTCCCTCAGACTCACCAGGACATAATTCAGCTGGTGGAAAAGTTGTAGGCCACAAAAGATGCACTTAAGTCAAACAAACAGGAACGACCTCCACTTCTGAAGAAACAAGCCGACGCACAAGCTTTTTCCTCAAGAAAATATGAGCCTGCCAAAACAGCCGCGTATTTCCAAGCCAGAGAGGAATGACGTAATGTATTTTGGTGCGGAAAATGTGGGGCCAAGGGACACCCTACTCACAAGTGTCGATTAACAGATGAGCCAATGCCTACAGACCCAGGGGTGGTTGGTCAACCCTTCATTGCCACCTGTCAGACCTGAGCGATGACGGAAGTGAGGTACGCGCTTGCAAGTATCCAGTGCAGGTGGGCTCCCATAATCTACTCTGGACTCTGGTAGTGCCATGATTCGAATACGGACAGAATAGATTCCTGTATGGTCTCTTCGAAACCACAACACCATACCCCTTACCTGCATCCATAGGGACACCAGGCACAACCCAACAGCCTAGTGCTCAAAGTGTATGTTGCAGTTCTTCTCCAGCTGGCCCACTGTCATGTCTTGGGTGCTCATCTGGGCAAGGAAAAGACAAGGCAACAAATTGTACAGAGGTTTTACTGTCCCGGAATCTACACGGCTGTCACACACTACTGTCAGAGGTGTCCCACCTGTCAGTGGACTGCACCAGTAGGGTGTACCCAAGCTCCTCTCATTCATTGAGACCCCATTTGCTGGACCCCTCCCAAATTCTATGTGAAGATACTGAGATATCCTGATGGTGGTAGACTATGCCACCAGGTAACCTGAGATGATTCCCCTGCGAATCATTACTACCAAGGCCATAGCTTAGGAGTTGGTACATTTCCCCCATTCAAGCTCTTCTACGCTCACCGCCCAAGAGTACTCCTCAATGTTGCTATGGAAGCCTGGGAAGACCCAGCGTCTGCCCATTGTACCCTGGTAGAACATGTGGTTGGGATGTAGACCAGGATCACCTGGGTGATGCCCATTGTGCACTAGCATGAGCAAGAGTCACAAAGAACAGAGGACTTACAGCTGCCCTGCAGAAGCACATGAGTTCAATCCTGGTGACTGTGTGATCATCCTTCTCCCACCACAGAAAGCAAGTTCCTCACCCGGTGGCAGGGTCCCTACGAAGTTATGGACCAGCAATATACTAGTAAAACCAAACAGATAAACAGGAGAAAGTGTATCACATCAACCTTTTGAAGAAGTGGGAGGAGGATGATGTTACTGTGTCCTTTGACCCCACAGAGCTTCCCAGGAAATACCCTTAGATATCGTAAACATGGCGCAAGACTTTACTCCCCAATAAGAGGTGACACTTTGTTGATCAGTACACGGGTGTATTTTCCTCTTTCCCTAGAGGACAGATGTGGTAGAGCATGATAGGCGTACTCCACCTGGGAAGACTGTACACGTGAAGCCGTACAGGGTCCCTGAAGCTCATCACAAAGCCATCCATGCTGAGGTCAAAAGGTGGTGGGAGTTGGATGCCATATAGGAATCAAAATGTCCATGGGCCAACCCCATCATCCTGGTATCAAAACCAGATGGTACACTGCGCTTCTGCAATGACTACCGATGACTAAATGAGGTGTCAGAGTTCGACTCCTATCCCATGCCATGTCTGATGAGCTCATAGAGTGGCCTGGATGAGCTTACTATATCACCACACTAGACCTTGCCATACTGCCTTCTCCAAAACTGATGGGCCCCTTTTGGCTTTCACGTGGCCCCGGTCAACTTCCATCCGCTGATGGACATTGTCCTACGGCCACATCGGGACTCAGGTGAGAGCCTTCATGAGGCTGGCCAGTTACTACCAGCGGTTTATTCTGTAGTTGTCTGCTCGGGTGTCTGCCCTGGAAGACATGACACGAAAGGCCAAGCCAGAGAAGGTTAACCCTTTGACGCGTATGAACACACGTGTGATCATTCTACAGTGGTCCCTGCAGTGTACGCTCAAACCGGTATGATTAGAAGACTTCATCAGAACGTCTTGTTACAATTGACGCAACAGTCAGCGTTTGCGTTTGCAACACTGTTATTTCACAGAAACATTTTTGCACAACCACAGTCTTTACAACTTTGACCTTAATGTGAGCAGTTTATTTTTGGATGCAATGTTCAGAAATTCGCCGATGTAGCAACAGCATAACACAATTCTCATCCAAATCGGAAAATGTCGGCTACATTAGTCCTAGCGCTAACTGAGTAAAGAGTGAGCTAACACACGTGGTCATATTTATCCAACAATCAGCTGATAGAAACCATCATATGAATGAGCAAATAGTAATTACTACTTACAATTCATCACAATCACGGGTGAGCTCACCAGTGAACGAGATAATTAAAACACTTTCCAAAAGTCAAAAGAAATCCCACGATGGGTAGAGTTTGTATGCGCTGCCATGTTTGTTTTTCTGTGTCAACCAAAGATAAGAAGAGGTGACAAGATGAGTTGGGTCTCTTTACACTGTGCATGTTGAAGGTGAAGGGAGTGTGTCATCCACCATCAATCACATCCAAAAGTTCACTCGAAAGACGAGTGAATCATCCCTTAACCTTGTTTTGCTATAACAACTTTGGTCTGACAAACGTTTACGTGACACCCAGAATGCATTGAATGATGTCAACAAACATGGCTCCACACCTAGCCGGAAAATAAGTTAGCATTAGCTCATTATAATCAGTACAACCTTCAAAAAAGTATTTTACACACATCATATGTGTCCATTACAATACATGCCAGAATCAGAATGCATGATTTTATCACCAGTACTTGAAAACGTGAATAAATAAGTACCACATAAACCATTTTCTGATATTTATTGATACATGTGGCCTGTGCCTGTGTTATGATACATATCATTTGTCGCCACAGATGGTTTGTTTACGTTTCTACCATTGTGCTAAATGGAGTAGATAGCATACAACATACCTATCTAGTGGTTGTGTTGGGGACAGTTGTTGACAACTGTAGCATTGTAGCTAACCCTAAACCTTTTACTAACCTTAACCTCATTCTCTTAACCTCCTATGTTAATTCACTTAACCTGCTGCATTAGCTCTCCTAACAAGCCACATTAATTATCCTAACCTGCTATGTAAACAAACCATCTGGGGAGACAAATCATCAGTATCACCACACCTGCAGCAATCACGTCATCCCTGACACTCACTTGAAGCCATTCAGTGTTGTTGTTTATGTACTGTATGTAGCTAGTGGGCTAAGCTGTAGCATTAGCAATGCCTTTCAAAAGGATTTGTAGAATTCTGACAATAATTCTGAGTATGACAGTAAAGAATCAGATTCTGACAGTGACAGTGAGGAGCTGCTCCTTGCCCACCGAAGAAGTCCCAGGTCCCTCTGAAGACGCTGGTGGTGATGGAGGCAGACCGACAGTGGATGAAGTGCGGGAGGTCTGCGGTAGCTGGAAGGCCTCCAGCCATTTCACCCCCCCTGGCCCTGCAGTTGGCTTTGATGAGTCCCAGTCTGGAGTGCAAAGCCCCTTGCCATCTCCCTCTGAGGCAGAGTGCTTCAAACTGTTTCTGACAGAAGAGCTGTTGGAAGACATAGTGGACACGACCTTGGAGCTACAGGAGAAGAGAGAGGCACAGGGAAGGTGGACCACCTGACGGGAGAGAAAGATCAAACAAGACTGTGTGCTTGACTATAATCGCAAAATGGTGGCAGTGGATAAGTCAGACATGATAAACAGTTTTGTGGCATACGCTGGGAAAGCCACCAAGTTGTTTAAGAATATATATTTTTTTACATCTGATCGACACTGCTGTCCTCTAAGCCACATAGTTGACCTCCAGCTAACAAGTGAGATGATTACTGAAACGTTTTTGGGTAATTGGACATACAGTGCACATGCTAATTAAATACAGTTCCATTATGCAATTACATTGACAATATCTCACCCACTTCCCCACTCCCTCATCCTCCCAACTCCCTCTCCAAATAGTATGTTGCTAGAATACAAAAGCGGTCCTCAATCTTTCGGCACAAAAGATGTCCACTTCCAGCTATGTTTGCAAGTTATGTCAAATACTGTGTGTGTGTGTCATTTCTGAAATTAAAGAATAAAGAGGAATTATTAGTAATTAGAATAAAACGTCAGGATAGCAATAAAACAACATTACAAGTAACATAATAACTGAAGTGCTCCACAAGGGCTTGACAACAGGGCAGGTCAGGGCAGAGCTATGCGGGCCAAATGAATACACAGGCCAATGCAATGGCCATGATAAGCCCTTGGCTAGAAGGGATCCAGCTTTTGTCAAATTAATGTCAGATTTGACATTTCGTAGCAGGTTAGGAGAACTTATGCAGAAGGTTAGGAGAATTCATGTAGCAGGTTCGAGAGAATTAGGTTAAGGTTAGGAAAAGGGTTAGGGTTAGCTTAAATGCAAAAATAAATCTACTTTCGATGTTCATTTGACTAAATCTGCATCCCTTCTAACCATGACCAGAGCAGCTTCAAAGGATACAACACAAGATAATACTTCTTTGACGCCATTAGAATTAGCGTTGTTTTTTTCTCAAGTTATTCAACTGTTACCACGCACCTGCAACAAAGATAGCTCTGATGTACAAGAGCCTTTTGAATTTTGAATCACGGAACTATCACAAATGTAACTACATAAGCACAATTGAGTATAACACCATAACGTTTGTGAAATAAACGTACCCGCAGTTCTAAAGGAATACACATTATACATTATGCTTCATACACTGAACAAACTAAAAACGCAACTTGCAACATTTTTGGGTTTCTAAGTTACAGTTAAGTAATCAGTCAATTGAAATAAATTCATTAGGCACTAATCTATGGATTTCACATGACTGGGAATACAGATTTGCATCTATTGGTCATAGATGCCATAAAAAAAGGTGAGGGTATAGATCAGAAAACCAGTCCGTATTTGTTGCGACCACAATTTGCCTCTGCAGTGTGACACATCTCCTTCGCATAGAGTTGATCAGGCTGTGGAATGTTGTCCCACTCCTCTTCAATGGCTGTGCGAAGTTGCTGGATATTGGCGGGAACTGGAACACAGTGTCATACATGTTGATCCAGAGCATCACAAACATGCTCAATGTTTGACATGTCTGGTGAGTGTGCAAGTAGTGGAAAAAAATGGGACATTTTCAGCTTCCAGGAATTGTGTAATGATCCTTGCGACATGGGGCCGTGAATTATCAAGCTGAAACACGAGGTGATGGTGGTGGATGAATGGCTCAACAGTGGGCTTCAGGATATCGTCAAGTTATCTCTGTGCATTTAAATTGCTATCAATAAAATGAAATTGGGTTCATTGCCTGCCCATATCATAACCCCACCGCCACCACGGGGCACTGTTTACAACGTTTACATCAGCAAACCGCTCGTCCACATGACAAAATACACGCTGTCTGCCATCTTCCCAGTACAGTTGAAACCGTGATTCATCCATGAAGGGCACACTTCTCCAGCATGCAAGTGCCCATCAAAGATGAGCATTTGCCCACTGAAGTGGGTTATGATGCCAAACTGCAGTCAGGTCAAGACCCTGGTGTGAATGATGAGAATGCAGAGCTTCCCTGATAGGTTTTCTGACAGTTTGTACAGACATTTTTCAGTTGTGCAAACCCACAGTTTCATCAGCAGGTGGCTCGTGTCAGACGATCCTGCAGGTGAAGAAGCCAGATGTGGAGGTTTGGCGTGGTTACACATGTTCTGCAGTTGTGAGGTCGGCTGGACTTACTGACAAATTCTCTAAAACAACGTTGGAGGTGGTTTATGGAAATTAACATTAAATTCTCTGGCAACAGCTCAGGTGGACATTCCTGCAGTCAGCATGCCAACTGCACGCTCCATCACAACTGTGTGACAAAACTGCACATTTCAGAGTGGCCTTTAATTGTCCCCAGCACAAGGTTCACCTTTGTAATGATCATGCTCTTTAATCAGCTTCTAGATATACCACACCTGTCAGGTGGATGGATTATATTGGCAAAGGAGAAATGCTTACTAACATGGATGTAAACTAATTTGTGCACAAAGTGTGAAATGCACACAGTAACTTTTAGTAAGAAAAACAATAATGAAGGCAAAGCAGGCACAAACATTAAAATGCGCCGGGGACAAAGTTTGGGCAGGTTTGGAGATTCACAAATTTGAACCGAGGAAACACTGGTGGAGTCAGTGGCGGATTTAGGCATAGGCAACATGGGCAGCCTCCCAGGGCGGCATCTTGCCAAGTCAGAAGTTTACATACACTTAGGTTGAAGTCCTTATAAGTTGTTTTTCAACCACTCCACACATTTCTTGTTAACAAACTAAAGTTTTGGCAAGTCTGTTAGGACATCTACTTTGTGCATGACACAAGTAATTTTTCCAACATTTGTTAACGGACAGATTATTTCACTTACAATTCACTGTGTCACAATTCCAGTGGGTCAAAGTTTACATACACTAAGTTGACTGTGCCTTTAAACAGCTTGGAAAATTCCAGAAAATGATGTCATGGCTTTAGAAGCATCAGATAGGCTAATTGACATAATTAGAGTCCACTGGAGGTGTACATGTGGATGTATTTCAAGGACTACCTACAAACTCAGTGCCTCTTTGCTTGACATCATGGGAAAATCAAAAGAAATCAGCCAAGACTTCAGAAGAAAATTGGAGACCTCCACAAGTCTGGTTCATCCTTGGGAGCAATTTCCAAACGTCTGAAGGTACCACGTTCATCTGTACAAACAATAGTATGCAGGTATAAACACCATGGGACTGCTCAGCCGTCATACCACTCAGGAAGGAGATGCATTCTGTCTCCTAGAGATGAACATACTTTGGTACGAAAAGTGCAAATCAATCCCAGAACAACAGCAATGGACCTTGTGAAGATGCTGGAGGAAACATGTACAAATGTATCTATATCCACAGTAAAACAAGTCCTATATCGACATAACCTCAAATGTCGTTCAGCAAGGAAGAAGTCACTGCTCCAAAGCCGCCATAAAAAAGCCAGACTATGGTTTGCAACTGCCCATGGGGAAAAATATTGTACTTTTTGGAGAAATGTCCTCTGGTCTGATGAAACAGAAATAGAACTGTTTCGCCATAATGACCATCACTATGTTTGGAAGAAAAAGGGTGAGGCTTGCAAGCTGAAGAACACCATCCCAACCATGAAGCACGGGGCAGCATCATGTTGTGGTGGTGCTTTGCTGCAGGAGGGAAAATAGACGGCATCACGAGGAGGAAAATTACGTAGATATATTGAAGCAACATCTCAAGACATCAGTCAGGAAGTTAAAGCTTGGTCGCAAATGGGTCTTCCAAATGGACAATGACCCCAAGCATACTTCCAAAGTTGTGGCAAAATGGCTTAAGGACAACAAAGTCAAGGTATTGGAGTGGTCATCACAAAGCCCTGACCTCAATCCTATAGAAAATCTGTGGGCAGAACTGAAAAAGCGTGTACGAGCCTAGTGGTTAGAGCGTTGGACTAGTAACCGGAAGGTTGCAAGTTCAAATCCCCGAGCTGACAAGGTACAAATCTGTCGTTCTGCCCCTGAACAGGCAGTTAACCCACTGTTCCTAGGCCGTCATTGAAAATAAGAATTTGTTCTTAACTGACTTGCCTAGTTAAATAAAGGTCAAATTTAAATTTAAAAAAATTAAAAACCTGACTCAGTTACACCAGCTCTGTCAGGAGGAATGAGCCAAAATTCACTCAACTTATTGTGGGAAGCTTGTGGAAGGCTACCCAAAACGTTTGACCCAAGTTAAACAATTTATAATAATAATAATAATATATGCCATTTAGCAGACGCTTTTATCCAAAGCGACTTACAGTCATGCGTGCATACAAATTTAAAGGCAATGCTATCAAATAATAATTGAGTGTATGTAAAATTCTGACCCACTGGGAATGTGATGAAAGAAATAAAAGCTGAAATAAATCACTCTCTGCGATTATTCTGACATTCCACATTCTTAAAATAAAAGTGGTGATCCTAACTGACCTAAAACAGGGATTTTTTTTACAAGGATTAAATGTCAGTAATTGTGAAATACTGAGTTTAAATGTATTTGGCTAAGGTGTATGTAAACTTCCGACTTCAACTGTATATATACAGTATATTACGAATGGTGGCATTTGCACAACTGTGTTTCTTTCGCTCATTTGCACATCACGTCACTGATATCCTGTCACTGTGTGGGACTGTGGGTCAATTAACCTTGTCGGTGTGGGCACCCTGATTCTAGTTTGTGAGCTAGGCAGGCTACTGCCTGGGAAGGTCTCCCACTCAGAAGTACGAGATGGGGAGGTTGTAGGTTGACCTCAGGTCTCCCCACTGGAAGCCTGAGGTAAGGGGAGCGGGGGAATCTATCAAATAGCACACCTCTAACTTTGTACACTACTAATGAAATTAGTATTGCAATTAGTTTTGCATTTGTTTGAAATGCAATAGTTTAATAATCAGGTGTGTTATTGTATGTGTATTTGTGTGATGTAGGATTTGTGCAATTTAGTTTTGTGTTTTTTTTGTTAGCAAGTTTTCAATAGTGTAATAATTCAATTATCCTTTTTATTTGTATTTATATACTACAATGTGTTTCTATTTGTCTTTGTTGACTTCTTTTTGATATTTATGAGTCTTATTTTTGTATATATTTTTAATATTTATACTGTTTAAATGTTAGGATTATTTATTTGTGTTGCTCCAAATGTCTGAATAAAAATGACTGTTAGTGCAGGATGGTGCTTTTTTTAAGGGGGGGGGGGTACTGAATTGGGAGTTTGCTCAGGGAGCCAGCCATACAAGCTAGAACCGCCAATGGGTGGAGTACATCAAATCAAATCAAATATATTTGTCACATACACATGGTTAGCAGATGTTAATGCGAGTGTAGCGAAATGCTTGTGCTTCTAGTTCGGACAATGCAGTAATAACCAACGAGTAATCTAACTAACAATTCCAAAACTACTACCTTATACACACACAAGTGTAAAGGGATAAAGAATATGTACATAAAGATATATGAATTAGTGATGGTACAGAGCGGCATAGGCAAGATGCAGTAGATGGTATCGAGTATAGTATATACATATGAGATGAGTAATGTAGGGTATGTAAACAAAGTGGCATAGTTTAAAGTGGCTAGTGATACATGTATTACATAAAGATGCAGTAGATGATATAGAGTACAGTATATACGTATACATATGAGATGAATAATGTAGGGTATGTAAACATTATATTAAGTAGCATTGTTTAAAGTGGCTAGTGATATATTTTACATCAATTCCCATCAATTCCCATTATTAAAGTGGCTGGAGTTGAGTCAGTGTGTTGGCAGCAGCCACTCAATGTTAGTGGTGGCTGTTTAACAGTCTGATGGCCTTGAGATAGAAGCTGTTTTTCAGTCTCTCGGTCCCAGCTTTGATGGACCTGTACTGACCTCGCCTTCTGGATGATAGCAGGGTGAACAGGCAGTGGCTCCGGTGGTTGTTGTCCTTGATGATCTTTATGGCCTTCCTGTGACATGGGTGGTGTAGGTGTCCTGGAGGGCAGGTAGTTGCCCCCGGTGATGCGTTGTGCATACCTCACTACCCTCTGGAGAGCCTTACGGTTGTGGGCGGAGCAGTTGCCGTACCAGGCAGTGATACAGCCCGACAGGATGCTCTCGATTGTGCATCTGTAGAAGTTTGTGAGTGCTTTTGGTGACAAGCCAAATTTCTTCAGCCTCCTGAGGTTGAAGAGGCGCTGCTGTGTCTTCTTCACGATGCTGTCTGTGTGAGTGGACCAATTCAGTTTGTCTGTGATGTGTACGCCGAGGAACTTAAAACTTACTACCCTCTCCACTACTGTCCCATCGATGTGGATAGGGGGGTTGTTCCCTCTGCTGTTTCCTGAAGTCCACAATCATCTCCTTAGTTTTGTTGACGTTGAGTGTGAGGTTATTTTCCTAACACCACACTCCGAGGTCCCTCACCTCCACCCTGTAGGCCGTCTCGTCGTTGTTGGTAATCAAGCCTACCGCTGTAGTGTCGTCCGCAAACTTGATGATTGAGTTGGAGGCGTGCGTGGCCACGCAGTCGTGGGTGAACAGGGAGTACAGGAGAGGGCTCAGAACGCACCCTTGTGGGGCCCCAGTGTTGAGGATCAGCGGGGTGGAGATGTTCTTACCTACCCTCACCACCGTCAGGAAGTCCAGTACCCAGTTGCACAGGGCGGGGTCGAGACCCAGGGTGTTCAATTCTGAGCTGTAGTCGATGAACAGCATTCTCACATACGTATTCCTCTTGTCCAGATGGGTTAGGGCAGTGTTGCATCGTCTGTGGACCTATTTGGGCGGTAAGCAAATTGGAGTTGGTCTAGGGTGTCAGGTAGGGAGGAGGTGATATGGTCCTTGACTAGTCTCTCAAAGCACTTCATGATGACGGAAGTGAGTGCTACGGGGCGGTAGTCGTTTAGCTCAGTTACCTTAGCTTTCTTGGGAACAGGAACAATGGTGGCCCTCTTGAAGAATGTGGGAACAGCAGACTGGGATAAGGATTGATTGAATATGTCCATAAACACACCAGCCAGCTGGTCTGCGCATGCTCTGAGGGTGTGGCTGGGGATGCCGTCTGGGCCTGCAGCCTTGCGATGGTTAACACGTTTAAATGTTTTACTCACCTCGGCTGTAGTGAAGGGGCTGCAGTGAAGGAGAGTCTGCATGTTTCGGTTGTGGGCCGTGTCAGTGGCACTGTATTGTCCTCGAAGCGGGCAAAAAAGTTATTTAGTCTGCCTGGGAGCAAGACATCCTGGTCCGTGACGGGGCTGGTTTTCTTTTTGTAATCCGTGATTGACTGTAGACCCTGTCACATACCTCTTGTGTCTGAGCCGTTGAATTGCGATTCTACTTTGTCTCTATACTGACGCTTAGCTTGTTTGATTGCCTTGCGGTGGGAATAGCTACACTGTTTGTATTCGGTCATGTTTCCAGTCACCTTGCTCTGATTAAAAGCAGTGGTTCGCGCTTTCAGTTTCACGCGAATGCTGCCATCAATCCACGGGAATGTTTTAATCGTTGCTATGGGAACGACATCTTCAACGCATGTTCTAATGAACTCGCTCACCGAATCAGTGTATTCGTCAATGTTGTTGTTTGACGCAATACGAAACATATCCCAGTCCACGTGATGGAAGCAGTCTTGGAGCGTGGAATCAGATTGTTCGGACCAGAGTTGAACAGACCTCAGCGCGAGAGCTTCTTGTTTTAGCTTCTGTCTGTAGGCAGGGAGCAACAAAATAGAGTCGTGGTCAGCTTTTCTGAAAGGAGGGTGGTGGAGGGCCTTATATGCGTCACGGAAGTTAGAATAGCAATGATCCAAGGTTTTACCAGCACTGGTTGCGCAATCAATATACTGATACAATTTAGGGAGTCTTGTTTTCAGATTAGCCTTGTTAAAATCCCCAGCTACAATGAATGCAACCTCAGCATATGTGGTTTCCAGTTTGCAAAGAGTCAAATAAAGTTTGTTCCGAGCCATCGATGTGTCTGCTTGGGGGGGAATATATACGGCTGTGATTATAATCAAAGAGAATTCCCTTGGTAGATAATACGGTCGACATTTGATTGTGAGGAATTCTAAATCAGGTGAACAGAAGGACTTGAGTTCCTGTATGTTGTTGTGACCACACCACGTCTCGTTAACCATAAAGCATACGCCCCCGCCCCTCTTCTTACCAGAAAGATGTTTGTTTCTGTCGGCGCGATGTGTGGAGAAACCAGCTGGCTGCACCGACTCCGATAGCGTCTCTCGAGTGAGCCATGTTTCCGTGAAGCAAAGAACGTTATAGTCTCTGATGTCCCTCTGGAATGCTACCCTTGCTCGGATTTCATCAACCTTGTTGTCAAGAGACTAGACATTGGCAAGAAGTATGCTAGGGAGTGGTGCGCGATGTGCCCGTCTCCGGAGTCTGACCAGAAGACCGCTTCGTTTCCCTCTTTTACGAAGTCGTTGTTTTGGGTCGCCGGCTGGGATCCATTCCGTTGTTCTGGGTGAAAGGCAGAACACAGGATCTGCTTCGGGAAAGTCATATTCTTGGTCATACTGATGGTGAGTTGACGCTGCTCTTATATTCAGTAGTTCTTCTCGACTGTATGTAATGAAACCTAAGATGACCTGGGGTACCAATGTAAGAAATAACACGTAAAAAAACATAGTTTCCTAGGAACGCGAAGCGAGGCGGCCATCTTTGTCGGCGCCGGAAGTATATGGGCTCTCATCAAAGAGAGAAGTTTGTTCAGCTCATCTGCCTCGATCAAACGTAAATTGTCCGCAACATTGAAATGGGATCATTCTATGTGAATTAATGAGGAGGTGTTGTAACCTAATTTCAAACTGTTGTTAGAAAATCATGTATTGACAAGTTGAAACATAGCCAAGAGATAATTAGCAGGCAGCGTGCCAATGGCTTGAGGGCAGTGCAGGTTAACTGTCCTGTTGCGCAACAGTCAAATTCTGGAACAGTATATGAATTCTGACATCACAAGCATGAAAAAAAAACTCACGATGGGGTGGCAATTAGAGATATTTGGAGCTCACACGTGAAAAGGTTAAATGGAGTTCAGAAGCTGAGAAAGCGTTCAAGGACCTTCAAACCTCCCTCTGTTCAAAGACATGTATGCCTAGTTCAGTTGGATTACTAATCAGCACACCTGCAAGGCATTCCCTAATCAACTCACCAGCACAAGAGTGCAGGCTGGACCTCAGTCAACTGGAGCAGTTAAGACTTACCGTCTTCAGACTCCTCCGAAGGAGAGTTAGACTCTGCCAGTGAAGCCAAGACACCACTGACACAAGAGACTACAGGTGGCTGCCATCTTTAACCACCCTCTTGCCTGAACAACTTTGTTGGACTGAAACTCCAGAGATACTGAAAAGGTTAGCAATTAAAAGCTGTAAGACTAAAAGCTAAATTAAAATAATTTGAAACATTGAACTCTTTTGAGTGTTTACTCATTGCCGCTTGTGTAGTAGTCTGGCACACGCCACTCTTCCCGACAAACCCATCAAATCTGGAGACACCATTATTGAAATAAGCAGGCAGTGTTGGTGCTTCCCCTGGGGAATAAGGCTTGTGTAGATTGTGGGTAATGAACCTTCCGGTGATTATAGTGCTGTATGCAGGTATTCACAGACTCCTGTCCATGCTGTCAAACAGCCCCAATATGTTAATGCCTTCAACAAACAAGACTTACCACGCTCTACCACAGCGCAATTTGTGCATATGCAACAGAAGCCTGAACACAAAGATTGATTTTCTCATCAAGGAAAGGTCAGAACAGAGAGAAACATTGGTTTCATACTTCAAGAGACTCCCTCCATAGGGAATACGATGAATGGTTTATTAATTTAAAGCGGCAGCGCAATCAAAACGTGATTTCCCAGTTTAAAAAAATATATTCCCACACTATTGAGGTTGGAATAATACTGTGAAATTGTGAACATCATGATAATGCTCCTTTTGTGTAAGAGCTGTTTGGAAAGACTGCCTGAAATGTGAGAGTTTTGCACTGCTTGTTGACATCAACAGGCGGTATAAGTTAAAGGTCCAGTATGTTCCGCCATTTTGTGGTTGATAAAATTCTAATAGTGTGCCTAATTTCAGTTTGTGACAAAACCAAGTATAGTGTAGAGAATCATTGTACCACCTAATTCGCTGTGAAATATATTTTCACTAAACTATTGTATTTAACGGTTTGAAACTGATGTACAAAACCAAAACTAAAAGATGCAAAAACAACTTAAGACTGCACATAGAACAGATCTACCACTTCTAAACTAGTTTTGAGGTTACATACAGAGCCTTCAGAAAGTATTCACACCCCTTGACCTTTTCCATATTTTGTTGTGTTACAAAGTGGGATTAAAATGTATTTAATTGTCATTTTTTTGTCAACGATCTCCACAGAATGTCTGTTACGTCAAAGTGGAAGAACAATGCTAACATCAGTAAAACAATTGTGAAAAATAAAACTAATGCATCTTGACCATCGAGCTTTTTTTAAAGCAGATTTAAGTAAAAAACGGTAACTCGGCCACTCGGACAGTAACATTCACTGTCTTCTTGTTAAGCAACTCCAGTGTAGATTTGGCCTTGCGTTTTACGTTATTGTCCCGCTGAAAGGTGAATTAATCTCCCAGTGTCTCGTGGAAAGTAGACATAACCAGATTTTGCCTGTGCTTAGTGCCATTCTGTTCTTTTTCATTCTATTTTTTTTATCCTGGAAAAAAATCCAAGTCCTCAACGATTACAAGCATACCCTTAACATGATGCAGCCACCACCATGCTTGAAATTACGGAGATGTGTAAATCAGTCATGTTTTATGTTGGATTTGCACCAGACATAAATGAATTGCTTTGCCACATTTTTTGCAGTATTATTTTAATGTCTTGGAATAATAATTAAAAAATCATATTATACACCTTTTATTGCACACAGTCAGTCCATGCGACTTATGGACTTGTTATGTGACTTGTTAAGCACACGTTTACCCCTGAACTTATTTAGGCTTGCCATAACAAAGTGGTAGAATACTTACTGACGCAAGTCATTTCAGCTTTTTATTCATTTGCACACAACACTGACATTATGGGGTATTACAGACTCCATTTTAAATTCCGGCTGTAAGACAACATTTGGAAAAAGTCAAAGGGTGTAAATACTTTCTGAACTCCAATTATGTCCCTCAGCCAGACCACTCCAAGACAGTCCTAGTAAATATTTTGCTCGTGAAATGTATTTTTAATAAGGATATTATTGTCTCTTTTGACAATTTTAATTGAAAACAATCACAGTAAGATACTTGTCACCCATAAATTGATGTTATTTGAGATTCAGATAAACACGGCTTCATTGGACCTTTAACACATATTTATATTATGGAAATCAAATGTGTTATTGACCCTTTCCATTAAAAATGGCCATTGTGTACATGTCATACACGTGAAATGTCACCTCCAATAAATATCAAACCATTCAAACCAACGTATGTCTTATTGTAAGAGCCTTAAACGCATAACTGAAAAGCCATTCCTGCCAGTAATTCTAAAGTAGATGCATTATTTTTCTCTTTGATGGCAAACATCATAACCTTGTAAATTCAGTTACATCTCTGTTTTTCCATCAAATCTACAGTAAAATATTTGACGGTTTCTCGATAATCTTAAGACATTTTGACATAAATGAGTCGATGTCCTTGAATAGTTATTTGAAACACTGTCGACACTACCAACATATTACTTTTACAGTACACTAATCCCTATCATTACTCCCTACCTGTAGTAATACCAATTATGTTCAGGAATGTCATATTTTGAATTAATTGTGCCTTTCAATTAAATGTTTTGGTAATGTCTGAAAGCAAGTTCAATGTGTGTGTCTGGGTGGCCTTAAAGTTATATGCCATACATGTCTGCATGTCTTATTTTTCTATTTTTCATTTGGACATTTCGCAATGGCACTAAGATTGCTAAGATGAAATGTGTTCACATGGATGAAATAATTATCCTCACACTACATGAATACAAAAAACATTTGTTACTGAAAGTGGTCACAAATTACAACAATTTAACTGATTAGTGAATGTGAACACTGGACTAAATGTGAAGTCAGTGTCTTTGATTGTCTTTTGGGCAAAGCGTTCTGAGAATAAGAGGTGGCTCTTGAGTCAAGTGAGTCCAGGTCAATTATGGCAGCAATGCCAGTGAGAGACAACCATGTTCTGTTCATGAATTCCGATTGATTCATACAATCATTTGAATGGTGGAAAGAAAATGCTTATCATTTAATTGCACAGAAAACAGACAGCACTCAAAATCACAAGAGACAGTCAGGACCAGGCATGCAGAGACAAAGACCCCAAATAAACCATTTAAAAACTGCATTCGAAAGAAGGCAAAAGTATAATTCAAAACTATAAGACAGTGCAATCTGCTATAGTTCATGGGGATGAGGGAAAGTTTGGTGATGGGTGGTAGGATGGAAGAGCGTGAAGGGGAGTGTGGAGCTTCCACTGTGTTCTACTGGAGCTCCATTAATCACTAGGCTGACCAAAGGATAGGCAGATTGTTTTCAGGAAGACACTCTGTGTGTGTGCTACTCCCAATTATAATTTAGATGCATAGCTTCAAGTGAAGTCATTGATCAGGATGAGGAGAACCACTATGCAGGAAAAAAATGCTCCTGTTTTGAGCACAAACTGTCTTTGATGTTAAATTATATGCAAACACCCCATACAACAGAAAGGAATTTGAGGTAAAAAAAAAAATGGAAATATGAGCCGCTGCACTGTTTTTCCGCAATACAAAATTGAGTTTCAGTAAAAACTTTGCTGAATGTGACAGCAGTTGCTAGTAAGTTATGTTTCACAAAAAGTTACAATGTTTTCTCACACTGCTATTGGTTGGCAGAGGTTCTCAACCTGGGGTCTGAATATCTACGAATTCACATTTATCATATATTTAGCAGGTTGCCTAGCCAGAAAGAGACAAGAATAACCTCCAAATTGTGTGGATATAATGGGCTACTCATGGGTTGTGGATGATGAGGTCAAAGGGATATGGTTCTCTTCTGGGCTCTTAATTAAAAGTCAGTCATGACGCACCCCAGATTCAGCTCAGCCACCCCCGTCCTTTCGTTACTGAATAAGAATCATTACATGAGGTGTCAGAGCAAGTCAATATGCTGACAGGGTGAAGTACCACCCCCATCCCCATCTTCTGCTCCAAACCTGTGCATCAAACTTCACTCAAACCGAGTAACAAGAGGGATGAGCTCAAGATTTGTTCAAATCAGCACCTCCCTCCCTCAGGCTAAGATGGGGGGGGGGGGATCAGTCTTCGTTCATTCGCCCTGCCAGACTGTACCAAGGAGGCATCATTAAATGTATTTTCACTGGTTATTGTGCATAATTCATTTTCAACCCGTTGAAATATAAATGTTGCTGTGGTGGAGAAAGACCGCGGCACAAGATGAGGGGCAGAACCGAACCTCAAGTGGGAGTTGAGGTTCAAGGAAAAAGGCAGGAGTGAGGAGCCCTTTGGACAGGTCTAGAGCGCCTCGAGGTGAATCCATTTTGAATGTTATCCTGACATACCAGCTGAACTTGGAGAAGCTCGATGGTCAATCCAATTACTCGTTATGGCCTACATTTTCCTCTTCTAATTGCTGCACGCAAAGCATGCAGAACACGACAAACCATATCTCACATCAGTGCACTGTTTGTGTTTTCCGTCTACAATATTAAGGAATCGAAACAGCCCACACGAGCTGTGTTTTGTATTTTCTCTAGGCAATTTTTCAGGGAGTAACATAAGCGAAGTATTGAGTAAAAGAGGCAGAGAACTGAATAATGTAATGTTGGTGTGACTGGACAAGCCAGTAAGTAGACCTACTTCACATTATAACCAGCCCTCTGGAGACTTCGCTTGAATCCCAAACACGGAGATGGCAATATTCAGGGCTCTCTGCTTTCTTGACCACACATGACAATTACTCTGGTGACCGCACCAACCTGAACCTGACTCAAATTGAATAGCGGCCTAGGGTTGGTAAATATGGATAACACAGCTTAGACCGAACAAATACAGATGTAATATTCATCTTTGACGGGCTTAATGTTGCTGTGGCTTAACTAGAGGGCGGCTTCTTCACACGGATCTATTTCCTGATGGCAGTTGCAACAAATGTTAATTTATTTCAATCACTCGACATCTCTTCATCGATGGAAAAGTGTATTCTAGTGGCTGTGGGTTCTATCCTTCTTAGAGACACAGGAAATGGTAGAATCTTTCATCATTTCCATCCAGTCTTTAGTGCACCTCTGTAATTACTATAAGGGAGAGTGGGGTAAGTTGAGCAATCAGTTTTTTTTACATTCAGCATCACTCCACCAATGGAAATATAACATTCTTTCTAGCAATTATATCTACATATGTTTCAGGATGTAGTGCATCCCTGGAAATAATCAGAATTCATGTAAACATTACAGTTACCCTGGGTTTGAGCTTAATTGAGGGTTAATTGAGCCGTGAGACAGAGTAGGTTGAGCCGCCTACAAATTTCTGTACTGAATGAAATAATACCGCTACCTTTTTAAAGCAATGTATACCTTTTATTTCCCAAACATAATTCAACACAATCACAATCACGTTTGTCTTTTTAATCATCTTGAGCACATGCTTAACACCTAACAAATACTTTGTCATTTCTTTGTACACTTTCAACACAAGCCAGTCCCTGTTGTTATCTCATATCCCAGTGATAATGTCTTGCCTGGGAAGAAAACACTTCAATTTGCTCAACTCCAACCTCAAACATGCAAAAGGACAATATAGGAGGAGGGTGAAATCCTATTACATCGGCTCAGGCACTTGCCGCATGTGGCAGTGCTTGCAGATGATAACAGATTACAAAGGGAAACCCAGCCATGAGATGCTCAGTGATGCAGAACTCCCAAATGAGCTAAATGCCGTTTATGCTCGCTTTGAGGAATACAACACTGAGTCTTGAGTGAAAGCCCCTGTTGTTCTGGATAACTGTGTGGTTTCGCTTTCTGTGGATGATGTGAGTAAAACATTTAAACAGGTTAACACTCACAAGGCTGCCGGGTGGAATACGAGGGAGTTTTCTCTAAGCTTGTGCAGACCAGCTGGCAAGTGTCTTCACAAACATTTTCAATCTCTCCTTGTCCTAGTCTGTAATCCCAACATGTTTCAATCTGACCACCATTGTCCCTGTTCCCAATAACTCCACAGTAACCTGTCTAAGTGACCATCACCCTGTAGCACTAGCATCTGTAATTAGGAAGTTCTTTAAGGCTGATCCTGACACACATCAGCACTATCATCCTAGACACCCTAGACCCACTCCAATTTGCATACTGCCCCAACAGATGACACAATCTCAATTGTACTTCACACTGCCCTCTCCAACCTGGACAAGAGGGGAAATAACTATCTGAGAATGGTGTTCATAGACTACAGCTCAGTGTTGAACACTATAGTCCCCTCCAAGCTCATCACCAACCTGGGGACCCTGGGACTGAACACCTCCCTCTGCAACTCAATCCTGGACTTCCTGATGGGTCGGTCCCAGGTGGTGAGGGTAGGTCACAACACTTCTGCCAAGCTGACCCTTAACATAGGGGCCTCTCAGGGTTGTGTGCTTAGTCCCCTTCTGTACTCCCTGTTCACCCACAACTGCGTGGCCATGCACGACTCCAACACCATCATCAAGTTTGCTGACGCCAATTGAAGTCTTGATCTCCAATGGCGATGAGACAGCCTACAGAGAGGAGATCAGAGACTTAGCAGTGTGGTAACAGGACAACAACCTCTCCCTAAACGCCAGTAAGAACCAAGGAGCTGATTGTGGACTACAGGAGAAAAAGGGGAAAGCGTGCCCCCATCCACAGGTCTGTAGATGAGCGAGTCGACAGCTTCAAGTTCCTTGGCGTCCAATTCACTAAGGACTTAACATGGTCCACACACACCTGCACAGTTGTGAAGAAGGTACGACAGCGCCTCTTCCCCCACAGGAGGCTGAAAAGATTTGTCATGAGCCCTCGGATCCTCAAAAAGTTATACAGCTGCACCCTCAAGAGTATCTTGACTGGACCTCTATAACAAGTGGTGTCAGAGGAAGGCCCGACATAGACTGTTCACTCTACTGCCATCTGGCAAACGGTACCAAAGCCAAGCCATACGACTGCTAAATAACCATAAGATTGCTAAATAGCTAATTAAATGGTTACCTGGACTATCTGCACTAACCCTATCTTCCACTGACTCTACACACACTCACAACACTGAACTGTCCCTCTTATACATTCACATAGACTACATACACACACACACACACACACACACACACACACACACACACACACACACACACACACACACACACACACACACACACACACACACACACACACACACACACACACACACACACACACACACACACACACACACACACACACACACACACACACACACACACACATATCCTGCCGTCATGTACATATCTACCTCAAATATCTCATACCTCTACACATTGATCTGGTACTGGTACTCCCTGTATATAGCTCCATTCTTGTGTAATTTATTTTATTCCTTGTGTTATTATGTTTTATTTTTATTATTCTTTTTTAACTCTGCATCGTTGTGAAGGGCTCGTAAGCAAGCGTTTCATGATAAAGTCTACACCTGTTTTATTCGGCGCATGTGACAAATACAATATATATATATTTTTGGACCTTGCAATTGGCTCAACCGTTGGCTCAACTTACCCCATGGCCATGGTGAAACTAACCCCAAGGCAAACATTTTAACTATATTAGCTCACACAGCTAAAAGGATGCACTTTCATGCTAGGTTTAGGACCTCATATTGAAGCTTATAGAGACCCCAACTGATGTATAGAAAAACCTTTAAAGTATCTACTTTGGTAGATACAAGCATCATGAAACCTCTAACACAATACATGAATTTGACTTGATGAAAATAATTTCTTTGGACTTAGCTTGCTTACCACTTTTCCCCAAGTGTTTCCTCCTTTCACAGACTCCATGAAATGATGACTTCTTCCAAAAGATTTGGTCAAATGATTCATTTTGTGTATGGTTTCCGACAAACAAGGCTCAAGTTACACCTTTTGACTCAACATACCCGCTTTCCTCTACTGGTAAATGCAGTTTAACTCAACTCTGATGCACATGACAAGTAAGATTCCTGAATCCCAATAAGTAGCTTATTCTCTGCTTCAGTAAAAATGGCTCCAGGGCTTTCCCAGAAATCTATTCTATTTCAACCTGAAATACAAAGGCTGTGAATACAGTGGAACGCTCGCTGACTACATCATGCAAATGGTTGTGTAACTAATGTATAGGACACAGCTGCTGCACCAGTATGCGTGGATGGATTGCATATCAATGTGTTTTGAAGTGGTTACTGGATCTGTACAAAGTGACTGCAGCCCTAGATTGGACAGCCAGCTTTCTTTTTAATGACAGTAGTCTGACACGCCAAGCATATATCAAACAACATTGCAGCATGTATGCCCACTTTGGAACTCTCTATCTAAAGTGAACAGATACCCTTCAATTTATCATGAAATACTTATTGGCCTTTAACACAGAAGCTAAAACCACTTTTAAGGATTTTTGACACCAAAGGTCACCTTGATCCACTTTAATGTTGTAAAGGTCAATTGTGTCCCTGTTGAGCCGCTTGCATCTTAAGAACAGCATTTGATCCTTACCTTCAAGCAAGCCCTTATTCTTACATGTGTGTCGCATCTCCAGGGCTGATGAGCCCCTTCCCTGTGCCAGCTCTGTTCTCTGTCGGGGCTTGCTACAGGATCGATACAGGCTCAATTTATTCTCCCCTTAGTCGCACAGATCTAGCTTCCCTTGTTTTCGTTTCTGCTATGAGAGTAAGCGCTCCTCTGGTGCCGTGATCCCCTTGGAGTGATTCAGTGCACTCTTTCTTACATCCTCCCAGGCCTGCTGAGTTGGCCTGCTTTCAACCCCTGAAACATGACCAGCCTCTGAGCGCTATGTTCACTGTAAAGAGTTTATTAAAGCATCATTTATGGCGGCACATTATATTTCCCAACAATTCTCCATTTCCTAAATTATCATGAAAAAGTGTATCATTTGTCCATAAATAATTTGAAATCTTTTTTATTTATTTGTGAATTCCATTTGATTTTGGCTCCTAGTACCAATAAGAGTTTTGCAAAGAATTTGCGTCACAGAGAATAGGTTCCCGACCGTAGTTTAAACGTTGTTTCGCGCCATTTGAACTCAACAAAAAACAACGATAGCACAGTCAGACATTCTCTTCTCTGTCAATTTAGGTACGCAAGGGTCATTTCGGAGTGGCCTTGAACTGTGATGATGTAGCTCTCACCTTTTTGTGCAGTATTAATGATGGTGGTACAGGGGCTGATATGGTTAGCCCTATCTGTGGTGCTCATCCATTCTCCACTTCCTGTCACTGGGCTGTGTGGAGAATGCATGTAATGAATAATAGACCAGAGGACTAACAGCAGGGTAATTACAGGATAATGAATGCACCTGCGTTTTGCCCACAATGTCAGCAAAAAAAAACTGGCAGTATGTTGAAAATCACTGCTGCTTATCCCAAGAGTGCACTCACTCTCTGGCAAAAAACATTGACAGAAGCCAGTACGGTATAGAGCAGCAATGGAGAGAGAGAGGCCTGGAGTGTCTTTACAGATTCATCTGGAGTGTTAGCTGTCAAAACACACCACTTCAATGTGTTACAGTACCACTGGCATAATTGTGAAACATTATGTTAGACGATTATGTTTAGAGTAAACCAAGGCGAATTTTGGTGTAAAGTACTGGACTGATCATTGTCTTCACATGCTTATTGGTAGTCAATATTAATACAAATATTGGTAGAGAATCAACATTTTTGGAATTTTGACATATTGTTTAGATGCTCTTTGCCATGCACTAGTAATCCTCGCAGTAGTTCAGATGACTGCAAACGTTGCCTGTTAATGATTTTTGACAATACGTGTATCACTGGCCTTGGTGCCAATGGGTTTAACACAAGAAGAGTTCATGTGGCACTGAGGAATGTAAACCAGAGAGAGATAGGAGAAGACACACATTGATTGAGGCAGGATGAATGATACCATCAACGACGATCATCCATCCCCCATCACCTCCAATGTCTTCTCTGGATTTCCACAGGTGTGACAAAATACAGCATATTTTTTGTCACTTAGACATCATTTTTTAAAGAAGGAAAACGGATACCATTACTGGCTACAACACTTTAGGCATGGTTTGCAAGTCAAACTGTAGGTTCAGCACCATGGACAGCGTCATCCAGAGAGGGAGGCTTCAGGCAAGGAGCGAAGAGAAAAACTATGTAGAAAGTAGCACAATAGAACCTTATTTGCATGACTTTTTAACCCTTGCATTCCCTTCCTTTCCTTTCCCAAGGATACTGTTCATTTTCAAAATAACATTGTTACCATATGAACAGAAAATACCACATAATACCACAGCAATGATTTCTAGGATCAAATACTCTATGTATCATGCTTACCGTTTCTTTCATTCCCTATCCTTTTAGTTTCCTAGCAACTGATACACCAATATGTGAAACAAGAATACCATAACAAGCCTAAACGTTTCTACTATCCTTCACCATTAAAATATCTTGAGAAAGGGGATGTTAGTTATAAACGGTTAAACCCGTTCTAAACTTGGACCACCTCATCACCATTTCTATGCTGATATGTTTGCTGTGAGGGTCATCAGGAAGGGAGGAAGGCATGAAAACTAGCTTCGGGCCCATGCATACCATCCCTTAATTGTTTGACTGATAGCTAATAAAGATTTAAATATAATTATTTTGCCCAGAACCTTAATGTAATTTTATCATTTTGATTACAGAAAACAATAATTGTTATCAGTAATCAACTTAAATTGAGTCAATATATTGGTAACACTTTTCAGGTTACCAAGACACTATTAGGCTAAACTCCGCAATTATTTTCTTCGTATTCTGCTACCAAACATACGAGAGGCAACTTTTCATGCTACTTAAAACAAAATTCTGTCCTTTATAAAGGAGTGGGCTTGTCCTTCATGAGTTTGTCTTGTATAAAACTCATCTACTGTGAACATTACATGCAGTAAATCCTCGACAATATAATTTGCCAACTAAAGTCTAACAAAGGTCACCTGCTTTACCTGTGAAAATGAAGAGCTGTCATACAGAGGTCATTATAATTAAAGCATAACACACCATGCCAATTTGTTCTGCGTTATTAAAGTATAGAAAGTGGCGGCCACTATCATCATAAGACAATAATGGAGCCAGGCATAATAACTTATAATGATGTAGCCTATTAAATGTGACTTCACTTTCCCCTCAGACTTTTAGTGATTAGATATTACAGCTATTTCTCAATGTTGAGTTAATTAAAACATTAAGGTTTCAATTAGTCTAGACAAATGCTCAAGCGATTGGGCTATTTGTTCCCCCTTTCCACAGGTATAAAGGATTATCGGCGAGCTCCGCACAGAGAACTGGTTTGTTTGTTACAGTAAGATAATGTTGGGTTGGTATATGGAAAGAGGCTGGACCAGGTGTTGGATCATTTACGCTTCATGTGATGGCCGTGAGATAAGCTGGAAGGGACTGGGACACAGTGACTGAGAGGTCTGACCTTGGTCAGGACAATCCCTCAACGTTATTGAGTCTGGATGGTGATGACAGCTGAGAAATGTTCAGGTGGATGAGGGAGGATATATCATTGGCTAAATTCTCTTCATATTGACCTCCTTGAAAAGGATGGACTCACTCTCACTGTGGTTTGAGTTCAGGTAGGTTCCTGGGACTTTAGGTACTTTGGGACAGTGGTGTGTGTGTGTGTGTGTGTGTGTGTGTGTGTGTGTGTGTGTGTGTGTGTGTGTGTGTGTGTGTGTGTGTGTGTGTGTGTGTGTGTGTGTGTGTGTGTGTGTGTGTGTGTGTGTGTGTGTGTGTGTGTGTGTGTGTGTGTGTGTGTGTGTGTGTGTGTGTGTGTGTGTGTGTTGTGTGCAGCATGTAGTTTGATTATGGTTGTTAGACTTGTTTATTTGTTTCCTCGTTCAAAAATAAATTGGTTCTATGTATCTTTAGACAAGAAATAAGACTAGCCAAATATAATTTCTTCACCAGCAATGAGACATGCAAGACTTTATGAACACATAAAGAAATGCTGATACAGCATATTTTCCTGAAAGTATCACAAGGTATTCTCTTCCATCAACACTGTGAATACATTGGATTAGAGGCACAATCTGTATTTTACAGGCAGAATCTGTATATCCTGTTGTTCAAAGGTCATTTTTTCTTATACTCATTGTACCTACACTCACAATTTACAAGTACTGTACACTTGTCCTAACCTATCATTACCCACAATCTAAGTTTGCATTGTTATGGGATTAATGCTGGGACTTTTTCAAATTGCTGTAAACATATACTGTATGTAATCAGGGCCCTTTGCTCTGTTGGACCCTGCTTACGTCTGTTATTAAAACGCATCCAATGATATGATCTGTGTTCACGTCGAGTAAGATCCAATCACCATGGCCAGGTGTGAACACTTTGGGACAAATTGTAATCTGATGAAAACATCTGACCAAGGTGGACAAGGTTGTATTCTGACCGTGAATGTGGACAAGGCCTTTTCCTTTCTCACTCCAGGCCTTTAGAAAACCCTTCTTGTACATTTCAGGGCTTCTCAAGCAGCCCTAAAGACTGATCTACCAAATGAAGAACAATAATAAACGTTGCAACAACCACGTTTACACCCGGTTTACATCCAGATGTGGCTATTAATATGTGGTCGAACCAAATGAGCCTCATCCTAACTATGACACCTCACATGGGAGGAGAGGGTTCTCAGCGACACAACCTTTGTTTTCCTTCTATCTGTTCACCTCCAACCCTTGGCGCAAGGTGCTATCTGCTGTCATTGTTACTTTTCCTATTCCTAGGGGAAAAGTCCAGTGCTGAATAAAATATCAGAGAGCATAATATTATAGTGGGCTATGGTTACAGCAGATGGTTGTGGGACTCCATAGCTGTATTCAGAATCAGGAGGCAATTACTGAGGCTGAAAAATGAATGAATTTTGAACTGAGGAACAGTCAGTTGGGATGGAGGCTATTACCCGTTTAACAGTAATTAAATATATCTTGATCACACATGTTTTACAACTCATGGAAGTTGGAAACTAAGCAAGGAGCAAGAAAGAAACTATGAACAGTGAGATACAGTGGAGATTACTGGTGTGAATATGTATAGTTGCGCATGCCCGGATGTGAAGTGTTGGTTGGACATTTGTAATCAACAGCATACAGTGTACTAACACTGTTCTTGGAAATGACTGAGCAGAGGTGAAGTCAGAGAGCCAAGAGTGTCATATTGAACAGATAGAGAAAACATGTAAGCGTCCTTGGTGTTGCTATGCTACCGTGCTGGAATGCAGTTTCTGACACTAATATGGAATCAAACCTAATTTTAGACAATCTTAGCTCGTATTTCGTGTTAATCCACAATAGCATAACTGAAGCTGATAATGGGAATTGCTCAAGAAAGCTGTGTCTGAGCTGGCCTCGTACGAGCCAACCTGATATTGCGAGCAGGAGTCAGACAAATATGCCCTCCCCGAGTCACTAGTGTGTTACCCTAACAGCTTCAAATAACATGTTTGTTGATTAAGACTCAAGAAGAGGATAATTAGCCTGGCAGAGTAAACACTCACCCGGTAACCTTTTGATGTTTACTGATGGTCTGTTTTACATTCCTGGTTCTCTGTTTGAACCTGTGCATAGGCAATAATTGTTTTGGGGGTTTCTGAGTTAGCAAGGATAAAATATTGTTGATATACCGTATCTATCAGCACAATGCACAACCCTCTTCGTGGGACATCTGCAAATGATTTCCTGAAAATGTTAAAAGCTCAGTGGCAACTCAAAAGGGAGGAAAGAGAGAGAATAAAATTGCTCTGAATTTTCTAATCTCCACATCGTACAGTATAATCACATCCAAACAGCTCGTTAATATTCAACGCGGAGGTAATGAGTAGCAAAAATGTTGCTGTCTTTAGGGAGAGTATGTTTTCTTTCAACCTTATCTATACAAATGAAGAAAGGGACTTCTCACTTATATGCTTAATTTGTGGACCCGCTGCACACAAGAAAACTGTATATCGCAAGCAAGGTCCTGCTGCTGATGCTTTAAGCGTGTTGGTGTAGAGGAGGCTCTGTATTCCTCCCTGCTACAGCTCCTTCCCACTCTCCTGCTACCCCCTTTCCCAATGAATGGCATCAGCCTCTTGGTTTGTTGCATTGACAGCTACTCTAATTGCCTCAGGGCAGCAGATTCCCTGGCAGAGGCCTAGGGGATTTGAAGGAAGGGGAAAAATGAAACCATATGTGAGCATTATAGCCTTGATAGGTCCTGCCTTTTGCACTGTCAAAAGCCTTTTCAGATGCAAGGTCATGGTCCGGGGTAAATCTTGAGTCTTTGGTCTACAAAATGTTGAGTGGCAATAGAAGTGTTGGTACTCCATTTTTTTTCCAATATCCCTTCATTGTGTTAGGACTTGCCAAGATACTGAGGTTTTTGGATTCATTCATTACTTTCCATTGTATAAAGAAGGTGTACTGTAAAATAAAGATATGCCTTGAATAATGTACATCTGCAGTAAGACTGTGTATCCATATATGCATACTTCAGGCACCTTGCACGTGTTATGGATATCATATTTTTGTAGAATGACAGCTCTTTGAAGCACACATGGTGACTGATTCAGACTGTTATTGTAATAACTGCAATTGAAATGAATTTGCGATAATATTTGAGGAACCAATGCATGCCATTGTTGTAATAATCCTGTCAAACCTGTCAGCAGTCCTTACTAGAGACCTACATCTAAATGAAACTCTAACATCGTGTTACTCAGTGACACACTTCCTTTTGCCCACATGGTAATGATGCCTTATTTGCGTCACTCTCCTCACTCTTTATTCCCTCCTCCGGGTCGTTGGTTGACAGTCAGTGACATGTCAAATGACTGCTGTCTACTCCAATGCAAGGCAATGTCAGATTTACAAGGCCTTTTGTCAAGAAACTTCCTCTTTTATAGTATGAGTTGAGACAAGTAAAGGATTGCGACTATATTAGATTGCATGCATGGTTTTTCCACTGTATGCCTCCCACATTGAGGAGACACCTGCCTCGGGTTGGGTTCATCCCCAGTGGAATACGCCTAACCATACCGTACAGTGAAGATGGAATATAGTCCAATACAACATCATAAATTCATGGTATGAATTTATGGTACGATGTGAAAGGAACATAATAAAAGGGAATGGAAATGACTGGATGAAGATTTCCTGTATGTATACAGCAGATACTCTATGAGGTGTGAATTACCCGATCTTTAACTGAGTGTCTATAAGATGTCTTGTTTTTTTTTACTCTGAAATTTGAGTAGATGAAATATAATTTTAATATCTCTTGCCGCTCTGCTCAGGATTTCAAACAGCTATGACATATTTATAGCATCATTTGGCTAAGTGACACCCATTTATAGCAAATTTATTGTCTTTAACTACATGCACCAGCAAGAATTACAGGATGACTTCACACTTGGATGCTATGAATCTTCTCAGGGATAACATAATGCATGGCTATAAATGGTTTAAATTGGATCCGGTCATTTCTAATCAATGTAATTGGGTATGACTTGAGAACCTTTACAATCGAGAAAATACAGCATGTAAAATTCATCAGATCACAACTCTTTGCCATACCACTTTATTTGGATATCTGGTTTTGCATATGAAGATTTGAGATGATATAACATCACACACTCAAATGCAATCAACATTGTTTTGTGTCCAGAAGCCACCCAAGCTCCCAAGATTGTCAAGGTTTATAGTATGGTTGTATGGGAGCTGTACACCAGATGTACGGGGCTGAATCTGTCTGAAAGCATTATGTTGCTGATGTAGAACAAATCTCTGTGAGGAGACACGTACCCTCCATCTATTACTTTGAAAGCATAACCAGTCCGAATTTCAAACAATCTCTCTATGTCTCTTTCTCACTCTCAGTTTGTGTCATGCTTCCCATGTCTGCCTAGCTTATGTAGATCGGGCACTCGATGCAAACTCACCCATTCTACTCTTTATATGAAAATGTACCTTTTTACATTTTAGTGGTTTAGCAGACACTCTTATCCAGAGCAATTAGGGTTCAGTGCCTTGCTCAAGGCCACATCAACAGATTACTCACCTAGCTGCCTCGGGAGTCAAATCAACGACCTTTCGTTTACCAGCCCATTTGCCATCCCAACACTCTTTAAGCACTAGGCTACCTGCTGCCTCTCTAAGTATTGTCTACATGGTGATAACACTGAAATGGCTTTGATTATGAACCCTTGATTACTGTACGTGGAACCACAATGAATGGTTCACACTTAACTAAGTTTTGCCTAACCCTGATAGTGGTCTGATTTGTCTAACGAGCCCAATATTCTCCAATAATTGTTTGGCCTCACATTTACCATTAGTAGAGAAAAGTAACACGATGGCACAACCACACCATGGAAGCACATTTTCCAACATGGATCAGTTTGGCCCGTGCCAGGACAGGACTTCCAATTTGAATGCCCAGCATTCAGAGAGAAACTATATTTATTTCCATCTTGCCAGCCACACACACAAACGAGAGAATAAAGAGGAGATTCGGACAGCTTTCAAATAGAAGCCTTCACAAAAGTGTCAGAGTGGGGTGGGTGGTGGGAGCGGCCTGATAAGGACAACTTAAATTTGAGCTGTAGCTGTGATCAGTGAAGCAGGAAGGGGTGTTCAATTAAATATTTCACATCAGCTTGTGCTGTAGAAATGCAGTCCCAGGGCTGTCAGCCATCTCGCAGCAACATTCCTCTGCAAAACGGGATATTTTTAATGAGAAGGAAAATGATATGGTTTTTGCTTATCATTGCCATTACCCTTGATATGGCAACTGTACATTTCATCTTTATCCTTATCTTAATAAAAAAATGGTGGCTCTTTTACTGAGAAGATGGAAAATGTTACTAATTTGATACTATGCCATTAATAATAAACATTCTTTTCCTTCGTCAGTTGCAAACAAAGGCACTCACAAGGACAAATTATTCAGTCTGCCTGTGGCACACTTAAATTGATTTCATCAGAACATGTCAAATTTGCTCTTATCAAATAAATATTTCGCTGTTTTGCCTTATATACAAACAAGTCTATATACTGTAATAGAGTGAAATAAAGCTGAGCACATGAGTACCAAAACATGAGGCATATGAGTCCTAACCAGACTGGAATGCTAATAAGTCTCCAACTAAGTTCCATCCAATTAAAGAGATAAAAGACAAATACACGCAATCCCGTAGTTTATTGGACAAGATATCGTATCACCTACTCTCTCAACTATACATAGGACAGGACATTGGCATTCAGCTCTTGGTTGAGCATTTGTATTATGCAAATAAGGTCCATGTAAATACATAAACATGCCATGCATTATCATGTCAGTCTGACTTATTCACACAATGGCCTTAGAGGATGTGATGTTTTAAAGGTCTGAAGGTTTTGGGTGCCTTTTTATCATGGTGCCATTATATTACTGTCTCCGTTTTTCTCCTGTGAAAGAAACCATTCATTCCACCTTTTATCTTTTATTCCTTTCAGGGTACATTTCCGGAGTGACAATAGTGTTTTCTCATTGGAGACGAACATTGTGAACTATACGGAGCAAACACTGTTATTACGAGTACTGGTGATTTCACAAATAGATTGTCTCCAATTGCAATTGTAATTTACATCAACAAGGCGGTTATTCTGGAGAAAAGATTATAACCAAGAAACAAATTGGAAAGACACCCCAACCAAATGAAAGTACAACGTCAATGAAAATATGTATATGGCTGTAAATATTCAGTGTCATAAAGCTATGCTTTCACAGTATGTCACACACATTGAGTAAAATATTAGACTAGGGTCTCGCTGGGCTCAACAAGGAGCTAGAAAGGAGCTAAGCATGTGAGAATGCTGTTCATTGACTACAGCTCAGCATACAATACCATAGTGCCCACAAAGCTACTCACTAAGCTAAGGACCCTGGGACTAAATACCTCCCTCTGCAACTGGATCCTGGACTTCCTGACGGGCCGCCCCAAGATGGTAAGGGTAGGCAACAACACGTCTGCCACGCTGATCCTCAACACGGGGGCCCATCAGGGATGCATGCTTAGTCCCCTCCAGTACTCCCTGCTCACCCACGACTGCGTGGCCAAACACAACTCCAACACCATCATTAAGTTTGCTGACAACACAACAGTGGTAGGTCTGATCACCGACAACGATGAGACAGCCTATAGGGAGGAGGTCATAGACCTGGCAGTGTGGTGCCAGGACAACAACCTCTCCCTCAATGTGAGCAAGACAAGGAGCTGATCATGGACTACAGGAAAATGTGGGCCGATCTGGCTCCCATTAACATCAATGGGGCTGTAGTGGAGCGGGTCGAGAGTCAACATCACCAACGAACTGTCATGGTCCAAACACATCAAGACAGTCGTGAAGAGGGCAAGACAACACCCTTTTCCCCTCAGGAGACTGAAATGATTTGGCATGGGTCCCCAGATCCTCAAAAGGTTCTATAGCTGCACCATCGAGAGCATCTTGCATTACCACCTGGTATGGCAAGTGCTTAGCATCTGACCATAAGGTGCTACAGAGGGTAGTGAGTACGGCCCAGTACATCACTAGGCCAAGCTTCCTACCATTTAGGACTTATATACTAGGCATTGTCTGAAAAAAGCCCCAAAAATTGTCAAAGACTCCAGACCCCCAAGTCATAGACTGTTCTCTCTTCTACCGCACAGCAAGCGGTACCGGGGGGCGCCAGGTCTAGGACCAAAAGGCTCCTTAACAGCTTCTACCCCCAAGCCATAAGACTGCTGAACAATTAATCAAATGGCCACCTGGACTATTTACATTGACCCCCCCCCCCCCCCCATTTGTTTTTACATTGCTGCTACTCGCTGTTTATTATCTATTCATTGCCACTTCACCCCTACCTACATGTACAAATTACCTCGACTAACCTGTACCCCCGCACATTGACTCGGTACCGGTACCCCCTGTATATAGCCTCGTTACTGTAATTTTGTGTTACTTTATTTACTTTTGTTTATTTGGTAAATATTTCAACTCTTTCTTGAACTGCACTGTTGGTTAAGGGCTTGTAAGTATGCATTTCACCTTGAGGTTTCACCTGTTGTATTCGGCTCATCAAAAAGTTTGATTTGAAGTAACAGTAACTGTTGATGTTCCATTTGTTAAACAACATACTCCTGTAGCTTTTCAACAACGCAGATTCTAAAACCTGAATTGGAATATTTAACTATACCATGAGGTCCTTCTGGACACTGGAGAGGTGTGATTATGACCTATTTAACAGGTCAAGAGTTTGTCACACTTGGTGAACTTAATTCAGAGAAAATATGGTGTTCAAGGGTTAATTTTGGTATTGTTCAGTTTGTTACCTCTTGGCAGCATTATCAGAAAGCACAACATTGACTTTCACTGCTGCGCAGAAGATACACAACTTTATATGTCTGTCAGGATTTTAGCTCCACAGATAAGACTATTAGTGATGTAAATACTTGAATGGCTCACAACTTCTTCCAGCTGAATCAAGACCAAGGTACTTGGAGCCAAAGCACAGAGAGATAATCTGGCTGCACATTTTAATTCACGGGCAAAAACAGTTTAAAAGATCAAGGTGTTATTTGATTCTGAACTCTATTTCGAATCACACATTAGGAATGTGATCGCAATAGCTTTTTGCCACCTGAGGAACATTGCCAAGGTGCAGACGTTTGACTACTGTAATTCTAAGTCTGGTCTACCCAAGAAAGTCATTGGTCAACTTCAAAACATACAGAATGCTGCAGCATGGGTACTGACCAAGACAAGACAGAGAGCACACATTACACCGGTTTTAAGGTCTCTGTATTGGCTGCCTTAGATTTAAAATACATTTTAATTTTAAGGTTCTTCCATTTTTAATCAATCCACGAGTGTGAACCCCAATACTTGTCAGACATACTTTTAAGTTATAGAATGTACCCAGTAGGTCCCTCAGGTCCTCTGGCACTGGCCTTTTAACTATCCCAAAGCATTGGATCAAGAGGTGTGGAGAGGCAGCTTTTAGTTATTATGCCCCCAGCCTCTGGAATAGCCTGCCATAGAAGCTGAGGGGCTGAAACTGGACATATTTAAAATTGTAATGTTGGGGCGATGAGTCGGAAGCAGGTGCAACGTTTTAATTAAACAAAACCAAGAACACAATACTAACATAAGGCAGTACGCTGATACACAATAACAATACCAACTGATGAGTGAACATGGGAGAGTGACATAAAGGGGAGGAAATTTAGGTAATGGAGTCCAGGTGTGAATCAATGATTCAATGATTCACAGGTGTGTGTAATGATGAGTCCCAGGACCGGTGACCAAGCTTCTCCAAGAAGACCCTCCATACTCGGGATGCGAATTGGGGGCCACGGTCTGAGTCGATGTCATCCGGAAGGCCATAATGCCGGAAGACCTGCAGCAAGAGTGCCTCAGCGACCTGGAGAGGAGTGGGAAGCTGGATAAAGCGACACGACTTGGAGAATCTATCGACTAGCACCAGAATGGTGGTGAAACAATCAGAAGGGGGAATATCAGTAACAAAGTCAATGGATAGATGGGACCAAGATCGCTGAGGCATGGGAAGCAGCAGTAACTTCCCTGCTGGAGCATTCCAGGGAAGACTTGGTTTGAGCACACACGGAACAGGAGTTGACATACCGCGTAACATCCTACACCAAGGGGGGCCACCAGTATTTCTCAGTGATGGAATGGATGATGCGAGAAATACCTGGATGTCCAGAGACGACAGCTGTGTGCCCAGGTCAGCAGCCGATCCCTTATCCCTGTGGGAACGTAGATGCGCATGGGAGCACTATTCCGGGGTGCGGGCTCCCTCTCTAGAGCCTGGTGGATCTCCACATCTACGTCCCATCAGGAGGATGGGATTATGGGTACCCTCTGGACAGGAGCCTCTGCCGAATCATATTTACGGGACAGGGCATTGGCCTTGATGTTCTTAGAACCTGGGTGATAGGTCAGCGTGAAGTTGAACCTTGTGAAGAGGGCCCACCTGGCTTGGCACGAATTCAGTCTCCTCGCTGTCCGTATGTACTCAAGGTTCTGATGGTCAGTGAGGATGACGAATGGTTCCTTGGCACCCCCCAGCCAGGGTCTCCACTCCTCTAATGCCAACTTCACCACCAAGAGCACCCGATTGCCAACGTCGTAATTTCTCGTCGGCTGTTCAAGACCAAACCAACCTACGAGGCCCACCCTTCAGGAGGGAGGTGAGAGGGGTGGTGACATCGCTGAAGTTCCTGATGAAGCGGTCGTAAAAGTTGACAAACCCCAAAAACCGTTGATGGTGGTTGGGAATGGACATGACCTTACCGCATCTACCTTCTTGTTCTCCATCCACACTCCCTGTGGGCTGATTTGGTAGCCCAAGAAGAGACAGCCCTCTGGTGGAATTTGCACTTCTGCACCTTGACGAACAGGTGGTTAGCCAAGAGGCATTCCAGGACTGCTCGAACGTGAGTGATGTGATCTTCCAGATTGGTCGAGAAGATCAGGATGTCATCGATGTACACAGTCACCTGACATCCAACCATGTCCCTGAACACCTCGTTGACGAATGCCTGGAACACTGACGGAGCATTGGCTAAGCCAAAGGGAATAACCGTGTACTCATAGTGACCAGACATTGTGCAGAACATCATCTTCCGCTCATCCCCCTCCCAGGTGTAAATGAGATTGTAGGCTGCTGTTTGGTGAAGAACCGGGCCCGCAGAGCTGTTCAATGGCTGACAGCACCAGCGGGAGAGGGTACCAATACTTTGTGGTGATGTAATTGAGTCTACGGCAATCGATACAAGGGCGTAATACTCCCTCCTTGGTCACGGAGAAGAAACCAGCCAACGCAGGGGACGTGGACCTTGGGGATGAAACCCTGTTAGAGCGCCTCTTGAATGTAGTCCTCCATGGCTTGGGTCTCAACCACCGATAGAGCATAGATGCGTCTGCGCGGAGGTGTAGCACTGGAAAACAGGTTAATGGCAAATTCCCAGGGGCAATGAAGAGGGAGACAGGTAGCACATATCTTGGAGAATACCGCCCTTAGATCCTGATATTCCTCCGGGATGTTGGGCTGGATGGCAACCACAGGACTCTCAACTGACATGGAACCACAGGGGACAGAAAAGCAGGTCTTCCGGCATTCCGGTGACCAGTCGGTGATTCTCATCCTCGACCATGAGATGGTAGGATTATGGTGCTGAAGGCAAGGGAGGCAGAGGATGATCTTGTGAACTGGTGCACTGGTGATGAAGAGGATGTTTTCCTGGTGATTGGGCTCCTTGGTGAGGGTGAGTGGTTGGGTGATGTGCGTGATTGTTCCGATAGTCGAGGCTGACGCCAACAGTCGAGACCTTGAACAGGAAAAGGAGAGAGGGAAGGTAGTAATATTGAAAGAGGAGGCAAGGGTCTGATCCATAAAGTTTTCCACAGCGCCGGAATCCACTAAAGCTTTAGACACAGGGCATGTGGAACAGTCAGCCAGAGTGATGGGTACTAAGAAGAGCAGTACATGGAATACTCACACCTGGTCCAGGGGATATAACCTCATGTGACCGTCCCTCTGCTCTAGTGGATCCTGGATTCTGAAGTAACAGACACCGCTGACACTTGTGCCCTCTGGCCACAGTACAGACAGAGCTCCAGCTGTATCCATCTGCATCGTTCCGCCGCAGGAAGGTGTGTGACCCCTACCTCGATGGGTTCAGGCTCTGATCCCGAACACTCACCGAAGGAGAGAGAGAAGCGATTGAGATGCCGATGCTCCTGGAGGCGATTATCCAGACAGCTGGCCATCGCAATGAGTGTGTCGTGTGTCCAGGGTGAGGTTGTCATCTCGGCAGGCCAGTTCCATCTGGACCTCCTCGCACAGACCTCTTCTAAATAACGTGCTGAGCGCCGGCTCATTCCATCCACTGGAGGCTGCTACTGTCCGGAAGGTAAGCGCATATTCAGCAGCCGTCTGATTCCCCTGCTGAAGCAGACACTCACCTCTCTTCCCTCCGCAGAATGATTGAAAATACATTTAAACAGAGTCATGAACCCCTCATGAGATTCGAGTTCATCCTCTCCTCTCTCCCAGAAACCTAGAGAGGAACCAGGCTATGTGGGGTGGCCAGTCCTCTTCTGGCTGTGCCGGGTGGAGATTATAACAGAACATGGCCAAAATGTTCAAATGTTCATAAATGACCAGCATAGTTAAATAATAATAATCACAGGCAGAACAGTTGGAACTGGAGCAGCAAGCAGCACGGCCAGGTGGACTGGGGAGAGCAAGGAGTCATCATGCCAGGTAGTCCTGAGGCATGGTCCTAGGGCTCAGGTCCTCCGAGAGAGAGAAAGAAAGAGAGAAATAGAGAATTAGAGAGAGCATACTTAAATTCACACAGGACACCAGAAAGGACAGGAGAAGTACTCCAGATATAACAAACTGACCCAAGCCCCCGACACAACTACTGCAGCATAAATACTGGAGGCTGAGACAGGAGGGGTTAGGAGACACTGTGGCCCCATCCGATGATACCCCCGGACAGGGCCGAAAAGGAAGGATATAATCCCACCCACTTTGCCAAAGCACAGCCCCCACACCACTAGAGGGATATCTTCAACCACCAACTTACCATCCTGAGACAAGGCCGAGTATAACCCACAAAGATCTCCGCCACGGCACAACCCAACGGGGGGCGCCAACTCAGACAGGAAGATCACATCAGTGACTCAACCCACTCAAGTGATGCACCCCTCCTAGGGACGGCATGAAAGAGCACCAGTAAGCCAGTGACTCATCCCCTGTAATAGGGTTAGAGGCAGATAATCTCAGTGGAAAGAGGGGAACCGGCCAGGCAGAGACAGCAAGGGCGGTTAGTTGCTCCAGAGCCTTTCCGTTCACCCTCACACTCCTGGGCCAGACTACACTGAATCATATGACATATGAAGAGATGAGTCTTCAGTAAAGACTTAAAGGTTGAGACTGAGTTTGCGTCTCTCACATGGGTAGGCAGACCATTCCATAAAAATGGAGCTCTATAGGAGAAAGCCCTGCCTCCAGCTGTTTGCTTAGAAATTCTAGGGACAATTAGGAGGCCTGCGTCTTGTGACCATAGCGTACATGTAGGTATGTACGGCAGGACCAAATTAGAGAGATAGGTAGGAACAAGCCCATGTAATGCTTTGTAGGTTAGCAGTAAAACCTTGAAATCACCCCTTGCCTTGACAGGAAGCCAGTGTTGGGAGGCTAGCACTGGAGTAATATGATCAAATTTTGGGGTTCTAGTCAGGATTCTAGCATAATCTTATATCATGTCATTATGATTTTGTGTAACTGTCATTTTAGTATTTTCTGCAAACAAACAAGATCAATTTAGAATTCACCACACCTATGGACAGTGTTGCCAATTTAGTGACTTTGTCGCTATATTTAGTGAGTTTTAAGACCCATCCATCGATTTGTATTGGTTAGAGGCTAGCGGCAAATTCAGCTACGAGTAATTCTCAATGGAAAACAGTTGGCACCCCTGCCTATGGAGACTATAAGCATGTATAGGTTGACATGTAATTGCTTGCCTCTTATTGTGGCTCAGTTAATAAAATAATAATAATTCTAGAGACAAACCTGCTGCTCAACAACTGAATCATAAGGGAATTGAAAACGTTGCATATTAGCACTGTGAAAATACAAATCACATTCAAACCTGGGAGGCTAAAGTTCATCACCATAACCTGATAATTAAACACAAGGACTAATGACGTGTTGTTGGCACTCTGCGGTGATCCCAATGTAAATAATAATCGGATAAGAAATGTTGTTCTTGTTCCACCTTCAGCTGCTCACACTCAGAATGTATTAATCCAGGTACATAGGGTTCCCTACCTACACAAAACATTTCCACATAAAATGTTAACAAAATAGAAAATTGCTATTTGTTAAGTTTGCCTATTTAAGTGCACATCACATAAATTTGCACTGTGGCATATGTTTGTCTTAAAAACACCATCAAATTAGAAGCTATGTTGAGGGCTACTGGCTAATACACAAAGTGATGATCATTATAGTCCCTGTGGCCACTAATATCTACATGTTACCAAAGTTGTGAAAAGCAAAGTGTCAGGGCTACTAGAGAACAGGATGGTTATACTGATAACAAACAGGAATTCAGAATCCAAGGACTCTAATTAAAATATGTAATTAGGTTCTATAATGAACTCTCAGTTAAATAACAAATAATATAAAGGCCCATGTACTAATAATTATCCTTCGCTACCTTAAGATCCTCAAGGGGAAGCAGTGTTAATGTATGAAATGCTAATTAACTATTTAATTCAAAGCCATCTAGGGAGAAAGACAAGGAGGGATGGACTATCAAAGGATTGGGGAAGCACATAAAAGGAAATCTTCTGTGAGAGGTAAAGGATTCCTCTTAAATGGGAAGTCTGAGGTGGTCTGAATTTCAACCTGTTGAAGAAGTCAGCTAAGACCACTAATGTTGCATGTTAGCAAATCAAGCAAAGTCAAATTACAGAGGAAATTGTAACCAAATGACCTGACTTTGCACAGTGGTGTGCAAGAGCATTGGATTACGTGATGCGGTAACCACAGGAAATCCACAGAGCTCTATGTGAGCCATACATGTCAGGTAAGGACGACCTCTCTCTGTATGGTCAGGATGAGCAAAGTACACTATAACTCCCACTTATGGCTGGAGAGACGCTGCCATGGTGCAATCTGGGAAAGCTCACTACTCAATGTCTTGAAAGCAATTTTGCGGGGCTAATACTATTCAATACCATGTTTAGAGCTTGCACTTTCATTTGCATCGATACTTTTTCATTATGATTAATTCAGTCCACAAAGGAACCAATCAGCTGTGTCCAAGTTACACTGCCCTTAGCGTACAGTCAGATAGCCTGCTCCGGGTTATTAAGTGATGTGATAGGAAATTAATGCATTACACCCTTCAACAAACCATAATCTATTTTTTGTAACCTGATTTATAGAAGTGATAATGAAAGGATATATGTACTGTAGCATGTGAAGTTGCAAATAGTGAGATAGTCAAGAAGTACAGCAAAACAGAGATGCCTTATGCCACTCGGGGGACCTACTGTGAACTGTGGAATAACTGTATCAACAATAAGCAACATACAGCTGAAAGTTCTCGAATCAACTTGAATCCTTTTTGTAGAACATTTAAAATGAGACTCTGGAGAGCTGAATTGACAAAGTACAAAACCCAGAGTAATAACATTTATCTAATGGATTTAGTATAGGAGAGAGAACATACTTTGACAGATCTTTCACCTGAGCCTGAACCCTACGTTTGGGGACCTGCCGTTAGGAGTGCCCTGACATCAGGAAGGAATAACTAAAAAATATGGTTTTCTAAGAGAGGGGAGGTATGCTTGTGGCATAGTTGAAGACTCACCCCAATATATATTTTTTTTGTAGTGCAATGACTCATCTCAGTTTCTTTCCATTTAAGAGTGGATACACATAAATGAAAATGAGTAATTTCCAGACACCAAAGAGACTACAACTGTACACTGTTGTCTTTTGTTTAGTGATATGAGTCATGCAGACTCCAAACATTTTCTTGCACAACATGACTCAAAAGACCATTCTAAAAAAACTAGTGACAGGAATATTTCATCTCCCACCCTTCAAGTTTCAGTCAGTCATGGTAATATTTAATGAATACGTTTTAAAATAACCATCCCTTACGTCAATGTTCATGAAATTACCAACTACAAGCGAAATTGTGAGCATCACTTTTCACTCCATGTAACCATTAAAGAGGTACAATCTCTCGACAGGTTTTCTAGACAGTTCATCAATGTTATCTCTGTCTGCACCTACTGGAATTGAACCATGAACCTACCATAGAGCGCTGTAAAATACAACTGAGCACAATACTGAAACATTGAAACGATAGTCATCTATATTACAGTAGGAGCCAGGAATGTGTTTCACAGCATTAGTCATCTATGCCCTGCAGTTTTTTCTTTCTATTCCCAGAGCCCATTGTGATGCATTTCTCTATAATCACCATGCCATTGTTACACTGTGTTTGTGCATCAAAGAGCATGGAGGTGGTTCATAAAAGCCTAGCGAGTTAGTTCCTGTCATTGAACTGGATTTGAGCCATGGCAAGAAAAAAATGTCAGCCGAGTGATTTGAACACCGAGAACCTTGGATTGTAAATTACCCCTTAATGCACGCAGCAAGTGAGAAGTCATCGAATAGATTATGGATCATCCATTTTCTTGGATCTACTGTGTTTTACCAAAGTGCTGAACTATTTGAATTGTTTTAAGAAACGTTGTCCCACCTAAAGTACACTGAACAAAGTAATTTAATTATAATCTTGAACCATCAGTGATACACTATTACATATACTGTAGGGTTGAACAAGAATATGAATCATTTACGTTTGAGGTATTTTGCAGATGCTCTTATCAAGAGCAACTTACAGCAGTGAGTGGATATACTTTCAGATTGGTTTTTACTGGTCCCCCATAGGAATTGAACCCACAGTGCCATGCTCTACCAACTGAGCCACAGGGGACCAATCATTTATGATTATTAAGTGGTAATATGTCTGACTAATGATGTTAATGAATAAAGAGTCAGAGAACGGCCAGCCCTGAGTTGAATACAGTTCAAACCTCGTCGAACCTTCCCTCCTACAAGCCTCACAGTTTTTTTTACGGCAAGTTGGTGAAAAAGCTGACCTCAGATACCACTGAGGCTCAGAACAGGTTGAAACGGTTCCTCACTCTGATTGATAGAACACACTGTGATTTCCCCCGAGTTCTAGATGGATGGAGACGATAGCGCTATCCACATTCATTCTATATGTGTGACTGGCCTTCAAGGATGTCTACGGATATCTGGACACTGTTGGCCACACAGCCCTCTCATGCCAGAAAATATGAGGAGGAGCTTCATGAGGAGATGAAATGTCTTCAAATGAATTTGTCACTGAGACATCAGGGTCATGTTGAATATTGTAAGAGTGATGCTATGTTTTTACATAAATATATGCAATATGTTAATTTATCATATCCCTAAATCTTCAGGTGGTATTTCAGCTTCGCGATTTAACGGGGAATGCATATAGTCTCTTAATCCGTCATTAATTCCACAATGTCAGAAACCCAGTTTTGGGTTGACGTGCTTCAGACAACGCCGGATGTTTCATGGACTGTTATGATTTGAATTTGGAGTATTTCCACTTCCCTCTTGTCCTCTGCGACATCCAATTTTTGGTCAAACTGAGCACTCCTATACGACTCCTTCTACAATCTGAGACACAGACCATAATCTTGAGGCAATCTTCTGTTGCAGGCATCTTGAGATTTCAGTCATGAAATGGGGGGGGGGATGATCTGGATTAAATCTTGAAATTCTGCTTTGCCGTCCGTTTGTTAGCTTGTTGAACAGATTATAATGAAGTTCCACAGAAATGGCAATTAAATCTTAACAATGTTTAATCGTGTACAGTATGGATACTGTAGTAGGAAATGATTTTATGAATAAAGTTGTTTGTAAGCTATGTAAGCAACATTACAATTGGTGAATCAACTTTTGTTTTTTGATAATTCGCAGGGGCACTCAAATCTTACCCTACGAGGTCCGTAGAGCGCTGGTGTTCTGTGCTACCTGATAATTAAATAATGATTTGATTCGAGGGGAACAATGAAAAAAATGCAGTGGAACTGGCTTCAAGGTCCAGAGTTGAGTTTGAGGGGTATATAGGTTTACCCCACACCTCAGACAGAGGAGTTGGATTACAGTTGGTGTTATGAGTGGCATCCATAACACCAGTTGTAATTAACCTCTGTCTGTAATTGAGTTAGTGCCTTAGAGGGAAACACAGCCCTATTTGGTTATTCAGTGTTACAGCCCCCAATGCAATACCTTAACCTTGCCTTATAATTATGCTGGCTGACAAGAAGCCATTAACCGCCCTGTGTTGAAAGATTTGTCTGGCCATTGCTTGTCTACATTGCAGCCTCGCCAGAATTGCCACATAAATAAGTTGCCATGCATAACATAGCTGCTACAACCTGCCTAAGAATTGCAGGAAAAGGATGAGAGTAATAAGCATTCCAACAAAGGCATTTCACCAGAGAGAGATGCCTCATGAGCTGTGAGTTTCCTTCACTTAACAGAATAAAGTCAAACGAAATATCACGTAGCATAGAAAGTAATACTGTTTTCCTCGCGTCATTTAATTCCAAGATACCACTGCATTTATTACTGAACAGCAGCAAGATGTACTGCTAAAATCAAACATCTTGAATGCTCATACTTCTAAATATTTTAGTCCCCCCCCCTCTCGCCATGTTATGCAGTCTGTTGTTGCAGGTTTGAAGGGTTTAGGTTCGTTTGAAAAGTCAACACTTTCTAGTAATTCAGGTTTTGTACTAATGGTTATGTCAAAGTGTTAATGTGACTCATTTCCTCGAGGCTAGCCTATACAGTAATCAGCTGGCCTGATCATCTCTCTTAGTCTCTTTGTGGGGGCTTGATGAAGCCAGCCTTTTCTTACTGTAAAGCTGGTAGTTTAGTTGGACTAATGCCATGTTTCAGAATGAAAGCTGTATAACAGAACACCAACCCCAAAGAATACCTAACTCGTTCATTTTGGGGTTTTAGCTATTGGTTATGCTGATCAAATCAAATGCCTAATATTGAAAAGCTTCAGGCATAATGTCCTAGGATGAGTTGTATCCATAATGGATGGGTTAGCTAGCAGGAACACATGCTTTGCTTGTTGCAAAGTTAGCTAGCCACATGGACTGCTACCAAATGCATTGGCTTGTCGATGTAGCTTGAATAGCCAACCTTTTCCTGGATAGTTCGTGGTCTAGCTAGCTTGTCTGCAGATTGTAGCCCCACAAAGTTTCATCACTAAAGGTCAAGCTCAATTTACTGGCCATTGCAATTGAAGTTCTGTCCCACTGTTATGCCTAACTCAGTCAGTAGTACATATTCTGCAGTTTGTAGCAAGGGTCAACAATGTTTGTCAAGTTGTATGCTGCATCAAGAAGGCTATATTGAATGTTTTCAAGATTCGTTGGCAGGCTTGAGACCTGAGCCCCGGCCGGCTTGAGCCCTGAATATTTCCATGAAATAGCAAAGGCTCTGTTACATGGCCTCTTACCAGAGGTGAAATCATCCTACAGCATAACAAATCCGACGCTAGCCACAGATCCGATGGAGCCAGTCTGTTTCAACAGACCTTCAAGTACAGGATTCTAAATAAGCTACAGACCATTCTCTAATACTGTGACTCAAATCTTCAATCTAAAGCTGAGACAGAGATGTTTTCAGGCAATATTGAATGCACAGCACACCCTCACATAATGCATAGTGACTACACCCTCAACAGAGCCAATCTGGTATTGTCAACAGTGTACATAGTAGTCCTTACAGGACTCAGTAAACCCTATTATTTATGGTGACATGCAAAATTGATTGTGGTTGAAAGATCTTAACCGGAATAAAATGAGCTGCTCTGTTATTGCCATTCAAATAAATATCTGCTCACTGCTTGTCCTCAAGGGGACTGATGCATAACCCTGAGTTCAAGACAAGAGTTGTTTTCCGGATCCTTGCAAAGTGCTTAATAGGTGTTTTGCAATTTCAGTCCAGTGGAAAGAGATTAGTGACATACAACTGGGACCTTGTCTTTGTTGCATTCACACATTGTTCAACACCACAACTCCTCGTACATTCCTCTTGTCAAAGTGCATATAGTGTGATCTTTTCATTGAATAAGTTAACATGTTTGTATGTGTGAAGCTGTTTCTTGATAAAGACATATTAACTGAAAAAATATGGTATATGGTCCTTCCAAGAGTATACAGTGCCTTCGGAAAGTATTCAGACCCCTTGATTTTTTCACCTTTTGTTACATTACAGTCTAATTCTAAAATGGATCATATATATATTATTTAAATCCTCAGCAATCTACACACAATACCCAAAAATGACAAAGCGAAGTCAGTTTTTCTTTTAAATTGCAGAAATAGGACCCGCAAATGCATAAAAAAAACTGAAATACCTTAATTACAGATGGTAGCAGTCAAAGTTTGGACAAACTGTTATTTTAAAAAATGTCTTTATTTTTACTATTTTTCTACATTATAGAATAATAGTGAAGATATCAAAACTATAAAATAACACATATGGAATCATGTTGTAACCCCCCAAAAAGTTAAACAAATCAAAACATATTTTAGAGTCTTCAAAGTAGCCACCCTTTGCCTTGATGACAGCTTTGCACATTATTGGCATTCTCTCAACCAGCTTCACCTGGAATGCTGTCAGTCTTGAAGGAGTTCCCACATATGTTGAGCACTTGTTGGCTGCTTTTCCGTCACTCTGCAGTCTAACTCATACCAAACCATCTCAATTGGGTTGAGGTTGAGTGATTGTGGAGGCCAGGTCATCTGATGCAGCACTCCATCGCTCTCCTTCTTGGTCAAATAGCCCTTACACAGCATGGAGGTGTGTTGGGTCATTGTCCTGTTGAAAAACAAATGTTAGTCTCACTAAGCTCAAACCAGATGGGATGGCTTATTGCTGCAGAATGCTTTGGTTGCCATGCTGGTTAAGTGTGCCTTGAATTCTAAATAAATCACTGACAGTGTCACCAGCAAAGCACACCCACACAATCACACCTCCATGCTTCACGGTGGGAACCACACATGCGGAGATCATCAGTTCACCTGCTTTGAATATCACAAAGACACGGCAGTTGGAACCAATGTCCATTGCTTGTGTTTCTTGGCCCAAGCAAGTCTCTTCTTATTATTGGTGTCCTGTAGTAGTGGTTTCTTTGCAGCAATTCGACCACGAAGGCCTGATTCATGCAGTGTCCTCTGAACAGTTGATGTTGAGATGTGTCTGTTACTTGAACTCTGAAGCATTTCATTTGGGCTGCAATTTCTGAGGATGGTAACTCTAATGAACTTATCCTCTGCAGCAGACGTAACTCTGGGTCTTCCTTTCCTGTGGCGGTCCTCATGAGAGCCAGTTTCATCATAGCACTTACTGGTTTTTACGACTTCACTTGAAGAAACTTTCAAAGTTCTTCAACATTTTCCGGATTGACTGACCTTCATGTCTTAAAATAACGATGGACTGTCCTTGAGATGTTTCTACAACTTGATTGGAGTCCACCTGTGATAAATTCAATTGATTGGACATCATTTGGAGCGAAAAAATGTTACAATTTAATCCATTTTAGAATAAGGTTGTAACATAACAAAATGTGGATTATATACAGTATTTATACATTGCCTTTGGGAAAGTATTCAGACCCCTTGACATTTTCCACATTTTGTTACGTTACAGCCTTATTCTGAAATGTATTAAATTGTTTTTTCCCCTCATCAATCTACACACAATAACCCATAATTACAAGGCAAAACCAGTTTTAAATTATTTTTTTGCAAATGTATAAAAAAAAACTAGTATTCAGACAATTTACACAGTATTTAGTTGAAGCACCTTTGGCAGTGATTACATCCTTGTGTCTTCTTGGGTATGATGCTACAAGCTTAGCACAAATGTATTTAGGGAGGTTCTCCCATTCTTCTCTGCAGATCTCTGTCAGGTTGGATGGGGAGCATTGCTGCACAGCTATTTTCAGGTCTCTCCAGAGATGTTCAATCTGGTTCAAATCTGGGCTCTGGCTGGGCCACTCAAGTCATTCATAGACTTGTCCGGAAGCCACTCCTGCGTTGTGTGCTTACGGTTGATGTCCTGCTGGAATGTGAATCTTCGCCCCAGTCTGAGGTCCTGAGCACTCTGGAGCAGGTTTTCAAGTGTCTCTAAGTACTTTTCTCCGTTCTTCTTTTCCTCGATCCTGACTAGTCTCTCAGTCCCTGCCGCTGAAAAACATTCCCATAGCATGATGCTGCCACCACCATGCTTCACCGTAGTGATGGTGGCAGGTTTCCTCCAAACTTGACGCTTGGCTTTCAGGCCAAAGAGTTCAATCTTGGTTTCATCAGACGAGAGAATCTGTCATGTGCAGCAGGCTGTCATGTGCCTTTTACTGAGGAGTGCCTTTCATCTGGCCACTCTACCATAAAGGCCTGACTGGTGGAGGGCTGCAGAGATGGTTGTCCTTCTGGAAGGTTCTCCCATTTCCACAGAGGAACTCTAGAACTCTGTCAGAGTGACCATCAGGTTCTTGGTCACCTCAAGGACCAAGGCCCTTCTCCCCTGATTCCTCAGTTTGGCCGGACGGCCAGGTCTATGAAGGGTGTTGGTGGTTCCAAACTTCTTCCATTTAAGAATGATGGAGGCCACTGTGCTCTTGAGGACCTTCAATGCTGGTTTTGATTGATTGTGCCTCGACACAATCCTGTCTCTGCGCTCTACGGACAATTCCTTCGACCACATGGCTTGTTTTTTTTTCTCTGACATGCACTGTCAACTGTGGGACCTTCTATAGACTGGTGTGTGCCTTTCCAAATCATGTCCAATCAATTGAATTTACCACAGGTGGTGTCCAGTCAAGTTGTACAAACATTTCAAGGATGATCAATGGAGACAGGATGCACTTGAGCTCAATTTTGAGTCTCATAGCAAAAGGTCTGACTACTTATGTAAATCTGTTTTTGCAAAAAGTTCAATAGACCTTTTGTTCACATTACCATTATCGGGTATTGTGTGTAGATTGATGAGGGAAAACATTTGATTAATCCATTTTATAATAAGCCTGTAACAGAACAAAACGCGGACAGGTGTATACAATTGAGCACAGTGCCATGCAATCTCTATAGACAAACAGGGACTTTCAACGTGGCAACGTCATAGGAGGCCACCGTTCCAGCAAGTCAGTTTGTCTCATTTCTGCCCCGTTAGAGCTGCCCTGGTCAACTGTAAGTGCTGTTATTGTGAACTGTAAATGTCTAGGAGTAACAACGGCTCATCTGTGAAGTGGTAGGCCACACAAGCTCATAGAACGGAACACCTGTGCTGAAGCATGTAAAGCGTAAAAATCGCCTGTCCTCGTTTTTTAACACTCACTACTGAGTTCCAAACTGTCTTTGGAAGCAACATCAGCACAATAACTGATGAAAGAGGGAAAGAATTTAACAAGACCAGCAGAGGAAACGAATGGGAAGCACAGGGAAAGACAAGATAATAAATGACAAAACATGACACCGTTAGAGCAGAGTACTGGTCAACTTAATGCTGTTATTGTGAACTGTAAATGTCTAGGAGTAACAACAAATCTGTGAAGTGGTAGGCCACACAAAGTTGGGAGCTTCTTCAAACGTCTTGGAAGCAACATCAGCACAATAACTGTTAGTTGGGAGCTTCATGAAATGGGTTTCCATGGCCAAGTAGCTTAAGATCACCATGAGCAATGCCAAGCGTCAGCTGTAGTGGTGTAAAGCTCGCGCAATTGGACTCTGAAACAGTGGAAACACGTTCTCTGGAGTCATGAATCACGCCTCACCATCTGGTAGTCCGACAGACGAATCTGGGTTTTGTGGATGCCAATAGAAAGCTACCTGCCCCAATGCATAGTGCCAACTGTAACATTTTTGAAGGAGAAATAATGATCTAGGGCTGTTTTTCATGGTTCGAGCTTGGCCCCTTAGTTCCAGTGAAGGAAAATCTTAACGTTACAGCATACAAGATGATTCTATGCTTCCAGCTTTGTGGCAACAGGGGAAGGCCCTTTCCTGGTTCAGCATAACAATGCTCCCGTGCACAAAACAGAGTCCATAGAGAAATGGTTTGTTGAGATATGTGTGAAAGAACTTGACTGGCCTGCACAGCACAGTGCCCTGACCTCAACCCCATTGAACATGCTCCCGTGCACAAAACAGAGTCCATAGAGAAATGGTTTGTTGAGATATGTGTGAAAGAACTTGACTGGCCTGCACAGCACAGTGCCCTGACCTCAACCCCATTGAACACCTTAGAAATTAGAATGAAATTAGAATGCCTTAGAATTAGAATGCCTACTGCGAGCCAGGCCTAATCGCCAACATCAGTGCCTCGTGGCTGAATGGAAGCAAGTCCCTGCAACAATGTTCCAACATCTAATGGAAAGTCTTCCTAGAAGAGTGGAGGCTGTAATAGCAGCAAAGGGGGACTAACTCCATATTAATGTCCATGATTTTGAAATGAGATGTTCGACAAGCAGGTGTCCACATACATCTGGTCATGTAGTGTACATTGGTTTCTGATATTAGAAGGCCAATTCCTATGGAGGGAAGTCATTTTGAAAACATTCCATTTTCTAGACTGCTATTTGATACATTAGTTCCATGTCAAGAAATGGAGGAGGGTGAATGTAGACATAGGGTGAGTGGTTATGATGACATAACATAACTGACAGCTTTTCCATTACCTCAGGTGAGCCGTGTTGTGTATATTATTCAATCAAAACAGCAGACAAAAAGGTCAAATTGGAAATGATTGCATGATCATACTCTCTATTTCCATGGGAGGTCTGGGTCCATTTGCGCTCCTGAGAGAGTTTGGAGAGTAAGGTTGAGGCCACCTTGGGCCACAGCGAGACCACTTCAGATATATGAGAGCAGTCACACTGGCAAGTCTGACTGAAGACAGAGCATTTGGCTGCTAATCAAATAGAAAGCAAAAAGGGTGCCATATACCCACCTCTGTCTCAGAATCTATTTACCTTCTTAAGGTTGAAGAGGGAGAGCTGCCCTGCTTTTCAATCACACATGTTCAACAAATGGAAGGGGGAAATGAACCTGCTGATTCAAATGGATGAAAATACACACAGACAGTGTTCCATTTTGTTTTTGATTGCTTTGCATCAGGAGTTGCTGATTACCCTGGGAGATCCAGGGAATTGTTGTGTACTGATGTGTTCCCGCCCATCTCAGCTCTATCCACAAGCTGTTGGCGTGCTCACCTCTGCACAGGGTTGGCCATCAGGCTCAGCAGTCATGGCCTCCTCTATACACCTCAATTCCACAATGTAATATCAAGACTGCATCTAGATACATACAGTATTATTTTTCAACTGCTACATTTCTTCATGTTATGTCTTTCATTATTTGACATGTTTTACTTTAAAAAATATTTTTTCTGTCTTGTAAGTGGTGTTTCATCATAATTCCACCATAATATCTTGGTAATGAGGGTTACTGTTTGATTCCTTTCATAGTCTTCTTTAAGTATTATCTTATACTCCATTGAAGACTGGACTGGACCACTTTGGGGAATGATTTATTTGTTCATTAAATATTGACCCATATTTTTTCCCCAAAATGAATGATGTACTGTAATCTTAAATATTATTAATGAAAGACAAGCTCAGCGCTTATTAGCATATTTATTAAATTCCTTCGACGTGTGTCACCTGATATGGCCGTTATTTGATTGTTGTATATATGCAGACACCGAAATTATTATGATTGATACATTTTACGCTTCTGTAAAATTCTCTACAGGAGAGCGTCTGATTATATCAATTAGATGCATGGCTGTTGTCATAGAGCTCACCCAGAGCTGCTGTCTGTTGGGAAGAGACTAGGCACATTTTACCATCACACTCTATCACCGTTTCTGAGACAGAGCTTTCATTTATATGCTTATTATGTTTCTCTCTTCAGCTCGTCCTTGTTGTGCCTCAAAGCAAGCATACTAAATACCACTAATGTTTCGCTACAACAAAGCCCACTTAATTTGTGCTCACATGATTTTCCGACAAGGACTATCTTCAAACCTCAAGGCTGGGCTGATGAGTGAGCTAAATCATTTTTTGGTTTGGTTTGAAATATGACATTCCTTGAATATATTTCATTATGGGAAAATGTTTTCAGAGAACTTACATACGCTCTCCAATGCACTTATGTTTATAGGTTATACAAGATGAATGGACTTTATTGTGGCAGGTTTCTGCAGCTCCATAAAATTAACAAAGTTACATAAATGACACATTCATTAACGTGCACATTTCCAACCGTTATTCAGGAAGTTCAAACAACAATGGTTTCAGATTACTGAACTCATGGAAGCTCACAGTCGTCATGCCCATGGGGTCACAGGGGCATGTAACCCCTCAGATTTGTCATGTACATTTACATTTACATAGATATATATATATATATATATATATATACACCTTATAAAAATTCCCTGTCTTAGGTCAGATAGTGGTCCTTCTGTAGCTCAGTTGAGAGCATGGCGCTTGAAGGGTATTATTCCCGGGACCACCATTAGAATATGCAACATGACTGTTCCTGGATCTTAAATGGCATATATTATTATATATATTATATTATATTATTATATATAGATAGGCTTACCAATATTTAAAGAATGTGAAATAGTAGAGAAATTGATTTATTTCAGCTTTTATTTCTTTCATCACATTCCCAGTGGGTCAAAAGTTTGCATACACTCAATTAGTATATGGTAGCATTACCTTTAAATGGTTTATCTAGGGTCAAACATTTCTGATAGCCTTCCACAAGCGTCCCACAATAAGATGGGTGAATTTTGGCCCATTCCTCCTGACAGAGCTGGTGTAACTGAATCAGGTTTTAGAACTGTACTGGAGACCTGATGCGTATAGCCGGCATCGATGGCACCGGAACTTTAACACACTTCCCACGGCAAGTGCGAGGAGCTAGCACAGGACGTACTGACCTTGTACTGACCTCGCCTTCTGGATGATAACGGGGTGAACAGGCAGTGGCACAGGTGGTTGCTGTCCTTGATTATCTTTTTGGCCTTCTTATGACATCAGATGCAGTAGGTGTCCTGGTGGGCAGGTAGTTTGCCCCCGGTGATGTGTTGCGCAGACAACACTACCCTCTGGAGATCCTTGCAGTTTAGAGCGATGCAGTTGCTGTACCAGGCTGTGATACAGCCCAACAGGATGCTCTCGATTGTGCATCTGTAAAAGTTTGTGAGTGCTTTAGGTGACAAGCCTAATTTCATCTGCCTCCTGAGGTTGAAGAGGCGCTGTTGTGCATTCTTCACCATGCTGTCTGTGTGGGTGGACCATTAAAGTTTGTCCATGATGTGTACGCCTAGGAACTTGAAACTTTCCACCTTCTCCACTACTGTCTCGTCAATGTGGATGGGCTGCTCCCTCAGCATTCTTACATAGGTATTCCTCTTGTCCAGATTGGATAGGGCAGTGTGCAGTGTGATGGTGATCGGATCGTCAGTGGACCTATTGGGGCGGTGAGCAAATATGAGTGTGTCTAGGGTATCAGGTAGGGTGGAGGTGATATGATCCTTGACTAGTCTCTCAAAGCACGTCATGATGACAGAAATTAGTCATTTAGTTCAGTTACCTTAGCTTTCTTGGGAACAGGAACAATGGTGGCCATCTTGAAGCATGTGGGGACAACAGACTGGGATAGGGATTGATTGAATATGTCTGTAAACACACCAGCCAGCTAGTCTGCGCATGCTCTGAGGACGTTGCTAGGGATGCCTTCTGGGCCTTGCGAGGGTTAACACGTTTATATGTTTTACTCACATTGGCCACGTAGAAGGAGAGCCCACAGGCTTTGGTAGCAGGCAGTATCAGTGGCACTGTATTGTCATCAAAGCGAGCAAAGAAATTGTTCATTTGTCTGGGAGCAAAACGTTGATGTCTGCGACAGTGCTGGTTTTCTTTTTGTAATCTGTGATTGGGGCGGCAGGGTAGCCTAGTGGTTAGAGCATTGGACTAGTAACCGGAAGGTTGCAACTTCAAATCCCTGAGCTGACAAGGTACAAATCTATTGTTCTGCCCCTGAACAGGCAGTTAACCCACTGTTCCTAGGCCGTCATTGAAAATAAGAATTTGTTCTTAACTGACTTGCCTAGTTAAATAAAGGTAAAATAAATCAAATTGACTGTAGACCCGGCCACATAAGTCTCATGTTTGAGCTGTTGAATTGTGACTCTATTTTGTCTCTATACTGATGCTTTGCTTGTTTGATTGCCTTGTGGAGGGAATAGCTGCACTATTTGTATTCGGTCATGTTTCCAGTCGCCTTGCCATGATTAAAAGCAATGGTTCGCACTTTCAGTTTTGCACAAATGCTGCCATCAATCCACGGTTTTTGGTTAGTAAAGGTTAATATTCACAGTGGGTACGACATCTCTGATACACTTGCTAATAAACTCGCTCACTGAGTCAGCGTATACATCAATGTTATTGTCTGAGGCTATCCAGATCATATCCCAGTCCACATGATCGAAGCAATCTTGAAGCGTTGATTCCGATTTGTCAGACCAACGTTCTATAGACCTGAGCACGGGCATTTCCTGTTTTTGTTTCTGTCGTGGTCAGATTTGCTGATGGCAGAGAGGGGGAGGGCTTTGTATGCATCGTGCAAGTTAGAGTAGCAATGATCCAGAATGCTACCAGCTCGTGTCACAAATTCGATATGCTGATAGAATTTAAGAAGATGTCTTGTTCTCAGATTAGCTTTGTTAAAAACCCCAGCCACAATAAATGCAGCCTCAGGATGTATGGTTTCCAGTTAACATAGAGTCCAGTGAAGTTCTTTCAGGGCCGACGCGGTATCTGCTTGGGGGATATACACGGCTGTGATTTTAATCTAAGATAATTCTCTTGATAGATAAGGCGGTCAACATTTGATTGTAAGGAATTCTAGGTCAGGTGAACAAAAGGACTTGAGTTCCTGTATGTTGTTGTGATTACACCATGAGTCGTTAATCATAAGGCACACACCCCCGCCTTTTTCTTACCAGAGAGGTTTGTTTCTGTCTGCGCGATGCATGAAGAAACCGGGTGGCTGTACCGACTCTGACAACATATCCCGTGTGAGCCATGTTTCCGGGAAACAGAGAATGTTACAATTTCTGATGTCTCTCTGGAAGGCAACTCGTGTCCTAATTTCATCCATCTTCTTATCTAGAGATTGGACATTGGCGAGTAATATGCTCGGAAGCTGGGGATGGTGTGCTTGTCTTCTGAGTCTGACCAGTAGGCCACTCCGTCTACCTCTCTTGTGGCAACTGTGTTGTTTTGGGTCGGCCTCTGGGATAAGATCCCATGTCCAGGGTGGAGGTCCGAACAAAGTATCCACTTCGGGAAAGACATACGTCCTGGTCGTAATGTTGGTAAGTTAACATCGCTTTAATATCCAATAGTTCTTCCCAGTTGTAAAACTTGAGATTGTCTGGGCTAACAACGTAAGAAATAATACATAAAAAACAAATATTTGCATAGATTTCTAACGCTTCAAACACACCGACTGCGTCATTGCATCACTGCTGCATAACATTTTGCGCAGCTAGGCAACTATACTGATACAGGTATCTTTTGCAGATGGTCTCATGTGGTTGGACACATTGAGGAGAGAATCATTTTCGCAGTATCCTCAAAACCGCGTCTTTTTGACACAACTGCTGACAGCAACAGGGACATAAACACAAAAAATGCTGCTTGGAGACAAGTGTCAACAATAGTAGGATTGCCAGGTCAGTTTAGTAGTGAGCTTGTGCTAGATGTGGCAAAGTTAACGTTAGCTAGCTAGCTAACCTAGCTTGCTAACCTAGACAATGAGGTGTGTGTGTGTGAAAGAAATAGTCATATAAATTATGATATAACTGTATCCCTGATAATTTGGTCAGATAACCGTGTGTGTCTGTGTCTGTGTGTACAGTAGGTGATATGTTCATGATAGCTATCTAATAACTATAGTTAATCTAAGGTAATGGTTTGGCTTATCATGTTCATGTCTATGTAGAAGAAGATTTTGGAGGAAGTGGAGAGGACTCTGGGACAGGTATCAGAGAGAAAGAAGGGCAGAGAAAGAGGAGAAGAGGTCTGGGTCAGCAGCTTCAGGCCAGCAACCTTGGCGCTTCTGCTACATCCAGAAGATCAATTTATTGTGCCTATGGCAACGAGTGTCAATTTTACAGCCAGACCCTCTACTACGTCATCCACAAGTGTTGTCCCCACCGGTGCATCAAGACCCTCAACGTCATCTACAAGTGCGACCATCGCCTCCACCGGTGTAGCGAGACGCTCTACAACATCTACATCATCCACAAGTATGACCTCCACCGGTGCAGCGAGACCCTCTACAACATCTACATCATCCACAAGTATTTTTGTATTATTTTTTATTTCACCTTTATTTAACCAGGTAGGCTAGTTGAGAACAAGTTCTCATTTGCAACTGCGACCTCATTTGCAACTATGACCTCCACCGTGCAGCGAGACCCTCTACAACATCTACATCATCCACAAGTATGACCTCCACCGGTGCAGCGAGACCCTCTACAACATCTACATCATCCACAAGTATGACCTCCACCGGTGCAGCGAGACCCTCTACAACATCTACATCATCCACAAGTATGACCACCACCGGTGCAGCGAGACCCTCTACAACATCTACATCATCCACAAGTATGACCTCCACCAGGTGCAGCGAGACCCTCTACAACATCTACATTATCCACAAGTATGACCACCACCGGTGCAGACATGGAAGATGATGAAATGGAGAAAGCACCTCTGGATCTAGGACCACCTGAGATTATTATGAACCTCACGGAAGTGACCACTGAAGACCTCGTTGAACCGGATGTGGCCGTGGAGACAAACGAGGAGAGAAACAGAGAGAAAGACAAAGAGGAACAACATCACAACAGGCGTCATCGGAGGTACCAGCCCCCAGATCCACTCAACTCATTTCAGCAGAGGCTCCTCCAAGCGGTCAAGAGGGTTGCAGCCCAACCTGATGCGCACAAGAAGGGGGATGAAGAGAAATCTCACCTTTTATGGTGTTCTATTATGTTAAGCTTGTATGTGTTGTTTTTAGCCGACCAGCTCACAGGAAGGACAGGAAGAGGAGAGGATTTGTCTGGTTGTTGTCTGGTTGTTGTTGTCTGGTTGTTTTGACCTCCCTCATTGTACCTTTCTTTTCACACATGTCAGTTCAGTTTAAATTCAGTCAATTCATAAAGTAATTTGTTTATAAAGTCTTAGGATAGCATTCATTATTACTGTTACATCGATTTCTGAATTGACAGAATTGAAACTCATACACCGGAGAATTCACAGATGCTCTTGTTGGTCTCTTACGAGACTAAAGGTGAATATATTTATTTCATTTAAAACCACTTGAAAACCAGGGTGTTGAAACTTTTAGTGAAGTTATGTTCCATCGACTGGTCCAAGACGTCCAGGGGCCATTTGTTTGTTTAGCTGTGTTATGGCTACATATTATTTTATTTTTTTCAGAGACACACACACACACACACACACCTCTCCTCCACTCCTCTCTGTACCTCAGATCTCCAGTGCCCTGCCCTCTCGCTCTTTATGGCCATGTCTGAAGTTCCCCTACTAGGCGTTATGAGTAGTCCCTGTATCTGTCTGCAGTTGTGCCAAAAATACATGCTCTTGTTGTTCTCTTACAGATTACAGGCTACACATTCATTTTTTAAATTTTTATACACGCACTTCTTTCAATAGTTGTTTTTCATGTTCTTTCCTGTACTTGAATACTTATTAAATTGTAATGTTTTCATAGTCAGTTGTTTATTAATATCTCATTTAGACTTAATCTGCTTATTTCTTCCCTACACCTTTGCAGATCGAAGACAAGATGAAAGTAAAAACACATTCTCTTGCTAATTCGTTTATTTTCCACCTGTATTTTGTCAGGCCAGTGAACATGGTGGTAAACTGTACTATTTGTATGGACCCTAGGTTACCTAGGTTACCATTTCCCTTTGTTATCATACTAACTGTATATCATATAACCTTAATTAGTGCTCCTGCTCACCTGATGTACCATGCCAGGTGTGTATAATACTGACGTTAATGGGAGAGGGAAGGGGTTAAGGTGTGGTCTTTACTCCCAAATGTCACTTAAATATAACTTCCAAATGAAGAGAGACAATGATACATAAAGTCATCTGGGGGGGAAATGCAATTTTATGGACAACGGTGGATGGTTCTAAAAATAACCTTTGTGTTATGGGGCTCTTAAAAGAGCTGTTTCACTCCACAGCATACTGCCATGGGACTTCACCTGCTGGTGATGAGAAGTAGGTGGTCAACATCTCCCTCACCTGGTGTGCCTGCCTGGGGGCGTGGTTGGCACCTGCCCTGGTGACATCAGGTAGGTAACCATTTGGGGTGCCCATCTCCATCCGGAGCGGCTCCTGGAATGACCTCTGCAGGTAGTTGTGGAGAACACGTGGCTTTCACGCAGGCATCGACATTTGAGGGGCTGAGACCAAGCACTCTCCGATACATTCTCCGCCTGGCTGCCAGAATCCCAAAGGCGCATTCAACAACTAACCTTGCCCTGGACAGTCATTTGTTAAAGATCCTTACAGGCTTTGGCAATGGCAGCTGGCATCCAGCGTAGGGCCTCGTGAGTTGGGTCTTAAAGGGAAGGCGTGGGGAACAGGTCCCAGATCTCCAGCCCCAGGGAGTGATGCAGGTGGTGGAATCTCCGGGGTGCCATCCTGAAGTGCCTGGCCAAAGGCAGAGTCCCGGAGGGTCCCGCAATCACTTCCCTTGCCGTAAGCACCAACATCGACAACACGGAAACAGTAGATGACATCTACTATAGCCAAGATTACAACTGAATATGTACGCTTGTAGTTGTAGATTTGCGATCCTGAGCACGGTGGAGCCTGGATTACTACATGTTTTCCGTCAATGGAGCCAAGACATTTGGTGAAATTCCACCTCTCCAGGAACTCGGCAGCGATGGCCCTCCAGTCTTCCTCCTTGGGGACAGGCATGTATTCATCAACCTGACAGTCCCAAATGGCTTGTGTCACAGAGGGGACAGTGCCTATGGTCCTGTAGGAGTCCCCTGTAACCAAGAATCTGAAATATAATTCAAAATAATGATCAATATTGTGTGTAACTGGAATTCCACCCACATATTCTATCTACTCATATAGCTACCTCATTACAGTTTATTATGCTCTACTAATTATATTGTAATACTCATCAACCATCATTAACAATGCCTAACAATGCCTAATTAACAGTACAATTCAGTCTATGACTATATCAATAAACTGTAGCCCAGGCTAACTCTACTCTTAGAAAGTTATCCTGCTGTCCCCATAGGAGATCCCTTTTTGGTTCCAGGTAGTACCCATTTTGGTTCCAAGTAGAAGACTATTGGGTTCCATGTATAACATTTTCCCCAAAGGGTTATACCTGGAACCAAAAATGGTTATCCTATGGGGAAAGCAGAAGGACACTTTTGGAACCTTTTTCTCTAAGTGTGTATGTGAGTCCAATAAGAATGTAATGAATGACTGTAACTGTCTTGAACAACAATGGGTCCTGGAGAAGACTAGTCTACCTTCATCAGGGCAGAAGGCACCTCAACTTTCTTTTCATTTGGTAACATTGCATAATTAAAAAAAGGATTATAAACCAACTTTGGGAAAAGTGTTAGTCCTAATGAACATTCTGTAAAAGTACATCTGATGTCAAGTAGGGAATATTAACTAGAGTGCCCTTTAGCTAGCTAGGTTGAGCATAAAAACAATGTATCAAATATCAATAAATGATGGTATCAAAGGCATTAAAAATATACTAGAATGTAGCTTACCGGAGACAAATCGCCAGGTGCTCAACAGGGCTGATGGACTCCCGGTAGTTGATATCCATCCGGACGATCCTGGCTCCAACCATCTGGAAGAGGTGATCAAACTGGCTTCGGTCCAGACTAAGTAATTTCGGAATTCCTCTCCAAACAGTCGAAGCTCTTGAATTAGATGGTGGAACTCCCATGCCTGCTTTCGGGACTTTAACCATCTCTGGACACACACAGACCTGCGCTATCGGCGGGGCTGGTCCCGGCCCAACAGAGCGATCAAGACCACCTTCCTCAAGGTTGGTCTCATTGTTGAAAGAGTCTACTCTCTGCTATCTTGACTATTTATGCAACGCCGTTCTTCGTTTGTCGAAAGAGAGTCGGACCAAAATGCAGCGTGGTTGTTACTCATGATCTTTAATGAAGGATCGCGATACATGAACATAACTTATACAAATACAAAAACAACAAAACGGAACGTGAAACCTAATTACAGCCTATCTGGTGAAACTACACAGAGACAGGAACAATCACCCACGAAATACAAAGTGAAACCCAGGCTACCTAAATACGGTTCCCCATCAGAGACAACAAGAATCACCTGACCCTGATTGAGAACCGCCTCAGGCAGCCAAGCCTATACTAGACACACCCCTAATCAACCACAATCCCAATGCCTACAAAAACCCCAATACGACAATACAATAAACCCATGTCACACCCTGGCCTGATACTTCCGGGTTGGAGCGAGCGGTCGCATCCGCACTTCGGTCCGCAGGTAGTATAACTTTTCATTACATTTCATTACATTTCATTATAGTACAACGGTTTGATTTGTCTAATCTTAGCAATTTCTTCTTAGCTAGCTACATAGCCGTCTTTGTATCAAAGATAATTGCGTAATTATCGTATTTCGTCGTCCTGACGTAGTCTACACTGCTATCTGCCCAGCAGCTAGCCAGCTAGCAAACGTCCACCGTCTACAGAATAGCAGCACTGTAGAAACTATTACACTCAACTGAACGACGTGATTAGTGTAGTGTTAGCTAGCTACATAGTTGTCTTTGCTGTCTTCGTATCCAAGATAATTGTGTAGTTTAGAGTGTGTAGTCTTAGAGTGATTATCTTAATTTACCGAGGTTAGCTAGCCAGCTATTTGTCATCCTTAACATAGGAGACACTGCTAGCTAGCCAACAGCTAGCCAACGTCTACCGAATAGAACTTCCGCACTCAACAACCCGGTCGCATTCCGCTTCGCTCCACAGGTAGTATCACTTTTTCATTTCATTTCATTACAGTACAATGGTTTGATTTGTTTGATCGTAGCTAGCTACATAGCTAGCTACATAGCCGTCCTTGTATCAAAGATAATTGTGTAGTCTAGAGCGATTTTCTAGGTTAGCTAGCCAGCTATTGTCGTTCTTTTAATGCAACGTAACGTAATCAACACTGCTAGCTAGCCAGCTAGCCCCCGAATAGCAGCACTTTAGAAACTATTACACTCAACGGAACGACTTGATTAGTGTAGTGTCAACAACGCAGCCACTGCCAGCTAGCCTACAAAGTCAACAATGCAGCCACTGCCAGCTAGCCTACTTCAGCAGTACTGTATCATTTTAATCATTTTAGTCAATAAGATTCTTGCTACGTAAGCTTCACTTTCTGAACATTCGAGACGTGTAGTCCACTTGTCATTCCAATCTCCTTTGCATTAGCGTAGCCTCTTCTGTAGCCTGTCAACTATGTGTCTGTCTATCCCTGTTCTCTCCTCTCTGCACAGACCATACAAACGCTCCACACCGCGTGGCCGCGGCCACCCTAATCTGGTGGTCCCAGCGCGCACGACCCACGTGGAGTTCCAGGTCTCCGGTAGCCTCTGGAACTGCTGATCTGCGGCCAACAAGGCAGAGTTCATCTCAGCCTATGCCTCCCTCCAGTCCCTCGACTTCTTGGCACTGACGGAAACATGGATCACCACAGATAACACTGCCACTCCTACTGCTCTCTCTTCGTCCGCCCACGTGTTCTCGCACACCCCGAGAGCTTCTGGTCAGCGGGGTGGTGGCACCGGGATCCTCATCTCTCCCAAGTGGTCATTCTCTCTTTCTCCCCTTACCCATCTGTCTATCGCCTCCTTTGAATTCCATGCTGTCACAGTTACCAGCCCTTTCAAACTTAACATCCTTATCATTTATCGCCCTCCAGGTTCCCTCGGAGAGTTCATCAATGAGCTTGATGCTTTGATAAGCTCCTTTCCTGAGGACGGCTAACTTCTCACAGTTCTGGGCGACTTTAACCTCCCCACGTCTACCTTTGACTCATTCCTCTCTGCCTCCTTCTTTCCACTCCTCTCCTCTTTTGACCTCACCCTCTCACCTTCCCCCCCTACTCACAAGGCAGGCAATCCGCTCGACCTCATCTTTACTAGATGCTGTTCTTCCACTAACCTCATTGCAACTCCCCTCCAAGTCTCTGACCACTACCTTGTATCCTTTTCCCTCTCGCTCTCATCCAACACTTCCCACACTGCCCCTACTCGGATGGTATCGCGCCGTCCCAACCTTCGCTCTCTCTCCCCCGCTACTCTCTCCTCTTCCATCCTATCATCTCTTCCCTCTGCTCAAACCTTCTCCAACCTATCTCCTGATTCTGCCTCCTCAACCCTCCTCTCCTCCCTTTCTGCATCCTTTGACTCTCTATGTCCCCTATCCTCCAGGCCGGCTCGGTCCTCCCCTCCCGCTCAGTGGCTCGAAGACTCATTGCGAGCTCACAGAACAGGGCTCCGGGCAGCCGAGCGGAAATGGAGGAAAACTCGCCTCCCTGCGGACCTGGCATCCTTTCACTCCCTCCTCTCTACATTTTCCTCCTCTGTCTCTGCTGCTAAAGCCACTTTCTACCACTCTAAATTCCAAGCATCTGCCTCTAACCCTAGGAAGCTCTTTGCCACCTTCTCCTCCCTCCTGAATCCTCCTCCCCCTCCCCCCCCTCCTCCCTCTCTGCAGATGACTTCGTCAACCATTTTGAAAAGAAGGTCGACGACATCCGATCCTCGTTTGCTAAGTCAAACGACACCGCTGGTTCTGCTCACACTGCCCTACCCTGTGCTCTGACCTCTTTCTCCCCTCTCTCCAGATGAAATCTCGCGTCTTGTGACGGCCGGCCGCCCAACAACCTGCCCGCTTGACCCTATCCCCTCCTCTCTTCTCCAGACCATTTCCGGAGACCTTCTCCCTTACCTCACCTCGCTCATCAACTCATCCCTGACCGCTGGCTACGTCCCTTCCGTCTTCAAGAGAGCGAGAGTTGCACCCCTTCTGAAAAAACCTACACTCGATCCCTCCGATGTCAACAACTACAGACCAGTATCCCTTCTTTCTTTTCTCTCCAAAACTCTTGAACGTGCCGTCCTTGGCCAGCTCTCCCGCTATCTCTCTCAGAATGACCTTCTTGATCCAAATCAGTCAGGTTTCAAGACTAGTCAATCAACTGAGACTGCTCTTCTCTGTATCACGGAGGCGCTCCGCACTGCTAAAGCTAACTCTCTCTCCTCTGCTCTCATCCTTCTAGACCTATCGGCTGCCTTCGATACTGTGAACCATCAGATCCTCCTCTCCACCCTCTCCGAGTTGAGCATCTCCGGCGCGGCCCACGCTTGGATTGCGTCCTACCTGACAGGTCGCTCCTACCAGGTGGCGTGGCGAGAATCTCTCTCCTCACCACGCGCTCTCACCACTGGTGTCCCCCAGGGCTCTGTTCTAGGCCCTCTCCTATTCTCGCTATACACCAAGTCACTTGGCTCTGTCATAACCTCACATGGTCTCTCCTATCATTGCTATGCAGACGACACACAATTAATCTTCTCCTTTCCCCTTCTGATGACCAGGTGGCGAATCGCATCTCTGCATGTCTGGCAGACATATCAGTGTGGATGACGGATCACCACCTCAAGCTGAACCTCGACAAGACGGAGCTGCTCTTCCTCCCGGGGAAGGACTGCCCGTTCCATGATCTCGCCATCACGGTTGACAACTCCATTGTGTCCTCCTCCCAGAGCGCTAAGAACCTTGGCGTGATCCTGGACAACACCCTGTCGTTCTCAACTAACATCAAGGCGGTGGCCCGTTCCTGTAGGTTCATGCTCTACAACATCCGCAGAGTACGACCCTGCCTCACACAGGAAGCGGCGCAGGTCCTAATCCAGGCACTTGTCATCTCCCGTCTGGATTACTGCAACTCGCTGTTGGCTGGGCTCCCTGCCTGTGCCATTAAACCCCTACAACTCATCCAGAACGCCGCAGCCCGTCTAGTGTTCAACCTTCCCAAGTTCTCTCACGTCACCCCGCTCCTCCGCTCTCTCCACTGGCTTCCAGTTGAAGCTCGCATCCGCTACAAGACCATGGTGCTTGCCTACGGAGCTGTGAGGGGAACGGCACCTCAGTACCTCCAGGCTCTGATCAGGCCCTACACCCAAACAAGGGCACTGCGTTCATCCACCTCTGGCCTGCTCGCCTCCCTACCACTGAGGAAGTACAGTTCCCGCTCAGCCCAGTCAAAACTGTTCGCTGCTCTGGCCCCCAATGGTGGAACAAACCCCTCACGACGCCAGGACCGCGGAGTCAATCACCACCTTCCGGAGACACCTGAAACCCCACCTCTTTAAGGAATACCTAGGATAGGATAAAGTAATCCTTCTCACCCCCCCTTAAAAGATTTAGATGCACTATTGTAAAGTGGCTGTTCCACTCGATGTCATAAGGTGAATGCACCAATTTGTAAGTCGCTCTGGATAAGAGCATCTGCTAAATGACTTAAATGTAATGTAAATGTAATGAACAAATAATTAAAGAAAACACAAAATACTAAGACCAAGACGTGACAATTTATTATTGCATTTCGGTCCAAAACTGCATTGGAGGGAAATTATATTATAATTATATTATAGGCTCTCACAATTCATTTGTGGATGTCACCAAAAAATATAAAAATTGGCAAATAAATGAATAAAAATGTAAAGAAATTTGCAACTAAACAGTTTTTATTATGTAATCCCACATTTTCTTTACAGGATATGTGTGCAACAGAAATTCAACATTCACATTTCGCTACTTTCTGTGAAGTCTATGCATTCAATTTGATGCATACGTTCAATAAATCGAATGTATGCACCACACAGAACGCACTGCAACTGCCTCTGCAACGCAATGCTGCAATGGACTTCTGGTGTATCAAAATGCAATGACACAGTCGGTCTGTTCGAAGCGTGAGGACCTGAAGCGAGGTGACCATCTCTGTCAGCGCCATCGTGTAAGATGACCATTTATCGATTAAAGAGATATACAGTGGGGCAAAACATTATTTAGTCAGCCACCAATTGTATAAGTTCTCCCACTTAAAAAGATGAGAGAGGCCTGTAATTTTCATCATAGGTACACTTCAACTATGACAGACAAAATGAGAGAAAAAAATCCAGAAAATCACATTGTAGGATTTTTAAAATGAAAATCAAATGTAGTTCAATGGATTCATGTATGGAAACAGCCAAATAACCCTTTTATAGGTTCCCTGGTAGCACTTTTTTTCTAAAAGAAACCACATTTATATGGTGGCGGAGATCTTTGTAGGCTATACTCAGCCTTGTCTCAGGATGGTAAGTTGGTGGTTGAAGATATCCCTCTAGTGGTGTGGGGGCTGTGCTTTGGCAAAGTGGGTGGGGTTATATCCTTCCTGTTTGGCCCTGTCCGGGGGTGTCCTCGGATGGGGCCACAGTGTCTCCTAACCCCTCCTGTCTCAGCCTCCAGTATTTCTGCTGCAGTAGTTTGTGTCGGGGGGCTAGGGTCAGTTTGTTATATCTGGAGTACTTCCCCTGTCCTATTCGGTGTCCTGTGTGAATCTAAGTGTGCGTTCTCTAATTCTCTCTTTCTTTCTCTCTCTCGGAGGACCTGAGCCCTAGGACCATGCCCCAGGACTACCTGACATGATGACTCCTTGCTGTCCCCAGTCCACCTGGCCATGCTGCTGCTCCAGTTTCAACTGACCTGAGCCCTAGGACCATGCCCCAGGACTACCTGACATGATGACTCCTTGCTGTTCCCAGTCCACCTGGCCATGCTGCTGCTCCAGTTTCAACTGTTCTGCCTTACTATTATTCGACCATGCTTGTCATTTATGATCATTTGAACATCTTGGCCATGTTCTGTTATAATCTCCACCCGGCACAGCCAGAAGAGGACTGGCCACCCCACATAAGCTCTCTCTAATTCTCCCTTTCTTTCTCTCTCTCGGAGGACCTGAGCCCTAGGACCGTGCCCCAGGACTACCTGACATGATGACTCCTTGCTGTCCCCAGTCCAACTGACTGTGCTGCTGCTCCAGTTTCAACTGTTCTGCCTTATTATTATTCGACCATGCTGGTCATTTATGAACATTTAAACATCTTGGCCATGTTCTGTTATAATCTCCACCCGGCACAGCCAGAAGAGGACTGGCCACCCCACATAGCCTGGTTCCTCTCTAGGTTTCTTCCCAGGTTTTGGCCTTTCTAGGGAGTTTTTCCTAGCCACCGTGCTTCTACACCTGCATTGCTTGCTGTTTGGGGTTTTAGGCTGGGTTTCTGTAGAGCACTTTGAGATATCAGCTGATATACGAAGGGCTATATAAATACAATTTGAAATTTGATTTGAAATATGGCATTTTTCTGTGCAATCAGGACCATCCGATTGTATATTGTTTTAAACCTGTACAACATGTGTAGGTGACTCAAGAGTGCATGTAATGAGTTGTTCGATGACATGAAATTCAGTTCCATTTAACTTATTATAACGCAGCTCCTAATAACTAACCCCGGGTGACCCTTCCTTCAAACACCATACATACATGACCGGGAATCTATTTATTGATGTTAGGTTCTGGTCTTATTTGATTTCAGAAACATTGTATGTGTTTTAATTAATTTACTGGTGCAGTGTCCTCGTTAATTAAGCTCACAAAGCAGCCTAGATGCACTGAGTAATGAGTGACTTGTTATTTTTTTATAAAGCATGATTATGCAAGAGTGGTTTCATCAGTTTTTTACTCATGCTTTGCCTAAGACTTAATTTGTATGCAGCCTCTTACTTGTCTTGCCTCTTACAGAGCAGAGGTCTACATACTGGGTAATACCAAAGCTATGCTTTGAATATTGTTTTCCTCTTCAAGGACCGGGTGCGGCACAACTTCAAGAAAATGAATCAATGCTTTAATCAATGCTTTGGTTATTTCACAAAGGAAGACCAGCGTTGATAAGTTCAAAGGAGAAACTTGTTAGCCGGCCACACGTTGGAGATGCAGTATCATCTTTAGGTTCTCTGTATCTGTTTGGAGGAGTCTGTGCTTCAGGTATTGACATTTTTATGGAGAGTCCTCTGCATTGATTGGTGTACAATGCAAGAGCCCTAAATGCAGAAAATTGTCATAACAAGAGGGGGAATCAAGTTACACAATGGTATAGCCACTGTCCTCACCCACATAGGCCTGCTGTGTCAAAGCGTAAAGAACACAAAGGCCTATTAAACCACTGTGAACAGCTTCAATAAGAAGTTTAATGTGTGTCATTTTGAGTATCATAGTATCCCTTGGGATTAACCTGCCGCCTCCACTATGGACTTGGGCTTAATTATACATATAATAGGTTGTCATAAGGATTTTCTCTGGAACTTGATGATGAGGATTTTCTCTTGCTCCCCATGCCTGCATTTCTAAATTATAGTTTAATGGTGCATTCTCCGATTAGTGTAAAATAATGACTTTCACTTTAGGAAAACCTTCCTGGCATTACCAGTTTGAAAACTCCACGACAGATACATTCAGACTAGATTCATCTGACAATAGCAAGAAAATGTTTCTCGCTGGCAGAGAGTATAACTAAATACCAATGCAAACTGATATTAGAAGACAGTTGCTTGGAGGAGGCTAAAAAGCTTGAGAAAGAGATGTCTTGTTGTCATACTTTAAGATGGAGGTGATGGATGGTGAATGAGCCCATAGAGGGTGATTTGAGGGTGTGTATGGAGAATTAGAGTTAACATAGATTTGAGAGGAGCTTTCCACTGCTTTGATGTTCATTTCTCAACTGTCATTTCTGTCTTAGCAGGTGAATTTCTCAACCTCACAATCTGTAAATGAATGGTTTCAGATCCTTATTCTAATGCAAATTTCAGATTGATTGATTTTATTGTGCTTACTTTTTCATTCATCAAAGTCACTATGCTTTTTGCATTACCTTGGAAACATTATAATAGAGTCCATTAACCTTAAGTGGCTCAGAGTTGAAGAGAAATACATGCTCATCGTTAATATTTTTATCCAATACATTTTCGGTAAAGAAGTTGAAAGCAAACAGAAAAAAACTGCAGTGTACAAACTGCAGATGTTTCTTTAAAAAGAACAATTTAATGTGAAAAGGTTTAATATTAATTTAGTGTTAAGTATTCAGACCCCTTGATTTTTCCCCCATTTTATTGAAAAAAACCTGAAATACCATTCAGAACTCAAGTGCATCCCGTTTCCATTGATCATCCTTGAGATGTTTCGACAACTTGATTGGAGTCCACATGTGGTAAATGCAATTGATTGGACATTATTTGGAAAGGCACAGACCAGTCTATATAAGGTCCCACAGTTGACAGTGCATGTCAGAGAAAAAAACAAGCCACGGAATTGTCCGTAGAGCTCTGAGACAAGATTGTGTCAAGGCACAGATCTGGGGAAGGGTACCAAAACATTTCTGCAGCATTGAAGGTCCCCAAGAACACAGTGGCCTCCATCATTCTTAAATGGAAGAAGTTTTGGAACCACCAAGAACTGAGCAACCGGGGGAGAAGGACCTTGGTCAGGGAGGTGACCAAAAACCCGATGGTCACTCTGACAGAGCTCTGAGTTCCTCTGTGGAGATGGGAAAACCTTTCAAAAGGACAACCATCTCTGTAGCTCTCCACCAATCAGGCCTTTACGGTAGAGTGGCCAAATGGAAGCCACATTTCAGTAAAAGGCACATGACAACCAGCTTGGAGTTTGCCAAAAGTCACCTAAAGACTCTCAGACCATGAAAACAAGATTCTCTGATCTGATGAAACCAAGATTGAACTCTTTGGCCTGAATGCCAAGCGTCACGTCTGGAGGAAACCTGCCACCATCCCTACTGTGAAGCATGGTGGTTGCAGCATCATGCTGTGGGAATGTTTTTCAGAGGCAGGGCCTGGGAGACTAGTCCGGATCGAGGGTAAGATGAACGGAACAAAGAACAGATGGATCCTTGATGAAAACCTGCTCCAGAGCGCTCATGACCTCAGACTGGGGTGAAGGTTCACCTTCCAACAGGGCGACTACCCTAAGCACACAGCTAAGACAATGCAGGAGTGGCTTTGGGACAAGTCTCTGAATGTCCTTGAAACCGAGACTTGAACCCGATTGAACATCTCTGGAGAGAATAGCTGTGCAGCGATGCTCCCCATCCAACCTGACAGAGCTTGAGAGGATCTGCAGAGAAAAATGAGAGAAACTCCCAAAAAACAGGTGTGCCAAGCTTGTAGCCTCATACTGAAGAAGACTCAAGGCTGTAATCACTGCCAAAGGTTCTTCAACAAAGTACTGAGTAAAGGGTCTGAATACTTATGTAAATGTGATATTTAATTGTTTCATATTTAATACATCAGCAACATTTTATTAAAACCTGTTTTAATTATAGGTTATTGTGTGTAGATTAATGAGGGGGGGGAACTATTTAATCACATTTAGAGTAAGTCTGTAATGTAACAAAATGTGGAAAAAGTCAAGGTGTCTCAATACCTTCCAAATGCACTGTATGGGGCAATGCTTTTTATAATAATGACATTACACAGGTCAATGATTTAGTAACCATGTTTGGTTTTTTACTGTGTGTTTGCTCTCCCTATATGCTCGTATGATACAGATCAAATGTGATATTGTGCCACTTTGAGCAATGTAAAATGTACAGACATGTCACAGGACTGCACCCCTCATTTGTAAACAATTCAAACCAACATATCTCTCCATCAAAACATTTTCTAAAAGGACACCAAATGCATTTGTTGATGAAATAAGAAAACCATGAATTTAAGTCATTTTAAAGGGTCTGACAGCTTCAAAACGTATTCCGCTCAGCAACAAGCTTGTGGTGCACCTAGGGTGGAGAGTCAGTTTTAGTACTCTCCACACGTCATCCTGGAGCACAAAAGTCCAGCCGAGCATGAATGCTTAATTTCTGGCCAGTGGGATGCTTCGTCCACAGATATAAACAAGTGCAGGCACTATTGCATGCACACTCACGTGGAGGAAGCATGGTCTGAATTGTTGAACGGAGTGTGGAACTCCCCTGTTAACCCCCGGAGCCAGAATCCGAGCTTACATTCAAAAACGACTCCGAACCTTGAAAATCCGAGTTGTGCATGGGAATTGAAATCAAAACGCCAAGGATATGGACAGAGCTGTCTGCATGTTCTTTCTCATAATCAGTGTCTTCCCGTGCCAGTTGCCTAGTGTATTTGTGGGGACATACAGCAGTTGACTTACTGTGACTAAGGACAACATATACTGTGTGTGTCCTGTTCTCCTAGTTATTTGAAATAAAACATCAGAAAACCACCTAAATAGGAGGTTTAAATCAAATCAAAGTGTATTTGTCACGTGAGCGGAATACAACAAACAGGTGTAGACCTTACAGTGAAATACTTACCTACAGGCTCTAACCAATAGTGCAAAAAAAAGTTTATATATGTGTGTGTGTGTGTGTGTGTGTGTAGGTAAGTAAAGAACTAAAACAACAGTAAAAAGACATTTGAAAATAACAGTAGCAAGGCTATATACAGACACCAGTTAGTCAGGCTTATTGAGGTAGTATGTACATGTAGGTATGGTTAAAGTGACTATGCACTATGCATATATGATGAACAGAGTAGCAGCAGTGTAAAAAGAGGGGTTGGTGGGGGGGGGGACACAATGCAAATAGTCCGGGTAACCATTTGGCTACCTGTTCAGGAGTCTTATGGCTTGGGGGTAAAAACTGTTGAGAAGCCTTTTTGTCCTAGACTTGGCACTCCGGTACCGCTTGCCATGCGGTAGCAGAGAGAACAGTCTATGACTGGGGTGGCAGGGGTCTTTGACCATTTTTAGGGCCTTCTTCTGACACCGCCTGGTGTAGAGGTCCTGGATGGCAGGCAGATTTACCCCAGTGATGTACTGGGCAGTACGCACTACCCTCTGAAGTGCCTTGGGGTCAGAGGCCGAACAATTGTCGTACCAGGCAGTGATGCAATCGGTCAGGATGCTCTTGATGTTGCATCTGTAGAACCTTTTGAGGATCTCAGGACCCATGCCAAATCTTTTTATAGTTTCCTGAGGGGGAATAGGCTTTGTCGTGCCCTCTTCACGACTGTCTTGGTGTGTTTGGAACATTCTAGCTTGTTGTTGATGTGGACACCAATAAACTTTGAAGCTCTCAACCTGCTCCACTACAGCTCCATCGATGAGAATGGGGGCGTGCTCGGTGATCCTTTTCCTGTAGTCCACAATCATCTCCTTAGTCTTGGTTACTTTGAGGGATAGGTTGTTATTCTGGCACCACCTGGCCAGGTCTCTGACCTCCTCCCTATAGGCTGTCTCATCGTTGCTGGTGATCAGACCTACCACTATTGTGTCGTATGCAAACGTAATGATGGTGTTGGAGTCGTGCCTGGCCATGCAGTCGTTGGTTAACAGGGAGTACAGGAGGGGACTGAGCACGCACCCCTGGGGAGCTCCAGTGTTGAGGATCAGCATGGCAGATGTATTACTACCTACCCACACCACCTGGGGGCGGCCCATCAGGAAGTCCAGGATCCAGTTGCAGAGGGAGGTGTTTAGTCCCAGGGTCCTTAGCTTAGTGATGAGCTTTGAGGGTACTATGGTGTTGAACGCTGAGCTGTAGTCAATGAATAGCATTCTCACATAGGTTTTCCTTTTGTCCAGGTGGGAAAGGGCAGTGTGGAGTGCAATAGAGATTGCATCATCTGTGGATCTGTTTGGGCGGTATACAAATTGGAGTGGGTCTAGGGTTTCTGGGATAATGGTGATGATGTGAGCCATTACCAGCCTTTCAAGGCACTTCATGGATATGAACGTGAGTGCTATGGGTCTGTAGTCATTTAGACAGGTTGCCTTTGTGTTCTTGGGCACAGGGAATATGGTGGTTTGCTTGAAACATGTTGGTATTACAAACATGTTGGTATTACAGGGTAGACACCCGCCAGTTGGTCAGCACATGCCCGGAGCATACGTCCTGGTAATCTATCTGGCCCCGCGGCCTTATGTATGTTGACCTGTTTAAAGGTCTTAATCTTGTCGGCTACGGAGAGCGTGATCACACAGTCGTCCGGAACAGCTGATGCTCTCATGCATGCCTCAGTGTTGCTTGCCTCGAAGCGAGCATAGAAGTGATTTAGCTCGTCTGGTAGGCTTGTGTCACTGGGCAGCTCGCGGCTGTGCTTCCCTTTGTAGTCTGTAATAGTTTGCAAGCCCTGCCACATCTGACGAGCGTCGGAACCGGTGTAGTATGATTCAATCTTAGCCCTGTATAGACACTTTGCCTGTTTGATGGTTCGCTGCAGGGCATAGCGGGATTTCTTGTAAGCTCCTGGGTTAGAGTCCCGCACCTTGAAAGCGGCAGCTCTACCCTTTAGCTCAGTGCGAATGTTGCCTGTAATCCATGGCTTCTGGTTGGGGTATGTATGTACAGTCACTGTGGAGACAACGTCCTCGATGCACTTATTGATAAAGCCAGTGACTGATGTGTTGTATTCCTCAATGTCATCGGAAGAATCCCAGAACATGTTCCAATCTGTGATAGCAAAACAGTCCTGTAGTTTATCACTTGCTTCATCTGACCACTTTTTTATAGACCGAGTCACTGGTGCTTCTTGCTTTAATTTTAGCTTGTGAGCAGGATTCAGGAGGATAGAGTTGTGGTCGGATTTACCAAATGGAGGGCGAGGGAGAGCTTTGTACACGTCTCTGTGTGTGGAGTACAGGTGATCTAGAATTGTTTTCCCTCTGGTTGCACATTTAACATGTTGATAGAAATTTGGTAGAACTGATTTAAGTTTCCTTGCATTAAAGTCTCCGGCCACTCGGAGCGCCTTCTCTGGGTGAGTGGTTTCCTGCTTGCTTATTTCCCTATACAGCTGACTGAGTGCAGTCTTAGTGCCAGCATCTGTTTGTGGTGGTAAATAAACAGCCCCAAATTGTATAGCTGAGAACTCTCTAGGCACGTAGTGTGGCCTGCAATTTATCACAAAATACTCTAGAGACTTCCTTAGATTTCGTGCTTCAGCTGTTGTTTACAAATATGCACAGACCCCCCCCCCCCCTTCTTACTGTTCTGTGCTATCCTGCCGGTGCAGCGTATATCCCGCTAGCTGAGTATCCATGTCTTCATTCAGCCATGATTCCGTGAAACATAGGATATTACAGTTTTGATGTCCCGTTGGTAGGATATTCGTGATCGTACCTCGTCTAGTTATTGTCCAATGATTGCACGTTGGTGAGTAATATTGACGGTAACGGCAGCTTTCCTACTCGCCTTCTGCAGGTCCTGACGATGGCATCCGGCTCTTCGTCCTCTTTACCTGCGTCGCCTCCGCTTGCGAATAACTGGGATGTCGTCCCTGCCGGATGTTTGGAGGATATCATGTGAGTCTTGCTTGTTGTTGAACAAATCTTTGTCTAATCCGAGGTGAGTGGTCACTATCCTGATATCCAGAAGCTCTTTTCTGCCGTAAGATGTGGTTGCAGAAACATTATGTACAAAATAAGTTACAAATAATGCAAGAAAAAAATAGCACAATTGGTTGCCATTTCCTCCGGCGCCATTTTGGTTTATGTAGCTGAAGGCTGTCATGTAATGTCTTCTGAATTTTAAGTCTGGCATGCCTAATACCGTTGATCAGTATCCAGCACGCAATGCAGTTGAGGCTGCAAGGACATATGTTTCACTGAATTGTACTGCATGTCGTAGTTTCTAGCACTGAAAGCCTTCTTTAGCAGAAAATATTTTCTTGCCCTCCTCAGGAGAAGGTAATTTACAACCCCCGCCCGATATTTCACATAAAAGCCCAAAATGAATAGTACGATGACAAACTGTTTCTACGACAGCTTCCAGACTGAGAAAGCACTCAGGCCAGAACATTTTCAGTCTGAAAGGAAAGTCATGGTTGATGTATATGAGTCAGTGTATCTAAAACTCCAGTGCCCTTTCAACTCCTTGTCACTCTATGATCTTGTTTTATTGCATAATGATTATCAGTTATCTCCAGGTTCCAGATCTAAATGACCTGTTGTCAATTTGAAATCCCATTTCTGTGAAGAGCAAGGCACCATTTCTGTAGCAGTGCTTTTGTGAAGGTGCAACAGTGAATAGAACTGATTGACGTTATTGTTCTAAAGCTAATATTAGAAGTGCTGTTGTGTGATCCTGAGGCAGCTGCCACTGGTCTGGTTGCGTTCTCCTAGCGTTAGCCCCAGTCTGACAGCATGTAAAGTAGCTGTTTTCATGTTGCGTTGACAACAGTGTGCTGACATCACCCTTTCCTCAGAGACCACATGAAACCCTCTCAAGAAAAATGCATTTCGATCCACACTTATTGGCGTTTCACTGTCCTCAGTCTAACGAAGCCATTGAGGTGACTCACACAATGACAAAGTCACCTTTTTACATGCGACGTCTCATTCGTCTACATTCCCTGTCACATACTTCAAAACAGGGTTTAGGTACCATTCATTGTTTGCTATTTAAGTGGGACTTTCATGTGTTTTGGGATCAAGACCTGAACATGAACGTATACGGAACATGGAACGTTGGAAAGAACAAAAAGTCTAAACTGCTGTGCTAGGAAATAACAATTGTACAATTGTGATACAGTTTATAAATCTAACTATACCTTTGTATTCTCGATAACAAGATTGTTTGTGTTGTCAAAGACTGTTTGTTTAAACCAACTGTTTTACGCATCTAACTCTCTTATTTAATCGTCAGCCATTTTGTCCTAATACAGTGTCAGCTCCGAGTCTCCATGTATTACACTTAACACGGGCTTGTCTCCACACCTTGTAGATGCCTCAAGAAGAAGACTGCATTGGGTATACAGGGAGGAGAGGCTGAAGTTGTGATTATTTATGAAATCTTTCTTGGCGCATTATCTTCACACTATATCTCCTTGGGGTAGATGGAGTGTGTAGGGCAAGCACTTCCACCCGCTAACTCCTAACATGTAACCAGACTTTGTTTTTAGGGGCCGGCTGTTAACAGGGTTGACAATACTCTTTTAAGCCTTCAGATTGAATAATCCCTGAGTCCGCCTCAGCGCAGGCCATGTCATTACAGCTGATGGCTCCAGTATCCTCTGGGAGAGAGAGACAAAATTATAATTTTGTGTGCATTTTTTCCCTGTAGTTTGTAGCTTTGGGAATGTTTTTGCTATGTAACTAATGTTTTCTTTCCATGACAGACTGACCAGGTGAATCCAACTGAACGTTATGATTCCTTATTGATGTGACCTTTTAAATCCAATTCAATCAGTGTAGATTAAGGTGAGGAAACAAGTTCAAAAACATTCTTTAAGCCTTGAGATAATTGAGAAATCGATTGTGTATGTGTGCCATTCATAGGGTGAATGGACAAGACAACATATTTAAGTTCCTTGAACCAGACATGGTAGGAGGTGCCAGGCACACCGTTTTGAGTGTGACAAGAACTGCAACGCTGCAGGGTTTCACACACACACACACACACACAACAGTTTTCTGTGTGTATCAAAAATGGTCCACCACCCAAAGGACATCCAGCCAATTTGACAACTGTGGGAAGCATTGTAGTCAACATGGGCCAGCATCCCCATGGAACCCATTCAACACCTTGTAGAGACCATGCCACGATCAATTGAAGCTGTTCTGAGGGTAAAGGGGAGTGTAATTCAATATTAGTAAGGTGTTCCTAATGTTTTGTACACTCAGGGTAGATTCTTTGTGTAACGTCATCAAAATGTTTAGTATATCAGTAATTCTACCATGCAGTATTTTACTGCACTTATTTTTGATGATCATCAATCTTGCAGTTTAATCTGTGGTTGACTGAATTATATTGCAGGTTGTTTTACTGTTCTGTGATATGCTTCTATTCATGTTTCTTAGTTCATTACAGAGTTAAGATATACATAGCACCTTGAGTATTTTCTCATTCAAGTACTCTGAAAGGACTTGTTGAAGTAGAGGCCTGGGTGTTATATAGCTCAATTTACCCAAAGGCCATTGAGTGGTTGATGGCTGAGGTTATATAATTCATAATGCTATGTTAATTATATGAGTACACAACTTAAGTCAGAAGAAGGTGTCATTTGGTCCATGAGAAGAAGATTTTTGAAATATTTTTAGACATGGGTCCCATTATACCTGTTAAAAATCAAACAATGCATTTTACAGTAAGAACATAATACCAACTGTCAAGCATGGTGTGATGGTTTGGGTGTGTCTTTTAATGGAATGAACCATGAATTATGCTCTGTATCAGAGAATTCTACAGCAGAATGTGAGGCCATTCGCCTGTGAGCTGAAGCTGAAGCGCAGCAAGACAATGATCCAAAACACAAAATCAAGTCTTCATGAAAATGGCTAAAAATAAACAAATTTGAAGTTTTGGAATGGTGTAGTCAAAGTCCAGACCTAATCCCAAGAGATGTTGTGGCAGGATTTGAAACAAGCAGTTTATGCTTGAAACCCCACAAATGTTGCAGAGTTAAAGCAGTTCTGCATGCAAGACTGGGCCAAAATTCCTCCACAGCGATGTAAGAGACTGATCAACAACTACAGGAAGCATTTGGTTGCAGTCGTTGCAGCTAAAGGTGGCGCAACCAGTTATTGAGTGTAAAGGTAAATTACTTTTTCACGCAGGGGATTTGGGTGTTGCTTAACTTTGTTAATTAAATAAATATAATTTGTTTTTGTTATTTGTAAACTCAGGTTCCCTTTATCTAATATTATGTTTTAGTTGAAGATCTGATAACATTCAGGAACAAAAATAAGCAAAAATATAGAAAATCAGAAAGGTGGCACGACACTATGTGGTAAAACTACTTTTCCACGATACTATGTGGTAAAACTACTTTTCCACGATACTATGTGGTAAAACTACTTTTCCATGACACTATGTGGTAAAACTACCTTTCCACGATACTATGTGGTAAAACTACCTTTCCACGATACTATGTGGTAAAACTACTTTTCCATGATACTATGTGGTAAAACTACTTTTCCATGATACTATGTGGTAAAACTACGTTTCCACGATACTATGTGGTAAAACTACTTTTCCATGATACTATGTGGTAAAACTACTTTTCCATGATACTATGTGGTAAAACTACTTTTCCATGATACTATGTGGTAAAACTACCTTTCCACAATACTATGTGGTAAAACTACTTTTCCATGATACTATGTGGTAAAACTACTTTTCCATGATACTATGTGGTAAAACTACCTTTCCAATACTATGTGGTAAAACTACTTTTCCATGATACTATGTGGTAAAACTACCTTTCCACGATACTATGTGGTAAAACTACTTTTCCATGATACTATGTGGTAAAACTACTTTTCCATGATACTATGTGGTAAAACTACCTTTCCACAATACTATGTGGTAAAACTACTTTTCCATGATACTATGTGGTAAAACTACTTTTCCACGATACTATGTGGTAAAACTACCTTTCCACGATACTATGTGGTAAAACTACTTTTCCACGACACTATGTGGTAAAACTACCTTTCCATGATACTATGTGGTAAAACTACTTTTCCATGATACTATGTGGTAAAACTACTTTTCCACGACACTATGTGGTAAAACTACCTTTCCACGACACTATGTGGTAAAACCTCACAACTCTAAAAATAGATGATCAAAAAGGCTGTTTTCTAAACTTTAAGCACATTTTCAATTGACTAAGTATGACACACAAAATCACACAGCCCTTTTTTACCAAACCTAATCTGTGTTTCATCCAGAAATACCTTTCATATAAAGTAATTGGCTTTCACAATGCAATGCTCACAATACTTTTCATATGATTCTCTTCTCATTTGTTTAAATACATTTGACCATCACTTAATGCAACTGCGCGTAATGGTTAATCACTTAACCGTTTGGTAAACCTATAGATTTTGAACTGGTTTGTCTACGATCTATGGATTTTGAGAACTACAGCAAAAAAAGCATGTTTGTAAAGTATAAACATCTAAATGACCTGTACTCGTTACTCGTTACTGCTAATTGATTTCACATAGTGGTAACCACAATTGGTCACCATTTAAAAGGGTGTGTGTGAACACTTGCACTCTTCCACTTGGAGCAGGATAGACAGCAAGGGAGAGGAAGAAATCAAAGAGCTCATGGACAAGGGGCCCGTCACAGAGGTGGGCAAGGGCCTCATTAAAGAGGTCAAAGATGTGAGCATGGGCCCCGTCAAAGAGGTGGACATCAGCGAGAGGGAGGCAGACTGCAGAGAACTGTTGTGTCTCATAAAGTCCAGGCCATCGTCGTTGACCATGTGGTACACACAGGCCGTATCATAGCAGAGGCTGACAGATTAGTTCACCCCAATCTGAAAAGATCAACTGTCCATTAGATCATGAGAATATGTTGCCAAGAAAACCGGTGAGCCTGCAGAATATGCACTATGCTTTGCCGTTACATTTGCAGTAAATTACATATTGTAATGCATGTAAATTCACAAAACATCTTACAGTATGATCTGTTGACAGTATACTCTGTCCTACCCTCATAATTGACAGAAGATGGCTGTGTGGTGACCGACCAGTCGGAGTTGGCCTTTGGTGGAAATGGTGAGGGCCAGGAATGACATACAGCTGTCTGAAATAAAGCAGGCCATTGAGGAGAACGATGACACCTTCGCCATTGAGGCATTCATGAACAGACCAACAATTGCCCGCCTTTTGAAGACCCACCAGGCATCTATGAAACACATGTACCTGGTGCCTTACGAGAGAAACAACGACCGGGTGAAACAACTATATCACTATTTACTGTAATAACTGACCAAAATATATTTGTAGAGGGTGATGGTGCTTGATGCTGCTGTGAACCATGACTTTGTTAATGAAGCGGGCTTCAACCTGGCCAAACCTTGGTGTTGTGGGTAGAACATCAACGGCCAACGGGCGACCGTCCAAGTGCCTGCACAGCGTGGGGAAAACATCTCCATATGCGCAGCTAGCTCTGAAGATGGTGTGGTAGAATGTAGGCTGTTACTTGAATCTTACACACCTCATTGTGTTTCTCAATTCAATTGACCAGGCCTGTCAAGGTGAAGGGGTCACCTATGTCATTGTCTGAGACAATGTCAGGTTCCACCATGCAGAGGTGCTTCAGGCATGGTTTCGGGCCCATCCCCGATTCGTGACCCTATACCTGTCCCCATACTCCTTTTCTCAACCCTATTGACATTTTTTCAGCATGGAGGTGGCAAGTGTATGATCGACATCCCCATATCATCCTCCTTCTGGCCATGGGATGAGGCACGTAACGACATCAATGCAGACCGCTGTCAAGCTTGGAATCGCCATGTCAAAAGGTTTTTCCCGTGGTACATGAACAGTAAAGACATTCATTGTGATGTGGATGAGAATTTATGGTCAACTGCTCAAGACCGGTTTGAAGCAAATGAATGTGTGCTGAACGTTATGTTTTATTTTCATTACTTTCATTTGTTTCATTTAATTTCATTACAGACAGTACACCTATGTTGCAATTATATCTGAAAAATAAAATGTATTTTTTGCATTAATGACTGTAAAGGATTTCTTCATTGATCACACCTTTGATTAAACATTGGATATATATTATGGAAGTGATAGATTGTCTGTCAATGTTGTTGGGTAATGTAAGTGTATTGCCTAATGTGAAAACGGTGTAATTTACAGTACTGTAGCATTATATTTTCAGCACTTCTAAGGATGATTTGAAACACATGTCTTGAATGGTTTGTTATTGGATTAACTGGTACAGTAGTTAAAATGACTAAATATATCATATTGTTGTGTTTACGTGATTAAACCAATGTTCTCATTACATTTCACAAAATTTTATTTTGAATCAATGGTTGTGCGTTGAGAGATGTTTACAATCCAAATGAATGCACATTGACAGGTTGAATGAAAGAGTTTCAAATCAAATCATCAAATCAAATTTTATTTGTCACATACACATGGTTAGCAGATGTTAATGCGAGTGTAGCGAAATGCTTGTGCTTCTAGTTCCGACAATGCAGTGATAACCAACAAGTAATGTAACTAACAATTCCAAAACTACTGTCTTATACACAGTGTAAGGGGATAAGGAACATGTACATAAGGATATATGAATGAGTGATGGTACAGAGCAGCATACAGTAGATGGTATCGAGCACAGTATATACATATGAGATGAGTGTGTAGACAAAGTAAACAAAGTGGCATAGTTAAAGTGGCTAGTGATACATGTGTTACATAAGGATGCAGTCGATGATGTAGAGTACAGTATATACATATGCATATGAGATGAATAATGTAGGGTAAGTAACATTATATAAGGTAGCATTGTTTAAAGTGGCTAGTGATACACACACACACACACACACACACACACACACACACACACACACACACACACACACACACACACACACACACTAAGAGTTGTGGAAATGTACCACATATTTGTGAAACTAGTACCAAAGCCATTAAAAAATGTAAAACTACCCAAAATGATTTAGTCCAATCAACAAAAGCTAAATGTCAGTGGTACTGACGTGTGTGTGTGTGTGTGTGTGTGTGTGTGTGTGTGTGTGTGTGTGTGTGTGTGTGTGTGTGTGTGTGTGTGTGTGTGTGTGTGTGTGTGTGTGTGTGTGTGTGTGTGTGTGTGTGTGTGTGTGCACAAAAGTAGAAAAAGCACGTTGACTCACCCTACTTGAAGAGAAACAACCAATGTCATCCTCTCATGCTGACAAAACGGTCTGCACACTACAAGTGTTACACCCTCATCTGTTTCGCCTGTCTTTGCGCTTGTCTCCACTCCCCACCAGGTGTTTCCCATCTCCCCTCATTATCCCCTGTGTATTTATACCTGCGTTTTCTGTTTGTCTGTTGCCAATTCGCCATGTCAAGTACTAGCGGTGTGTTGCCGTGTTTCCTGTGCTCTAGTTTTTCCCTAGTCTTCCCAGTCCTGACCCTTTCTGCCTGTCCTGACCCTTTCTGCCATCCTGTACCTGCCTGACTCTGATTTGGATTATGATTCTTTGCCTGCCTTGACCGACCGTTTGACCTCTGGCAGTCTCTATGGGGGTGCCACAGGGTTCAATTCTTGGACCGACTCTCTTCTCTGTATACATTAATGAGGTCACTCTTGCTGCTGGTGAATCTCTGATCCACCTCTACGCAGACGACACCATTCTGTATACTTCTGGCCCTTCTTTGGACACTGTGTGAACAACCCTCTAGGCAGGCTTCAATGCCATACAACTATCTTTCCGTGGCCTCCAATTGCTCTTAAATACAAGTAAAACTAAATGCATGCTCTTCAACCGATCGCTACCTGCACCTATCCTACAACGTCACTACTCTGGACGGCTCTGACTTAGAATACGTGTACAACTACAAATACTTAGGTGTCTGGTTAGACTGTAAACTCTCCTTCCAGACCCATATCAAACATCTCCAATCCAAAGTTAAATCTAGAATTGGCTTCCTATTTCGTAACAAAGCATCCTTCACTCATGCTGCCAAACATACCCTTGTAAAACTGACCATCCTACCCATCCTCGAGTTTGGCAATGTCATTTACAAAATAGCCTCCAATACCCTACTCAACAAATTGGATGCAGTCTATCACAGTGCAATCCGTTTTGTCACCAAAGCCCCATATACTACCCACCATTGCAATCTGTACGCTCTCGTTGGCTGGCCCTTTAATCCGCAATTCATACTCGTAATCGCCTAACCCACTGGCTCCATGTCATCTACAAGACCCTGCTAGGTAAAGTCCCCCCTTCTCTCAGCTCGCTGGTCACCATAGCATCTCCCACCTGTAGCACACGCTCCAGCAGGTATATCTCTTTAGTCACCCCCAAAACCAATTCTTTCTTTGGCCGCCTCTCCTTCCAGTTCTCTGTTGCCAATGACTGGAACGAACTACAAAAATCTCTGAAACTGGAAACACTTATCTCCCTCACTAGCTTTAAGCACAAACTGTCAGAGCAGCTCACAGATTACTGCACCTGTACATAGCCCACCTATAATTTAGCCCAAAGAACTACCTCTTTCCCAACTGTATTTATTTATTTATTTATTTTGCTCCTTTGCACCCCATTTTATTTCTACTTTGCACATTCTTCCATTGCAAATCTACCATTCCAGTGTTTTACTTGCTATATTGTAATTACTTTGCCACCATGGCCTTTTTTGCCTTTACCTCCCTTATCTCACTTCATTTGCTCACATCGTGTATAGACTTGTTTATACTGTATTATTGACTGTATGTTTGTTTTACTCCATGTGTAACTCTGTGTCGTTGTTTGTGTCGAACTGCTTTGCTTTATCTTGGCCAGGTCGCAATTGTAAATGAGAACTTGTTCTCAACTTGCCTACCTGGTTAAATAAAGGTGAAATAAAAAATATATATATTTTTAAAAAACTGTACAATTGTGAAACATTTTATAAATCTAACTATACATTTGTAATTGAGATAACAGATTGTTTGTGTTGTCAAAGATTGTTTGCTTAAACCAACTGTTGTATGAGTCCAACTACATTTAATCATCAGCCTGATAAATGTTTCAGAAAAACATTTTGTCCAAAGACAATGTCAGACTTTGTGAGCTCTGAGTCTCTATGTATTACACTTACCACTGGCTTGTCTCCACACCTTGTAGATGCCTCAAGAAGAAGACAGCATTAGGTATACAGGGAGGAGAGGCTGAAGTTGTGACTATTTATGACATCTTTCTTGGCGCATTATCTTCACACTAAATCTCCTTGGGGTAGATGGAGTGTGTAGGGCAAGCACTTCCACCCGCTAACTCCTAACATGTAACCAGACATTGCTTTTAGGGGCCGGCTGTTAACAGGGTTGACAGTACTCTTTTATGGCCTTCAAATTGAATATTCCCAGAGTCCGCCTCAACGCAGGCCATGTCTTTACAGCTGATGTTTCCAGTATCCTCTGAGAGAGAGAGGCACAAGTACTTTTTTATTTGTTATTTTCCCCTGTATTTTATGGCTCTGGCTGTCACGTTCTGACCTTCATTCCTTTGTTTTGTCTTTATTTAGTGTGAGTTAGGGTGGGCAGTCTATGTTAGTTTTTCTATATTTTCTATTTCTGTGTTTGGCCTGCTATGGTTCTCAATCAGCGGCAGCTGTCTATCGTTGTCCCTGATTGAGAACCATATTTAGGTAGCCTGTTTTCCTTTGTGTTTTGTGACAGAATTGAGACAGAATTGTTTCAGTTGTTTCTTTGTTATTTTGTTATTCAGTGTTCAGTTTTGATTATTATAAAAAATCATGAACACTTACCACGCTGCACCTTGGTCCTCACCTTCTTACACCTCTGATCCAATTTGTAAGTCGCTCTGGATAAGAGCGTCTGCTAAATGACTTAAATGTAAATGTAAATGAATGCCGTTACACTGGCTTTCACTGTTTCACGAATGCTTTTCATATGTAGGCAGTACTGTACTTAAAACCGCTTAAGGATAATACCATTTTTTTTCAATGTTTTCGCCTAAAATGACACCCTCATCTAACTGCCTGTAGCTCAGGAGCTGAAGCAAGGATATGCATTTTAAAGGAAACACTTTGAACTTTGTGGAAATGTGAAATGAATGCAGGAGAATATAATAGGTTAGATCTGGTAAAAGATGCATTAAAAAAAATGTTATCTTTGAAATGCAAGAGTAAAGCCATATAATCAGATAGGAGTTTGGGTGCAATTATATATTGACCACCAGATGGCAGCAGTGTGTGTGCAAGGTTTCAGACTTATTCAGTGTAGCATTCTATTACTGCACTATATAATATAATATATATAATAATATAATAATAATATTTGTATCTCGTCTGCCAGGAGTTTTTCCAAATGAGCCGAATTGGTCAATTGATACATTTTCAAGTACATAACTATAGAGAACATTTCAAATAAAAAAATGTACGTTTACACACTCCCAAGATAGTCATACATGATGGATAATTAGCTTCCCTACAGAAAAGACACTAACTTTCACACATCTAGATGGCCAGGCGGGGCCGGTGTGGGGCCAGAGACAGCAGGGGTTCAAATTGTAAAACCCAGTTCCTACATTTGAATATAAAAATTGATTTGATCAAATAAAACTATGCTGCCTTTTATCTCTGGGACACTCGGGATGACAAATCAGAGCAAGATTACTGAATGTAAGTACATTATTTACCTTCAGAGGTGAATATATCAAACCAGTTGCTGTGATAAAAGTGTTTCGTTGTTGTGCACTCTCCTCAAATAATGGCATGGTATTTTTTTAACTGTAATAGCTGCTGTAAATTGGACAGTGCAGTTAGATTAACAGCTGTACTAAAGTTTTTGTCCAGGTTCTGAGAAACGTCGTCACGTTTCAACAGAAAGTATGTAAAGAAAAGCATTTCCTATGGAAATGTAGTAAAACGGTGCTTAAGCATGTGAACAGTTTCAGTTTTATATGCCTGAGGGAAAAATACTTTTTGAATGTCTTTGATGAAAATGAAAACATACATTTACAGTTCCATTTACAATGGTATTACTATAGATTCTAATTGTAACATCACAATGTATATAGCATATTTAGTAAATTTAAACCCACTTACCAGTAATTGTACATACAGTATTTTACTGCACTTATTATTCATCATCAACAATCTTGCAATCAATGTTGAGTTCATGATATAGTCCTGCTACTTATACATTCCTACTACTTTTCCCATTCTAGTGGACTGAAAATACTTGTTAATTAAAGCAGGGGCTAATATAGGTGTTTCTTTCTATCTTAACGTAGAAAAGGTAAGAATTGCAATTGAGTGGCTGATGGCTGAGGCCATACAACTCGTAATGGTATGCCAATTCCACGAGTACACAAAGTTCATGTGAACAATTGCAACATATTATTATATATTGAAATATATTTTTTAACCCCCTAGAGTTGATTGATGCACTTGTGAGTAAAAAATAAACTAATCCCCATAGAAACCTGTCACACCCTGACCATAGAGAGCCCTATGGGTTCTCTATGGTGTTTTTAGGTCAGAGTGTGACTAGGGGGTGTTCTAGTATTGTTATTTCTATGTTGGTGAATTTTGTATGGTTCCCAATTAGAGGCAGCTGATTATCGTTGTCTCTAATTGGGGATCATACTTAAGTTGTCCTTTGTTCCCACCTGCGTTGTGGGATATTGTTTGTGTTAGTGTTTTGTACACTACGGCTTTCACGGTTGTATTATGTTTGTTGTTTTTGTAGTTTCACGTTGTAATAAAGTATGTGGAACTCAACCCACGCTGCACCTTGGTCCGTTCCTATCGACGATCGTGACAGAATATCCCACCACACAAGGACCAAGCAGCGTGCTATCGAGGCAATAGTGAGGTGGACATGGGAGGAAATAATGGGTGGATGCGAGACCTTTCCTTGGCGGGAGTCCTGAAGGAGTATAGGAGTACAGCGATGACACCGGGGTCCGCGGCCACAGAAACTCCAAGATTCTAAAACTCCACAGAAACTTCTGTGTTTTGGGGGGGGGGGGACATGGGGCTGTCGGTCGAGCCGAGGAGAGAGCCAGAGACTGTCGGGGAGTTGATGGAGTTGTTGGAGGAGAGAGAACTGAGAGATATGTTGGCTAGGTGTATTCTGCACGGCATTCGCCCTGAAGAGCGTGTCACCAGTCTGGTGAAACCTGTGCCGGCTCCACGCACCAGGTCTCCAGTGCGTCTCCCCAGACCGGTACGTCCTGTGCCGGCTCCCCGCACTCGCCCTGAAGAGCGTGTCATCAGTCCAGTGCCACCTGTGCCGGCTCCACACACCAGGCGACGGTCAACGGCCTGGAGCCTCCGGCGATGGTCAACGGCCCAGAGCTTCCTGTGCCGGTGCCCAGTCCAGGCACGGCGTCCAGTCCCGCTCCATGGCCGGAGCCTTCCTCGGAGCCGGTGCTCAGTCCAGGCATGGCGTCCCGTCCCGCTCCATGGCCGGAGCCTTCGTCTGCTCCATGGCCGGATCCGCAGGTTGAGTGGAGCCGCCACCGACACTAAGTGCCCACCCTAACCCTCCCCATCCAGGTTCAGATTTTTGCGGTCGGAGTCCACACCTCTGGAGGGGGGGGGACTGTCCCTCGGGGTTAGGGTTAGGTCAGTTTTAGGTCAGGGCGTGACTAGGGTGTTCTAGTATAGTTATTTCTATGTTGGTGTATTTGGTGTGGTTCCCAATTAGAGGCAGCTGATTATTGTTGTCTCTAATTGGGGATCATACTTAAGTTGTCCTTATGTTCCCGCCTGCGTTGTGGGATATTGTTTGTGTTTTTTTTATTGTTTTTGTAGTTTCACGTTGTAAAGTACGTGGAACTCAACCCACGCTGCTTCTTGGTCCGTTCCTATCGACGATCGTTTGTCAGACCAGGAAACTAATATGACCCCTCTATGGAAAGATGAGACTCTCATGAACATGGTGGTGTTCTCCTTGTCACAGAACTCGTCTGAAGGTAAACCGATACCGGTTTTAAAAAATGAATGGATGTACAGTATGTATGGCCAGTCTTAGTCTTGTCCTTCATTGCTATAAAGGTTTTATAAATAAGGTCCGATATGTGTATTTTCATGAAGTGGGCAAAACAAATTAATTTGAAATCTGACAGTTTAAAGAATAGCAGTAGGCAGTGACCTTAAAATAGCTCATGTTCAGCTCTTCTATTGATTCCAGGTTATCTGCACGGAATGTTTAATTGGCTTAACACATTCTATACACAGTCTTTGTTGTATCAAGTACTGAGAAATATACTTTTTACTAGTACCGCTATACAGCTACAACTTTAGTAGATTTGCATATTTTGTATCTGTGGAGGAAGCATCATGTTGACAGCTGTTTGACAGTTTAATATGTTTGTCATTGTGTGCTGCTTTCTACTGTAACTGACACTATTTGTTTTCCCAGAGGAAGACTTCTAGTTCCAATATTCAAATCGTAGGTAGTGCAAACAACAAAGTTATATTCATATATGTATTATACTGTAGGTATAACTATGTATGATTTTTGACTCAAGTGATTATCCATCTGGCGATTCTATTCAGTGTACAAGCAACCATCTTGACGACATTCAAAAGCTGATATTGCTTAGATTTTCTGGACTAGAAGCAGACAGAACTTGTAGGCTAATGTTTTTAGGCTAATTTGAGTTAACTACACAATCAAGTGTTTATTTAGGAAATAATGCAAAACAAGCAACTCTGGGGAGTTAGAGTTAAGAAGATTTTGGAGAGAGATTAAGATTATTTTGCTCATGGCAATGACACACGCTTTATAACGGCAGCCAAAGGATCTGGACTTTGCAGAAGGGTCATACTAGCCAAAATACAAGTTAACATTGTCACGCCTGCTCCCGCTCCCCCTCCCTGGCGCTCAAAGGCGCCAGGCTCCCCAACATTACGCACTCCTGCCACCATCAGTACGCACACCTGCTTTCCCCCGTCACGTGCATCAGCGATTATTGGACTCACCTGGACTCAATCACCTGTGTCATTACCTCCCCTATATCTGGTTGTTTTCCTGTTCCCTGCTTCAGGATTCATGTTCGTGTGTTGCATACCCGGTTCTGACACTGTCTCTGTCCTGTTTGATGTCTGTTCCATATGGAATGTTCTACTCCCAGTACATGCTTCTCTTCGCCAGCGTTAGTCCTTACAAACATATGGAATTGTTTTAAGATGGTCATTCCATGGATCCTTTAGCTATTTGATTTAGAATTTTGAAATATTACCTTTGGTCATTACTGCTATTGCCCATAGAAAATAATTTTGTAGTGTCTGTCCTATATCTAGGAGGTATAAGAAAGCTTAAGGTTTTTCTTTATTGAAAAAAAGATATTTTATACATTGTAGAATAATAGTGAAGACATCAAAACTCTGAAATAACACATATGAATCATGTAGTAATCCAAGTGTTAAAAAAATCTAAATATATTTTATAATTGAGATTCTTCCGTATAGCCACCCTTTGCCTTGATGACTGCTTTGCACACTCTAGGCATTCTCTCAACCAGCTTCATGAGATAGTCATCTGGAATGCATTTCAATTAACAGGTGTGCCTTGTTAAAAGTTAATTGTGGAATTGTTTTCCTTCTTAATGTGTTTGAGCCAATCCGTTGTGTTGTGACAAGGCATGGGTGGTATACAGAATATATCCCTATTTGGTAAAAGTCCATATTATGGCAAGAACAGCTATAATAAGCAAAGAGAAATGACAGTTCATCATTACTTAAAGCATGAAGGTCAGTCAATCGGGAACATTTCAAGAACCTGAACGTTTCTTAAAGTGCAGTCACAAAACCATCTAGCGCTATGATGGAACTGGCTCTCATGAGGACCGCTACAGAACTGTTTTGCAAGCACAGCCTAGAATATGTTCCGGGATTCATACAAGGAGTATATCACCTCAGTCATCGGCTTCATCAATAAGTGCATCGACAATGTTGTCCCCACAGTGACCGTACATACATATCCTAACCAGAAGCCATGGATTACAGTCAACATCCGCATCGAGCTGCCGCTTTCAAGGAGAGGGACACTAATCAGGACGCCTACAAGAAATCCCGCTCTGCCCTCAGACGAACCATCAAACAACCAAAGCATAAATTAAGGACTAAGATTGAATCCTACTATACCGGCTCTGATGCTCGTCGGATGTGGCAGGGCTTGAAAACTATTACGGACCACAAAGGGAAACCCAGACGCGAGCTGCCCAGTGATGCGAGCCTACCAGACGAGCTAAATGCCATTTATGCTCGCTTCGAGGTAAGCAACATGGAAGCATGCACCAGCTGTTCTGGATGACTGCGTGATAATGCTCTCGGTAGCCAATGTGATCAATACCTTTAAACAGGACAACATTCACAAAGCCGCAGGGTCTGATGAATTACCAGGATATGTACTCAAAGCACGCGCAGACCAACTGGCAAGTGTCTTCACTGACATTTTCTCCCTGACTGAGTCTGTAATACCTACATGTTTCAAGCAGAACACCATATTCCCTGTGCCCAAGGAAGCGACGGTAACCTGCCTAAATGATTACCACCCCATAGCACTCACATTGATAGCCATGAAGTGCTTTGAAAGGCTGGTCATGGCTCAGATCAACAGCATCCTCCCGGATACCCTAGACTCACTCCAATTCGCATACCGCCCCAACAGATCCATAGATGACGCAATCTCAATCGCACTCCACACTGCCTTTACACACCTGGACAAAAGGAACACCTATGTGAGAATGCTGTTCATTGACTACAGCTCAGCATTCAACACCATAGTGCCCATGAAAGCTCATCAATAAGCCAGGGACCCTGGGACTAAACGCCTCCCTCTGTAACTGGATCCTGGACTTCCTGACGGGCCGCCCCCAGGTGGTAAGGGTAGCTAACAACACTTCTGCCACGCTGATCCTCAACACTGGGGCCCCTCAGGGGTGTGAAATTAGTCCCATCCTGTACTCCCAGTTCACCCACGACTGTGTGGCCAAACATGACTCCAACACCATCATTAAGTTTGACGACACAACAGTGGTAGGCCTGATCACCGACAATGATGAGACAGGCTATAGGGAGGAGGTGAGAGAGCTGGCAGTGTCGTGCCAGAACAACAACCTCTCCTTCAATGTGGGCAAGACAAAGAAGCTGATCGTGGACTACAGGAAAAGTTGGGAAGAACAGGCTATCATGTTCCAAACACATCAAGACAGTCGTCAAGAGGGTACGACAAAACCTTTTCCCCATCAGGCTAGCGGAACCCCTCGACAACATCCGCTGAAAAGTCATACATTCACAAGTGCAATACACCAAATTAAAGCTTAACGTCTTGTTAATCTACCCATCATGACTGATTTCAAAAAGGCTTTACAGTGAAAGCACACCATATGATTCTGTTAGGTCAGAGCTCTGTCACAAAAAAACATACAGCCATTTTCCAGCCAAAGAGAGGAGTCACAAAAAGCAGAAATAGAGAAAGTGAATCACTAACCTTTGATGATCTTCATCAGATGCACTCATAGGACTTCATGTTATACAATACATGTATGTTTTGTTCTGTAAAGTTCATATTTATATAAAAAAATCTCAGTATACATTGACGCGTTACGTTCAGTAATATTGTGCCTCGAAGACATCCGGAGAATTTGCAGAGAGCCACATTAATTTACAGAAATACTCATCATAAACTTTGAAAAAAGATACAAGTGTTATGCACAGAATTAAAGATATACTTCTCCTTAATGCAACCACTGTGTCAGATTTCAAAAAAGCTTTACTGAAAAAGCACACCATGCAATAATTACATTTACATTTACATTTAAGTCATTTAGCAGACGCTCTTATCCAGAGCGACTTACAAATTGGTGCATTCACCTTATGACATCCAGTGGAACAGCCACTTTACAATAGTGCATCTAAATCTTAAAGGGGGGGTGAGAGGGATTACTTATCCTATCCTAGGTATTCCTTAAAGAGGTGGGGTTTCAGGTGTCTCCAGAAGGTGGTGATTGACTCCGCTGTAATCTGAGTACAGCGCTCAGACCCAAAAACAAGCCATACAGATACCTGCCATGTTGTGGAGTCAGTAAAAGTCAGAAATAGCGTTATAAATATTCACTTACCTTTGATGATCTTCATCAGAGTGCACTCTCAGGAATCCCAGTTACAAAATAATTGTTTGTATTGTTCGATAAAGTCCATTTATGTTCAAATACCTCCTTTTTGTTAGCGTGTTTAGTTAACAAATCCAAACTCACGGGCAAGTCCAGACAAAAGTTCAGACGAAAAGTCCAAAAAGTAATATTACAGTTCGTAGAAACATGTCAAACGATGTATAGAATCAATCTTTAGGATGTTTTTAACATAAATCTTCAATAATGTTTCAACCAGACAATTCCTTTGTCTTTAGAAATGCAATGGAACGCAGGTCGCTCTCACAGCCATGCGCGTGACCAGCTCATGGCCTTCTGCCAGACACCTGATTGAAACAGATCCTATTCTCTCCCCTTTCACAGTAGAAGCCTGAAACAAGGTTCTAAAGACTGTTGACATCTAGTGGAAGCCTTGGGAAGTGCAATATGACCCCATTTACACTGTATATCAGAAAGGCAATGAGTTGAAAAACTACAAACCTCAGATTTCCCACTTCCTGGTTGGAATTTTCTCAGGTTTTTGCCTGCCATATGAGATCTGTTGTACTCACAGACATCATTCAAACAGTTTTAAAAGCTTGTTTTCTATCTACATCTTCTAATAATATGCATATATTAGCTTCTGGGCCTGAGTAGCAGGAAGTTTACTCTGGGCACGCTTTTCACCCGAATGTGAAAATGCTGCCCTCTATCCCAAACAGGTTAAAAGATTTGGCATGGGTTCCCAGATCCTCAAAACGTTATACAGCTGCACCATCGAGAGCATCCTGACCATTTGCATCAACACCTGATATGGCAACTGCTCGGCATCTGACTGTAAGGCGCTACAGATGGTAGTGCGTATGGCCCAGTACATCACTGGGGCCAAGCTCCCTGCAATCCATGACCTACAGTATATAATAAGTGGTGTCAGAGGAAAGCCCATAAAATTGTCAGAGACTCCAGTCACCCAAGTCATGTTTTCTCTGCTACCACATGGCAAGTCTAGGACCAAAAAGCTCCTTAACTGCTTCTACCCCTAAGCCATAAGACTGTTGAACAATTAATCAAACATCCACTGGACTATTACATTGACCCCCCCCCCCCCCCATTTGTTACGTACATTTCTGCTACTGGCTGTTTATTATCTATGCATTGTCTATTCACCCCTACCTACATGTATGTAGCCTTGTTACTGTAATTTTTTGTGTTACTTTTTATACTTTATTTTGTTTGGTAAATATTTCCTTAACTCTTCTTGAACTGCACTGTTGGTTAAGGGCTTGTAAGTAAGCATTTCAATGTAAGGTCTACATTTGTTCTATTCGGCACGTGTGACAAATAAAGTTTGATTTGATTTGACTGCCACAGGAAAGGAAGATTTAGAGTTACCTCTGCTGCAGAGGATAAGTTCATTAGAGTTACCAGACTCAGAAATTGCAGCCCAAATAAATTGCAGCCCAAATAAATGCTTATCAGAGTTCAAGTAACGGATACATCTCAACATCAACTGTTCAGAGGAGACTGTGTGAATCAGGCCTTCACGGTTGAATTGCTGCAAAGAAACCACTACTAAAGGACACCAATAATAATAAGAGACTTGCTTGGGCCAAGCAACACGACTAATGGACATTAAACCGGTAGAAACCTGTCCAAATTAGAGATTTTTGGTTCCAACCACCGTGTCTTTGTGAGTGAACATATGATCTCTGCGTGAGTGGTTCCGACTGTGAAACATGGAAGAGGAGGTGTGATGGTGCTTTGCTGGTGACACACAGTCAGTGATTTATTTCAAATTCAAGGCACACTTAACCAGCAAGGCTACCACAGCATTCTGCAGCGATACACCATCCCATCTGGTTTGCGCTTAGTGGGACTATATTTGTTTTTTAAACAGGACAATGACCCAACACAAGTCCAGGCTGTGTAAGGGCTATTTGACCAAGAAGGAGAGTAATGGAGTGCTGCATCAGATGACCTGGCCTCCACGATCACCCGACCTCAACCAAATTGAGATGGTTTGGGATTAGTTGGGCCGCAGAATGAAGTAAAAGCAGCCAACAAGTGCTCAGCATATGTGGGATCTCCTTCACTGTTGGAAAAGCATTCCAGGTGAAGCTGGTTGAGAGAATGCCAAGAGTGTGCAGTTGTCATCATGGCAAAGGGTGGCTAATTTGACTAATCAAAAATGTCAAATATATTTTGATTGTTTAACACTTTTTTGGTTACTACATAATTCCATATGTGTTATTTCATAGTTTTGATGTCTTCACTATTATTCTACAAAGTATAAAATAATAATTTAAAAAATAAAAACCTGGAATGAGTATGTGTGTCCAAACTTTTGACTGCTACTGTTTTTTGATTTGTGTAACACTTTTTTGGTTGCTACATGATTCCAAACCCTTGAATGAGTAGGTGTGTCCAACCTTTTGACTGATACTGTATATATACACTACCATTCAAAAGTTTGGGGTCACATAAATGTCTCAAAGCTAATTTTTTGTCCATTTAAAATAACATCAAATTGATCAGAAATACAGTGTAAACATAGTTATTGTTGTAAATTACTATTGTACCTGGAATCTGCTTATTTTTTATGGAATATCTACATAGGCATACAGAGGTCCATTATCAGCAACCATCACTCCTGTGATCCAATGGTACGTTGTGTTAGCTAATCCAAGTTTATCTTTTTAAAAGGCTAATTGATTATTAGAAAACCATTTTGTAATTATGTTAGCACAGCTGAAAACTGTTGATCTGATTAAAGAAGCAATAAAATTGGCCTTCTTTAGACTAGTTGAGTATCTGGAGCATCAGCATTTGTGGGTTCGATTACAGGCTCAAAATGGCCAGAAACAAAGAACTTTGTTCTGAAACTCGTCAGTCTATTCTTGTTCTGAGAAATGAAGGCTATTCCATGCGAGAAATTGCCAAAACCTGAAATCTTGTACACCTCCGCACACTACTTCCTTCACAGAACAGCGCAAACTGTCTCTAACTAGAATAGAATGAGGAGTGTGAGGCCCCGGTGCACAACTGAGCAAGAAGACAAGTACATTAGAGTGTCTAGTTTGAGAAACAGGAACAGGTTATTGGGAACATTGCTCCAGTACTGTTGTATTGCGGTGACTGTCTTCACAAGGTTCTAATAATGGCTATTAAAATCCATACAGTGTGTCAAGCCCTTTCTCTTCAATGTTATTTTAAAATATATTGATTAGTCATAGATATCTTATTTATTTAACTAGGCAAGTCAGTTGAGAACAAATTCTTATTTTCAATGACAGCCTAGAAGTTAACTGTGGGTTAACTGCCTGTTCAGGGGCAGAATGACAGATTTGTACCTTGTCAGCTTGGTGGTTTGAACTTGCAACCTTCCAGTTATTAGTCCAACGCTCACACCACTAGGCTACCCTGCCGCAAGGTTGTAGAACAATATACTGTTAAAGATGTACGTATGCAAGATTTCAGACGTCATCTACTGCATGTTTAAGTCTGTCTTCTTTTTCCTGTGAATTTCACTAGGAGGGAATTAGGATTTATAGCAATTTTCCATGGGATCACTGAGAAGGGGTACCATACGTGAGGAAATGAGGAGGCTATAATTGTAGCTGATGTCAAGTGCTCTCCTGTGTACTCTTCAGGAGTATCCTGTGAAAGCTTTTTAATAGGATACTTTACAAGAATCATTACATGTATTAATTGGTTAGTTAAAAGAACCAATTAGAAAGATAAGATAATTCAAACTAGCTGTGTTAATTTCCCCATAGATAATATAACTTTACCTTTACACAATCTTGTTAAATTTCTATTTCTAATTACTTGAAAATAAGATCAGTATGCTTTTACTGCTATCATTTGTCAAACCATTCAGTCAAACCTGTTCAGTACGACTAGTCACTTGAAAAAGCCAAACTGAAGAATTTAGCAGAGATACAGGTACAATAGCACATTCCAGTATATATATCAAACCAACATACACTATTTTTTATGCATCCATGAGTGCATTTTAACCTGAGGAGAATATAAGAGAGCAGGGCCCGGTTTCCCAAAAGCATCTTAAGGCTAAGTTCATAGGATACTATTGTGAACGATGAACTTAGCCTTAAGATGTTTTTGGGAAACCGGGCTCAGAATTCCATTTCTCAGCTAAGCTATATTCTTTACAGGTACGTCTGTCTGTTTGGGTTTCAACAAGTAGAAAAGCCCTACCGAACACAACAGAGATCCAACGCATATCCTCTTGTTTGTCTACTCTCATTGATGGTGGTGGAGTGGACCGCTTGGGATAACGTAGCATTGAATTATTGACCACATATTTCAGGATACAACTTCATATGAAATCATCTTCAGCATTATTCCGTAGACATCCATAAATAATAAACAGTATTGATTTGATACGTGCCAGAACCAAGAGCGGGACAAAGAGACTGTAGGCTACAATGCACATTTTCTAATCAAATTATGATACCGAGAATGTTATGCAATGCACAAGAATGAGGAGTTGTGGGATAAGCACAAGAGAAAAGCTGAAACAAGTTGAGTACTTCAACCCCTCTGCTGCCCCTAGGTTGCATGTGCCGTAGCCTTAGCAGACGTCTTTGGAAAGGTCCCATTAAAAGCTACGCAGACGTGATCTGCACCCGGACTAGACAAAGCCGTGCTCACCATACCACAATCTTGATGATTTGCATTTGTGGCCCAGCAACAAATCTCACACTTAGCATCGCTAATGTGTTTATGGTTACATACTGATGTTCTTTCTTACTGGCTCCTTGGTCATTTATTTACAAGATTGAGGGCCACTGTTTCTGCCACAACTCTGAAGTTCACACAAGCACATGTATAACTAATGCAATATGCCAAACTAAAGCCCCTGAGAGACTCCTACAATGTGATTCCTGGAACGAAAATGTCATTAATGTCCCTTTCTTTATGTATATTTGGCCAATAAATGCTGCATTGCTGTCACTCACAACCTATTTGCTTATACTTATAACATGTCATTTTAATTGCCATTTTTTCTCCCACCAGTGTTTTTCTTGCATTCTCACAACATAGCATTTGGTGATTCATTTTAAGTGGCAGCTCACTCTGGTCAATACTCCAATGGCCAGATGTACAGTGTAAATGTTTACAAAAAATGTTTTACAGTTGGGGATAAATATAGCTTTAACTATTGTCATTGACCTTAAAAAAAAAAAATATATATATATATATATATATAATATCTTACATTATTCAAGATGTGTTAGTGGATAACCTGACAGACTGTAAAATTATAAATGTGATAAATAATTACTGCAGAATGGTGCTGTTATCAAACGTTTATTTTTTTAGACATATCATACCTAACGTGCAGTGGACGTGCTCGTTTTACACTACACATCCATAATACCACATTTAACGTTCATGAACCTTGCTCTGTTGATTTGTCTTCTTAATGCTATAGTAGTATAAAAACACCTTCTGTTTTACCAGTCAGGCAAGGTATGGCTTCATTCCCAGAACCAAAGGGAAACCTTACATTCCCACAACTTCCAAGGAACCAAATGTGCTGGCTGGCTGGTAATGTATCCTTCCACAACGTACAATACAATATTTCTTTGTTCATTTATTTGACAATACTCCCACAGTCATGTATTGCAACAATGCACATGAAATTAGATTCTAAACTCGCCAATACAGTAACACGCTTCCACTGCTGTTTTGTGTTGAGTTTGACAGGTGTGGTTTGTCGAAATAGAGGCACTCAAGATTAATACATGTCCTGTAATCTTGTGTATGTTGAAAATTGTGCACTCGTTGCTTGGATGGCATTCACTTTGCTCCAAGCACTGAATTCCTGTGCTGCTTGTAAAGAATTCAGTGTTCAGATTCCACCAGTGGCAACCAAAAACAGCATCCGCTTCTTCCAAATGGTCTCATACCTCCGTTACCCCCAGCGGTAAAGTGTCTAAGAATGGCATTTGAAAATACGATTTTAATACCAAAGGTGTGTGTGTGGGAAGCATAATACTTTTTTGTTCTATGATTAAACAGTGACATTCTAAAACAGATTCCTGTCGTTAATATCGTATGATTGACATGGTATGTACTGAAAACAAAGGTTTCACAATGACAAACACCTACTTGACTCAGGGTTTAACATTGTCTCCACTGGTATTGTATCCACTAACATGTCATTGTAGGCCTTTATTATACTGTCTGAAGCCTCTCCACCACATTGTTCCATATGTACAGTATGTATACAAGTGTGACTGTTACGGATACAGGTATTCTGTGTGTGTTTCTTTTCTCTCCTTCTCCCCTCCTCACAGGTGGCAATCATCCTTCCCCAATCAGTCAACATGCAGTCATCAATCAGAAGAAACACCTCCTCATTTTCCCTTACCCTATCACATTTCCTTTCCCTTGGAAACCAACCTGGCAATCTTGTTACCACCTACTGTCAAGGTAACATGTATGTGTGGGAACCTCTTTATTGAATTCCACTGTCCAACAGTGTAGAGAAAACAATGGGTGCAATTTGTCAAATTATTACCCATGTTGGTTTCATGGTTCTTGAGCGAGGTTATACATGTCTATGTCCTGGGAAATGTTCTTGTTACTTACAATTTCATGCTAATCACATTAGCGCACATTAGCTCAACCGTCCCCTGGGGGGGACACCGATCCCGTAGAGGATTTATCTTTCTGAGAACGGACGTGAAAATGTAGCCTGCTCTGGGAACGTATATTTTTATTGATGTTCTGAGAACGTTTTAATGTGGTTACTTTAAAGTTTTCCTGGGAGTTTTTTTTTTCATTTATGCAGTAGGCTATTTGGAGGTTTTTGAATGACTTCCTCAATAAATGTTTTAACACTGCGTGCGTATTTTACGTATATTATACCTTTGTGAACTCCAAGCACATATTGGACACATGGAAATTGGTTTCCTTTGGCATTAATCATGCAAATACATTTAATTTTTATTGTAACACAGAGATTTGAACCTGTAATCTTCAGTTCTCTATCCATGGAATTAATCCACTGCATCACCTAGATGGAGCTACATAAATGTGACATGTTTTTTTACTCATACAATGCAGATGATTTTAGTCTATTCAAACAGACCCAAATTCAAAGGAAATAAGCACTCATTAACATCAGCTGAGGCCAATTAATGGGCGCGGCCAACACACCTGAACACACTTACAAAGATAGAGTTTGTATATGTTGTATATGTACAGTTGAAGTCGGAAGTTTACATACACCATAGCCAAATACATTTAAACTCAGTTCTTCACAATTCCTGACATTTAATCCTAGTAAAAATTCCCTGTCTTAGGTCAATTAGGATCACCACTTTATTTGAAGAATGTGAAATGTCAGAATAATAGTAGAGATAATGATTTATTTCAGCTTTTATTTCTTTCATCACATTACCAATGGGTCAGAAGTTTACATACACTCAATTAGTATACGGTAGCATTGCCTTTAAATTGTTTAACTTGGGTCAAATGTTTTGGGAAGCCTTCCACAAGTTTCCAACAATAAGTTGGGTGAATTTTGGCCCATTCCTCCTGACAGAGCTGGTGTAACTGAGTCAGGTTTATAGGCCTCCTTGCTCACACAGGCTTTTTCAGTTCTGCCCACAAATGTTCTATAGGATTGAGGTCAGGGCTTTGTGATGGCCACTCCAATACCTTGACTTTTTTGTCCTTAAGTCCTTTTGCCACAACTTTGGAAGTATGCTTGGGGCCATTGTCCATTTGGAAGACCCTGTGACCAAGCTTTAACTTCCTGACTGATGTCTTGAGAAGTTGCTTCAATACATCCACAAAATGTTCCTACCTCATGATGCTATCTATTTTGTCACGTGCACCAGTCCCTCCTGCAGCAAAGCACCCCCGCACCATGATGCTGCCACCCCGTGCTTCACGGTTGGGATGGTGTTCTTCAGCTTGCAAGCCTTCCCCTTTCCCCTCCAAACATAACGTTGGTCATTATGGCCAAACAGGTCTATTTTTGTTTCATCAGACCAGAGGACATTTCTCCAAAAGGTACGATCTTTGTCCCCATGTGCAGTATCCCCAAACCGTAGTCTGGCTTTTTCATGGCGGGTTTGGAACAGTGGCTTATTTCTTGCTGTGCGGCCTTTCAGGTTATGTCGATATAGGACTCGTTTTACTGTGAATTGAGATACTTTTGTACCCATTTCCTCCATCATCTTCACAAGGTCATTTGCTGTTGTTCTGGGATTGATTTGGACTTTCACACCAAAGTACGTTCATCTCTAGGAGACAGAACGCGTCTCCTTCCTGAGCGGTATGATGGCTGCGTGGTCCCATGGTGTTTATACTTGCGTACTATTGTTTGTAAAGATGAACGTGGTACCTTCATGCGTTTGGGAATTGCTCCCAAGGATGAACCAAACTTGTGGAGGTCTACAATTTTTGTCTGAGGTCTTGGCTGATTTCTTTGTATTTTCTCATGATGTCAAGCAAAGAGGCACTGAGTTTGAAGGTAGGCCTTGAAATACATCCACAGGTACACCTCCAATTGACTCAAATTATGTCAATTAGCCTATCAGAAGCTTCTAAAACCATGGCATAATTTTCTGGAATTTTCCAAGCTGTTTAAAGGCACAGTCATCTTAGTGTATGCAAACTTCTGACCCACTGGAATTGTGATACGGTGAAATAATCTGTCTGTAAACAATTGTTGGAAAATGATTTGTGTCATGCACAAAGTAGATGTCCTAACCGACTTGCCAAAACTGTAGTTTGTTAACAATACATTTGTGGAGTGGTTGAAAATAGTCTTAATGACTCCAACCTAAGTGTATGTAAACTTCTGACTTCAACTGTATATTTTAAGAATGTTTTTAAATAACATTCTTAAAACGTTCTATGAACGCTACTGAAGTTTTCTTGTGTTTATGTAAAGTCTTCTTAACGTTATCGGAAAAATGTAAGAACCTGACTTTAAATAGAACCATGAGGAAGCCTGTATGAAAGTTATGCTGAAGTACTGAAATTCTTACAGAAGAACGTTGTTTCTTAACGTTCTTGGAACAATTTGAGAACATGGCTTTAAAAAGAACCATGAGGAAACATGTAGGAAACTTTATGCTAAAGTACTCAAATATAAAAAAGAAATTGGGGGGGGATCATGTTCCTTAATTTTGCTGTGAATGTTCCCAGAACGCTGTGGGAAAGTTGTATGCAAAATAACCACAGGACAACCATGCTCTCGCCAAGCTCTAAGAAGCATATGGTTCTCAGAACACTGTGTGCTAGCTGGGGAGCCCATCTTCCTTTTTGTCAATGTGCATCATGGCCTCTATAGAAGAGAATAAAATAAAATGACAAGTGCTGGTAGCTTTAATCAATGGCTTGGGACACAAATGTGGTTTAGCTTCCATTCATTAGAGGTAGAAGAAGGAGGCGATTAATTTGTTTCCCCACAGTATATGTTTCACCAGTGGAATTGGGTGGAGGGTGCCAAACCAATAGCCAGAGCTGTTTGTCAGCGTTGGTGTGTACTCCGTGTGATATGGAGACATTGCAGGAAAACAGCAGTCCATCAAAAAATGTATCTTGTCAATCCCCTGTGTATTTTCATATCATGCCTGAAACGGAGGCCTTCTTTGTATGCAGGTGTTGAATGGGATTAGGCCTGCGCAGGTATTCGTCTCCTCTCCAGCAGGGCTTGGGGAATGGAGAAGTGAAGCACTGAGTTGCCATGGTTTCCAGCTCATCTCTGCCTCTCTAACCAGCACTGCTCTATGGGACTTGTGCATCGGCACATCCTGAGCAAGAGACCTGAGGATATCAGAAAATATGTGTTGATACCATGAAGTGAAATGCTGTCGCAAAACATTTTTAAGCATCGATCATGACAGATGTGGTCTTTAACGACAACATAACACTGATCATTTCTTTGTTTCTTTTGTACTCTGAATTAGCAAACAGACACCCATCAAGACATCACCTGTTATCTGATGTGTTAAGAAGACAGGGTGAGAAGGTAAAAATAACAACATTCTCTCCTCTCTAGAGAGAGAGAGAGAGAGAGAGAGTCAATATATTTCAAATGCAATCTTTTGGCTGTAAGTCAGCAAAGATTTGTGCATAATAATAGCATCAAATCAAATGAGAAGCTCTGGGAAATTACTACTCTCATGATGCATAGTTTTATCCCTGTGCCAGTTCTTGGATTCATAAGAGCATCTTAATGTGAACATTAACATTTGAACCCTCTGGGTCATAAAACGATTCTGTGCAGTATGAAGTCATCAAGACATTCAACACTAGGGAGAACCCTGGCTAGGCTTACATTATTGCAGTTATCTCCAGAATGTTGTCTGAAAGGAGGTCAGAATGTAGGAGGTCAGAATTCTGATAGAGGGGCAGTTTGTCCATAATGAGAGGATGGTACCAAAAAAAATGATGGATTTAGGGACCGTTTTAACAATGCAATAACTCCAAGCTTTGCTAAGTCTCACAATTTGCCTGTCATTTCCCTTGTGGTTTTTCGCAAATACACACCAGATGAGCCTTACCGTCTATCAACTCAATGTAGGGAGGAACATAAATTCATAACAATAATATGCTTTACAAGGTCATCCTTTTGAAAAGCAAGATCATTAAGTTTGATCATACACACATGAACAGCATGCATGTCAGAAGGTGAGTGTAGCTGGTGCATGAAGTCAGACGCAAGAAAACAGAATAAATGAGAAACGTACTTTCCTCAAACAAGGCACAAGGTAACAATTACACTTGACCAGTGTAACAGATTATCATATTCAAAATTGCTGTGGTTTTACAAAAAACTGCCTAGTTTTTGGCTAACATTATCAGAACTCTAATAGAGGCAGCATTGACCGAACAATGTTCCTCTCATTTCCTCTCACAGTTGATTTCTAATTTGCTGAATGTAAATTGATTCAGAGAAAATTACTTACCATTCTATTATGATTTCCTGTGAGAAAATATAGCATTTCACATTTTTTGACCAAATGTAATAATAAATACAATTGAACAGGAAAGACAAACAAAAAGTGGGCCTCCACCCCACTCCCACTCCCACCTTCACTTCTCTTTTCCCAACCCCACCCAGACATAAATAAAGAGGCTCTTGACTGAAGAGGAGCTCTGTTGATAGTCTCCAGAGGAGCTACAGGAAACATGTCTTAAACTGTGAGTAGAATTGCTTTCCCATGTCCTCAGTAGCCCTTGTGGAGTTCTTTCTGTTCTCCACTTGCAGGAGAAAAAGAACGTGTAAAATTTTCACTGTTGAGTACACAAAGACAGGCCAGATTTTGCTCCTAAACAAAAGCAAACAATCTTTAAAAGAAAGTATATTGCCTTTATATTTTTCCTTAACATTGGCTGATTTGTCTTGTCATATCTCAGATATGAAGACACTTGGTTTTCCCATGACTCACTTCTGACTTGAGATTAGACAAGGATTGTGCAAATTTCTCCCAGAGATTTTCTCCATATCTAACAATCTTCTGGCAACATTCCCAGAATTAATGTACTTTTATTTTGTTGATGCGTTTATCAATGTCATACCAACCCTGCATTTGCAATAAGATGAGTAACCCATCAGTAAATATATATTTTAGATTGTCATCTATTCATTGAAGAGTTCATTCATTTCCACCATCATTCCAAGTTTTTGGACCCCTTGAACAGTGCGTGACACCATACAGACCAAAATAGTGCCACATAAAGTAACAAGACACACAGGAGACATGCCTCTGTCCACTTCTGAGCCTCTGTATCACATGGAGGGGAAGGACATGAAACCTCTAGCTGATGGAGAGACCACGGTTGGGCTGAGGAGCCAGGCTAAGTGTTTGTGTCCCTGCCATAGCCGAGACGGCAGGGGGAGGCACAAAAGCTTTCTATTTGTTAGTATGGTCTCAAGATGGTTTACAGGGAAGCGCATCCCACCAGTAATGGAATGAATAAAATGATTTATTTAGTACATGCTTCCAGGATATTTGATATGCTTGGCTACGTTTAGCCCATAGCCTCATCATAATGAAACAGCAAGCAGTCAGACTTGCAGCAGAGGCATTTCACTGGAAGAGGAGAGAAACTCTGCGCCCCAGGCTCTGTTAAATGATGCTCCTCGTCCACAGTCACTCCCTCATTTCTCTTCTTGTCAATACCCTTCTGAACGCTTGGTCGGATCTTTGTCTTTTCTCGTTCCTCTGTACAGACAAGGCAACGGCAATGATAAATTAGATTTAGGTATATATTGGATATTTGGGTAGAAATGCATTTGTGTGTCTCCCCTCCACAACGGTATTCATAGTTTTGGGAAATGCGCAGCGTCTGACTGTCATAAGAATATATTGTATTGTTGCCCTGGTGACTTGTTGTGGATACACCTGTAAACCATAGAATGGAATTCTCAAAGCTTGACCTTCTGTCGCTTAACATTTTTTTGTATTCACTGATGCAGTGCAGATTATTGTTGAGATGTAGATGCTGCAAAAGGATAAAAGAAGGTTTAGGGCTGTTTTTCAGATATTCCTTGGCAATTCTCCAGGCTTATTCTTCCCTTGTAAAACATGAATAAATTGGGTCTGTTAGCTGAAACTTATAGATAAGGCATAATTATGGCAATGTTTTAATTAACTGTAATTACTAGCACTGTGTCTAGTTATTTCTCCTAATGCTAACAGAACTGTCCAAGGTCGCTGTTCAATTAAGGAAGGAAATGCTCATCTAAACAATTAAGGACGAAAATAAGGACACATTCCCCTTGAGCAATAGTGAACTTTCTCTGGGTTCATACTGTGTTTCTTTCTTACACAAGTCCCCAAATTCATGTGATGAGGGGGTTTTGTAACATCTAGTAGGAACACATCAATTGCAACGTTTCTACCATTATCATGCTTTTCTTTATTGGCCTTGATCTCAAGACAGTGGGAGGGGCCATATTTGAAGTGGCTCTCTGTTAGTTGTGTTTTTTCCACGGTAATGTAGGAACAGAACCATTTTTGTGCCATTTTAATCTTTCAAGTTTAGTTAAATATTTCTCTGCCACTATAAAAAGTTGTAGTGAATATGAAATGTGCTTTCCCTTGGTTTCGGTTATATATTATACATGAAGAAAAATATCTGTATCTGAGAGCAAACTAAGAAATAATACATACTTTGATCAAATTTTTTTTTTCTGCCCTGATGTTTTTGCAATAATATGTTGTATTCTTTAATTTTAATGTTGTGTTCTCCTTGCACATTACCCACTGGGCACAGACATCAATTCAACGTCTATTCGGGACAACCTAATTTCATTGAAATTACGTGGAAACGACATTGATTCAACCAGTGTTCGTGCCCAGTGGGTAGCTGCAGTGATTAGTTTGATCCATACTGTACTTTAGTTTAGATTTTTTAGCTTTAAAAACGGCAATTTCTCTCCAACCCATGGCAAAATATTTCAGGAAATAAGCTTTAAACCTGCCAAATGTTCTCTCAGACAACAAGAGGAGTCTGAAGTGTGTGTGTGTGTCACGAGGTAGGGGTTTGTTACTACGCCAATAAATGAGAATATCCATACGGACCTTTGCCTACTAGGAAAATTTGTGTGACTGGACATTCTCAAAATTGTATTTGAGTACCACCTGCTGTAAACAGTAGTCCCACTTGAATGAATGGACTTACGAACAGCCAATGTTAATTTGTCAATATCAGATTTTCTCCAGTGACAGCTTGGTAGCGGGACATAGAGCTGTGTGTACCTCAGACTGCCACTTCCATTTCACAGGGTTCACAGAATACATTTTCAAAGTCCTTGCTTTTATTTACTCCATACAGTGGTTGTAAAGGTGGTCAGTAGGTCAGTTGCCCTGTATATTATTTAGTCAGTTAAGAACACATTCTTATTTTCAATGGCAGCCTAGGAACAGTGGGTTAACTGCCTTGTTCAGGGGCCGAATGACAGATTTTTACCTTGTCAGCTCGGGGATTGCGATCTTGCAACCTTCCGAATACTAGTAAAATGCTCTAACCACTAGGCTACCTGCCGTATACATCTATGCCTCCGTAAATCAAGACCTTTGAGTTGGGCTCTGGGATGGTGCTACTGTTGAGAATGTGAGCCTCCTCTCGGGTGGCGCAGTGATTAAGGGCGCTGTACTGCAGCGCCAGCTGTGCCATCAGAGACTCTGGGTTTGCGCCCAGGCTCGGTCGTAACTGACCACGACCGGGAGGTCCGTGGGGCGACGCACAATTGGCCTAGCGTCGTCCGGGTTAGGGAGGGCTTGGCCGGTAGGGATGTCCTTGTCTCATCGCACACCAGCGACTCCTGTGGCGGGCCGGGCGCAGTGCGCGCTAACCAAGGTTGCCAGGTGCAAGGTGTTTCCTCCGACACATTGGTACGGCTGGCTTCCGGGTTGGATGCGCGCTGTGTTAAGCAGTGCGGCTTGGGTTGGGTTGTGTATCGGAGGACGCATGACTTTCAACCTTTGTCTCTCCCGAGCCCTTACGAGAGTTGTAGCGATGTGTGTGTCGGTGTATGTGCGTATCCCACAACTGTTGCGAAGGAGTAAAAGATGTTAGGGACAATAGAGGATGATTCACAACAACTGTTTGCCAATATAATAATTGCTTGTTATAATGTAATTTTGGTAATGGCGTGACTGGTGAGGTAAAAATCCTATGCATAAACTGCCTACATTACTACAAATATGAATAGATGATTATAGACAATAAGAAACAGGATTTATATATATATATATATATAACACAAATCGAGGTGAGGGCAATGGAAATGCATTTGGCAGTTGATCTATTTCTGTTCTGTAAATGGCACTGTGTGCTCTTTTAGAGGGATGGATCCCAGTCTTTTCAGTGCTATGGGATACAGGGGGTCGGGGGTGGTCTGCCGGGCATTGGGATGACAGCCCAACTCGGGATGAGGGCTTTTAGTGGGTGGAATAGTGGGGACCAATTGGAGGTTTATTTAGTAGCAATGCAAATATCATGGTACAGCTATATAGACACTAAATCAACATGTTACTTTTTAATGGTACGTTTACAAACATATATTTTGATAAATAGAATTGAATGTTGTGTCTCATTATAGTAAGTGGTGAAATAAGTATAGCCAGTTATAATTGTAATGGCCTAGCAGATAATAAGAAAAGACGATCAGTATTTACCTGGCTAAAAGAGAAGGAATATAATATCTATTGTTTACAGGAAACCCATTCAACAATTTCAGATTCAGTTTTGTGAAAAAACGACTAGAGGGTCGAAATATATTTCTCCCATGGGCAAAGAAATTCAAAAGGGGTGATGGTTTTAATTAACAGTAATTTTGATACAAATGTGCAAATTGTCCAAAGATCAAGGTAGATGGATTATTTAAAAAAATGTATGGACAATAAACAGATATGGCTAATTAACCTATATGGTCCAAATAATGATGTTCCAAGCTTCTTTGAAAATATATATAATAATTTATCAACTCTACAAGCAAAACTAGACTAATTTTATGGTGGACGATTTTAATACGGTCTTAAATACCTCTATGGACCGGAAAGGAAATCACACTACAAACTATCACCCTCAGGCACTTAAGGAAATCATGAATGTCATGGATATACTGGAATTAGTGGATATGTGGAGACATAGATACCCTGACCTAGTGAGATATACAGTGGGGAGAACAAGTATTTGATAACCTGCAAAATCGGCAGTGTTTCATACTTACAAAGCATGTAGAGGTCTGTAATTTGTATCATAGGTACAGTTCAACTGTGAGAGACGGAATCTAAAACAAAAATACAGAAAATCACAGTGTATGATTTAAGTAATTAATTTGCATTTTATTGAATGACATAAGTATTTGATACATCAGAAAAGCAGAACTTAATATTTGGTACAGAAACCTTTGTAATTACAGATCATACATTTCCTGTAGTTCTTGACCAGGTTTGCACACACTGCAGCAGGGATTTTGGCTCACTCCTCCATACAGACCTTCTCCAGATCCTTCAGGTTTCGGGGCTGTCACTGGGCAATACGGACTTTCAGCTCCCTCCAAAGATTTTCTATTCGGTTCAGGTCTGGACACTGGCTAGGCCACTCCAGGACCTTGAGATGCTTCTTACGGAGCCACCTCTTAGTTGCCCTGGCTGTGCGTTTCGTGTCGTTGTCATGCTGGAAGAGCCAGCCACGACCCATCTTCAATACTCTTACTGAGGGAAGGAGGTTGTTGGCCAAAATCTCACAATACATGGCCCCATCCATCCTCCCCTCAATACGGTGCAGTTGTCCTGTCCCCTTTGCAGAAAAGCATCCCCAAAGAATGATGTTTCGACCTCCATGCTTCACGGTTGGGATGGTGTTGTACTCATCCTTCTATTTCCTCCAAACACAGCGAGTGGAGTTTAGACCAAAAAGCTCTATTTTTGTCTCATTAGGCCACATGATATTCTCCCATTCCTCCTCTGGATCATCCAGTTGATCATTGGCAAACTTCAGATGGGCCTGGACATGCGCTGGCTTGAGCAGGGGGACCTTGCCTGTGCTGCAGGATTTTAATCCATGACGGTGTAGTGTGTTACTAATGGTTTTCTTTGAAACTGTGGTCCCAGCTCTCTTCAGGTCATTGACCAGGTCCTGCCGTGTAGTTCTGGGCTGATCCCTCACCTTCCTCATGATCATTGATGCCCCAAGAGGAGAGATCTTGCATGGAGCCCCAGACCGAGGGTAATTGACCGTATTGTCCTGTAGTCCATCCCAGCCTTGTGCAGGTCTACACCTTTATCCCTGATGTCCTTACACAGCCCTCTGGTTTTGGCCATTGTGGAGTTTGGAGTCTGATTGAGTGAGTGGACAGATGTCTTTTATACAGGTAACGAGTTTAAACAGGTGCAGTTAATACAGATAATGAGTGGAGAACAGGAGGGCTTCTTAAAGAAAAACTAACAGGTCTGTGAGAGCCGGACTCCAATTGGGGGAAGGGTGGTCGAGTTCTCAGGAAATAATAAAGGTATATTCTTTGTATGTATATATGTTGTGGCAAAGAAGGGGGTCGAGTGATAAATGCCAGATATGTGAGAGCAGAACTAATAAACGGGCTCTGCCCGATCACTAAAATGGCCACGTCGATCAGAACTACAGATCACAAAATGGCTGACCGCCAAAACTACAAGTCCCAGAAGCAAGGGGAACCCTCAGAAGGTGGAGATGACCCAAAGATAAAGGGTTAAGAAAAACCAGGAAGAGAGAGAGGGCTGGAAGGATCTATGAACAATAGAGAAAGAGACAATAGAGATTGGCTGGATTTACCATGTATGAGCTGGACTGTTTTGGACTTACCTGTTGGCGTTTGGACCTGGACCTACCGAGAACCCAATTCGTGTACCGAACCCTGCTATCGTTGACCTTGCCTACGGCCTGGGTGGACCAGGACGGAGAAACAAACACAGGTACTGTCCTGTTCGAAAGAACTCTCATTCCTGGGTGATTTGGTGACAGTTTCTCAATTAATTTGTGGCAAACGCTCCTAACCTTGAAGAGGTTTGCCACAATGTGTATATGTATGCATACGTGTCTGAATATGGATGTAACGTTCGTCATTAAGGGTATGTTACGGAGTCTAGTTGATAGGTATTCGACTACCCAGACTGTTTCCTGGACTCCACGTGTAGGGATTTTTACAATGCATAACAAGGCTAGTGAACTTGACATTGGTGTCCATCTTTATTCCTTTATCCAACATATCATACTGAAACATGGTATCAGACGGGGCTCGGGAAAACACACGTTTGTTATTTTTGTAGCTAAGTACAGTATAGGTGTAGTTACGTTCCATATGCGAACACACCATTTCCTACTCACAACGCTGATCAACTCGTTGTTAGCTGGCTAGCTAGCATCCCTACCTACCTCAATGACTGAAGGCAAAGAAATCTCCTATTCCATTGCTATGGCAGCGAACATTCTGCCACCAAATCCCATGGTTCTCACAGGGGACTGGGGGGACAACTTCAGGGATGAATTTGAGGACTATGTGCTGGCAACCGGGCTACATGAGAAACCCAACGAGGTACAAGCGGCAACTCTGAGGAGTTTAATGGGCAGCGAATGCAGGCATATCTACCGGCACAATCTCACCCTCACAGCACGACAACAGTGTGAAGCAAAGGCCATATTGGATATATTGGAGAATTACTTCAAACCCTCCAGAAATGTCATTTACGAGCGGTTCATTTTCGGAAGCTGCAAACAGGAAGAGGGTGAGTCAGTACACAACTTTGTAACCCGTTTGAGAGAGAAATCCGCCGCTTGTGAATACAGAGGATTGAAAGATGAATTGATTCGTGACAAAAATAGTAATCGGAATTGCAGATGAGGACACGCGCCGGTGTCTACTGAGAGAGAGAGGCTTAACATTAGTATCTGCCATCGAAATGTGTCGCACTGTTGAAGTCACTGACATGAGAATGTGAGCAATGGAAATTGAAACCCCACGCTCCGACGTTGATACTGTTCACGCTGTTGCTAGGCAGACATTCAGACAAAACCAATCAAGGCAGAGTAATTCACCACGAACGGTGAACACAGAGAGCCCCGTAGCATGTAAATACTGTGGGAATACACACACACGTGGCAAAGAGCACTGCCCTGCCTACGGAAAACCATGCAGAGCTTGTAGAACTAATAATCACTTTGAAAAAGTGTGTCTCAAAAGCAAAAGGGTGAGTGCAAGATTCACTGTGTTGATGATGTCACTCAATGTTCAGAGCTGAATGAAAGTGAAATTTACATGCATGAATCCATTGGGCCTGTACACTCGAGGGAAGAAATTGTGACACTACGATTACACAACAAGCAACAACAATGTCAACTGGACCCCGGTGCTACATGCAACAAAGACAAAAACATTCTGGCACCTGACACACATCTATTGCCCTTTGAGTACTAGACTAAAGCTGTACTCAGGAGAACTAATGAGCTCTATGGGCACCTTTGAGTCCGAATATGTGTTATTCGGGGACGCAAACACAAGCTGGAGTTTGAGATTGTGAAAACCAGTTAACATCCTCTCCTCTCAGGCTATACATGCGAACGCCTGGGACTGATGCAGTTCACTGTACCAAATGACCTGCACATTGTGGATCATGTCCAGTATGGACCCTTGTCCAAAGAACAACTACTCAGCAGATATGACGATGTATTCAACATGCCCGTTGAATCAGTGCCTGGGGAGGTACACTTTGAAGTGGATGAGAGCATCACTCCAGTCCAGTGTGCTCCTCACAGTGTGCACATTGCAATGAAAGTGGCTGTGAAGGCCCAGCTGGACAAGTATGAGGCCGATGGCCAAATGACATCTGTGACTGAACCAACTGACTGGATCAGCAATATGGTCATAGTGAAAACAGGGGGGGTCTGCATCGACCCAAAGCATCTGAACCAAGCACTGAAACGATCCCACTACATCATGCCGACACTAGAGGATGTCCTCTATAAGCTTCCCAAGGCCAGGATTTTCCCTTTGGTGCATGCCCGAGATGCATTCCTTCAATGTATGCTGGACGAAGAAAGCAGCTTCATGACTACCTTCTGGACCCCCTGGGGTCAGAAACGCTGGCTCAAGCACCCATTTGGTGTCTCAGTGGCACCGGAGGTATACCAACGCAAACAGCACGAGTTACTGGCTGGGCTCAAGGGCATTGAACACATTGCCGATGATGTCCTGATTGTAGGCTGTGGTGACAGACGAAGAAGCAGAACGCGATCAGTTAAGCCGATCAGTTAAGCTTAGTCTTGGCCTAAAGAATCTGCAGTTCAACGTGAAAGACGTCGACTTCCATGGCCACATTCTCTCGGCAAAAGGCCTGAAGCCGGACCCAAACAAGGTCCGAGCGATCGTCGACATGCCAAACCCGTCTGATGCAAAAGGAGTACAGATTCTCATCGGTTTTGCAAACTATCTTGCAAAGTTCATGCCACACCTATCAGTAGTCTGTGAGCCGCTGCGCCGGTCGCTGGACAAAGACACAACATGGCACTGGCTACCTGAGCACGAGGCCGCAGTGCAGGAGATTAAATCTCTGGCTTCATCCATGCCAGTGTTGCGCTACTATGTGGTCATGAAGCCTGTCACAATCCAGAGCGACTCTAGCCAAAGTAAACTTGGATGCTGCCTTATGCAGGAAGGCCAGCCCATTTTGTTTGCCTCGAGAGCTCTCACCCCCACCGACCAACACTATGCACAAATTGAGAAAGTGTGTCTCAGCATAGTCTTCTCTTACCAGCGATTCAATCACTACTTATGGTCGAGAGCTGGTCACCGCTTAAACTGACCAAATCAAATGTATTTACATAGCCCTTCGTACATCAGCTGATATCTCAAAGTGCTGTACAGAAACCCAGCCTGAAACCCCAAATAGCACGCAATGCAGGTGTTGAAGCACATTGGCTAGGAAAAACTCCCTTGAAATGTCATTGTTAGGACGTTGGCTAGGACCACAATATTGCCATATTCAGTAGACTTCTCCTCAACGTAACCAAGAAGCTTCGAAGCATGCTCCTGACTCTGCAAAACTACAGCCTGAAGGTCATTTACAAGCCAGGACCAGAAATCAGCGACACACATCAACGACACACTGAGCAGGGCAACAGCACAATGTACAGGCAGAGGCACTGCCTATCAGCGGCAGGCCATCTGTTCGCTACAACAGGAACAACAAGATGTTCAACAAATCAATCAAGGAGACTCCTTAAACGTCACAGATCACCGCCTAGCCCAGATCAGGCAACACACTGACAAGGACGAACACCTACAGTCACTGAAGTCCATGGCTCTCGCAGGTTGGCCATACCTGAAAGAGGAGACACCTTTCACAGTGAGAGATGAAATCGGTGTGCAAAATGGAGTCTTGTTCAGAGGTCAGAAGATCATTATTCCCAAATCACTACGTCCAGAGATGCATACCCGCATACATTCCAGTCACGTTGGAGGTGACGCATGCTACCGCCAGGCTCGTGAAACATTATACTGGCCAAATATGCAAGCAGAAATGAAATACTTTGTCAGCAACTGTACCACATGCAATGAGTACGCTCATGAACAGCAAAAGGAAACCATGTCACACAAACTACCCACAAGGGCCTGGAAAATCAGCATGGACTTAGTCCTTTTGTCTATGGCTGAATATCTTCTCATCGTTGATCACTACTCTGACTTTGGGGAAATTGAACTTCTCCCTGACTTGTCTGCAGAGTCGGTCATAAAGCGCTGCAAGGCGCAGTTTGCAAGGAAAGGTCAGCCTGACAAGGTAATCACAGACAATGGCCCACAATTCACTGCACAGTTCAAGCGTTTCGCCTCAGAATGGGAGTTTGACCGCGTGACCTCCTCTCCAAGACACCCAAAAGCAAATGACAAGGAAGAAACAGCTGTCAACATTGCAAAAAAACCTGTTAAGCAGGGCCTTGCGCGACAGCAATGACGCATGGAAAGCGATCTTACAGTGGAGGAACACACCCACCGAAAACATGGACAGCAGCCCAGCACAACGCCTTCTGTCCAGACATCTGAAGACTACCATCCCCGTAGCTAACAAGCTACTTGAGCCCTGTGTCATGGTTGGCATCACGGACAAACTGCGTCACAGAAAGCAGCTCGCTAAGTGCTTCTACGACCGGACTGCTCGAGACCTACCAGAGCTGGAGGTGGGTGAAACGATAAGGATGAAACCGCTGCCGGGAGACCGCACAGGACTTTGGAGGCTGGGCACATGCCTGCAGAGAGTTGTACCAAGGTCTTACCTGGTGGATGTTGGTGGCTCCCTCTATCGTCGCAATTGGGTAGATCTGCGCGTAGCAGAGCAGACAAACCAGAACACGCTATACACTCAGATGAGCTGGATCACAGTCCAGGCCTAAGGATAAGGGGTGCAGAATTGAGACATGAGCCAACTGAAGGTGAGGCTTCTACCCCACCAAGCTCTCCAGCTCGTGGCCCTAATCCTACCCCTGTCAGAGCCAATACTCAATCAGAGACAATGAGACAGCTGCCTCTGATTAGGAACCATACTAGGCCAACAAAGAAAAAGAAACATAGATATACAAAAACTAGAGTACCCACCCCTAATCACACCCTGACCTAACCAAAATAAAGAATAAACAGGGGTCTAAGGTCAGGGCAGATAATTACATTGATGGAAGCAACAATCTTTCCACAATATTAAGCTGATCCACCTCTTTAAAAAAAAAATGCTCTTAATTAAAGCGGCAAAATACCAATTTTACATATAAAAAAAATATCATATGCAGTGGTTTTCAATGCAGATATGCTAATCAGGGTTGTGAGTTACAGTACACTATTATTGGCTCAACATGTTAGTATGATCAGTACCTAGATAACATACTGGAGTAGGTAATAGCTGTTTTTGGTGAGAGTGCAAAGCTTGTGATTCCTCTGTTCATTAGGAAAGAAAAACAGGATATACATCAACTTGACACCAAACAGAAGTCTTGCATTCTGGCATAATGAATCACACTCTGGCATAGTTTCACATTTAATGAGAAATCTAAAATTGGTAACAGCTGATCATAAACATGTGTCTTAAATATACATTCTGCATAAGGGTATCATGAATGTCACATTTATAGAAAAATTCTCAACTGATAAATAAAATCTTTACCTTGCAGTTGTACAGACAATGTGAATAAACCTCAGGGTGGGGGCACAGGATTGTGAATGAATGGTAGGATTGTCACGGCAGTCTTCCTGGAAGGAATAAGTGGACCAAAGTGCAGCGTGGTAAGCGTACATTTCTCTTTTTATTTAAAATGTCACCAACAAAACAAAACAAAAAAACAACCTTAAAGCTTACAGGGCTAAGTGCCACTAACAAAGTTAACTACCCACACTGAAAGGAGGGGAAAAAAAAGGCTACCTAAGAATGATTCCCAATCGGAGACAACGATAGACAGCTGTCCCTGATTGAGAACCATACCCGGCCAAAACATAGAAATAAAGAAACATAGAAAACAAAACATAGAATGCCCACCCCACCTCACACCCTGACCTAACCAAATAGAGAAATAAAATGGCTCTCTAAGATCAGGGCGTGACAAGGATATGAATAGTACAATTGGTCAGATAAAGAGTGCTACCTCCAGAAGAGGTAGCAGTAGTTACCAGGTGGAACAACTTATGAAAACTTAAATACTACTATAGAAAACTATAACTTCAGCAATGACAGACAGTGATTGTCCAGGTTATGAAAAAGGCTATTAACCCTCCTGCTGTGTTCCGGTTGAATTGGACCGATTCACAAGTTTTCTCTCTAAAATGTAGTTCATTTAATATGATTGTTATAAGGTTCCATGACTTTGTCCACACAGGGCATCTGAACACACAAAATACATTTAGATGATTTCATGAAACTTTGGGTGTTTTATTTCACTTTTGTGCAGCTGTGGTGTTCCCGGGCAAAAATGACTGGTCATTAGAAATGAATGGGTGAGACTACAATTAATGTAATAAATTGAGTTCAGGCACATACCCATTCATCATATGGACACACTTCCTCTCCCAGACCCCACATGAACGTGTGTTTGAACACACACACGCACGCACGCACGCACCCACCCACACACACACACACACACACACGTCTCACGGCAGGGTAGCCTAGTGGTTAGAGCGTTTGACTAGTAACCGAAAGGTTGCGAGTTCAAATCCCCGAGCTGACAAGGTACAAATCTGTCATTCTGCCCCTGAACAGGCAGTTAACTCACTGTTCCTAGGCCGTTATTGAAAATAAGAATTTGTTCTTAACTGACTTGCCTAGTTAAATAAAGGTAAAATGAAAAAATAAAAACTTCCCTTCTTGGCTTCCATGGTAACCCCCACGGGAACCTTTCCCCAATAGAATTTTTACCCCACGAGAACCACACCTGTTGGCATTCTCACAAACAATCGCAACATTGTTTCAATAATATCTAGAACTTTTTCTCATAGCTCTGGTATATAAAGTTGTTTTAAGGCCTTGCTCACAATTCATTCTGTGTCAGCACAATGACCAAACTATATACTGTATGTGAGGCTCTTGATTCATATATTTGATCGTGACACTGGTGAGGAGGAGAGTCCTTCTTAAACTTTGACACAAAGTAGTCTGTGATAAATAGTACAATGTGTTTCATCTGAGTATTTGTTATTGTCAAAATAATTCATACATTATGCTTGTTTTACTCAAAAATTAGTTGTATGAGCTCAGGTCAATGATGCCTACGTCAATGATGCCTACAGGCCATAAATAGCAAATAGAAGTTCAAAACTTGTAATGTTCACAAGAACTTGAGATTGATAAAAAGATCGGACACAACATTAGGAGATAATATATGTATCAACTATAATGGGGTGGTCATTTTGGACCGGGACCACATAATTAATTACCATGAAACGAACACAACAGGATTGTTAAGAGTGGCTGTACTCAGAGGCCGAAATTATTCACAAATTAAGAAATGTAAATATTTATACTGGTTACAATATCAAGTTTCAGTTGACAACTATATATTAACCTTTCCAATAGGAGAACAGATATACTGTAACTGATACTATATGTCACGTACTGACCTTAGTTCCTTTGTTATGTCTTGGTTTTAGTTTGGTCAGAGCGTGAGTTGGGGTGGGTAGTCTATGTTGTGGTTTTGTGTTTGACCTGGTATGGTTCTCAATCAGAGGCAGGTGTCGTCCGTTGTCTCTGATTGAGAATCATACTTAGGTAGCCTTTTCCCACCTGTGTTTTGTGGGTGATTATTTCCTGTTTTGTGTTTTTTCCCTACGGGACTGTTCGTTTGTCGTTTATTGTTTTGTTCAGTGTTCAGTTATTTAATAAAAAATATGAACACTTACCACACTGTGCTTTGGTCCTCACCTTCTTCCACCAACGGCCGTTACAGAATCCCCCACCAACCAAGGACCAAGCAGCGTGATATCGGGCAGCAACGATTTCTGGACTCCTGGACATGGGAGGAGATTTTGGACGGAGAGGGACCCTGGGCACAGGCTGGGGAATATCGCCGCCCCCGAGAAGAGCTGGAGGCAGCCAAAGCCAAGAGGCAGCATTATGAGGAGCTAGCACGGCAGCGCAACAGGGACGAGAGGCAGCCCCAAACATTTCTTGGGTGGGGCACACGGGGAGTGTGGCTAAGTCAGGTAGGAGACCTGAGCCAACTCCTCGTGCTTACCGTGGAGAGAGGTGGACTGGGCAGGCACTGTGTTATGCTGTGAGGCGCACCGTGTCCCCAGTGTGCAGGCATAGTCCGGTGCACTACACCGCAGCGTTTCGTATCGGCCGGGCTAGAGTGGGCATCGAGCCAGGTGCTGTGAAGCCGGCTCAGCGCATCTGGTCTCCAGTGCGTCTCCTCGGCCCGGGGTATATGGCACCAGCCCTAAGCACGGTGTCCCCGGTTCGCCAGCACAGCCCAGTACGGTCTTCCACCCCGCCGCACTGGCTGGGCTACGGGGAGTATCCAGCCATGAAAGGTTGTGCAGGCTCGGTGCTCGAGACCTCCCGTGCGCCTCCATGGTCTGGTCCATCCGGTACCGCCTCTTGCACACCAGGCCTCCGGTGGCAGCCCCACGCACCAGGCTGTCTCTCCCCGTCTCCTCTCTCCGGGTGCTCCCTCATGTCCATCGCTTCCAGGTGCTCCCGCCTGTCCAGCGCTGCCAGAGTCTCCCGACCTGTCCGGAGCTGCCAGAGTCTCCCGACCTGTCCGGAGCTGCCAGAGTCTCCCGACCTGTCCGGAGCTGCCAGAGTCTCCCGACCTGTCCGGAGCTGCCAGAGTCTCCCGACCTGTCCGGAGCTGCCAGAGTCTCCCGACCTGTCCGGAGCTGCCAGAGTCTCCCGACCTGTCCGGAGCTGCCAGAGTCTCCCGACCTGTCCGGAGCTGCCAGAGTCTCCCGACCTGTCCGGAGCTGCCAGAGTCTCCCGACCTGTCCGGAGCTGCCAGAGTCTCCCGACCTGTCCGGAGCTGCCAGAGTCTCCCGACCTGTCCGGAGCTGCCAGAGTCTCCCGACCTGTCCGGAGCTGCCAGAGTCTCCCGACCTGTCCGGAGCTGCCAGAGTCTCCCGACCTGTCCGGAGCTGCCAGGGATACTGTCACGTTCTGACCGTAGTTCCTTAGTTATGTCTTTGTTTTAGTTTGGTCAGGGTGTGAGTTGGGGTGGGTTTTGTGTTTGGCTTGGTATGGTTCTGAATCAGAGGCAGGTGTCGTTCGTTGTCTCTGATTGAGAATCATACTTAGGTAGCCTTTTCCCACCTGTGTTTTGTGGGTGATTATTTCCTGTTTAGTGTTTTTTCCATTCACCTTACGGGACTGCTCGTTTGTCGTTTATTGTTTTGTTCAGTGTTCAGTTATTTTATAAAAAATATGAACACTTACCACGCTGCGCTTTGGTCCTCACCTTCTCCACACGTGTGTGTGTGTGTGTGTGTGTGTGTGTGTGTGTGTGTGTGTGTGTGTGTGTGTGTGTGTGTGTGTGTGTGTGTGTGTGTGTGTGTGTGTGTGTGTGTGTGTGTGTGTGTGTGTGTGTGTGTGTGTGTGTGTGTGTGTGTGTGTGTGTGTGTGTGTGTGTGTGTGTGTGTGTGTGTGTGTGTGTGTGTGTGTGTGTGTGTGTGTGTGTGTGTGTGTGTGTGTGTGTGTGTGTGTGTGTGTGTGTGTGTGTGTGTGTGTGTGTGTGTGTGTGTGTGTGTGTGTGTGTGTGTGTGTGTGTGTGTGTGTGTGTGTGTGTGTGTGTGTGTGTGTGTGTGTGTGTGTGTGTGTGTGTGTGTGTGTGTGTGTGTGTGTGTGTGTGTGTGTGTGTGTGTGTGTGTGTGTGTGTGTGTGTGTGTGTGTGTGTGTGTGTGTGTGTGTGTGTGTGTGTGTGTGTGTGTGTGTGTGTGTGTGTGTGTGTGTGTGTGTGTGTGTGTGTGTGTGTGTGTGTGTGTGTGTGTGTGTGTGTGTGTGTGTGTGTGTGTGTACACACATACATTTATATATATATATGTGTGTGTATATAGTATATATATATACACACATACATTTATATATATGTCATAGCAGGTCTTTGACATAATACGTGTAGTGAAAATGTATCTAAATTACTTGGAATTAAGAGTCCTAACAAGACAATATCCTGGGGATTAGCTATTGATTTGTTGCAAAATGTAATTAGTACACACTTGTCAGGCATTTCAGGGATTAGAAAATACAGTATGACAGATCCCACTGAATATCAGTGAGTTCTCTGTCTAATTTTTTTTTGGCTACTCAAATACCAATATATATTTTTTTAAACTAAAGAATAACAATGACATGTTGGTGAAACGAGGAACTCAAACGATGGTCTCAAAGTCATGATGCTTCAGGCGTAAATGGCAAACTCACTCAAACAGTACTATGTATCTTGAGAGGATTCCCTAGGAGCAACCTGCTGAAATACTGTCTGTTACATTCGGAAAAGAGGGCAGTAGTCATTGCAGTTAAAGGCCTAAGATTGACTGCTGAGTCATATGAACAAATAAGAAACCTGTTTTGGCAAGTAGCATACAGTCACACAATCTTATGCTCTTTGTCTAGCAGCTCTAGGTGTAGTTAGTGTAGGGGCAGGGCACCTCCAAAGATTCAACATACACCCCCTTTCAACAAATTGTATAGATGTCTCTCTTAGGTCAAATAAACTATAATATTGTAGTTACAGGACAGGTGTCTTATAAGAAAGGATCCCTATCAAATGAAATGTTAAAGAAAATGTCCTGGTGCATTGTGATCATTAATAATCCCATTCCACATAGGAGGTATCTGAGCCCATGAAGAAAGTCCACTCTGTATTATTAGCTGTACAAATCATTACTGCTGCCAAGCGTGCAAAGCAACCAGCCGTGTAAGAGTTTTCTAATGCAAAGTAGTGGACCTGTGTCTGAATTTACTATGCGTACTATCCAGGCTCTAGGATTTCACTGTGCTAAAATGGGTCGAGAGTTGGAATAAAAATATTGTAATATGAAATAATCCATCTGAACACCAAAACAGCGGCTGTCAAACTTCTGTGTGTCTGTCAAATATTTTACTACACGGGTGAGAGACACAGTGTTTATGCTTGGCCACATGGATGGAGCATTTTAGCCAGGGAAATTCAAGTTGCTTGTGTGTGCCAATGGGGGAGCCTCTGGTGCAAATACTGTATATCCCAACATCACTGTACAGAACTAGGAGACACTGCTTTAGCCTTCAAAATGTGCCGTAGAAATGCAGTCATGATTGTGCTTCAGCGGAGGAAAGAGGATTTTGTGTTGCATTAAAAAAATTGAAACAGTTCTTTGTGCAAAGCAGAAGAAAAAAAATAAAGACATTTATTAGGCCATCAACATGACAAATCCAACCACTCCAATTTAGCAACAAAAATGACAAGCAAAAAACAGGCACAAACCAAAATGAACAGAGACAAGACATAGCAGCATTGAGAACAGACCTCAGAGAAGCGAGGCCATGGACTGCCCCTCCCTCCAGATATGCCAATGACAGCCTCAACGTCTCCAAGACTCAGTGAGAGGGAACAAAAATATCTTGGATGGCGACCACAATAAGGGGACGGAGGGGGTAGATCCTGGGCACAGAAAGTGGTTGAGCCACCCTGGAGCTTTCAGCACTGTGTGGAGAGCAACAGACCATGTGCATGAAACTTGGAGAAAACAGAGCATTTGGCAGGAAACGTTACCCTGGGAGCATTTGCTGGACTCAAAATACCTTGGAGGAAAATGGAGGAAGAATCTGGTGGAAAGAAAACGGTGGAGAATTTTCAGGCATGCTGACGTAAGAGAATCTGAAATCAGCATTAAACCAACAGGTTGAACCCAACATCTATTCACAATCTGTTCACAGCTCTCGAAATGAGAGAGTCTCCTCCCCCAACAGTGGGTATCAGTGACCGAGTGGAACAAGCAAATTATGGTATATCACTTATGTCATGTATGAATTATTAGATTGCTGTATTAGAATTGTTATTTATTAGGAATGAAGCCAGCTAGCTTGCCATATAACTGTCCATTTAGAACTAGTGGTGGAAAAAGTATCTGCTGCCTGTGACTGGAACGAATTGCAAAAATCGCTGAAGTTGGAGACTTTTATCTCCCTCACCAACTTCAAACATCAGCTATCTGAGCAGCTAACCGATCGCTGCCGCTGTACATAATCTATTGGTAAATAGCCCACCCATTTTCACCTACCTCATCCCCACAGTTTTTATTTATTTACTTTTCTGCTCTTTTGCACACCAATATCTCTACCTGTACATGACCATCTGATCATTTATCACTCCAGTGTTAATCTGCAATATTGTAATTATTCGCCTACCTCCTCATGCCTTTTGCACACATTGTATATAGACTAACCTTTTTTTCTACTGTGTTATTGACTTGTTAATTGTTTACTCCATGTGTAACTCTGTATTGTCTGTTCACACTGCTATGCTTTATCTTGGCCAGGTCGCAGTTGCAAATGAGAACTTGTTCTCAACTAGCCTACCTGGTTAAATAAAGGTGAAATTAAAAAAATTAAAAATCCAATTATCGTACTTGAGTACCTTAATAGCAAATGACACATATAAAAGTGAAAGTCACCCAGTAAAATACTACTTGAGTAAAAGTCTAAAAGTATTTGGTTTTACATATACTTAATTATCAAAAGTAAATGTAATTGCCTCCCGGGTGGCGCAGTGGTAAAGGGCGCTGTACTGCAGTGCCAGCTGTGCCACCAGAGAATCTGGGTTTGCGCCCAGGTACTGTCGTAACCGGCCGTGACCGGGAGGTATGTGGGGCGAAGCACAATTGGCCTAGTGTTGTCTGGATTAGGGATCGTGCACCAGCGACTCCTGTGGCGGGCCGGGCGCAGTGCGCGCTAACCAAGGTTACCAGGTGCATGGTGTTTCCTCTGACACATTGGTGTGGCTGGCTTCCAGGTTGGATGCGCACTGTGTTAAGAAGCAGTGTGGCTTGGTTGGGTTGTGTATCGGAAGACGCATGACTGTCAACCATCATCTCTCCTGAGCCCCGTACGGGAGTTGTAGTGATGAGACAAGATAGTAGCTACTAAAAAAACAATTGGATATCATGAAATTGGGGAGAAAAAGGGGTAAAATTTATAAAAAAAATGTTATTGGTCAAATATACTTATCTATCAAAAGTAAAAGTATATATCATTTAAAATTCCTCATCCTAAGCAAACCAGACGGCACCATTTTCTTGTTTTTTATTTACGGATAGCCAGAGGCATGCTCAAACACTCAGAAATTATTTACAAATGAAGCATGTGTTTAGTGAGTACGCCAGATTAGAGGCAGTAGGGATGAAAAAATCTTCTGATCTGCTCTTGAGCAAGGCAGTTAAACAACAACTGAGGGGTTGGGTTAAATGTGGAAAGACACATTTCAGTTGAATGCATTCAGTTGTGCAACTGACTAGGTATCCACTTTGCACTTGAATTTCAACATAAATGGATAGTTTGGGATTTTGTCAATGAAGCCCTTTACAGTATCTACTTCCCCAGAGTCAGATGAACTTGTAGATACCATTTGTATGTCTATGTGTCTAATATGAAGAAAGGTATGCACAAGTCCATCTGCCTCTGGGGAAGTGGATTTAATTGCCAAAAACAGAAAACACAGGGAAATATTAATTAGAATGTACCAGATATTATCTATATTAATGAATATGCCTGACTGAAGTAGTTTTTAATGAGTCACCTTCCTAACCTGGTGGAGGAATGCATTCAGAAAGAAAACATTTCTAATGCACAAACACAAACCAAGACGAACAGAGCAAGAGAGAAATTCAAATTGTTCATGCATGACACCTGACTTCTGCTGTTCTATCAAAGCCATCATCTGCTATATGCGTTTTGGTTTTTTTCATTTTGAAACTGTGGTTGCCTTACTTTCATATTTGGTGTTTTGTCAATTGATGTCAGAGAAGGCCGCTTGTCTGAAAATAAGTTGTGCAAATGAGAGAAGACCACACATTGATACAGGGGCACTACAGTTGAAGCAATAAAGCCTCAGTGACAAATAGATGGATCAATTTCTACCGGCTTGTTGTGCTCTGCTGACATTCAGTAGCACGAGGCCTTGATGGAAGGGAGAATTAGAGTAAATTATCACGCACTGACTCTTGTTTCTCCCCTAAAGATGGTAATCTACTGTAAATCAATAGGCCCCATACCATCTGCATGCCTGCCCGCTGACACGGCTTAATTACCAGCTAGTCTGTGCCTTAAATCACACCAATGAGATCAAATAAATAACGACCAGTTAAAGTGCAGCTGTCCAAGTGCTTCCGTCAAAATCGGCAAGCGCAAATAAACTGCACATTTATGGAAATGCAACAGTCTCAGGAGGAACGTCCTGCATTTTGGGTGACAAATTGAAAGAGGGGGAATACCCAGGAACCTTCTGCCTCACTGCTAAGTGAGACAGTTAATATCTACAGAGTCCCGGGTCGCTTAACTCTAACTGAAATGCCGGCCACTTTTCTTCTCCCACCTACCTCTGTTTTTTAGTTTCATTTGGAGTACATTGATGGTAGCAATTATGACAGAACTTTATTTGCTATTCCTCTGCAGGCGGGTAGCTTACAGTCCTCAGGCAAGGAAAGGAATCGGTATGAAAGGGGGGATATATGCTCTGTTACATAGATGCCTGAATATCATAGAGTCCTGGCTGTGAAAAAGTCTAAATAGAGAGAGAACCACCTGATGAGTAGATTTCCGCTTCTTCTTCCTCCTCCTCCTCCTCCTCCTCCTACATAGTCTGGTGTGTATTTGTGGTGATTAGACTGCATTTACTGCAAAACTCTAAGATCACATTTGCTGCTCTTGAGAACCCGTTGACAACATGATTTAGCTTAGTTGGTGCAATGGATCCTGAGCTTGAAGTTTTTCAACTGGGCTGCAAACTCAATTTGCAGAACTACATTGATTCCCCCCCCCCTCCTTTCACACATTGCAAAATGATTTGTGAGGACTTCCATCCCTATTAAAAGTGGGTCAGATATTGTTCTTCAAGTTGCTGCAGCATGTTTCTGCAGCTGAGGGGTTTATTGTGTCATTGTGGTATTTTACGCTAAACTCTCCTGTGCTGGTTTGCGCAAAACATGTTCTGCTGAGGTAGGTACTGCTCCTGTAATAAAACATTGTTTCACCTTGTTTGCAACTGGCTGTCCAAAAGACATGACACACTGCAGCTGGCTCTGAATTGGCCTCAGCAATCCACATTATTTACTAAACACTACTAAACCAGTAGGGTCAAGAAATACATACAATGGTGTAAAGTAAAATACTTTAAAGTTCTACTTAAGTAATATTGGGGGGGTATCTGTACTTGACTTTACAATTTTATATTTTTGACAATGTTTACTTTTACTCCACTACATTTTCCCTGACACCAAAAAGCACACATTTACATTTCGAATGCTTAGGCATGACAGAATTATTGTCCAATTCACGCACCTATTAATATAACACGTTGTCATCCCTACTGCCTCTGATCTGGCAGACTCACAAACACAAATACTGCATTTGTAAATTATGTCTGAGTGTTGGAGTGTGCCCGTCAGTCGAAAAAAAGAAGGAAAAAGAAAAAGAATAAGAAAGGAGTGCCCTCTGGTTTGCTTAATATAAGGAATTTGATGTATAACATTTACTTTTTACTTTTACTCAAGTATGACAATCAAGTACTTTTACCAGCACTGTACTTAAGTACATTTTAAAACTAGAGACTTTTAGACTTTTACTCAAGTAGTATTTTATTCTGTTACTTTTACTTGAGTAATTTTCTGTTAAGGTATCTTCACTTTTACTCAAGTACGACAATGTAATACTGTTTGCACCACTGTACTTAAGTACATTTAAAACTAAATACTTTTAGACTTCTACTCAAGTAGCATTTTACATTTACATTTACATTTACATTTAAGTCATTTAGCAGACGCTCTTATCCAGAGCGACTTACAAATTGGTGCATTCACCTTATAACATCCAGTGGAACAGTCACTTTACAATAGTGCATCTAAATCTTAAAGGGGGGGTGAGAGGGATTACTTATCCTATCCTAGGTATTCCTTGAAGAGGTGGGGTTTCAGGTGTCTCCGGAAGGTGGTGATTGACTCCGCTGTCCTGGCGTCGTGAGGGAGTTTGTTCCACCATTGGGGGGCCAGAGCAGCGAACAGTTTTGACTGGGCTGAGCGGGAGCTGTACTTCCTCAGTGGTAGGGAGGCGAGCAGGCCAGATGTGGATGAACGCAGTGCCCTTGTTTGGGTGTAGGGCCTGATCAGAGCCTGGAGGTACTGAGGTGCCGTTCCCCTCACAGCTCTGTAGGCAAGCACCATGGTCTTGTAGCGGATGCGAGCTTCAACTGGAAGCCAGTGGAGAGAACGGAGGAGCGGGGTGACGTGAGAGAACTTGGGAAGGTTGAACACCAGACGGGCTGCGGCGTTCTGGATGAGTTGAAGGGGTTTAATGGCACAGGCAGGGAGCCCAGCCAACAGCGAGTTGCAGTAATCCAGACGTGAGATGACAAGTGCCTGGATTAGGACCTGCGCCGCTTCCTGTGTGAGGCAGGGTCGTACTCTGCGGATGTTGTAGAGCAGGGGTCCCCAAACTTTTTCCTGTGAGGGCCACATAACTTTTCCCTTCTCTGATGGGGGGCCGGTGTCAGTTTGTAACAAAAAAAGTGTGACGATCGTAGGGGAGCTTAAAAAATTTATTGTTTTCCAGAAAGCCACACATAACCAAATAACCCTTTCCAGGTTCTTTACAGAAAAAAAGTCAGGAAACAAATAATAACACTATTAATGAAATAAATAATAACTAAATAACCCTCTCTGAGTTCTTCACAAAAAAAACAGGAAATAAATAATAACTAAATAACTCTCTCTGGGTTCTTCATAGAAAAAAAAGCCATGGAACATTAACTTTCTGTCGTGCCATGCACAATCTTAACAGATAAAAGTTCAGCTCAGTTGTCAGAGCAGAATCTCTCTGACACATATGAGCAGTCTCTTAAAGTTCTTGTGTTCCTTCCTTATAATCCTTTTGTAGGTTCCAGTAGGCTTGTAGACACCGCTGTTTGCAGCTCTCTCTCATCAACTTCCCTGTGAAAACCACAAAAGAAGCAGGTTGAGAAACTGAACTAAGTGATACAGCACCTACACAGCACAATACATTTCACTACCAGTATGGTTGTAAAGATGGATTTTATCCCAGTAGATTTTATTATGATTATATTTGTTTATGCTCAGAATGACTCATTCAAGTCAGAAAAGTGAGCTTACCTATGTATGTTCATCAGTGTGAACTGTGGGCCTGCATCTGGCTGGTGAGAAGTTGAATATCAGGTTCCATTCTAGTTACAGCCAGTCTCAAGCACTGATGCAAATGTTTATCTGTCAATCTTGATCTCATCGGGGTTTTCAGCAGTTTCATGCGAGAAAAGGTTTTCTCGCAGATATACGTGCTGCCAAAAACTGTGGACATTTTCATTGCGTGTTTTTTGATGTTTGGATATGTGTCGTTTGGGAGGGCGGCATAGAAGTCAATGAGACTGTTGGGCTTGAATGCGTCTTTCAGAACATCACAGTTCTGTAACTCAGCCAACTCAAACTGATATGAAGGCTGGGCTTCATCAATGTCGGCAACAAAGGGGCTCTGAAAAAGAAGGATTTCTTTTGCATGAACATGTAGTTCACTGAATCGCACACCGAACTCCGCCTTCAGCATTTCCAGTGCTTCCACTCACTTTTCAGCTGGGAACGGGACCGCTGGGTTCTCTGTCGACAGGTTTTGGGTAGCAGGAAGATGGACGAAGTTGCGCTTTTTCACTTGTTCCAAAAGCAGCGCTAATTTCACCTCAAATGCTTTTATGTGTGAATACATGTCGCAAATGAGTTTCCCCTCGCCTTGTAGCTGCAAGTTAAGGCTGTTAAGTATTTCTGTCACATCTGTTAAAAATGCGAGGTGCCATTTCCATTCTGGGTCGATCAGCTCTGGGACCGTTTTGTCTTTTAAATGAAGAAATGCGTTAATTTCGGGTAGCAGCTCGTAAAAACGCCTCAAAACTCTGCCCCGGCTCAGCCATCGGACCTCTGTGTAGTACAGCACATCTCCGTGCGTAGACTCCAGTTCAGACAGGAATTCTTGGAACTGCCTGTGTTTAAGTCCCTTTGCTCTGATGAAGTTTATGCACGACACCACAACCTTCATTACAGAATCCCACGTCAACACTTTGCAGCACAGTGCTTGCTGGTGAATTAGGCAGTGGACTCGTAGCGGGGCGGTGAGACCCCTTTTTTCCAACTCCCGGTTCATGCGTCCTATTAGACAGCGAGTTTCGCCCACCATGCTAGGAGCCCCGTCAGTCGTGATGCTAGCTAGCTTTGACCAGTCCAGGTCCAACTTCTCCATGGTTTGGCACACTTTGTCAAAAATATCCTCTCCCGTTGTAGTCCCTTTGAGACTTTGGAGGGCTGCCAGCTCCTCGCATATCTCAAAGTTTGCGCTAACTCCACGAATAAAAATGAGCAGTTGCGCTGTGTCTTGCACGTCCGTGCTCTCATCCAGTGCTAATGAAAAAAAGTCTAATTCTTTCGTCTTCTGCTGCAGCTGGGCATATACATTACTCCCGATTTCTTCAACGCGTCTGGTGATTGTACTCGCCGACAGACTTACGGCATTAAATGCATCTTTCTTCTCGGGACACACCTCCTCCGTGACAGCATCCATACATTTCTTAACAAACTCTCCGTCAGTGAAAGGCTTACCGCTTCTTGCTATCAGTTTAGCAACCCGAAAGCTGGCCCGAACTGATGCCTGGTTCAGCTGAGCTTGGCGTACAAATGTATTCTGCTGAGATAGTAGTCCACTTTTTAGCTTTGAGAGTTTGTCTGCTCGTATTTGGCCTTGCAAGCTATCGTACTTGTCTTTGTGACGGGATTCATAGTGTCGGCGAAGATTGTATTCTTTGAATACCGCCACCGTCTCTTGACAGATGAGACAAACAGCCTTTTCTTTGCATTGAACAAAAAAATAATCGTTTGTCCACTGCAGGTTAAATACCCTGCATTCTGAATCAATTTTTCTCTTACCTAACCTTTTCGCCATTATTCCGTTCTCTCTTTGACAGGGCCGGGCCTAGGATTTTTTTTCTGGAGGCCAAATAGGAAAAAAAATTGATGGCGTCTCTGGTATTGTTCAGAGGGCCGGGCCAAATGTGCTGACGGGCCGTATCCGGCCCGCGGGCCGTAGTTTGGTGACCACTGTGTAGAGCATGAACCTACAGGAACGGGCCACCGCCTTGATGTTGGTTGAGAACGACAGGGTGTTGTCCAGGATCACGCCAAGGTTCTTAGCGCTCTGGGAGGAGGACACAATGGAGTTGTCAACCGTGATGGCGAGATCATGGAACGGGCAGTCCTTCCCCGGGAGCAAGAGCAGCTCCGTCTTGCCGAGGTTCAGCTTGAGGTGGTGATCCGTCATCCACACTGATATGTCTGCCAGACATGCAGAGATGCGATTCGCCACCTGGTCATCAGAAGGGGGAAATTATTGGGTGACCTCTGCTTTTACATTAGTCATTTTATATTAATATCTTTCCTCAAGTATGACAATTGAGTACTTTTCCCACCACTGCAGACATATACCACTGGGCACACACTGGTTGAGTCATTGTTATTTCAACGTCATTTATCAACCTATTGTGAAGTGAAATCTACATGGAAAACCCATAGTCATTTACCAGTACTGTTTTCATCTCATTTCAACCAATGTTGTAAACATTGAAATTAGGGTAAAACTTAAACTTAAATTAAATGACAACTTGACTAACAGGTTCTTACATGCATTTAATTTCAACATACCCTTCAAAACTATTGCATTGAAAACTAACTGCATTCAAAATTCCACGAAGAAATATTCTGTCATGCAGGTGAAAGAGGACCCAAAAGCGACTTGGCGAAAACAGAGTCTTTAATCCAGTAAAGTAAATACAATCAAAAAACACAACTTTCACTCGAAATGACGAGGACAAACTGGAGACTCGATCTTGAACAGCAGGTGAACAGCAGGTTGCCTCGGGAAGGCACTTGAACCAAACAGACTCAGACACCTGCTCACCACGCAGCATCTGAGGAAAACACGACACGACAGGGCGATACACAAGCACAGCACGGTGAATTCTAGACAAGGAACCGACAGGGCAGAAACGAATAACAAGGACAGAAATAGGGACTCTAATCAGGGAAAAGGATCGGGAACAGGTGTGGGAAGACTAAATGATTGATTAGGGGAATAGGAACAGCTGGGAGCAGGAACGGAACGATAGAGAGAAGAGAGAGCGGGAGAGTGAGAGAGGGAGGGGGAGAGAGAGGGATAGAAAGAGGGAAAGAACCTAATAAGACCAGCAGAGGGAAACGAATAGAAGGAGAAGAACAGGGACAAGGCATGATAATCAATGACAAAACATGACAGTACCCCCCACTCACCGAGCGCCTCCTGGCGCACTCGAGGAGGAATCCTGGCGGCAACGGAGGAAATCATCAATGAGTGAACGGTCCAGCACGTCCCGAGACGGAACCCAACTCCTCTCCTCAGGACCGTAACCCTCCCAATCCACTAAGTATTGGTGACCCCGTCCCCGAGAACGCATGTCCATGATCTTATGTACCTTGTAAATAGGTGCGCTCTCGACAAGGACGGGAGGGGGAGGGAAGACGAACGGGAGTGCGAAGAAAGGGCTTGACACAGGAGACATGGAAGACAGGATGGCAGAAGATGTCGCGGATCGCACAGCGACAGGATTGACGACCTGGGAGACACGGAACGGACCAATGAACCGCGGAGTCAACTTACGAGAAGCTGTCGTAAGAGGAAAGTGGAAAGCCACACTCTCTGGCCGCAACAATACCTTGGACTCTTAATCCTGCGTTTATTGGCGGCTCTCACAGTCTGTGCCCTGTAACGGCAAAGTGCAGACCTCACCCTTTTACGTTGGACAAATTGAGCGGAGGGAACGCTGGACTCGGCAAGCTGGGATGAGAACAGAGGAGGCTGGTAACCCAGACTACTCTGAAACGGAGATAACCCGGTAGACAATTGTGAGCGTATTCTGCCCAGGGGAGCTGTTCTGCCCAAGAAGGGTTTCTGAAAGAAAGGCTAGTTGCGACCAATCGTCTGATTGGCCCTCTCTGCTTGACCGTTAGACTGGGGATGAAACCCGGAAGAGAGACTGACGGACGCACCAATCAAACGACAGAACTCCCTCCAAAACTGTGACGTGAATTGCGGGCCTCTGTCTGAAACGGCGTCTAACGGGAGGCCATGAATTCTGAATACATTCTCGATAATGATTTGTGCCGTCTCCTTAGCGGAAGGAAGTTTAGCGAGGGGAATGAAATGTGCCGCCTTAGAGAACCTATCGACAACCGTAAGAATCACAGTCTTCCCCGCAGACAAAGGCAGACCGGTAATGAAGTCTAGGGCGATGTGAGACCATGGTCGAGAAGGAATGGGGAGCGGTCTGAGACGACCGGCAGGAGGAGAGTTACCCGACTTAGTCTGCGCGCAGTCCGAACAAGCAGCCACGAAACGGCGCGTGTCACGCTCCTGAGTCGGCCACCAAAAGCGCTGGCGAATAGACGCAAGAGTGCCTCGAACACCGGGATGACCAGCTAACTTGGCAGAGTGAGCCCACTGAAGAACAGCCAGACGAGTGGAAACAGGAACGAAAAGGAGGTTACTAGGACAGCGCGCGGCGACGCAGTGTGCGTGAGTGCTTGCTTAACCTGTCTTTCAATTCCCAGACTGTTAACCCGACAACACGCCCATAAGGAAGAATCCCCTCGGGATCAGTAGAAGCCACAGAAGAACTAAACAGACGGGATAAGGCATCAGGCTTGGTGTTCTTGCTACCCGGACGGTAAAAAAACGAGCGAAAAACAAGCCCAACGACACGGGCATTAAGTCGTTTGGCAGAACGGATGTACTCAAGGTTCTTATGGTCTGTCCAAACGACAAAAGGAACGGTCGCCCCCTCCAACCACTGTCGCCATTCGCCTAGGGCTAAGCGGATGGCGAGCAGTTCACGGTTACCCACATCATAGTTGCGCTCAGATGGCGACAGGCGATGAGAAAAATAAGCGCAAGGATGAACCTTATCGTCAGACTGGAAGCGCTGGGATAGAATGGCTCCCACGACCTCTGAATCAACCTCGACAATGAATTGTCTAGTGACGTCAGGAGTAACGAGGATAGGAGCGGACGTAAAACGTTCTTTTAGAAGATCAAAAGCTCCTGGGCGGAACCGGACCACTTAAAACACGTCTTGACAGAAGTAAGAGCTGTGAGAGGGGCAGCAACTTGACCGAAATTACGAATGAAACGCCGATAGAAATTAGCGAAACCTAAAAAGCGCTGCAACTCGACACGTGACCTTGGAACGGGCCAATCACTGACAGCTTGGACCTTAGCGGAATCCATCTGAATGCCTTCAGCGGAAATAACGGAACCGAGAAAAGTAACGGAGGAGACATGAAAAGAGCACTTCTCAGACTTTACGTAGAGACAATTCTCTAAAAGGCGCTGTAGAACACGTCGAACGTGCTGAACATGAATCTCGAGTGACGGAGAAAAAATCAGGATATCGTCAAGATAGACAAAAACAAAGATGTTCAGCATGTCTCTCAGAACATCATTAACTAATGCCTGAAAAACAGCTGGCGCATTGGCGAGACCAAACGGCAGAACCCGGTACTCAAAATGCCCTAACGGAGTGTTAAACGCCGTTTTCCACTCGTCCCCCTCTCTGATGCGCACGAGATGGTAAGCGGAAGGAGTAAAGCACCTGTCTCCCTGCAGAATCTCGAAGGCTGATGACATAAGGGGAAGCGGATAACGATTCTTAACCGTTATGTCATTCAATAATCCACGCAGGGGCGCAGAGTACCGTCCTTCTTCTTAACAAAAAGAACCCCGCCCGGCCGGAGAGGAAGAAGGCACTATGGTACCGGCGTCAAGAGACACAGACAAATAATCCTCGAGAGCCTTACGTTCGGGAGCCGACAGAGAGTATAGTCTACCCCGAGGAGGAGTGGTCCCCGGAAGGAGATCAATACTACAATCATACGACCGGTGAGGAGGAAGGGAGTTGGCTCGGGACCGACTGAAGACCGTCGCAGATCATGATATTCCTCCGGCACTCCTGTCAAATCGCCAGGTTCCTCCTGAGAAGTAGGGACAGAAGAAACGGGAGGGATGGCAGACATTAAACACTTCACATGACAAGAAACGTTCCAGGATAGGATAGAATTACTAGACCAATTAATAGAAGGATTATGACATACTAGCCAGGGATGACCCAAAACAATAGTGAACGAAAAATCAAAAAAGAAATAGTCTCACTGTGGTTACCAGATACTGTGAGGGTTAAAGGTAGTGTCTCAAATCTGATACTGGGAAGATGACTACCATCTAAGGCGAACATGGGCGTAGGCTTCTCTAACTCTCTGAAAGGAATGTCATGTTTCCGAACCCATGCTTCGTCCATGAAACAACCCTCAGCCCCAGAGTCTATCAAGGCACTACATGTAGCCTTGATAGATACAATCAAAAAACACAACTTTCACTCGAAATGACGAGGACAAACTGGAGACTCGATCTTGAACAGCAGGTGAACAGCAGGTTGCCTCGGGAAGGCACTTGAACCAAACAGACTCAGACACCTGCTCACCACGCAGCATCTGAGGAAAACACGACACGACAGGGCGATACACAAGCACAGCACGGTGAATTCTAGACAAGGAACCGACAGGGCAGAAACGAATAACAAGGAGAGAAATAGGGACTCTAATCAGGGAAAAGGATCGGGAACAGGTGTGGGAAGACTAAATGATTGATTAGGGAATAGGAACAGCTGGGAGCAGGAACGGAACGATGCGGGAGAGTGAGAGAGGGAGGGGGAGAGAGAGGGATAGAAAGAGGGAAAGAACCTAATAAGACCAGCAGAGGGAAACGAATAGAAGGAGAAGAACAGGGACAAGGCATGATAATCAATGACAAAACATGACATATTCATATTTTTCACCCTAATTTAAATATACAGGTAACTGCCAAAATAAAGGAAACACTTGAGTAGATGAGGGATACAAAGTATATTGAATGCAGATGCTTCCACACAGGTGTGGTTTTTGAGTTAAATAAACAATTAACATCCCATGATGCTTAGGGCCATGCATCAAAATGCCCAGTTGCCGATTAATTTGGTTACCAGGCCTAAGGAAGAGATTGCAGGGACATTGAAAGAGGGGCCTCATAGCAGCACGTGTGTGTGTGTGTGTGTGTGTGTGTGTGTGTGTGTGTGTGTGTGTGTGTGTGTGTGTGTGTGTGTGTGTGTGTGTGTGTGTGTGTGTGTGTGTGTGTGTGTGTGTGTGTGTGTGTGTGTGTGTGTGTGTGTGTGTGTGTGTGTGTGTGTGTGTGTGTGTGTGTCTGTGTGTGTGTGTGTCTGTGTGTGTGTGTGTTTGAGCTATCATGTCAACACATTTAGTCATTGATCAGCTTCCATCAGTGTTGGGGATTAGTGAACTACATGTAGGCCAACTTGTATTTAACTATATTTTGCAATAGCTTGGTGGGAGTTGAACTCAATTCAAATCTAGGTCATGTTTTCAGTAGTTAATTACATTTTTGCCATGTAGCAGCTAACTACTGGAATTGCACACTACTTCTTTGCCTACTTCACCCATATTCTTTTCAATTTGCAATCTTTTTTTGTCATCAGACCTGCCTATTTCTCACATGAAACATTGTTTTTGTTTTTAATAGGCAAAATTGTACATTCTGTTAACATATGACCCCAACGTTTTTGCCATTTGTGTGATCATTTTTCACTAAGTAGTTTGGATGTAGTGAATTACTTTCTCAAAGTAACTTCAGTTAAATATTTTCAGAGTAGCTTCCCCAACACTGGCTTCCAAGTGTTGTATGTACTATCAGTCTGTACCCAAACAATTCGAGCTTCTACTTCTAAAAATTCACCTTTCCAGAAACAAGTCTCTCACTGTTGACCCTTGCTATAGACCTCCTTCTGCCCCCAGCTGTGCTCTCGATACCATATGTGAATTGATTGTCCCCCATCTATCTTCTGAGCTTGTGCTACTAGGTGACCTAAACGGGGACATGCTTAACACCCCGGCCATCCTACAATCCAAGCTTGATGCCCTCAATCTCACACAAATGATCAATGAACCTACCAGGTACAACTCCAAATCCGTAAACACGGGCACCCTCATAGATGTCATCCTAACTAACTCGCCCTCCAAATACACCTCTGCTGTTTTCAATCAAGATCTCAGCGATCACAGCCTCATTGCCTGAATCCGTAATGGGTCTGCGACCAAACGACCTCCACTCATCACTATCAAACGCTCCCTAAAACACTTCTGCGAGCAGGCTTTTCTAATTGACCTGGCTGGGGTATCCTGGAATGAATGACCTCATCCCGTCAGTAGATGATGCCTGGCTATTCTTTAAAAGTGCCTTCCTCACCATATTAAATAAGCATGCCCCATTCAAAAATGTTAGCCCTTGACCAGCACAAAAACATCCTGTGGCATTCTGCATTAGCATCGAATGGCTCCCTTGATATGCAACTTTTCAGGGAAGTTAGGAACAAATATACACAGGCAGTTAGGAAAGCTAAGGCTAGCTTTTCCAAACATAAATTTGTACTAACTCAAAAAAGTTCTGGGACACTGTAAAGTCCATGGAGAATAAGAGCACCTCCTCCCAGCTGCCCACTGCTCTGAGGCTAGGAAGCACTGTCACCACTGATAAATCCATTATAATTGAGAATTTCAATAAGCATTTCTCTACGGCTGGCCATGCTTTCCACTTGGCTACCCCTACCCCGGTCAACTGCCCAGCACCATCCACAGCAACCCACCAAAGCCCCACCATTTCTCCTTTATCCAAATCCAGATAGCTGATGTTCTGAAAGAGCTGCAAAATCTGGACCCCTACAAATCAGCCTGGCTAGACAATCTGGACCCTCTCTTTCTAAAATTATCTGCTGAAATTGTTGCAACCCCTATTACTAGCCTATTCAACCTCTCTTTCATATCGTCTGAGATCCCCAAAGATTGGAAAGCTGCCGCGGTCATCCCCCTCTTTAAAAGTGGTGACAGTCTAGACCCAAACTGCTACAGACCTATATCTATCCTACTCTGTCTTTCTAAGGTCTTCGAAAGCCAAATTAACAAACAGATTACCGACCATTTCGAATCCCACCGTACCTTCTCCGATATGCAATCTGGTTTCAGAGTTGGTCATGGGTGCACCTCAGCCACGCTCAAGGTCCTAAACGACATCATAACCGCCATCGATGAGAGACATTACTGTGCAGCCATATTCATCGACCTGGCTAAGGGTTTCGACTCTGTCAATCACCACATTCTTATCGGCAGACTCGACAGCCTTGGTTTCTCAAATGATTGCCTCACCTAGTTTACCAACTACTTCTCCGATAGAGTTCAGTGTTTCAAATCGGGAGGGCCTGTTGTCCAGACCTCTGGCAGTCTCTATGGGGGTTCAATCCTTGGGCCGACTCTCTCCTCTGTATACATCAAGGATGTTGCTTTTGCTGCTGGTGATTCTCTGGCACACCTCTACACAGACGACACCATTCTGTATACTTCTGGCACTGTGTTAACTTACCTCCAGACGAGCTTCAATGCCATACAACTCTCCTTCCCTGGCCACCAACTGCTCTTAAAGGCAAGTTTTAAAAATGCATGCTATTCAACCGATCACTGCCCGCACCTGCTCGCCCAACCAGCATCACTACTCTGGACGGCTCTGACTTAGAATACATGGACAACTACAAATACCTAGGTGTCTAGTTAGACTGTAAACTCCTTCCAGACTAGCATTAAGCATCTCCAATCCAAAATTAAATCTAGTATTGGCTTCCTATATCACTCATGCTGCCAACCATACCCTCGTAAAACTGACCATCCTTCCGATACTCGACTTCGGTGATGTCATCTATAAAATAGCCTCCAACACTCTACTCAACAAACTGGATGCAGTCTATCACAGTGCCATCCATTTTGTCACCAAAGCCCCATACACTACCCACCATTGCGACCTGTACGCTCTCGTTGGTTGGCCCTCGTTTCATACTCGTCGCCAAACCCACTGGCTACAGGTTATCTACAAGACTCTACTAGGTAAAGCCCCGCCTTATCTCAGCTCACTGGTCACCATAGCAGCACCCACTCGTGGCACGCGCTCCAGCAGGTATATCTCACTGGTCACCCCCAAAGCCAATTCCTCCTTTAGTCGTCTTTCCTTCCAGTTCTCCTTCCATCTATCTACCTACCTCATCCCCATACAGTATTTATTTAGTTATCTTGCTCCTTTGCACCCCAGTATCTGTATTTGCTGAGCAATGCGCCGACAGAGATGGCCGCCTCGCTTCGCGTTCCAAGGAAACTATGCAGTTTTTATTTTTTTACGTGTTATTTCTTATATTAGTACCCCAGGTCATCTTAGGTTTCATTACATACAGTCGAGAAGATCTACTGAATATAAGATCAGCGTCAACTCACCATCAGTACGACCAAGAATATGTTTTTCACGACGCGGATCCTGTGTTCTGCCTTTCAAACAGGACAGCGGAATGGATCCCATGCTGCGACCCCAAAAAACGAAAAAGAGGGAAACGAGGCGGTCTCCTGGTCAGACTCCGGAGACGGGCACACCGTGCACCACTCCCTAGCATTCTTCTTGCCAATGTCCAGTCTCTTGACAACAAGGTTGATGAAATCCGAGCAAGGGTAGCATTCCAGAGGGACATCAGAGACTGTAACGTTCTTTGCTTCACGGAAACATGGCTCACTGGAGAGACGCTATCCGATGCGGTGCAGCCAACGGGTTTCTCCACGCATCGCGCCGACAGAAACAGACATCTTTCTGGTAAGAAGAGGGGCGGGGGCGTATGCCTTATGGCTAACGAGACATGGTGTGATGTAAGAAACATACAGGAACTCAATACTTCTGTTCACCTGATTTAGAATTCCTCACAATCAAATGTAGACCGCATTACCTACCAAGAGAATTCTCTTCGATTATAATCACAGCCGTATATATCCCCCCCAAGCAGACATATCGATAGCTCTGAACGAACTTTATTTAACTCTTTGCAAACTGGAAACCATTTATCCGGAGGCTGCATTCATTGTTTCTGGGGATTTTAACAAGGCTAATCTGAAAACATGACTCCCTAAATTTTATCAGCATATCGATTGCGCAACCAGGGGTGGAAAAACCTTGGATCATTCTTACTCTAACTTCCGCGACGCATATAAGGCCCTGCCCCGCCCCCCTTTTGGAAAAGCTGACCACGACTCCATTTTGTTGATCCCTGCCTACAGACAGAAACTAAAACAAGAGGCTCCCACGCTGAGGTCTGTCCAACGCTGGTCCGACCAAGCTGACTCCACACTCCAAGACTGCTTCCATCACGTGGACTGGGATATGTTTCGTATTGCGTCAGTTAACAATATTGACGAATACGTTGATTCGGTGTGCGAGTTCATTAGAACGTGCGTTGAAGAGGTCGTTCCCATAGCAACGATTAAAACATTCCCTAACCAGAAACCGTGGATTGATGGCAGCATTCGCGTGAAACTGAAAGCGCGAACCACTGCTTTTAATCAGGGCAAGGTGTCTGGTAACATGACCGAATACAAACAGTGCAGCTATTCCCTCCGCAAGGCTATCAAACAAGCTAAGCGTCAGTACAGAGACAAAGTAGAATCTCAATTCAACGGCTCAGACACAAGAGGCTTGTGGCAGGGTCTACAGTCAATCACGGACTACAGGAAGAAATCCAGCCCCGTCATGGACCAGGATGTCTTGCTCCCAGGCAGACTAAATAACTTTTTTGCCCGCTTCGAGGACAATACAGTGCCACTGACACGGCCTGCAACGGAAACGTGCGGTCTCTCCTTCACTGCAGCCGAGGTGAATAAGACATTTAAACGTGTTAACCCTCGCAAGGCTGCAGGCCCAGACGCAATCCCCAGCCGCGCCCTCAGAGCATGCGCAGACCAGCTGGCCGGTGTGTTTACGGACATATTCAATCAATCCCTATACCAGTCTGCTGTTCCCACATGCTTCAAGAGGGCCACCATTGTTCCTGTTCCCAAGAAAGCTAAGGTAACTGAGCTAAACGACTACCGCCCCGTAGCACTCACTTCCGTCATCATGAAGTGCTTTGAGAGACTAGTCAACGACCATATCACCTCCACCCTACCTGACACCCTAGATCCACTCCAATTTGCTTGCCGCCCAAATAGGTCCACAGACGATGCAATCTCAACCACACTGCACACTGCCCTAACCCATCTGGACAAGAGGAATACCTATGTGAGAATGCTGTTCATCGACTACAGCTCGGCATTCAACACCATAGTACCCTCCAAGCTCGTCATCAAGCTCAAGACCCTGGGTCTCGACCCCGCCCTGTGCAATTGGGTACTGGACTTCCTGACGGGCCGCCCCCAGGTGGTGAGGGTAGGCAACAACATCTCCTCCCCGCTGATCCTCAACACTGGGGCCCCACAAGAGTGCGTTCTGAGCCCTCTCCTGTACTCCCTGTTCATAATATATAATAATAATAATATAATAATATATGCCATTTAGCAGACGCTTTTATCCAAAGCGACTTACAGTCATGTGTGCATACATTCTACGTATGGGTGGTCCCGGGGATCGAACCCACTACCCTGGCGTTACAAGCGCCATGCTCTACCAACTGAGCTTACCCATGACTGCGTGGCCACGCACGCCTCCAACTCAATCATCAAGTTTGCGGACGACACAACAGTGGTAGGCTTGATTACCAACAACGACGAGACGGCCTACAGGGAGGAGGTGAGGGCCCTCGGAGTGTGGTGTCAGGAAAATAACCTCACACACAACGTCAACAAAACTAAGGAGATGATTGTGGACTTCAGGAAACAGCAGAGGGAACACCTCCCTATTCACATCGATGGAACAGTAGTGGAGAAGGTAGCAAGTTTTAAGTTCCTCGGCATACACATCACAGACAAACTGAATTGGTCCACTCACATAGACAGGATCGTGAAGAAGGCGCAGCAGCGCCTCTTCAACCTCAGGAGGCTAAAGAAATTCGGCTTGTCACCAAAAGCACTCACAAACTTCTACAGATGCACAATCGAGAGCATCCTGGCGGGCTGTATCACCGCCTGGTACGGCAAATGCTCCGCCCTCTACCGTAACGCTCTCCAGAGGGTAGTGAGGTCTGCACAACGCATCACCGGGGGCAAACTACCTGTCCTCCAGGACACCTACACCACCCAATGTTACAGGAAGGCCATAAAGATCATCAAGGACAACAACCACCCGAGCCACTGCCTGTTCACCCCGCTATCATCCAGAAGGCGAGGTCAGTACAGGTGCATCAAAGCTGGGACCGAGAGACTGAAAAACATCTTCTATCTCAAGGCCATCAGACTGTTAAACAGCCACCACTAACATTGAGTGGCTGCTGCCAACACACTGACACTGACTCAACTCCAGCCACTTTAATAATGGGAATTGATGGTAAATGATGTAAATATATCACTAGCCACTTTAAACAATGCTACCTTATATAATGTTACTTACCCTACATTATTCATCTCATATGCATACGTATATACTGTACTCTATATCATCGACTGCATCCTTATTTAATACTTGTATCACTAGCCACTTTGTTTACATACCCATCTCATATGTATATACTGTACTCGACACCATCTACTGTATCTTGCCTATGCTGCTCTGTACCATCACTCATTCATATATCCTTATGTACATATTCTTTATCCCCTTACACTGTGTATAAGACAGTAGTTTTGGAATTGTTAGTTAGATTACTTGTTGGTTATTACTGCATTGTCGGAACTAGAAGCACAAGCATTTCGCTACACTCGCATTAACATCTGCTAACCATGTGTATGTGACAAATAAAATTTGATTTGATTTGATTTTTGCACATTCATCTTCTGCACATCCTACCATTCCAGTGTTTTTATTGTAATTACTTCGCCACCATGGCCTATTTATTTCCTTATTAACTCCCTTATCTTACCTAATTTGCACTCACTGTATATAGACTTTTTGTTTTCTTTTGCTCTACTGTATTATTGACTATGTTTTGTTTATTCCATGTGTAACTCTGTTGTTGTATGTGTCGAATTGCTATGCTTTATCTTGGCCAGGTCGCAGTGGCAAATGAGAACTCGTTCTCAACTAGCCTACCTGGTTAAATAAAGGTGAAATACATTTTAAAAATTGCATAGACTACCTAAACAACAGTGCATTACCCCTCATACCAGTAGGAGTCACTGTTCAGCCAGGAATCGTTGGACTGTGGCTTCACATTTTATTTTAATATACCTCTTTTTATTTAGGTTGTTGGCATGACGTTGAAACTATGACATTGAAACAAGGTCAACTAAAATATGTCTATTCAAACATACAACTCTCCGAGTTGGGCATCTCCGGCGCGGCCCACGCTTGGATTGCGTCCTACCTGACAGGTCGCTCCTACCAGGTGGCGTGGCGAGAATCTGTCTCCTCACCACGCGCTCTCACCACTGGTGTCCCCCAGGGCTCTGTTCTAGGCCCTCTCCTATTCTCGCTATACACCAAGTCACTTGGCTCTGTCATAACCTCACATGGTCTCTCCTATCATTGCTATGCAGACGACACACAATTAATCTTCTCCTTTCCCCCTTCTGATGACCAGGTGGCGAATCGCATCTCTGCATGTCTGGCAGACATATCAGTGTGGATGACGGATCACCACCTCAAGCTGAACTTCGGCAAGACGGAGCTGCTCTTCCTCCCGGGGAAGGACTGCCCGTTCCATGATCTCGCCATCACGGTTGACAACTCCATTGTGTCCTCCTCCCAGAGCGCTAAGAACCTTGGCGTGATCCTGGACAACAAACTGTCGTTCTCAACTAACATCAAGGCGGTGGCCCGTTCCTGTAGGTTCATGCTCTACAACATCCGCAGAGTACGACCCTGCCTCACACAGGAAGCGGCGCAGGTCCTAATCCAGGCACTTGTCATCTCCCGTCTGGATTACTGCAACTCGCTGTTGGCTGGGCTCCCTGCCTGTGCCATTAAACCCCTACAACTCATCCAGAACGCCGCAGCCCGTCTAGTGTTCAACCTTCCCAAGTTCTCTCACGTCACCCCGCTCCTCCGCTCTCTCCACTGGCTTCCAGTTGAAGCTCGCATCCGCTACAAGACCATGGTGCTTGCCTACGGAGCTGTGAGGGGAACGGCACCTCAGTACCTCCAGGCTCTGATCAGGCCCTACACCCAAATAAGGGCACTGCGTTCATCCACCTCTGGCCTGCTCGCCTCCCTACCACTGAGGAAGTACAGTTCCCGCTCAGCTCAGTCAAAACTGTTCGCTGCTCTGGCTCCCCAATGGTGGAACAAACTCCCTCACGACGCCAGGACAGCGGAGTCAATCACCACCTTCCGGAGACACCTGAAACCCCACCTCTTTAAGGAATACCTAGGATAGGATAAAGTAATCCTTCTCACCCCCTCCCCCCTTAAAATATTTAGATGCACTATTGTAAAGTGGTTGTTCCACTGGATGTCATAAGGTGAATGCACCAATTTGTAAGTCGCTCTGGATAAGAGCGTCTGCTAAATGACTTAAATGTAAATGTAATACAAAATTTGTCATTATTCAACCACCAATATACTGTATATTGAATTTAGGATGAAAAGCTTTTAACGTTTGTTAGTATAATTTTTTTTACACAATTTCAATGTATACATAGTTCTGGTGATTATGTTGAAATTAAACTGATGTAACAATCTTTTAGTCAGGTTAAGTCAATGTATTTCAGTTGTTAAGTTTTACCCTCATTTCAATGTTTACAACGCTGGTTGAAATGAGATGAAAACAGTATTGGTCGATTACTTTTTGAATATCCAAATGGGTTTTCAACATCGATTCCACGTCACAATAGCTTGACAAACGACGTTGAAGCAACATTGATTCAACCATTGTGTGCCCAGTGGGATGTTACTCTATGTATCATTAAGAATAAATTCTCAAAACATCTGGGCTGGGAAAATGATTTCTGGAACCCGAAGTGACAGAATAAACATGTTGAGGTGCTCATCCATCTTCCTCGTGAAGACAGAAGACGCGAACAGCTGTTTCCTCTCAGGAAGCCTGAGTAACAAGCCACAGACCTCAGTGTGTTGGGTAGAAAAGCGACACAAAGGTTTTCTGTAGACTCTAAGTCTCTAATCACGTTGCCACAGGACCCAGCAATCAACTAGTCCGGGACAAATGGCCATGACCGTGGAGAGGTGCAATTACACATGACGCCACGTAATTTTTACATCGTTGACCGTAATTGAATGTTTCTGCAGTGCTTCTGTGACTCCCTATGCTTCCCTATGATTGCTCTCATGAGCCAAGCCACACAATGCACATTAGAGGGCCACACAGTGAGACAGTGCTATGTTGGCTGTTATCCAGTGGTAACAAAATAAAGTGGAGAGCAGAAGCACCCTTTCATCTACCCTGTGGGTCATTAAAAGCGCCCTAGGAAATGCCTCTGCCGTGCCCTAATTTATCCATTAATCCCCTGTAATTAATGATCTTTCATTTACCTTGGTTAGAAGAAATCAATACCACAGGTTTCACTTAATTTGACAAATGTTCTTTCTCTTAACCCCTTGGTGACTTATAGGATTTGTGAGAGTTTGAGTGTGTGCTTTTTTAAAAGTGTTCCATGCTTAATGACTTAGGCCATCAATGTAACAGGCCATAAATTCCCTAAATCTACCTTTTTTTGTTGCCGTGGATCATTTTTTTTTGCGCAAGACCTAAACTGCTGACCCCTCCTATTGTGTACCCCCTCAAAAGAGAGGGCAGTATGGGTAGCATCATTTCCATTGCAAAATTAATGATTCAGCATACCGCACTATGCCACTGTGTGAGGCACTCTGCCATTTGCTAATGCCTGCCGTTTGCCAAGTCCTGGCTGCTGCCTCAAAGTTCCTTATTGCATTGGATGAACACATTTTACCTTCAGTATTTTGAGAGAACTGTCATGGTGAGAGTAACTGAAGTGGATGCAGTCTTCCTAAAGCTAATTGGTCATCCATATCATGTTTTCCAAATTATGACATTCATGGAAGAGAATATTTAACACGTGAACCATTGAATAATTAGTCATGTTGTATTATGCAATGTTAAACATACATAACACATAATAAATAATTGAACAGTACTAAAGATACTCTTACATATACCTCTCATTGGTGAATTAAAGACAGAATCCAGCCATATCCAATAAGAAGTGAAAAGTATCATTTATGATAGTTGGTATATTCCTGACAGGGGAAGGGGAGAGGCTGTAAAGTATCGTTTATGATAGTTGGTATATTCCTGACAGGGGAAGGGGAGAGGCTGTAAAGTATCGTTTATGATAGTTGGTATATTCCTGACAGGGGAAGGGGAGAGGCTGTAAAGTATCATTTATGATAGTTGGTATATTCCTGACAGGGGAAGGGGAGAGGCTGTAAAGTATAATTTATGATAGTTGGTATATTCCTGACAGGGGAAGGGGAGAGGCTGTAAAGTATCGTTTATGATAGTTGGTATATTCCTGACAGGGGAAGGGGAGAGGCTGTAAAGTATAATTTATGATAGTTGGTATATTCCTGACAGGGGAAGGGGAGAGGCTGTAAAGTATCGTTTATGATAGTTGGTATATTCCTGACAGGGGAAGGGGAGAGGCTGTAAAGTATAATTTATGATAGTTGGTATATTCCTGACAGGGGAAGGGGAGAGGCTGTAAAGTATCATTTATGATAGTTGGTATATTCCTGACAGGGGAAGGAGAGAGGCTGTAAAGTATAATTTATGATAGTTGGTATATTCCTGACAGGGGAAGGGGAGAGGCTGTAAAGTATCGTTTATGATAGTTTGTATATTCCTGACAGGGGAAGGGGAGAGGTTGTCTCTTGGCCTCCTCTGCTACATTGTTTTCAACCAGGAAGATGGACTCTGATCTTTTGAGCTCTCACCTAACATTTACATGCTTTTTCTCAAAGCTCAAAAAGTCAGTCCCAAAGGTTTCAATTAGAAACATCTGAAGCATTGTAGTGTATTCACTTTAATAGTAGAGACTGATCTCCTGAGTGTTGTGGAAGGGTATTGCTAGAAGTGTTGTTCTGCCTCTAACTAATTGGTGTCCTTTCAGCTTTAGCCAAAAAGAGCACAGAGGAAAAGGAAGAATCCTCTCATTGTGGGTTGGAATTGTTAGCCAAGTGTGGAATTTAAATTTATATTTTGTCAGTTCAGGATACAAGCCTCTAATATTCCACAAACGATGGAAATAGTGTCACATACTTAACTCTGGGAAGGGAGCAGGGCTTTTGAAGAGCTCTCTGACCTCTTCTGACTTCATTATTTCTCTGTGTATGTAGACAGGAGAGACTGCTAAGCCATGCATAGATCCCTTGGGAGTTTGTTGAAGTTTTGTAACCAAGGAAAGGAAAGCATTTCTAAAAGTTGCCACAATGAGATGAAAAGGGCCGTTTTCCTATGTTTCAAGGAAACTATTGGTGAATAACAACCTCAGAGGGCCTGGACACATCAATATTTATTTTACCTTTATTTAACCAGGCAAGTCAGTTAAGAACAAATTCGTATTTTCAATGACAGCCTAGGAACAGTGGGTTAACTGCCTTGTTCAGGGGCAGAACGATATATTTTTACCTTGTCAGCTCAGGGATTCAATCTTGCAACATTTCAGTTACTAGTCCAACGCTTTAACCACTAGGCTACCTGCCGCCCAATCATCTATCCCACTCCAGAGAACCTCTACTGTCAACAAGACAATACTACAGAGATGTGCTGTAAGTGTATCCCCAACTGATCTACAACTACAGTGACGTTCCTCAGACTGCACAGCACAGGCAGTCCAGGTGAATAGCAATTTGGGGAAAACTTTTCCTATTTCACCTCTCACATTCAAGTTCAGTCAAGCATGTGACAACTTTAATTTATCATCATCATAGCTCCAGTGTCAAAAAATGGAATGCTTTCACAATGGGCCCGACAATCAGGAAATGTTTGGCAAAAATATAAAATCACAGACTATTTCATACAGATTAATACAATATTATATAACAGTATGTCTTCATGTTCAATTTTGTTTCAAGAGTGCCTTCAGAAAGTATTCACACCCCTTGACTTTTTCCACATTTTGTTGTGTTACAAAGTGAGATTCAATTGGATTTAACTGACATTGTTTGTCAACGGTCTACACAAAATACTGTAATGTCAAAGTGGATGAAAAATTATAACATTTGTAAAATAAAGACATGAATAATAAAACACTAATATATCTTGATTAGATAACTATTCAACCCCTGAGTCAACACATACAGTATTAGAATCCCCTTTGGCAGCGATTACAGCTGTGAGCCTTTCCGGGTGAGACTCCAAGAACTTTGCACACCTAGATTGTGCAATATTTGCCCATTATTATTTTCTAAATTCTTCAAGTTCTGACAAATTGGTTGTTGATCATTGTTAGACAACCATTTGCAGGTCTTTCCATAGATTTTCAAGCAGATGTAAGCCAAAACTGTAACTCGGCCACTCAAGAACATTATCTGTCTAGGTATGCAACTCCAATGTAGATTTGGCCTTGTGTGTTAGGTTATTGTCCTGCTGAAAGGTCGATTCATCTCCCAGTGTCTGGTGGAAAACAGACAGAACCAGGTTTTCCTCTAGGATTTTGCCTTTGCTTAGCTCTTTTTGTCCTTGAAAACTCCCCAGTCCTTAACGATTACAAGCATACCCATAACATGATGCTTCTACCACTATGCTTGACAATATGAGGAGTGGTACTCAGTAATGTGTTGTACTTGATTTGCTCCAACAATAACACTTTGAATTCAGGGCAAACTGTTAATTGCTTTGCCACGTTTTTTGCAGAATTACTTTAGTGCACTGTTGCAAACAGGATGCATGTTTTGGAATATTTGTATTCTGTACAGGCTTCCTTCTTTTCAATTTTATTTGTCACATACACATGGTTAGCAGATGTTAATGCGAGTGTAGCGAAATTCTTGTGCTTCTAGTTACAACAATGCAGTAATATCCAACGAGCAATCTAACCTAACAATTTCACAACAATTACCTTATACACAAGAGTGTAAAGGAATGAATAAGAAAATATATGAATGAGTGATGGTATAGAACGGCATAGGCAAGATGCAGTAGATGGTATAGAGTACAATATATACAGTGGGGCAAAAAAGTATTTAGTCAGCCACCAATTGTGCAAGTTCTCCCACTTAAAAAGATGAGAGAGGCCTGTCATTTTCATCATAGGTACTCTTCAACTATGGCAGACAAAATGAGAGAAAAAAATCCAGAAAATCACATTGTAGGATTTTTATGAATTTATTTGCAAATGTACATATGAGATGATTAATGTAGGGTATGAAAACATATAAAGCAGCATTGTTTAAAGTGGCTAGTGATACATTACATCAAGATTGCAAGATGCAGTAGATGGTATAGAGTACAGTATAAACATATGAGATGAGTAATGTAGGGTATGTAAGCATTATATGAAGTGGCATTGTTTAAAGTGGCTAGTGCTACATTTATTACATACATTTTTCCAGTGACTGGAGTTGAGTCAGTATGTTGGCAGCAGCCATTCAATGTTAGTGATGGCTGTTTAACAGTCTGATGGCCTCGAGATAGAATCTGTTTTTCAGTCTCTCTGTCCCTGCTTTGATTAGGTTAGTATTGTGGAGTAACTACAATGTTGTTAATCCATCCTCAGTTTTCTCCTATCACAGTCATTAAGCTCTGTAAATGTCACAATTGGCCTCATGATGAAATCCCTGAGAGGTTGAGCAACTGAGCTAGGAAGGACGCCTGTATCTTTGTAGTGACTGGGTGTATTGATACACCATCCAAAGTGTAATTAATAACTTCACCATGCTCAAAGGGAAAGTCAATGTCTGCTTTATTATCCCTGGTGTTTGTAGCTGAATCTGTTTTTGAAATTCACTGCTTGACTGAGGGACCTTACAATTATCTGTATGTGTAGGATACAGGGATGAAGTAGTCATGTACAAAATCATGTTAAACACTATTATTGAACACAGAGTCCATGCAACTTATTATGTGACTTGTTAAGCAAAATATTTACTCTTGAACTTATTTAGGCTTGCCATAACAAAGGGGTTGAATACTTATTGACTCAATACATTTCAGCTTTTCATTTTTAATTAATTTGTAAAAATTTCGTAAAACATAATTCTGCTTTGACATTGTGTGTAGGCCAATGAAAAAAAATCTAAACGTTGATTACATTTTAAATTCAGGCTGTGAAACAACAAAATGTTGAAAAAGTTAAGGGGTGTGAATACTTTCTGAAGGCACAAATGTTACCGAAAGACAAGTAATTGCTTTTCCTGTGCTGACAGTATTAATTTATCTTAGTAATTAAACGGATGATCATTTAAGTGGATCATACTGAAATTATTTGAGTTATACAGTTGCTTTAATCATTCAACGCGTTGCAATGTAATGACTTCCATGGCCAAAATGTAAATGTAAATATTGAACTGACTACACTATTGAACTTGAAGTTACCCACCAAAATGAGCAGGATGTTTTGTGAGTCTGGTTCAACCATAAAGGACAGGGTCATGTTGAGGAGCATCCACAGCTGCATGATGTAAGGTATTAATACCCAGTATGGTGGAATAGGAATATGTTTATTTAAAAGAAGTACTTCACAATGGGGAAATCAGTAAACCTCTCACAAGAGATCCTCTGTTAAATAGGGGGATCATCTTGCTGTGGACTTCAGTTGATGGGGACTGCATTGGTTTGAAATTGCTATATGCAGCACATGATAGAGGCTATTAGACTGGTAAATAGGGCTCACACTAACGTTCAATCAGAAATCCCCCCATGAAAGTCTATTCAACCTCCATCCCCCTCTCAGCATCTGCCTTCAATCAATATACGTGCAATAATACATATAATGGAACTGGAACTGTTATAAGCACATCTACACAGCAGGAATGATGGATCCCATTCAAAGGCTTGCTAATTACAGGAATGTACAGCAGTGGCAAAATAGAGACTGGAGCGGCACTGCCAGAGACTTCCCATGGAGCAATAAAACCACATGGGCAGAACTGAAGACTGATGATAAAACAATGAATCGGTGGGAGGGACTTCGCCTGTTTTCTGCTATCCTATTGACATATTATTTCATGGATCGCAGCATACAAACTGTGGCTCGCTTAACCCAGAGCCTGGAATTACTGGAACTTCCCGTTCTTTAATATGTTATTTTGATTAGTATGAGGCTGAGGCTGTTCAAGGTTTTCATCAGGAAGTGGGGGTATGGGAATGCTCCAGTCTGACTTACTGCAATTGCCAAAAGTAGGCAGGCAGAGAGGGAGAGGCACATAATCTAAGTCATTATCAGACATAAATGGACAGAATGTGCAACCATCTCAAACGAACAAAGTGATTTCACAGATCGCTGATGCCCTTTTTTGAAGATGGCAAATGAATGGCTACACTATATATGTTTTCCTCCTCGGCTGTGTAAGTTCTCCTGAGTGCAGTTGTAGAGGAGTGCAATTACCTCCAATCATGGTGTTGGAATCGTTGTGTGCCCTGAAAAAAGAGTGATAGTAAGCTGGATGGAGAAATTCATTTGCGTCAGCTGACGTTGAGGGATATTGGTCAGGAAATGAATTAAATCAATAGCAATGTGTCATTTAATTAAACTAGTCAATGCAAATATGGTCATTGGTCTTGAATTGGATGAACGTTCATACTATCTGTGTATTCCAATGAAGAGAGAAATCTTTCACAGCAAAATACTGCTCAAACAAATTGGAATATGTTAATTTTGTATTCTCTTCAATTTGACAGTACTTTGTAAGAGAGCACAACAAAATGCCAGACCCATCATCGTCTGGTCGCTGACCTGCTTGTCTAATTCAGGCCTGGTTTATTCAGCCAACTAAATGAGAATCAATACCAGTCTGCATTATATTGATACATGATATATAGAGGACATAGTCTCTCAATCTCCTCTCTCACACTTCCCAATACAATGGCAAGTTCTTATCCATATGATTATGCAATTACATATATGCATGCCAATAACTACAAATCGAATTTACCTTTATATCTGATTAACGAGATTAGAATATGAAATTATCAGGGAGCGCCACCCTAGGGAAATTAAATCGTAACTGAATTTGGTAAAAGCACTGATGTGTCAACTTATTTTTGATGCAACAAAAAGTTTTCCTGATCATCACTAAACAGGGTCAGTGGATGGCATCTTGACCTTGCATCTTTTAATATGCATACTTCAAAGGATGTTTGCTATGGCAACTGATGTTTGACAGTCAGTTACCATAGCTTCATTCAATTGATAGATAGATGTTTATACTTTTGTAAAAAAATATATATTGATTTTTGCAGTTGCTCTGTTTATTCTAAGATCTGAACCGAGACTTAGAGCCTAATTTGTCTTAGATCTTGAATGCGTCTCACTGCCTTTCTGTCAAATGGTCAGATACTTTGAAGTCTTCGTTGGATCAAGTGGACTTCAGCTTCATCTGTTGCCGTAATGATGGATGAAACGTTGAAACGTCACAATGATGTCATTTTGGCTTTACCGAATAAGAAAATCTAACTATACATGGCTATTCTATTGTAATTCAACTCAATGAAAATACATAATAACCCATGCCGAGTTCATATCCATGTGGTTAAAAGGTAATGAAGACTTAACGAAGGCAATGGAAAACATTTCAGATTTGAATGAAATGGACAAGGTGATAAGAGTTGGTATTATTAAGGGGAAAATGGTCTCTCCCTTTACAAATAATCTTCTGTGTATTTTGGCAGAATGCTGATTCATTCTGTAAAATACCTTGTTGTGAAGAGATCAGACTCCAAGGTTGAAAAACAACTCTTTAATCATCTTTCTTCACTTCCTTTGAGAAACTAAACAAAGATGTGATCTTCTTAATCGGCAGAGACCCCAGAGTCCAGTGAATATGGTGACCTTTGTATGACAACTAGATACACCTCTACTCACTAGACAGCGATAAATAGACTACTTCCTGTTGTTGAAGCACAATAAAGACAAAGAATTGTCACACTGCCTCAAATAACTTCTTAGAAGTAAGAAAATTGTCTCTTTGTCTTGTGACAGGTTCCTATGCCGCACTAGTCCTTAGACTGGCGGGATCATACTATCTGAGTGACACAACGCATACAACACCTTGGATTGCCTAGTCAACCTCGTGGTAAGACTTTAGAGACTATGCTGTACATGAGACATATTCATCCTCATTTATCAAATGAATGTTGTCACATCGACTGAGAGTGCAAATTTGATATGCATTTCCAACGGAAGAAGTTAGAAATGTATGCGAATGTTTTTGAGCAAACTATGACAAACTCGTAACTCTTTCATACAAGGGTGACACATTATTAAATTAAAGACATCAAACACTTTCTTTTAGCTATTTTTCCACAACATGTGAAGTCCTCCTTCTTGGGTTTAGTGTATTTCTCAGATCCCCAATTTCTACACCCTTTGCTGGAAATGATTGGATTAGCCTTACACATTTCATGATCAGCATGCTCAAATTCCACCACAAGTATTCATGTTGAACAGACAGGGGGGAAACTTAAGCCACCATGCCACAGTCATCGAAGACGCCCCTATCACCCCATTCACACCAGTTACAGCTACAGAGCTGGGGGTCCTTCTAAGCTCCACACGAACGGAAGACAAAAAAAGTTTTAGCTGTCATGACAATTAAAAGGAGACTGAGCTGAGTTGGGCTTTAGTTAATAGCTAACGGTAATTACGTTTGCATTATTCTCTCCCGACACCAATATGGCTTCCTCTGTCCTCTGTCATTGCAGATAGGGTGTATAGTACTCTGGCTGCCAGAGATGCACGGGAGCTGACCCTTTTCTTCCTAGGATATGTTGAGGAACAATGTGTCAGAGAGGAGGGTCTGAATGAAATTATGATTTAGAAGCAGGCAATGAAGGACGATGATGAGGAAAAAACTTCTACTTCAAATTCTAAGAAATGTCCAAGTTTAAGGTGGTGAAGAATATGTTCACATCCTCCACTTGTGACATGCCAAACTATGTTGGGAACGCAGGGCAGGTTAGAGTGATGCGTGGTGAACAAATGAGTTTCCTATTGTCATGTACCTTCAATCAAATTACGTATGATGTGTGTATATAATTTTGTGCATGTGTGTGTGTTTTGTTTCAACCATTGTGTACGTAATTCACACATTTTTTGTTATATTGACGGCCTTCCAAAATTCCTTGTGATGTGTGTTTTGTCATATATATATATATATATATATATATATATATATATATATATATATATATATATATATATGACAAAACACACATCACAACAAGAGAGACAACACAACACTACATAAAGAGAGACCTAAGACAACAACATAGCAAGGCAGCAACACATGACAACAACATGGTAGCAACACATGTCAGCAGCACAATATGGTAGCAGCACAAAACATGGTACAAACATTATTGGGCACAGACAACAGCACAAAGGGCAAGAAGGTAGAGACAACAATACATCACACAAAGCAGCCACAACTGTCAGTAAGAGTGTCCATGATTGAGTCTTTGAATGAAGAGATTGAGATAAAACTGTCCAGTTTGAGTGTTTGTTGCAGTGAACTGAAAAGACAAGCGACCCAGAGACGTGTGTGCTTTGTGGACCTTTAACAGAATGTGACTGGCAGTATGGTACAATAGGGGAAATAAACGCTTTGATGTGCACCTGTCACGCCCTGGCCTTAGTTATCTTTGTTTTCTTTATTATTTTGGTTAGGTCAGGGTGTGACATGGGGGATTTATGTGTTTTGTCATGTCTAGGGGTTTGTATGTTTATGGGGCTGTTTCCTGTCTAGGTCAATTGTATGTCTATGGTTGCCTAGATTGGTTCTCAATTAGAGGCAGCTGTCTATCATTGTCTGATTGGGAACCATATTTAGGCAGCCATATTCTGTGGGTATTTTGTGGGTGATTGTTTCCTGTGTCAGTGTTTGTGCCACACGGGACTGTTTCGGTTAGTTCACGTTTATTGTTTTTTGTATTTGTGTTCATGTTGAGTTTTTCGTATTAAAAACCATGGACACCTACCACACTGTGTATTGGTCCGATCCTTGTTTCACCTCTTCAGAGGAAGAGGAGGAAATCTGCCGTGAGAGAATCACCCACCAAAACAGGACCAAGCAGCGTGGTGACAGGCAGCGATAGGAGGAGCAGCGCAATCAGGACTTTTGGACGTGGGAGGAAATCCTGGATGGTAAAGGACCCTGGGCACAGCCAGGGGAATATCGCCGCCCCAAGGCAGAGCTGGAGGCAGCGAAGGCGGAGAGGTGGCATTACGAGGAGCAGGAGAGGCAGCGATGTCAGGATTATTGGACTTGGGAGCAGAATCTGGACTATACGACTTGGGAAGAGATAGACAGGTGGGCGGTCGACCCAGGGAGAGTGCCAGAGCCCGCATAGGATTCACTGGAGCAGTGCGAGGAGGGTTATAGGAGAATGGAGTTGGAGAAAGAGTACAGCGGCGCAGTAGGAAGCCCGAGAGTCAGCCCCTAAAATGTCTTGGGGGAGGCAGACAGGAAGTATGGCGAAGCCAGGTAGGAGACCTGCACCAACTTCCTGTGCTTACCAGAGAGCGAGAGAGACCGGGCAGGCACCGTGTTATGCTGTGGAGCGCACGGTGTCTCCAGTGCGGGTGCATAGCCCGGTGTGGTACATTCCAGCTCCTCGGATCGGCCGGGCTAGAGTGGGCATCGAGCCAGGTAAGGTTGGGCAGGCTCGGTGCTCAAGAGCTCCAGTGCGCCTGCACGGTCCGGTCTATCCAGTGCCACCTACACGCACCAGCCCTCCGGTGGCAGCCCCCCGCACCAGGCTTCCTGTGCGTGTCCAGAGCCCAGTACTCCCTGTTTCTCCTTCCCGCACTCGCCCTGAGGTGCATGTCCTCAGCCCAGTACCACCAGTGCCGTCACCACGTACCAGGCCTACAGTGCGCCTCACCTATCCAGAGCCGCCAGAGTCTCCCGCCTGTCCAGAGCCGCCAGAGTCTCCCGCCTGTCCAGAGCCACCAGAGTCTCCCGCCTGTCCAGAGCCGCCAGAGTCTCCCGCCTGTCCAGAGCCGCCAGAGTCTCCCGCCTGTCCAGAGCCGCCAGAGTCTCCCGCCTGTCCAGAGCCGCCAGAGTCTCCCGCCTGTCCAGAGCCGCCAGAGTCTCCCGCCTGTCCAGAGCCGCCAGAGTCTCCCGCCTGTCCAGAGCCGCCAGAGTCTCCCGCCTGTCCAGAGCCGCCAGAGTCAGCCGCCAGTCTGCAAGGAGCCGCCAGATCCGCCAGTCTGCAAGGAGCCGCCAGTCAGCCAGGAGCCGCCAGAGCCGTCAGTCAGCCCGGAGCCGCCAGAGCCATCAGTCAGCCAGGAGCCGCCAGAGCTGTCAACCAGCCTGAGCTACCTCTCAGTCCTGAGCTACCTCTCGGTCATGAGCTACCCCTCGGTCATGAGCTACCCCTCGGTCATGATCTACCCCTCGGTCATGAGCTACCCTTCAGTCCTGAGCTACCCTTCAGTCCTGAGCTACCCCTCAGTCCCGAGCTACCCCTCAGTTCCGAGCTGACCCTCAGTCCGGAGCTGCCCCTCAGTCCAGTGGGGCCATTTAGTAGGGTTGCCAATCATAGGTTGGCGGCGAGGGTCGCTGTTCCTAGGATGCCTCAAAAACGGACTAAGTCTATGGTGGAGTGGGGTCCACGTCCCACGCCAGAGCCGTCACTGTGGACAGACGCCCACCCAGACCCTCCCCTATGGGTGTAGGTGTGCGGCCGGGAGTTTGCACCTTTGAGGTACTGTCACGCCCTGGCCTTAATTATCTTTGTTTTCTTTATTATTTTGGTTAGGTCAGGGTGTGACATGGGGGATTTATGTGTTTTGTCTTGTCTAGGGGGTTGTATGTTGATGGGGCTGTTTCCTGTCAAGGTAAATTGTATGTCTATGGTTGCCTAGATTGGTTCTCAATTAGAGGCAGCTGTCTATCGTTGTCTCTGATTGGGAACCATATTTAGGCAGCCATATTCTTTGGGTATTTTGTGGGTGATTGTTTCCTGTGTCAGTGTTTGTGCCACACAGGACTGTTTCGGTTAGTTCACGTTTATTGTTTTTTGTATTTGTGTTCATGTTGAGTTTTTCGTATTAAAAACCATGGACACCTACCACGCTGCGTATTGGTCCGATCCTTGTTTCACCTCTTCAGAGGGAGAGGAGGAAATCTGCCGTGACAGCACCGTTAATGTTCCAACCTACAAATAACATACTCCAATATGTTCTATGTGAAACTACAGCAGTTTGGTATTCTGCTTCATATGTTTTCCAAATAAGTATATAAAATTGCAACGAAAACTTGGGGAGAACATGGCAGAACATGGCATTATCAATTGTAATTTGCTTATTTTCATCATGTTCCGCTCTCTTTGTTTTTCCTGGTAATGTTGCTCTGACTGTTCTCTCCCATCCCGAATCACTTAAAACAAAAGCAGTGCATCATGTTCTCAAGGACAATGGGTTTCTGAGAAGCAGCACTTGTCTGCGGGCTTCATTACATCAGGCATCTCCAAGGTCTCTCCTCCTCCCCCCCAAGCAGCTGCTTACAGAGGTTGGAAAGAGTACTCCGTGCTCTTACATTCTGAAGACACACAGGGACTCAGGCTGGAGAGGCTTACCAATCACTGGGAGACGACAGCCTCAGGTAGAGTCGAGCAGAGCTGTGCAGCTGAAGAGCAGTGAGACGCAGTGCCCAGAACATACTAATGCAATGCTCTGCTATGTCTGCCTCTCCATTAGACACAAAGGTGGAATGCCAATATCATTTGACAGCAGTATGTGAGATTTATGATGCATTCATTATGTTTGTAAAAATGACTTTTTCCACTCATGAACATTAATGCGATGGGATTATTGGTAATACCTGTAACATTCATATACGGTATATCTTTCTGGTAATTTATGTACATTCCAGGTGTAGTCAGGGAGTATATGCCGTTGTGTTAAAATGATTTACATACGGCTGAGTGAGTGACAGCTTTTTATATTGCACATTTTGAATACATGTGTATCTAATGAATGCACGTACAGTTGTGTACTGTCATTTGGATTTGCTTAGTGATCCTCGTCATAACTCCGGTGTTAATCACAGACTAATGTGAAGCTTTGAAGTCCCCCAGATGGTGTTCTGTGTCATTATTCATGTTGACTGTTAGGGCTCCGTGACCTGTAGCTAATGCGCCAACCTGGGCTGGCCTGAATGTCAATAATAATAAACAATGTGGGCATCTTTGCTTTTGAAACTTGAAAAGGGTATCACGGTTTCCGAACACAAAGCTGACTGACACCCCCCCCCAAAAAAAATAATGAACTTTAATATATCTGCCTCTCACTTTAATATAATCATGACACCAAAGGTACAAGCATGGTATATGTTTTGCTTTACAACAACATCGAAAATATCTGCCTGGAATAAATTCATATTAAAACGTGAAGCATCAATGTTATTGTTCCTTTGTCCTTGTGAAACGAGGGTAGCATAAACAACCGACTGTTCCGGGGAGGTTTAAGTCACGGTGGTTCTGTTACGGGTTTTATACTGCAGTAATTAGAAAGTGCTCTGATGCACTTTGGGGACTCTCCGGAGTCCAACCCTCCTAATGCACTCTGGGTAGGCCCTGCAGCTGTAAAGAGAAGACACCATTGGGTCAAGGACCATACTTGAAGACATAAATCCAGCTGCAGCCTCCCTAGGAAAATTCTTCCAATTTAAAGGGCCATTTTTCATTGCTTCTGTCTGTGGTTTATCTGCCGTTCACATGCTGTTGCTATTGTTTTGAATAGTTTCTCAGCTCCAGTCCGAGGCATAATAGCTTTCCCCTAGCAATTGTGACACTGGCAAGCCCTGCTTATAGAGGTCTGACACATAATAAATTCCACTTTCACTGACACACATTGACTAGGGAAAATCAACCCCTCATTGGTGGAAACTCTAAACAGCACACAAATACACACTCATACACGCACACATACACACACACACACACACACACACACACACACACACACACACACACACACACACACACACACACACACACACACACACACACACACACACACACACACACACACACACACACACACACACACACACACACACACACACACACACACACACACACACACAGTAAAGTGAAGGTGACAGTGAACCCCAGTCCCTTAATCTCTGCCCAGCTACTGCATAACGTTCTGAGAACCATTTGTTTCTTAGAGCTTGCTGAGAGTCTGGTTGTCCTATGGTTATTTGCATACAACCACCCCACAACTTTCTGGGAATGGTACAGGATAGTTGCTTGGCTTGGGAACATTCTCAGCACATTTTAAGGAAGTGTTTTTTCTTCATATTTCATTACATTAATAAAACATTTCCTAAAGTTCAAACATGGTTAAATTTCATTTGCATTTTGGTGATGTTCTAGGAAGATTCTATAACTGGTTTGACATTGGGAATGTTCTCAAATAGTTAATAGAGCATTTAAAAAAACATTATTCTGTGGGAATTTCAGGACTTTAGCGTTACATTTCCAAAAGGTTCCCTCACGGTTCTATTTAAAGTCATGTTCAACAGTGAAGAGGCGACTCCCTGATGTTGGCCTTTTAGGCAGAGCTGCAAAGACAAATAAAATAATACAAATTTAGTTATTTTTGTGGCCTTTAGTGTAACTTGTTTTTTTAGTTGTTGTGTATGCAATGCTGCTGCTACCTCATATGACCGAAAAGAACTTCTGGACATCAGAAAAGCGATTACTCACCGCGGACTGGAGGAAACTTTTCCCTTTAACGAGTCTGACGAGAAGGATATCCTGCTTTCACTGGAACAGGCCCAGATCTATGCTTTGCCTTTTGCGAGTAAACTCCCTCTGCCTTTCATTCTTCTCGTTATTGTGCAATCATTGGACAATAAAATGGATGACCTACGATTAAGATTATCCTACCAACGGGACATTAAAAACTGTAACATCTTATGTTTCACCGAGACGTGGTTGAACGAAGATAAGGACAACATAGAGCTCGCGGGATTTTCCATGCACCGGCAGAACAGAGACGCTGCCTCAGGTATGTGTCTTTTTTGTCAATTATAGCTGGTACGCGATGTCTAATATTAAAGAAGTCTCAAGGTATTGCTCACCTGAGGTAGAGTACCTTATAATAAGCTGTAGACCGCATCTACCAAGAGAGTTCTCATCTGTACTATTCATAGCCGTCTATTTACCACCACAAAACAAAGCTGGCACTAAGGCCGCTATCAACCAACTCTATAAGGCCATAAGCAAAGAAGAAAATGCTCAGCCAAGGGTGTAGCTCCTAATGGCCGGGTACTTTAATGTATGCATCTCTTTGTGATGTATGCATCTCTGTGTATGGAGTAAAGGTGGTCTTGTATTTATTTTCCCCTGGCCGGGGATTTAAATCAGTTTTACCAAATCTTTACCAGCATGTCACGTGCAACCAGGGGAAAAGAAATACACGACCACCTTTACTCCACACACAGAGATGCCCTGACCTCCATTTGGCAAATCTGACCATTATTTCATCCTCCTGATTCCTGCTTACAATCAAAAACTAAAGCAGGACGTACCAGTGACTCGCTCAATACGGAAGTGGTCAGATGACGTGGATGCTACACTACAGTACAGTTTTGCTAGCACAGACTGGAATATGTTCCAGAATTCATCCAATGGCATTGAGGAATACACCACCTCAGTCATCGACTTCATCAATAAGTGCATTGATGACGTCATCTCCACAGTGACTACGTACAGTTGAAGTCGGAAGTTTACATACACCTTAGGCAAATACAATTTAACTACATTTTTCACAATTCCTGATTTTAATCCTAGTAAAAATTCCCTGTTTTAGGGCAGTTAGGATCACTACTTTATTTTAAGAATGTGAAATGTCAGAAAAGTAGTAGAGTGTAAGGGTTTTCTGGTGAAAGAGAAGCGGACCAAAAAGCAGCATGGTGGTTATTCATGTTCTTTAATTTATAAAGAAACTACACATGAGATAACTAACAAAAACAAGGGGCTTGTAAGTAAGCATTTCACAGTCAAGTCTACACTTGTTGTATTCGGTGCATGTGACAAAAACATTTTGATTTGCTTTGATTTGATAGAAGGAGAGCATCCTGGAGTCGCCTCTTCACTGTTGACTTTGAGGCTGGTGTTTTGCGACGCTACCAGTTGAGGACTTGTGAGATATCTGTTTCTCAAACTAGACACTCTAATGTTCCTCTTGCTCAGTTATGCACCGGGGCCTCCCAATCCTCTTTCCATTCTGGTTAGGGCCAGTTTGCTCTGGTTAGGGCCAGTTTGCTCTGTTCTGTGAAGGGAGTAATACACAGCGTTGTACAAGATCTTCAGTTTCTTGGCAATTTCTCGTATGGAATAGCCTTCATTTCTCATAACAAGAATAGACTGACGAGTTCCAGAACAAAGTTATTTCTTTCTGGCCATTTTGAGCCTCAACTAGTCTAAACAATGCCTGTTGTATTGCTTATTTAATCAGAACAACAGTTTTCAGCTGTGCTAACATAATTGCAAAAGGGTTTTCTAATGATCAATTAGCCTTTTAAAATGATAAACCTAGACTAGCTAACACAACGTGCCATTGGAACACAGGAGTGATGGTTGCTGATAATGGGCCTCTGTACTCCTATGTAGATATTGCATTAAAACCTGCCGTTTCCGGGTACAATAGTCATTTACAACAATAACAATGTCTACACTGTATTTCTGATCAATTTGATGTTATTTTAATGGGCAAAAAATGTGCTTTTCGTTCAAAAACAAGGACATTTCTAAGTGACCCCAAACTTTTGAACGGTAGTGTATGTGGTCTACAGTATCTGTGTCTGGAGTTTAAAAAAAGATAACCCCAAATAATCTAGTAGTGTTATTAATTTTAAAGGCCTTTATGAAACATTCAGTGAAAGTGTTATGGAAGTTATTCAAAAACCTCCAAATAAGCTTTCATTTTTGCTCTCAAAGCATTAATAAAACCTCCCGAGTAAAATGTTCTCACACCTCCCTAGAACTTAAAAATAAACGTTTCCAGAACTGGCTAAATTTGTGCATCTGTTTTACCGGGCAGGAAACGTATGGCTTCGTTCCCACAAGCAACGTGACACCAAAAACATGCGTTCCCACAACTTCCAAGGAACCAAATGTGCTCGCTGGGTGCTTACCCTTGACGGTGGGGAACATTTTGTTAACACTAATGAAATGGTGATCTGGAGGGTCACGTTGGGTGAACCAATCACCTCCACTCCGCTGCAATGTGTCACCTTTTATAAGGGAATGTCATAACTTATTGTGCTGCGTCAGCCATTGTCTTATGATAACTGGAAATGGTTATATCTTGGCCAAAGCCGATGAGTAGTACCTTTTCCCTTTTCAGAAGTTATCTGGGGGAAAGGTTAAATATCCAATTTCATTTAGTTGGTTATTCTGGCAGAAGGTGATTTTGCTGAGTGAAATTCATCTGGACATAAACTGTGTGTGCTGCAGAAAATATGGTTGTTTCAGTTGAACAAAGAATTTAGGGCAGCGATATTCATGTTCTCTAAAACATTGAATGAACTCTGGGACATTTTTGATGATGGGCTAGCTACTGTTAGCCTTTCACTGCTATCAGATGAAGAATGATGCTGATGCACTAGTAAATTGTTTTGAAACATTTACATTATGACACAGTATTCATGACCCTTTTGTTGAATGGGGGTATTGTTGTATTTTAGAGACAAGATTATGTTTGCACAGCTGGGTGAAACAGGCTCTATGATTTGAAAAGTGATTGATATCAGTGAATGTACACTACATACATACTGATAAGTCTAGGCACTGGCAGGGTGGCCTAGTGGTTGGGCGTTGGGCTACTAACCGAAAGGTTGCAAGTTCGAATCCCTGAGCTGACAAGGTTGAAATTTGTCATTCTGCCCCTGAACAAGGCCGTTAACCCACTGTTCCTAGACTGTCATTGAAAATAAGAATTTGCTCTTAACTGACTTGGGTAAAATAAAACTGTTCTCAGATGAGCTAGATTATAAAACACAAACACTCGTCTCTTCATCCTCATCTCTTCACGACTGCCACTTCCTTCGTGTGTCATAATTGATGACAGCTCAGCCCACTGTGGATCAGGGAATTTCATTAATATCACAAAGGAGTCAATCTGCCGACTCCACTTCTCCACTGTTGTCTCCAGATATCTCTGCCAATAGTCATTCATGGCTTAAGACAACAATGGTCTGCTCCCACTCTCCTCCCCCTTCTACAGCTGAGATTCAAATCTCTCTGTGTGTCCTTTCTTTTTACAGCCATTGTCATTCAGGATACATGCGAGGGATGAATGTTTCGGCACATTACATTAATGGGATTGCTCTTTGACTGATCTGAGGATAAATTGTAATATTGAACCCACACGAAATAAGGAATCGTCGACTCCTGTCAAGGAAGACTGTAACTTCCAATTCCCACATTACTTTGAATAGTTTTGCAAAAAGTAGACAAAGAATTAGAGGCCATCTCACATCCTTACTATGTACTGCTCTAATAAAAATGTTATATTTCCTCTATTACTCGCCCGGAATGGTTTAAGAACCAGGCATTACTGCATACTGAATTTCAACAAGAATACAACAATATAGCACTCATAACAATCTAGCCAATAGCTTGGCATAAAACCCAACCTCTCACAGCCCTCTAAGGAGACTAAGGTGTTTATCCTAGTCTCAGGCTTGGTAATTGTCCAGGACTTTGAGGGAGGGTTTTTCCTCTACGGGGTGCACTAGATAAGTAGCCTTGCCATAGGTTCTTGTCATGGGGGTAAGTGTGAGTGATGACCAGTGAAGCACACCTCTTTGGTACATCTCCTTCACCCTTGCCACTGTCTGTAATGCTGCTTAGTGCTGCCTGGCACAGAGAGCTGGTGGCCTACTTGGTTTTTTTTTTTTGCACACAGTGCCACATTGTCTTGGTGGCACATAGCCATTCATAGCAGTCTCTACATTTGCTCAGTAGTTGCATGTCTGTAATCTATATTGTCGCGCTGTACCACTGCATCACAGCTCCTCAGTAGCTCTGGAGGTCCTATTACGAGATATGGGAAATATCTAAATAATTACTGGCTATGTCATTTGATCCAATTAAATGGATTTGATGAGGCGCTGTCCTCCCGCTGTCATTGATGGCGGGATATAGGGCATAGATTTCTGTTCATTCATTGCTCATGGTAATTCTGGGTGAATATTATGATGGCCTTGTCTTTGAGGTAGTAAAGTCTGGGTGAATAGCACTTACCCCAAATTGCAGTGAAGTCCCTTCAGAGAGACAAATAACAATCAAAGACCTTAAATACAGATGGATTATTTTCACAACATGAGCACACCTCTTTTCAGCTGTGCACTTCAAACGAGACCCACGCCACTAATCCCTCCCTCTGAGGACGTGACTCCTCCAACAAAGCATGTCTAATTTGGAGAAGAAAAAGGAAGAAGAGAGGTTTAAATGAGCCAGAAAATGTCATGCATCTGCCCTAGCCAGCTTTGATGGGTGTCCATCCACTTTGATTTTAATGTGAGGATGTATGTGGCTGTTTATGTATGCTGCTTTTCAGTTGTGAGAGCATGGCCCTGCTCTATTACATGGGTTAAGACTCCTGTAGAGATCACCTGAGACCTGTTTCAGACTCCCCACCTCTCCTCTTTCTCTCTCACACGTCGCCGCTCTACTGCTGGCCTGAGTGCCTGTCAAGCATGTGACAGTAAAATCAAATATATAAGACTAATGCAAATCACACAGGCTTAGAAATGGCTGATGTAGGTTATGACTCATTATGCTCTTAGGACATCTCCTGCTTTAAGACTTTACTCTAGATTATAAAGACCAGACCAACAGTTTGGACTATATTTCTCTTAGCTATTAGATTAAATGTGCAATAGAATTCGGGGGAAATCTTTCAACATAGTGTAATAATGTGACAGCTATTCAAAAGTGAGTTCAGTGAGTTCTATGGTCAGTAAAACCAGGATATTAAATATTATAACATGTCAGCACAATATGGTCGTAATTTAACCTTACTGGGCTTTTCATAAAAAGACTGATGTAATTGTAGCAAAGCAAAAATGCAATTCTACAGTTTACTTGAAATCGTGTCAAGTTAGATGTTTCACACACACTGTCCTCCTGAGTCTAGATGATAGATGGTATTGCCATATACTGTAAATCCTATTTGCGGAATGATTAACACCTTCTCCCCTGCATTTGTTGTCTACGAGAAAAGGCTATCAACACCATCACAAACCATTGACCAATAAGTCCACATTACAAAAGCATATCTGAAAGTTATGTGAGGCAATCAGTACCACTAATACACAGGTACATTTAAATGCTAGGTGCTCACTGTAAATCACATTAAAACTAGGAGGGGGAGAGAGCACAGAGATGGTGTCAGCGCAAATATCTCTGAATAAGAGAAGCAGACAATCTTCTGGAAGAGTTGGCAAGTGAAGATGTCAACGTGCGACCAGCCCGGTACAGCAGGGAGCATGTGGTGCCAGAGCAGAGGTTGGACCCTCCTCAGACAACAGGTCTGACGCCACACTGTTCGCTAATGGATCTGGGGGAAAAGAGGACATCTTGCATGGGGTTATGACTCCAAACACATAAACAGCCCTGGAAGCCCCAGCAGTTCCAGGTTGAGGGAACAGATTGCTCCAATTACAGTAAGCCTCATGCACTACAGTCCCCCCTGACGCAGGCATCGGTGTGCTTGGAGTGGGCTCCGGGAAGCTGCACGCTGCTGCGGAGCACTGGGGCCAAACACGCATCCTTATACCAATCAGTATTCAGCTTGAACGAGGGAGAGACATCTCCATTTCGCTCCCTCTGCTTCCATTTCAAATTCTGTTCAGAAACCTGGTATCTATAGTCGCCAATTCAGGTGAATGGCACCCACTCTCTGAATTTGAGAGAGATGCTTTTCCAACCACCACCTTCACAGGCGCTGCAGGTTTCAGATGAATCCCATGACAAAGCAACCCCATATCGGATCCGAGTCCTAGTGTCTGCCTGATCCTTTAATTGGCAGCATCAAGTAATGCACAACATGTTAGGAACTAGCAGCATTGGGAATCGCATGCATTAATTGTGGGCCGCAGTTGAACAATTGACTAATTGATCAAGGCCTTTACAAAGGTAGATAATTCATGGCGGCAACACCAGGAGGGAGGAGCCTTGTCAACGATGATTCATGTGTCTCTTGGAGGAGAGCCGGTCTCCGTCAGCTCTTTTGTTCAGCGGGCCTGGTGTGAAGGGTTGTATCATCAGCACCTCCACACAACTCCTCACTTCTCCCTCTAAATCAGAATTAAAAAGGTGAGCCCAGTGTTAACAGGTTGCCACAAATGATACAGTGTGTATGTCTGTATGCTCCCCTGGATGGAGGCTGGCTGCACTCCCTGTACACCACCACGACACAGGGAAGATGTATGGCTGTGCTTTAATGAAAGGAACCTACACCACAGAGGAAATGTCTCTATCGCACAGGTAGTGCAGTAATCATGCCCTCGTGTACATGGTAGCGAATTAAAAGTTTGACAACATTGTGAGGCCTGAGGAGGTTGTGGAGGATAGGGAGGAGAGGCTGAGGGAGACTGCTATTGCTGCTGCCTGGTGCTGTGAGCTACAGCAACCAACTCCACCGGTAGCACTGTCGCAATGGGACTACTGAACGGGAACATTTGGCTCCAGGGATCTCTTTATTAGTCGTATTAGAATAAGGTGAGGAAGACTGTGAGTTATGGTTAAGACTGTGTTACGTAAAGGTTGAGCAGTTGAACAGTCCTATTATGTGTCATAAACTGTGTAAGTAACAGCAGTAATGGTAATGATTTAGTAGTAGTTTTTACTGGTAGGCTTGGAGATGGAGACTTTTATCTTTCAATTTTGTCCAACATGAATTATTTTAATCCTAGTAGTCTCAGTGCCTGCTCCGTCCTTTTCACAGCCATTCGAAGAGTGACTTTGCCTTTGATAAGATGATCTGACATGTTGGAGACAGAATGGAGACTTCTTTCTTGTTGAGGTGTGCTGTCACAGTGGTTTAAAGACAGTGGTCTGTGGCACATACTGAGATGGGCCCTGCAGATTGTTCAGATAGGGAACTGTTCAAGTCATGCACTGTAAATCAAAGTGTTTTTTCCCCCTCTTGCCTGTGTCCGGAAGAAAATACGTTGACTGTCATTGAAAAATAGCTTGACGGGTACGACTTGAATTATTTGTGTAATTTCACACAGACACCTTTCTGCCAGCGGCGACCCGCCCATTCGGGCATTAGGGGAGGCGCCTGACTTGTGATTGTTTTAAAAAATCCAAATCAAAATATTATATAATTCATGGATTATGTTTTAAATGCTCATAAAAGTGCAGGACATGTGTACATTTTCCTGTTTCAAAAATATATTGTTCCAAACATGCTGATCAGTGACTGCCATGGAAGCATAGGCCATGTGAACAATGCTTGGATTGTTTAACCAGCTATTTTCTATGAGTGGTAAATGCAGCATAAAATATAACAGCACAAAGTAAATGGACAGTCCTGGGGCACTCAAATGTGCGTCTGGTCCAAATTTCTGGGTCTGTTTTAGTTTCCCTCCCCCAATGAGTCTCTCGATCACATCAGACGGCTAACTTCCACGTGAGACTAGATCTGCTCTATCAGGTACTAATGGCGCTAAAGCAAATAGCTAATTGTAATGAACTTGTAAATACACAATCATAATAGTCATGGAAGCCTGGCACCTGATAAACTGGATGGCTATATCCAACAAGAGTCTAAGGACAGAGGGATACAGTAGCTAGAACATCCTCGTCACGGATCTGGTAGGACAGAAAGCATGGCCATATTCTTCACACCCATGTTGTTCATCAGGTTCTACTGGTGACAGGGTGACATCAAATCAAATCAAACGTTATTTGTCACATACACGCGTTTAGCAGATATTATTGCTGGTGTACCTAAATGCTTGTGTTTCTAGCTACAACAGTGCAGTATTATCTAACACGTAATGTTGAACAATTTCACAACAATACACACAAATCTAGTAAAGTAAAGTTCAAGTAAAGTAATGGAATTAATAATATAGAAATATTTGGGTGAGCAGTGTCAGAGCAGCATAGACTGATACAGCAGAATATGATAGAATACAGTGTATACATATGAGATGAGTAATGCAAAATATGTCAACATTATTAAAGTGACATGCGTTCCATTATTAAAGTGGCCAGTGATTTCATGTTTATGTATATAGGGCAGTAGCCTCTAATGTGCTAGTGATGGCTGTTTAACAGTCTGATGGCCTTGAGATAGAAGCTGTTTTTCAGTCTCTCGGTCCCAGCTTTGATGCACCTGTACTGACCTCTCCTTCTGGATGATAGCGGGGTGAACAGGCAGTGGCTCGGGTGCTTGTTGTCCTTGATTATCTTTTTTGCCTTCCTGTGACATTGGATGCTGTAGGTGTCCTGGAGGGTAGGTTGTTTGCCCCGGTGATGCGTTGGGCAGACCGCACCACCCTCTGGAGTGCCCTGCGGTTGCGGGCTCTCCAGATGTTTCTATTTGTCTGTGCTGGTGAAGTTGCAGTACCAGGCGGTGATAAAGCCCGGCAGGATGCCCTCAATTGTGCATCTGTAAAGTTTTGTGAGGGTTTTAGGTGGCAAGACAAATTTATTCAGCCTCCTGAGGTTGAAGAGGCGTTGTAGCTCATTCTTCACCACACTGTCTGTGTGAGTGGACCATTTCAGTTTGTCAGTGATGTGTACACCGAGGAACTTGAATCTTTCCACCTTCTCCACTGCTGTCCCTTCTATGTGGATAGGGGGTGTTTCCTTTGCTGTTTCCTAAAGTCCATGATCAGCTCATTTGTTTTGTTGGGTGAGAGGTTATTTTACTGGCACCACAATCCCAGGGCCCTCACCTCCTCCCTGTAGGCTGTCTCGTCATTGTTGGTAATCAGGCCTACTACTGTTGTATCATCTGCTTAATGATGAGATTGGAGGGTACTATGGTGTTGAATGCTAAGCTATAGTCATTGAACATCATTCTTACATAGGTGTTCCTCTTGTCCAGATGGGATAGGTCAGTGTGCAGTGTGATGGCGATTGCATCGTCTGTGGATCTATTGGGGCGGTAAGCAAATTGAAGTGGGTCTAGGGTGTCAGGTAAGGTAGAGGTGATATGATCCTTGACTAGTATTTTATTGTGAGGTATTCTAGGTCAGGTGAACAAAAGGACTTGAGGACCTGTATGTTATCACAATCCCACCATGAGTAGTTAATCATAAAACATATACCCCCCACCCTTCTTCTTCCCGGAGAGATATTTATTCCTGTCTGAGCGATGAACTGAGAACCCAACTGACTGTACGGACTCATATATGTATGACTCATATATATATATATATATATATATATATATATATATATATATATATATATATATATATATATATATATATATATATATATATATATATATATATATATATATATATATATATATATCCTCTGTACGTATATCCTGAGAGAGCCATGTTTCCGGAAACAGAGTATGTTACAATCCATGATGTCTCTCTGGAAGGAAATCCTCGCCCTGAGCTCATCAACTTTATTATCCAGAGACTGAACATTAACGAGTAATGTACTCGGAAGCGGTGGGTGGTGTGCGCGCCTCCTGAGTCGGACTAGAAGTCCATTCCGAGTACCTCCTCCTCCAGTTGTGTTTTGGCTCTGGAATCAGTTCACTTGCCCTGGGGAATACGAACAAAGGTTTTAAAAAAATAGATACACTTAGGATACAAGTAAGGTTTAATGAATTAAATTAATACTGTTCTGTAATCAGAACAGTGTTACATAATAACTCATAATGCTTTAACCCTTTGTGTGAGAATGAAGCTGTTTCCATTGGTGAACCAGTTACATCACTAATGTCAAAATACAATCTCAACTAAATGTTTCAATGGACAGACAGCCTTGCCGTGTGACTGCCCGAGGCTACTCTCCACTAAAGTAGACAGAAGAAAATAATGAAATGGTTTGGGCTTTGATTTCAGAGGAAGTGTAAGAAGCTTTTGGGCAACTGCAGTTCTTCAGCCAGTTCAATTATGTGTCTTCACCATCATTTATGACTCTGCCTCTTTTTCCAGAGACGGTCTAAAATGTGCACAATATTTGTTGCATAATTAGCCATGTAGGCTAGTTCTTTCGTCTCCACTTGTTTAAATAATGGACTGGTTGTTTATATGGACTGGTGAAACATATGGTCTTTCAGATAGATCTAGGAGGGAACATACAATGTTTTGTCGTTTTTGGTAAAAGGTAGGGGGAAGGAAAGCAAAAGCAGGAAGTTCTTAGTCTGACTGATTCATTATTACTGTCCAAATGGCATTTCTTCATAACAGGAAATGATCATAATCGACAATATGGAAGACTCGATTTAAAACCATTTTCATAACACCTTCAGTTTCCAAGGAAACCACAGAGGCAGCTCTATTATTTAGAGTCCTGTGGGGACACCATTTGTGTTACAGAGGAAAATCCACACGTGATGTAAGAGCATTTGTCCATTTGTCCATTTTGGTCTTTACTTTAAAAACATGATTTGCTTTGTCATTTGTTTGTATCGTGTTAAGATGGAGTCGTCCAGAACGCAATATTCAGGGAACAAGTGAAAACAGGGGATAATCAAAGGATCCTTATGCAAACATCTGATTGTAATGTGAAGATCAAAGGCCTCACGTAGTCAGAGGGCCTGAGCAAAATATTTTATGTTCAATGCCATCTCATGGGCACTCACCGATCAAGGAAGAGAGATGGGGGAGAGAGATTAAAGAAATTTGAAATGAATGACTACTCTGTTTTGTCCAATGCACGTTAAAGCACCTCTCTCTGCCAAAGAAAAATAACGAAAGGGGCTTTTTATGAAAATTAGTTAAATAATGATCTAGTGGCATGACAGGTGTATGGAAATGATTTATTGTAATGGAAATAAAATGGATGCAAATTATGTTCTTAAAGTCAGGAAGCGTCACTGTCCAACAGGCTTAAGTGAGAAGAGTGGCAATGAGGGGGAGGCTCATTGCTAAGCGAGGATAGAGTAGAAATCATCAAGCTACTCCTTAGATCTCCTAAATCAATAGCAAGTGATGGCATACACTTGTCGGGGTTCTGCACAGCCTTGAACGATGGAAGTGCAGCACCTACAGTATCGCACACGGTTCCAACTGAAAGCTAGACACTCTTCTGCCACTATGTATCCTGCTCTTTCCCCCTCTGAAATGACCTGGCAGTTGGTGGTGGCAGAAACAGAGGCAGGTCACAGGTGCCAGAGAAATTATCAATCTCCTACTCCCATAGAAAACAAGTGTGAACGTTTACCCTCCCACGAGTGCAGAGAGAACTGTGCGTATGCATCCACCCAGGGCATTAGATTGTACTGGTACTGGAGCGAAGAATAGACTCCTCTACACAAGCAAAGGTGACTGCTGACCTAGTTTGAGACTAAGTCTCAAGGTCACACTTCCTCCCACACATCCTCAAGGTTTTGTTTGTTCACAAGCTGCCCAAAGCCATTCTTATACTCAGGTGAACACAAGGAAGTGTGTTTTTCTATACACTCTAGGATTATTCTATATAGATAACAGCAACACCTACAGACTACTTTCGGTTTCTGTTGTGGTAGTCATCTTGAGAAGAATGTACTGCAGTCAAAAGAAGCTCTCAGAATTGAAAAGGGAGCTTCTATTTGTCTGTGCGGATATCTTATCACCTCAAATAATCAGTTAAATTCTGAATGGACGCCAGGACAATTATCTTACCGACCTCGTATTCAAAATGGAATAAATCCGCTTATCAATGTGAACATTCATTTTGTGTTGCTTTCAAAATAGCTGTTTCCAGCTGCTCAGAGTCCTTAAAAGAACCAATATCATTATCCTTTTGATGCCAAATACGGTCACAACAATGTGCTGGGGAACTTATATAAAGAGCATGTTTTCTCCATATAGCATGTGACATAGTTAATCAACACAAAGAGCGATCTAAACATGATTTTAAAAACTTTCTTTGGTTTTTGCTTACTAGTGCTCTTAGCAGTAATAATACAGGAGACACACATGGGTTGACAAGCAGTTTGCTGCCACACTACTGCCCTCTACTGGAAAATAAGCTTTTTGCAGTGTGAAATACCATTTGGAAATGGTGGGAAATTACTTGAAAGTATTTGTTTTTTTTAAATGCTGGTACTGAGAATTTTGAGATAAAACCTTGAGGTTCCTTTGAAACAAAGTGACAGCATAACACTCCAGATTTAATGCAAAGTGTGCCTTATTCCATCTCGTGTATGCGGTATTCTACATCCACATGATCAACCATATAAATGCTTTATCATCCCGACACACCAACGCAACGGTAGGGAGGGAATCTGAACATGTGTCAACATAACCCTCACACAGGAGGTCTCTACCATTCTGAGGTCTATAAAACAAGTGTCTCCACCAACGGGAGTCCATTTTGTATTCCTGGTTGAGTGCACATTCCATAATCGAATCGTTGCCTCATTAATTAAGATATAATAAAGGATATCTAATTGCAACTGCTAACCCACAGTCCATTATTCTGATATATGATGAGAGAGAGACCATCTCATCAATGTCATCGACTTTATTCACATTTTTACTGTCGGCTGGATCTAGGTCTCGGTTTAATTGTCCTTTGGTTTCGGTTTATGGGTTTTGGTTGTCTCTCTGGTGATCCACTTTGCATTTACAAAAACAGAACTAAATACATCTGTGGATTCCACATTACAAAATGTTTTCGTTTGCACACTTATGTCACATTCTCTATTTTTCCTCTCTGTCTAAAAACCAAAGAAAATCAGAATGCTAGATGGTGCCCACTCTTCATATATACTATGCCTATTATATCAGTAACATCAAAGCCAGCTTAAACATTCCCTACCACTCACCACTAACTGTCCCTTGTGGATATGTCCTGCTGTTAGAATGAGTAGGTGAATCCTGCCACTACTTCAATTTCCGTCCCTTCAGGCCTCGCTTGCCAATTGCCAGGAGGGCCATGCCCACTTTTCCCCCACACAGACAGCTGTCTAAAAACATTCATCATATCCAGTAAGACAAGTGGCCACAAAAACATCATGTTCTATCTCTCTATACGACCTTGTTAGAAAGAGAAATACATTTCTCTTTGGCAGAAATATTGAATACACTAAATAATCCTATTGACAAGGACTAACCTGCAATACCGCCCCATTGGCTTTCGTGTCATTAGCTCATTGGCTTTTTGCATCTCTAACACCATCAGCGACATACAGATGCCACCTATACTTGATCATTCAAACCACTGATTCAGGCTGTAGAGAGACATGGGACGATTGCCCCCTCTGTCTACCCTGAAACAGCTGTTTTAGCTCTAATTAAAGGAAAGTAGCAGGTGTCACCTGAGCCCCTACTGTGGGGCCACACCTGGTTGCATTAATTTGATCCAAAGTGGTTTAGACGGACTGCCTGCACTGTGGCGTCTCACATTAGGCCACGGGAACTGAGCACCTGCCTGGATTGAGCTGAGCAACAGCTCTACAGCTCTGCTCTACAGTGTAGAGGCATGCCAAACTGGCGGAAGTGTGTCTCTTCAATGACCCCAGGGACGGTTCAGTCATTTCTGCCACCGCAGCTGAGAAGTGGCAGCATCTGTAAATTAACAAGCTTTTGATGCGGACCTGTGGTCACTTTGAGATAAGGGCTGGCTGTACCCAAGATAATTGCCTTGTGTTCAGAAAGCGCCTGAGGCTGAAATACCTGCTTGTTGTAGGCCTTCTTATGATTTCACAGGACATTTAACTTTATACCTCTCATTTGTTACATCTTCAAGGCATTTAAAAATGTCCATTAAGAGTATCCATGAAGCGTAGGAGGAACCCTTAACCTCAAACGGCTTGATGCATTGCATAAATTGTCTTTGTGATGCTCAGAGATACTGCAGTGGTCAGTAGTTATATTGACATGGCAGCTAGGGAGTAGATCACAGCCCCCTGGGGAGTTGCTTCACTGAGCCAATACATGTTTGTACTGCATGTGCATTACACGAGCCTTAAAGAAATATAAACGACAAACTAGCCCACAGTTTTCAATTTTGCCAGGATCAGACTTATCAATGCTATATTGTATTGTCTCTTTGACAACCCAATCTGAGACGTACAATTTGACATTTACATCATCCAGGTATGCTCCCATGTCAGTTTGATTGGCTGCAGCCTGAGGTAACACTGTGCTTTCTGTTGTACCCGTTTATTTTTAGCAAAACAATACATTAATTTCATGAGTCAACAGGCTAAGACTGGCAGCTTGTTTAGAGCTAAACAGTGTTTAATTGGATTCTGATCCACGGCAACACCACCGCAGGGTTATTTCATTCCATTATTTTTTTTCAGAGAACCAGGAGTGTAATGGGGGGGGGGGGGGGGGATTTCATCCCTGCGATGGGGCCTTGGTGGTTTAGTGTTGCAGGCCCCTGGGAATGTTCTGTTGACAGTCACGCTCCACGCTGCCCTGATGCCCTGGCTGGCTGGGGTCCTGGCATCCCTCATAATGTCACCAGCAGCGCTTATGCTGCTAATGCTGCTGCTGCAATGGAGAGACAAGCCTAGTGTTGCAGGGATTAACCCACAGTGAGTCCAGCAATTGTCCGTAATACTTTCCGGCTCTATGGTGACAGCTAACACGCTAACGGGACTGTTGATTACAAAGTCAATGTATGGGATTTGAAATGGAGTGCTATAGTGCTAGTAGCAAGATCACTTGGTTGACTGTAATCTTGAGGATTATGATGATAATAATCTATGACAAGATTATGTAAATGTAATTACAGTTTAGCTTTTCTGGGGGGTCTTTTTCTACCCCAAGTTGTTTTCCACAGCTGGTAGAGAGACACTAGAGGAAACTATAAATGATGGTTTTACTCTACTACTGAGTGTCCTAACTGCCACTAAAAGTTGGAGCAATATTCTGTACCAACCCATGTTAGTCCAAGAGAGCCAATTGTCAATCCCACCAATAGATTCAAAGGAAAATCACCACAACAAAAGGACACCATGAAACACATTGACACTTTCATTTACCATCAGAGTTAGTGCTATTGGTCCGGGTTCAAACTAATATTGCATTAGAGATCGGAGGTTGTTTATCAAAATGTGTTGATCCAGAATAGATAAGCAGTGTATGTTGTTGTGTGACACCAGCTAGTGAGTCCCTGGGCATAACAGGCACGTTGAGATCTCTCAGCCCTCTCTCTACTGCATGAACCAGGAAAAGGTCAGAGACCCCTGCCGATTAGGGCCTGGCAAAACGGCCAGCAGGTGATGTCAGAGTTGACAGCCCATGGAGAAATAGCATTGCTGGGCCTCTGGCATTCACTGCACCCCCCCTCCCCCCCACACACACACACACACACACACAGTACACACCCCTCACCCCCACAGAGTGATACACATCTGAATAATACATTGTTCTCTCCTGCAGCGACACCCACACCTCGGACAGACCCAGAGATAAACAAACATGGCATCTACATCACAGTGCGAGCAATGTCTCTCCCACAGCACCTCATGCAAGAATACACACACACACTCTCACTGCATGCCCAGCTGAGGCCAAGTGTATGTTTCCTCGTCATGTTCTAATGATGTAGGGACTCACACAGGGACTTTGACCGTGCTACCCCAGCACTTTATCAGCCTGAAAACGTCATGGCACTTTTTTGCAAAGAGTCAAATGTCACCGTAGCTGACGTTTTTCTCAATAAATTGCAGTCAATTGGGAAAATAACGAGTGTCAGAGGGTTGGCGTTTATCTCAATACATTGGGTTCAATGGGAAAAGATGAGTGTCACCAATTGAATCGTATGTCAATAAATTGCAGTCAATGGGAAAAGATGAGTGTCACAGTGTTGATGTTTATGTCAATACATTACAGTCAATAGGAAAAGATGATTGTCACAGTGTTGATGACTAATTTAATACATTGCATTCAATGGGGCAAGATTAGTATCACAATATGGAGAAATGTATCACAGAGATGACACCCTCCTCTCTTTTTCTCCCTCCCTCCCTCCCTCCCTCCCTCCCATCCCTTCTTCACAGAAACTAAGAGCCTTGTTATGAATTCTGAATTATTGGTCCCCAAAAAATGTATTGACTTGAAACTGTCTGTCTGCCTGTATGCCTGCCTAACTGTCTGCCTGTCTGTGTCTGCCTGTATCTCTGTCTGTTTACAGGAAGTTACTTAATTGGGCGTCATAAGGGTGGTTTCGGAGAGTAAAAAAGGTTTAATCTTCCAACATTTTACATATTTACATACATACAGTGCCTTGCGAAAGTATTCGGCCCCCTTGAACTTTGCGACCTTTTGCCACATTTCAGGCTTCAAACATAAAGATATAAAACTGTATTTTTTGTGAAGAATCAACAACAAGTGGGACACAATCATGAAGTGGAATGACATTTATTGGATATTTAAAAAAAAAAAAAAAAAAATCAAAAACTGAAAAATTGGGCGTGCAAAATTATTCAGCCCCTTTATTGTCAGTGCAGCAAACTCTCTCCAGAAGTTCAGTGAGGATCTCTGAATGATCCAATGTTGACCTAAATGACTAATGATGATAAATACAATCCACCTGTGTGTAATCAAGTCTCCGTATAAATACACCTGCACTGTCATAGTCTCAGAGGTCCGTTAAAAGCGCAGAGGGCATCATGAAGAACAAGGAACACACCAGGCAGGTCCGAGATACTGTTGTGAAGAAATTTAAAGCGGATTTGGATACAAAAGGATTTCCCAAGCTTTAAACATCCCAAGGAGCACTGTGCAAGCGATAATATTGAAATGGAAGGACTATCAGACCACTGCAAATCTACCAAGACCTGGCCGTCCCTCTAAACTTTCAGCTCATACAAGGAGAAGACTGATCAGAGATGGAGCCAAGAGGCCCATGATCACTCTGGATGAACTGCAGAGATCTACAGCTGAGGTGGGAGACTCTGTCCATAGGACAACAATCAGTCGTATATTGCACAAATCTGGCCTTTATTGAAGAGTGGCAAGAAGAAAGCCATTTCTTAAAGATATCCATAAAAAGTGTTGTTTAAAGTTTGCCACAAGCCACCTGGGAGACACAGCAAACATGTGGAAGAAGGTGCTCTGGTCAGATGAAACCAAAATTGAACTTTTTGGCAACAATGCAAAACGTTATGTTTGGCGTAAAAGCAACACAGCCCATCACCCTGAACACACCATCCCCACTGTCAAACATGGTGGTGGCAGCATCATGGTTTGGGCCTGCTTTTCTTCAGCAGGGACAGGGAAGATGGTTAAAATTGATGGGAAGATGGATGGAGCCAAATACAGGACCATTCTGGAAGAAAACCTGATGGAGTCTGCAAAAGACCTGAGACTGGGGCGGAGATTTGTCTTCCAACAAGACAATGATCCAAAACATAAAGCAAAATCTACAATGGAATGGTTAAAAAATAAACATATCCAGGTGTTAGAATGGCCAAGTCAAAGTCCAGACCTGAATCCAATCGAGAATCTGTGGAAAGAACTGAAAACTGCTGTTCACAAATGCTCTCCATCCAACCTCACTGAGCTCGAGCTGTTTTGTAAGGAGGAATGAGAAACAATTTCGGTCTCTCGATGTGCAAAACTGATAGAGACATACCCCAAGCGACTTACAGCTGTAATCGCAGCAAAAGGTGGAGCTACAAAGATTTAACTTAAGGGGGCTGAATAATTTTGCACGCCCAATTTTTCAGTTTTTGATTTGTTAAAAAAGTTTGAAATATCCAATAAATGTCGTTCCACTTCATGATTGTGTCCCACTTGTTGTTGATTCTTCACAAAAAAAATACAGTTTTATGTCTTTATGTTTGAAGCCTGAAATGTGGCAAAAGGTCGCAAAGTTCAAGGGGGCCGAATACTTTCGCAAGGCACTGTATATTTGTGACCGGGGGACTGTCATGCTCCGGCATATAACATTTTAAATCAATCGACCCCAAAGCATTAAAAAAAGAAGTTATAGAAACTAAGAGCCTGTCTGTCTGTGTCTGTTTGTCTGTCTGTGTCTGCCTGTCCATCTGTCTGTGGGAGAGATGAGGGAGAGGGAGGGAGGGAGAGAGAGAGATGAGAAGAGAAGGGGGGGCAGGGAAAGATGGAGGGACAGAAAATGGAGGGGTAGGAGAGAAATAAAAGGGGGAGAGTGAGAGAAGGGAGGGGAGGAGAGAGAGAGAGGTTGTAGGGGGAGGGAGGGAAAGAAAGAAAGAAAGAGGGAGAGAGAATGCGAGAGAAAGGGGATTGTAATGAAATAGAGAGGGGACAGACAGAGGGAGAGGGTGAAGGGGAGGGGAGGAGGGGGGGAAGAGAGTCAACAGATAGACAGAGGAGGAAGATGAGAAGAGCCGTAGGGAGGGAAATAAGGAGGGAGAGAGAATGAAGGGGGAGAGGATGAGAGATGAGGGGGAGAATGAGGGAGGGAGAGACAGAGAGGGTGAGAGAGGGTGGATGGGGATAAAGAGGCGGTAGAGAGAGAGAGAGAGAGATGAGATAAACAAGAAAAGCGTCAATCCTGTGACACTCATCTTTTCCCATTGACTGCAATGTACTGAGAAAAACGTCTACCCTGTGGCACTCATCTTTTCCATTGACTGCAATGTACTGAGAAAAACGTCCCCTACTGTGACAGACAAATTACCTTTTGAAAAATAACTTGCCACTAGGACATTTTGCTATGATATCATGTTGGCTACCCAGCAGCTGATAGCAACTGATAGCAGCTGATATCTGAGATCAGACTTTCACATCTTTGGAAATAAAAGGTGGGAAATGTGGAAGGGTATGGGAAATATGCTATCCTTGATTTGTTGAGAATAGAATGAATAGAACTCAGAAGAAGTCATTATTTTATGGAATCATTTTCAAACAAACCTGTGGTGCATTGAAATGCCCCCACAAAATCCTGGAGAGTGGGGATACGCAGAGAGCAAAAAGCATTTATGGGGTACTAAAATCTTGCTTCCACTCCAGTAGGTGAACAATGGAGTGAGCTCCCAGAATTCAGGCTGTTTACATAGCGAGCTAGTGAATAGAAATGCGTGAAACATTTTACAGTCCCTTGTGATTCTTAGAAGAACTCGCTGCCTTGTTTTCCATCTGCTTTACATACGGGAACAGCTCCACGGTTTGCTCTGAGATTATTTGAATTTCATGGGGTGTCTGACAGGTAACAATAGTGCTGTGTCTATAGATTATTTTGAGGTCTGTGACAGGAGATTTCCTCTTGTGTTTGTTCAGGTTTCCCCAAAACCATATTATAATGGGATCTGAGAACTCAAATATCCTCGGATCAGATCAAAGAGACATGCCTATAATTATTTTGTAGCTTTTTTTCATTAGCTGAACGAACACATACAAAGATGCCAATCAAATATCAATCTGACTCATCTACTGTACACTACATGACCAAATGTATGTGGACCTCTGCTTGTCGAACATCTCATTCCAAAATCAGGCATTAATAGGGAGTTGGTCACCCCTTTGCTGCTATAACAGCCTCCACTCATCATGGAAGGATTTCCACTAGAATTAGTGAGGTTGGACACTGATGTTGGGCGATTAGGCCTGGCTCGCATTTGGCATTCCAATTCATCCCAAAGGTGTTTGATGGGGTTGAGGTCAGGGCGCTGTACAGGCCAGTCAAGTTCTTCCACACCAATCTCTGTATGGATCTGACTTTGTGCACGGGGTCATTGTCATGCTGAAACAGGAAAGTGCCTTCCCCAAACTGCACAGAATTGCCTAGAATGTCATTGTATGCTATTGCGTTAAGATTTACCTTCACTTGAACTAAGGGGCCTAGCTGGAACCATGAAAAACAGCCCCAGACCATTATTCCTCCTCCACCAAACTTTATGGCTGGCACTATGCATTCGGGCAGGTAGTGTTCTCCTGGCATCTCCGCCAAACCCAGATTTGTCCGTCAGACTGCTAGATGGTGAGGCTTGATTCATCACTCCAGAGAATGCATTTCCACTGTCCAGAGTCGAGCTTTACACCACTGCAGCCGACGCTTGGCATTGCGCATGGTGATCTTAGGCTTGTGTGCGGCTGCTCGGCCATAGAAACCCATTTCATGAAGGTCATGACAAACAGTTCTTGTGTTGATGTTGCTTCCAGAGGCAGTTTGGAACTCGGTAGTGAGTGTTGCAACCAAAGACAGACGATTTCGACTCGTTAAGCGCCTCAGCACTCGGTGGTCCTGTTCTGTGAACTTGTGTGGTCTACCACCTCGCACCCGAGCCATTGTCGCTCTTAGACGTTTCCACTTCACAATAACAGCCCTTACAGTTGACACGGGGAAGCTCTAGCAGAGCAGAAATTTGACGGACTGACTTGTTGGAAAGGTGGCATCCTATGACGGCACCACATTGAAGGTCACTGAGCTCTTCAGTAAGGCCATTCTACTGCCAATGTTTGTCTATGGAGATTGCATGGCTGTGTGCTCGATTTTATAAACCTGTCAGCAACGGGTGTGGTTGAAATAGCCAAATTCACTCATTTGAAGGGGCGTCCACATACTATTGTATATATAGTGAATATTTACGTTTATGTTGGCGCACCTGCTGGGAGGATTCCCCCCATTTGGTATAATACCTTGTGTTGTTCTCTGCCATGAATTATTTTATACATATTATAATAATCAGAGCATGAAAGAAATCATGTCTGAAGAAAATTGATGCAAAAATATGCATTGCCATTGCATCCAAATAGATATTGTTGTATTTATCTTCAGCCTATGTTTAGGAAGCAATTGTAATGAAAGAGTGATAGAGGGAAGCGAAAACAAATTGTTCAGCGTTTCACGTATTAATGACTTCACCGTCAATTCCCATGGGTGAGACTTTCCTCCAGCATGTCAAACCAACGAGATGATTCTGTGGATGAAATCACGCTGTGCAACACACACCCTGAAGCACAAGCTTTCCCTTTCAAAGACACACAGCGCCATGGAGAAGGACTTTTAACACACAGGTTGAAGGTGTTCTGTATCTCTATTATTCTGCCTACAGCTACAGGCCCCATTGAGTTGCCAGGATAGAGCCTACAGCTACAGGCCCCATAGAGTTGCCAGGATAGAGCTTACAGCTACAGGCCCCATAGAGTTGCCAGGATAGAGCTTACAGCTACTGGCCCCATAGAGTTGCCAGGATAGAGCTTACAGCTACAGGCCCCATAGAGTTGCCAGGATAGAGCTTACAGCTACAGGCCCCATAGAGTTGCCAGGATAGAGCTGTATGTTCTGTTTGTCAGTGTGTCCAAAATCCTTGATGGAATGTCTTGTCCTTTCAATATTGATAAACACGTTTATCATTATGATTGACTCAATCGATGTGCTTTTGAAACGACAGGACTTTGGCACATATATAGATCAAGGTCATCTCAGCAGGTGTGTTGAAGTTCAGCTTGAGGATACAGGGGGGGGGGGGGTCTCTCTGACACACATCTTTTCTGAAATGTGCGTCACAACATTAGAGCTTTTACTCTATTAATATTCAATTGTTGATTTTCTTGTCATCTGGTGCCCTTTCCACCATAATGAGACCCCACTCTCATTTAGCATGTTTATTCAATAGAGCTACGAACTATCCTCCTGGCCTCCTCACACACACACAATCCTTCACAGATCATCTAACTGCATTCCCATCGCCAGTCTCAGGCAGCTGGCCCATTTCCATCTAATAGTCAGACTAATCGCCAAGGGAGGAATTACCACTAAATTAAGGACTAAACAAATGTTCTAATTTATAGAAGGCTGTAAATGGATGAGCCAAGCTGAGGCTATCCTCCCTATTGTGTTGTCAATATTTGTTAGAATTTTGCGCTGCTTCATACCACTTAAATGAGACTTTATGGGCATTGATCGAGGGAGTCCGATGAAATAGCATATTCTGAGGAAATACACTGTGCTTATAGTCATCCTCCATTTTAATTTTCACCTCATTTTCTCTATTGCTCCTTTATTGTTCCTTAAGGAAGGGGTGAGGCCGATGACATCACATCAGACTTTTAAACCAATTCTTTGAATGCCCTACTCCCAGGCATTTGCAGTTCTGTCTGAAAAGCATTGTTTTTCTCATTGTTTTTACCCTCTATGTGTGTACTTTACTGTATACTTGGGATATCTAGCTTTTCAACAGAAGATCGCTGGAGGACATCTTTAAGCATGGGTCTGTTGACTCAGTCTCTGATGTTAATTGGAAAATAATAGCAGTGGGTTAGAGGGGAATTGATCTAATCTGCATCATATTTTTCTGTGTTGTCTTATCATGTACTTTGTACTTGAAGCATTTATGCACATCATTAGATCAAAACAATATTGTGTATTTGTCTCAAACTTGACGTCAACATTTATCTAATCTGCAGATCATTAGCCATCACAAACAATGAAGACATGAACCACACAAAGTTCTATTCATTTTACTTTTGGAAATTGTATGGCAATTTCCGGGTGCAGTAAAGTAAAGCATGTATTAAATAAACACTGACAGTGGTTCTATTTTGGTAGCAGGTCATATAACCTGGGCACAGGAGGTTGGTGGCACCTTAATTGGGGAGGACAGGGTCGTGGTAATGGCTGGAGCGGAAGAGATGGAATGGTATCAAATACATGGTTTCCATGTGTTTGATGCCATTTCATTCGCTCCATTCCAGCCATTATTATAAGCCATCCTCCCTTCAGCAGCCTCCTGTGGACTTGGGCAATGCCATGACTGGCGTTTCCCCTAAACCAGTCACCCATGCAATCTTGGGCTCTTCATTTCCTAAACAGTCTGGTAAAGCCAGACAATGTATAATCAATTATCTAACAAAAGTGTTTACGGTGTTAAACTATTTTCAATTTGCTTCAGTCCACTGAGCGTGCTACAGTTTGTGCAGGCTATCCAGCCAAATCAAGCCTGGCTGCAACAGTCCAAATAAAATTGATGCGACATTGATAGATTGATCTTGTGAGGCTACAGCTCTGGGAGGTCGTGAGCAGATGTGACTGGGTAAGAGAGCCATGGGTTGGCTGGGTTTACACAGTGTGGGTGTACTGTGACAAGATGTCACCAACAGGACATTTATTTCATGAAGTTCAGTTTTTGTAAAGGGCAAACCTTCAATTTGTCACGGTCATCCTCACTTTTATTTGCAAACTATGACACTTGAAATTAAGGATTATTAATATACAATTATATTACTATTGCATGGAATTAAATGGCATGTAAAATAATGCAAAATGGATTCAATTTCAAATCCCAAATGAAATCCCATTCGCGGATGCTCCTTGTCTTTAGGAAACACTTGGTCAAAAAAGCAACCAAATAACTAGGGCTTTACAATGATGGCAAAATGTAGAGAAAGTTTGGGATTAAGTGTGTTAAAATCTTCCTAGAAGTAATGGGTTGAAGGAGGGACGTGTCAGAATGCTTCATTTCGGCACTTTAGCAAGCCTTTGTTCGTAGAAAAAAAATGTAATATAACACATGCATTGAAAATTAGATATTGGTGCACAATTTCTACCAAAGGGACACAAAAGGCACTCTTTCTGTGAAATGACCCTGCTTACTTTAAAAAAACGTCATAATTTGTAGAAATATGTAGAATATAAGGCTTCCCACAAGAGCCTTGTCTGCCTTTTTTGGGGATGGTTTTCCATGACATGCCACAGTCCTTCATCTCCTTCTCCACAGTTCATTGTCAGGTATCCTTTGCTTCAGAATAAAAATATGATTTCAACCTGTGTCAAATCAAATCAAATGTATTTATAAAGCCCTTCTTACATAAGCTGATATATCAAAGTGCTGTACATAAACCCAGCCTAATACCCCAAACAGCAAGCAATGCAGGTGTAGAAGCACGGTGGCAAGGAAAAACTCCCTAGAAAGGACAAAACCTAGGAAGAAACCTAGAGAGGAACCAGGCTATGAGGGGTGGGCAGTCCTCTTCTGGCTGTGCCGGGTGGAGATTATAACAGAACATGGCCAAGATGTTCAAATGTTCATAAATGACCAGCATGGTCAAATAATAGTAATCACAGTGAACAGGTCAGGGTTCCATAGCCGCAGGCAGAACAGTTGAAACTGGAGCAGCAGCACGGCCAGTTGGACTGGGGACAACAAGGAGTCATCATGCCAGGTAGTCCTGAGGCATGGTCCTAGGGCTCAGGTCCTCCGAGAGAGAAAGAAAGAAAGAAAGAAAGAGAGAAAGAAAGAATTAGAGAGAGCATACTTAAATTCACACAGGACACCGGATAAGGCAGGAGAAATACTCCAGATATAACAGACTGACCCTAGTCCCCCGACACATAAACTACTGCAGCATAAAGACTGGAGGCTGAGACAGGAGGGGTCAGGAGACATGTGTCATATATTGCATATAGTCATCAATGAAATTGCCTAAATATTCAGAGTTTTAATACTCATTAAATACTCAGAGATGCTGATGTTGTTGGATGGGGTGACAAGATAAAAATCAAGATGCCTTCTGACCTGTCACTAGTCCTGCTGCTGCCAGACAGTGCTATAATCCTTACATCTTTTGGCATTTGCCTATGGCCACTCTCCACTGGGCGTAGAAAATGAATGTTTCTGGGTTTAAGCGATTAGTCATGCACAGGTCAGCTGTTTGTTCACCCACAATTGCTAATAACCCCCCTGCAACTGCCTGACTATGTGTGATAAAGTGAAAATCGGAAGCCCGCACCAGACCCAAACCCACAAATATAAAAAAAAATGCTCTGTAGCTTACAGACAGAGATTTTAGAAAGTTTTTTTTGACAAAAGGGTGTGTGGGGTAAACAGGGGTGTAAAGTACTTTAAAGTACTACTTACTTCGTTTTTTGCAGTATCTGTACTTTACTTCGCTATTTACTACTTTTACTTTACTACATTCCTAAAGAAAATAATGTACAAAATAATGTACTTTTTACTCCATACATTTTTCCTGACACCCAAAAGTTCTTGTTACATTTTGAAAGGAAAATGGTCCAATTCACGCACTTATCAAGAGAACATCCCTGGTCATCCCTACTGTCTCTGATCTGGCGGACTACCGAAACATAAATGCTCCATTTGTAAATTAATGTATGAGTGTTGGAGTGTGCCCCTGGCTATTCGTAAATAAAATAAAAAAATATATACAAATTGTGCTGTCTGGTTTGCATGATATAAGGAATTTTAAATTATTAATACTTTTACTTTTGATACTTAAGTATATTATTGCAATTCCATTTACTTTTGATACGTAAGTATATTTAAAACCAAACACTTTTAGACTTTTACTCTAGCATTTTACTGGGTGACTAACTTTTACTTGAGTAATTTTCTGTTAAGGTATCTTTACTTTTAATCAAGTATGACATTTGACTATTTTTTCCACAAAATTTTGGACACACCTACTTATTCAAGGGTTTTTCTTTATTTTTACTATTTTCTACATTGTAGAATAATAGTGAAGACATCAAACTTATGAAATAACACATATGTAATCATGTAGTAACCAAAAAACCTTGTCAAAACACAACTGATTGGCTCAAATGAATTAAAAAGGAAAGACATTACACAAATTAATGTTTAACAAGGTACACCTGTTCATTGAAATGCATTCCAGGTGACTACCTCATGAGGCTGGTTGAGAGAATGCCAAGAGTGTGCAAAGCTGTCATTAAGGCAAAGGGTGGCTACTTTGAAGAATCTCAAATAAAATATATATTTTGATTTAACACTTTTTCGGTTACTACATATGTGTTATTTCATAGTTTTGATGTCTTCACTATTATTCTTCAATGTAGAAAATAGTACAAAATTAAGAAAAACGCTTGAAGGAGAATCCCTTGAATGTGTCCAAACTTTTGGCTGCTACTGTATTTTTATTAAATAATTTATACTGAATATAAATGTAACACATGTTGGTGGCATGTTTCATGAGCTGAAATAAAATATCCTAGAAATTGTCCATATGTACAAAAAGCTTTTGTGCACAAATGTGTTTACTTCCGTGTAGTGAGCAATTCTCCTTTGCCAATATAATCCATCCACCTGACAGGTGTGACATATCAAGAAGCTGATGAAACATTACACAGGTGCACTTTGTGCTGGGGACAGTAAAATGCTACTCTAAATGTGTAGTTTTGTCACACAACACAGTGCCACAGATGTCTCAAGTTTTGAGGGAGCATGCAATTGGCATGCTGACCACAGGAATGTCCACCAGAGCTGTTGCCAGAGAATGTAATGTTAATTTCTCTACCATAAAACACTTCCAATGTTGTATTAGATACATTGTTTTAGAAAATTTGGCAGTACGTCCAATTGGCCTCACAACCGCAGACCACAACATTTTGGTAGGCTATTTGTTAATGAACTTGTCTATAATTAGATGTAGCTTCTCTTCTGTCATTACTTGTTGCCCGCCCTAGAAGACTAAATAAACCCTTGCTCATCAGGTACTACGTTAGATATCATGCCTAGTCCACATCAATAGAATGAATCGGTGGGCATATAATACGAACATCTAGCAACCCAAAGGTTTCGAGTTCAAATCTCATCAACGCAAACGTCTAGCAACCCAATGGTTTCAAATTCCAATCTCATCACAAACAACTTTAGCTAATTAGCAACTTTCCAAGTACTTACTACTTTTTAGCTATTTTGCAAATGTGTAACATATAATACGATTTGTAATTCTTAAGAGGATAACATATCATACGAAATGGATGATGGACATCCACAAATTAATACATACAATTCGAAACATAACATGTCATACTAATTGGAGTGTGTCAGACAGAATGATACAAAATAATCTGAGACAAGGTTGCTTCTGACTGTTGAATTTGTATGGTGCCTCACAATCATCACACATATCATTGTTCTGGCACGCCCGTCTCTTTATTTTAAATTCTCCATTTTGTAGTTTTCCTCTTATTGCATTAAACTCCGTAAGGGGAGATAAAAATGAAAGCCCTAGATATGAATTGCACAAGAATGGTACATTTATGGATTTTTTTTTGCATTGCTTTCTCTTTGTTCAACCCGCACGTGCATCACCACCAGGGATACAGTCAAATATATTTAAGCAATAAGGTTGTATATGGCAAATATACCACGACTAAGGGTTGTTTTTAGGTATATATTGGCCGTATACCACAAAACCCAGAGGTGCCTTATTGCTATTATAAACTGGTTACCAACGTAATTAGAGCAGTAAAAATAAATGTTCTGTCATACCCATGGTATACTGTCTGATATACCACAGTTGTCAGCCAATCAGCATTCAGGGCTCGAACCACCCAGTTTATAATTATAACTAACCATTGTTTTATCGTGATGGGAGTATCTGGGGTAAGTTACAGTACAGTATTTTCAACCTAAATTTCGTTTCTCCGTAAAAACGAATGTGGGGACAGGCGTCTTTTTAGGTATTTTTTAAACCTGCTAAATTAGGTTAGCCAATGGCAAATTACAAATACATAAAGAATAATAGCTCCATTTCCCGACTGAAGAGCTAATATGTCTCTAGTCAGCACAGCTGGAGAATACAAATTGTCCACTCTTCAGACCGGAGCTGGCAGGATAGATGTATTTTGCTTAATAACGTTGTTGTTTTTTACGAAAAATTTGCTACGTGTGCAAAATAATGTGATATTACTGTTTGCATGATCGAACCCTATCATCACGTCGACAAGGAACATAAATAATGTATTCGTTTTCTACACGGAGCTCTTTTATTGTAACACCAACGTCTACACATGTCAACAACGGTAACTAAAAGTGTTTTGTGCAATATCCAAATTACAAGACCGTTTACTATTTCTTTGTCCACATTTTACAATCTCATTCTCGGGGTATTAAAGAGGACATGTGCCCAGGGATGATACGTTTGCTTGGGGATGAGCCAAACAGTATTTCATTAGATATCTGATCCATTGTAACAATATTTGGGGATTGGGCATTTTTTATTGCTCTTACTTGACTGGTGCAGGGGTCTCGCTCCCTGAAAATCTCTGTCTCTTCAAATTTAATTCAGTGACATGTCATACTTGAGGAAGGATATGGAAAATTGTGGTTTTAATAGAAGCCTTGTGTATTCTTGATTATAGTTAACAGGTAGCAAAGGTTTTGCAGGTAGGCAGCCCCCAGCTAGCTAAGTTATAACATTAGTGGTTTTCAGACCAGATTGATTGTGCACTGTACCATTTGATTGGGTCTAACAGTTCTCTCTATTCCACAGCACGAGTCTATGGCAGAACTGTGGTCAGCTATCTCTGCTGCTTTGCCTGTGACGGAGGCAGAATTTCCACTTGACTTCAGTGAAAAAGTTGAGCCTTCTGTGGTGGATGTGCTGAAACGTTGCAGGCAGCAGCTGTACACCAGTAGCGGTCGATGGAGGCAAAACGCTCAGATAATCTTGGACTTTTCCTGGGAGAAGCTCAATACAGGAACGTGGCGTGATGTGGACAAGGAGTGGAGGTGTTTGTATTCATATGGCTGCCTGTTCAAAGTAGCTGCCCTATGCCGTGATGATGCCTCACCAGCTACAGTGCAGGAGGCCATACGGACATGTGACTTGGGCCTGCTCATGGGGGCAGCCATCATGGACAATATTTTACAAACCATTGTAAAGATCCTGCAAAATGAAATCGGGAAGAGGCATTCCAATGAGGAGGATCCTAGTGAAGGAGTTAGTGCCAAGGTTGATTTCATATCTTATATTGTGTATGTTGTGGCCTCTTGCTTTCTAACCAGTCTATGAGCCTGTGTCATATCCCTTTTGTTTTTTCTCATAATTTTCTTAAAGGCTAGTAGGCTATTTTAGTTTAGTTGCTTTGCATATTGCTTATTCTCCAAGTCAAACTGTGTGTTAGATTATGCTATGTTTAAATTCTTGTCAACAGAAAATGAAGGTTGACTGTGTGTCAGTGCCTGTGGTCAAGCAGGCTCTGGCAGTACCAAGGATACACTGCCCATCATTGGAGAGCTTCAAGAAAGACTACTTGGATCCCCAAAAGTCAGTCATATTAGAGGGTATCATAGATCACTGGCCAGCCTTCAAAAACCACCCTTGGAGGTACCTTTTTCTATATTTTGTGTCCCTTTCCCTTACCTTCTCATAGTCCCCTAGACACCTCTGTTGATTTTTGTTGATTTTGTTTTCTCCCTTTGCAAAGCATAGAATACCTGCAAACTGTTGCTGGTTGTCGGACTGTACCTGTTGAAGTATGCTCAAGATATACCGATGAGGAATGGTCACAGACACTCCTTACGGTCAATGAATTCATCGATCGCTATATTGTTGTGAAAGTAAGTACTTCCTCGTGAAAAATATTGCCCCAAGAATAAGCCAAGGATAGACTTTTTTCACTCAAAGCCTAATCCTACTCTCTCTCACTCACATTAGGACACATCAAGTTTGGGATATCTTGCTCAGCACCAGCTATTTGATCAGGTTGGTTATTGCCCTGTCCTGTTTTTACATAACACATTTGAGTGAGGATGTCAGTGTTGATTATATACTTAACTAAAATAAACACATGTAAATTGATGCTTTCATGACCTGAAATAAAATATCCCAGAAATGTTTCTCTCAAATGTTGTGCAGCAATTTGTTTACATCCCTCTTTGTGAGCATTCTTTTGCCAAGATAATCTATCGACCTGACAGGTATGGCATATCAATAATATAATAATATATGCCATTTAGCAGACGCTTTTATCCAAAGCGACTTACAGTCATGTGTGCATACATTCTACGTATGGGTGGTCCCGGGGATCGAACCCACTACCCTGGCGTTACAAGCGCCATGCTCTACCAACTGAGCTACAGATCAATACAGGTGTACCTTGTGCTGGGGATAAAGGATCACTGTAAAATGTGCCGTTTTGTCACACAACACAATGCCACAGATGTCTCAAGTTCTGGGGGAACGTGCAATTGGCATTGCTCTCCAGTGGGTGGGCCTATGCCCACCCATGGCTGCACCCCTGCCCAGTCATGTGAAATCCATAGATTAGGGCCTAATGAATTTATTTCAATTGACTTATTTCCTATATGATCTGTTACTTAGTGAAATTGTTGCATGTTGCAGTTATATTTTTGTTCACTACAAAACTAAAATACAGCAAATGTACATTTTACTGGAAATGTAGGATACAGGCTTCTGTAATCCTTGCCTCTATTTTTTATTGTACAAAATATACATTTAAAGCATACACGTTTGTTACAAAAACAGTTGTGTTCAATGTACTCTTCTCCAAGGTCCCCGAGCTGAAAGACGACATCCGTATCCCTGACTACTGTTGTCTTGGTGAGGGAGATGAAGATGACATCACAATCAATGCTTGGTTTGGGCCAGGAGGTACAGTGTCCCCCCTTCATCAGGATCCTCAACAGAACTTCCTGGCTCAGGTGAGTCCAACACATCCAGCGAGTAGGATCAGACTCACAGCAATTTGGACCCTGCCAGAGATGTGATCCTGTATTTTTGCCAATCATAATTTGGTGACATGGTTTCCCTATTGTGTACTAGGTGGTTGGGAGAAAGTACATTCGTCTGTATTCCCCTGAGGAAACTGAGAAACTCTACCCTCACCAATTGCAGCTCCTACACAACACTAGTCAGGTTAAAATTACATTTAATCTCTTCATGCACCAGATCTATGATCTTAAAAACAATCTAGCATATAAGTGTTCCACCTAAACTGTTAGTGCTGCATACTTTGAATGGGAGAAATTAGTAAAGTGTTTTCCATTTAAACACAAAGCTTTCTTTAATGCAGGTAGAGGTGGAGAGCCCAGATGTGGTGCGATTCCCAGAGTTTGTGAAGGCTCCCTACCTAGAGTGTGTGTTGCAACCTGGGGAGGTCTTGTTCATCCCAGTCAAGCACTGGCATTACGTGCGTTCTTTGGAGCTCAGCTTTTCTGTGAGCTTCTGGTGGTCATGACCCATGAGGGATCCAGATTCAGGTTGTTTTTAGTCAGAATTTTAGTTATTGCAGTGGCCTTGTAAAATGCAAGTCCTGTGCTCACGCATGTTGTGACTCAAGTCTGAATGTTATTTTCATAAACAATCATTAACATGTCTGTCCTTTCATTGCTTCGGCACTGAGCCTCGCCCACCAAATGGCTTTCAAAACACCTGATTCTATAAACAAATTCATGGTCACGTGTCAAATGGTAATTCAAAAAGGAATAAGGTTGGAAACAAGTCCCAATCTACATAGTTCGCAACTTAAAGGCAATTAATATTGAAGACTTACGGGAAATCTGCTCAACTCAACTTAAGTAGAGGAAAATAGCCTATCGCATAATTAAAAGTATCCAACCTCATATCCATGACAAAGGAAAGCCAGTTGTATTCAATCTGTCAACACTTGAATGTGATTATGGCACACATTGAATGCCAAGCTACCTGCATGATTGGCGCTTGCTTCCACTCATTACTACATTACATGAAGGAGCAGTTGATGTATGCTCATGGAGTTGTTAACCATTTCATATGATAGGGTATGCTTTTTCAAATTAGCATATTTAATTGTTCCTGCAGATACTCAGATTAGGTCATTTCCATAATTTATTCAAATAAGGCAGTACTATTCTAATTTAACAACCTAATGAACCACAGGCACAAATGATGTAGACACAGCTTTCCATTTAAACTGCCTGAAAGAATGATTGTAGTTGCCACACTTCCCAGAATTGCTCCCCTAGAAAGTAACTTAATAAAATTAAGATAATCAAGTTAAGAGGAGCTCACGGGAGACCATTGACAATTCAATGAAAGATGTTCTCCTGAAAGTATCTAACATTTGATATACAATTATAAAAACGTTTTCAACTTTCAAACTTAAGTAAATTGATTTGTACATTTGAATGAAGGAAAAACATTGTACTGAAAGTTCTGACAGCTATACATGCATCCGTGAGGTTATGACCTCCTGGTCCTCCGGGTCTGAGCTGTAGACCGAGGAGTGGGGGCCGTATTCTCTTTGGCTGCTGACTGAGTCTCGCTCTGAGAGGACGGAGATCTATACACATCTATAGGGAAGAGAAGGGGAAATTAAATCATATGAATGACTAGATAAGGTAGGTAAATATGTTTATTCTTTGTCTGAGTCGAAACAGATGAAAGTGATATGTATACACAGACCTTTATACAAACTATTATAGACTATCATGGTACAACTTGTGTTGCAATTCTTTGATCAGTGTAACATTATTACCTGGGATCTCATGTGGCCAGAAGTCCTCACAGGCAGGGCATCGTGGATCAGTCCTTCCTTTGAAGTATCTGGCGACACAAGGGGTGTGGATTTTGATGCCACATGTAGGATTTTCACACATCTGGCACTGAGAGGTAAAAAAGACCAGATTATTACAAAAATGATGCATGAAACCAAATGCTTTGCCAAGAAAGCCAGGCTATATCAGTGGTGTCAATCCCATTTTAAATTCAGTCAACATATTTTGAGTAGCAACTACACCAATCATGAGAAGCATATCCAACATAACATTAAACATTCATATCTACCTTTGAACAGAGAGCAGAGGATTGAGAAAAGTGAGTTTGGGAATCTGACAAAAATCAGATGTTCCACCAATTTGGATTTGACACGGGGTCCAATTTAGCTAGCAGGAGGAATACATTAGATGCAACTTATTTACTGTAATTTAAATTGAAGTTTACCTGCAAGGCCACATTGTGACAGATGTGGCAGACCTTGACCTGGTCTTGATACAACATCCGAATATATTGCTCCATCTCCATTATACATCGAGTGGAGAGAGAGTAGTCACCATTTTTCTGAAGAAAAGATAAAACACAGATTGCAAGTCAATCAGTGGCACAAGAACGTGAGTGCCCACAAGAAGCAATAACTGCATGCATAGAATGGGTCTTCAGAGACGGCACCTCATTCAGCCACTTATCCTGAACAAGCCTGTTCAGTACATGTTCCGTTTCTCTTTTCTTTAGCTTCTTTGTCTGGAGGCTGTCGGCACAGTTAAGAATGTCTGTGGAAGAGGCGGTTCCATTGTCAGAGTCCACAATCAGGTCCATCTAAAAAAAAGTATAAGAACATGCCAGTTATTAGAGATATTCAAATGTTATTTAAGTCTTGTCAGTCATTAGCATTTACTAAAAACAGCCTACTCACTGTTTTTCGGAATAATTCCAACTCGTTGTCTGCATAATCAGTTGACATCCTGGTCACATCAGTTTCAGCCATGTTCACCTGGACGGGAGAAGATGTCAACAGGACAAATAAGAGCAGTTCATGATGGTTGTAGTAGTAAAATAACTTTGAATTAATTGTATTAGTGTCACTAACCAAAGCATGGTATTGAAGACCATCCTCCTCAGATATCCCTTTTCTGATCTGCATGAACATGGGCTGTAGTTGGGCATTGATAACCTCAATGAATTCATCAAGTTTATCATGAGCATAGTGTGCTGTATAAAAAGGGGTACATGTGAGTGAGTGGCCCTCAACAAAAACAGACCTAGATTAAGCCTATTCCTGGACTTAAAGGCACTTTCAATAGAGAATATCTATTGTGTCTAGAAAACTGGACCTTTGAGTTTAAGGGTTTACCATGCTGACACAAAATTAACAGTAGAGGACCCGGGGCAAAATAGTATGCAGCTATGCTGTTCTTACCACCGTGTGTCTCACAGCAATGCCGGTGGAGAGCCCTTGCCTTGGCACCATCAATGATCCCATTGACCATCATGGTTTGCAGGAACCTTTTATGGCTTTCTCCCAGTGGTCGAGCCATGGTGCAAGGAAAGCCCTAGAAAACATTCAACAACTATTTTGAATAAGCAGCATTTGAGGGTGTGAGATTCCATTGGACCCTCACACGATGTGGTTGACCAAGAATTGCTAGTGCCTGGGCACACACATCGACAAGGTTAGGAGAATTAGCGTAGCAGGTTAGGAGACGGAGGTTGATGTTAGGAAAAGATCTGCTATGAAAATCACTGTAACAACGTGGGCTGAAAAGATATGTATATAAAGACAAAATACTGGTCCGTTTCTTTACCGTTTTTAATGTATTCTTCACATTGCTCATTCTACTATTTTTATTTAACTAGGCAAGTCGGTTAAGAACAAATTCCAAAACACTAACGACACTTGGCCAATTGCGTGCCACCCTATAGGACTCCCAATCACGGCCGGTTGTGATACAGCCTGAAATCGAACCAGGGTCTGTAGTGACGCCACTAGCACTGAGATGCAGTGCCTTAGACTGCTGTGCCACTCGGGAGCCCCATAATATACTGTATCTACCACTGTACATTGCATTTTGTTAGCGACACTGGATTCTCGACATAGGTCACTGTAATATGTCTAATGCTGTATATTACACATTATTTGGAAATATATTTTTGGTGTCCTCAAGGTATTCAGACCCCTCGACTTACAAATGTTATTTGTCACATGTGCCGAATACAACAGTTACAGTTAAATGCGTACTTACAAGCCATTAACCAACAATGCAGTTTAAAAAAAATAAGTGTTAAGAGTCTTCTTAGGTATGACGCTACAAGCTTGGCACACCTGTATTACTGGAGTTATTCCCATTCTTCTCTGCTGATCCTTTCAAGCTCCGTCAGGTTTTATGGGGAGTGTTGCTGCACAGCTATTTTCAGGTTTCTCCAGAGATGTTTGATCGGGTTCAAGTCCGGGCTCTGGCTGGGCCACTTAAGGACATTCAGAAACTTGTCCCGAAGCCACTTCTGCAATGTCTTGGCTGTGTGCTTAGGGTTGTTGTCCTGTTGGAAGGTGAACCTTTGCCCCAGGCTGAGGTCCTGAGTGCTCTGGAGCAGGTTTTCATTAAGGATCTCTCTGTACTTTGCTCCGTTCATCTTTGCCTCGATCCTGACTAGTCTCCCAGTCCCTGCCACTGAAAAACATCCCAACAGCATGATGCTGCCACCACACTTCCTCCAGGTTTCCTCCAGACTTGAAGCCTGGAATTCAGGCCAAAGAGTTCTCTTGGTTTCATCAGCCCAGAGAATCTTGTTTCTCATGGTCTGAGTATCTTTTGGTGCCTTTTTGCAAACTCCAAGCAGACTGTCATGTGCCTTTTACTGAGGAGTGGCTTCTGTCTGGCCAATCTACCATAACGGCCGGATCGGTGGAGTGCTGCAGAGATGGTTGTCCTTCTGGAAGGTTCTCCCATCTCCACAGAGAAACTCTAGAGCTCGGGTTCTTAGTCCCCTCCCTGAAGTTGTGGAAACATGTCAAGGGTGCTTCACCCACCACCTGCCAACCCCTCTTTTACACTACTGCTACTCTGTTCATCATATATGCATAGTCACTTTAACCATATCTACATGTACATACTACCTCAATCAGCCTGACTAACCGGTGTCTGTATGTAGCTTCGCTACTGTATATAGTCTGTATTTTTACTGTTGTTTTATTTATTTACTTACCTATTGTTCACCTAACACCTTTTTTGCACTATTGGTTAGAGCCTGTAAGTAAGCATTTCTGTAAGGTCTACGGCGCACTTGACAAATAAACGTTGATTTGATGATCAATGGAAACAGGATGCACAAACTCTAATTTCGAGTCTCACAGCAAAGGGTCTAAATACTCGTGTAAATAAGGTATGTTTTTAATTTTAATACATTTGCAAAATTTCTAAAAAACTGTTTTTACTTTGTCATTGTGAAGTATTGTGTGTAGATTACTGAGGATTTGTATTTATTTAACCCATTGTATAATAAGCCTGCAACGTAACAAAATGTGGAAAAAGTCAAGGGGTGTGAATACTTTCCCTTGGCACTGTATGCAGATTGCATATTGATTACGATGACCATGTTACATGCACACCTAATCTCCCATTATTACACAGGATACTCAAGTACTCTGTTTTTGAGTTGACGCATATACACATCATATCCTGTTTACAATAAACCCAAAAAACGTATATTGCTGTTATGGCAAACCGATAACATGCCTGTGATATGCTTATGTTAGACGGGATACTGTGGCATGTAAACATCTTATCCCGTTTACTGTAGATTTATGAGCAGGCTCAGTTTTACATATCATGGGTGCTGTTATGTGTTGTGTTTTTATCCCATTGTTAAATAAATCACTTCAAAAAGTACACCACCTGTGCAGTTCTGCCATAATACTTAATTTTAAGCTGATACATTGAAATACTGTCTACCTGCATAAGTGTCGAAGATATCCCATTACACATGCATTGCTATTTTCTCAAGAGATTAAATAAATAATTTGTCCACTCCTGTTCGAGACTAAATGAACATTTGTTGTACCATTAAGAAGTGCATAATTCTGCCGGAGTTATAATATATGAATATATAGTACATGTTAGAGGTTAAAGGCCTACAGTCAGTGTCCATATCAGTTACTATTCCATTTCATCTTTAAGAATTTAAAGGAGCAATATATTGAGCGGGATATCAGGTGTAACGTTATGTAAACAACTCATCCTGAATAATACTAGGATATGAGCTACTATCCGGAATAATGATAAACGTGGTTATATAGGGGTTGTTAGCAAACTGTCTGGAGATGTTCTGACATTATTTCCTGTTTTTTATATGTGTAGTTGTTTGACATGTTTGCTTCACTGTTAGGAGCTAGTAACACAGGCATATCGCTGCATCCACCATAACTGCTACTGTGTACGGCAACGCGACCAATAAACTTTGATTTGGCAAGTCAGTTAACATTATTAACCAACGAAAGCTAACCAGCAGTAACAACAGGTCAGCAAATGTTCCGGGCAAAATAGACCAGCATATATCAAAAAACAAATAGATTAAAACTTTAAAACAACAGCATCTCCACTCACCAGGCAAGTGAGTCCTTGCTTTATTTTGGTTATTCTACTTCTGTCAAAAGTTAGCTAGCTAGCTTTGTTTACGCGGGTTGAACGTGAGACTTGAAAGGGCCTACCTCTTCCCTTGCAGTTACGTAAACAATGTTTCTGGAAAACCACCTTGAAGACAAGGTGCTACCGCCCCCAAGCGGACTGGTAGACCAAACTTAGTACATTCGCTCTGGTTTAGATTGGAAACTCAGTGGCTCAGTGTTCCATGTATTTATCTGCAACCGGAAAAATATTTCTAAATTATTAAGATGTCATTGATGAAATTTGAAGTTGGTAATCAACCATAAAACTAAAACAAAGCATGCGTGTGCGTGCGATATGATCATAAGAGGAGGGGGGACGACCAAAAGACCTTCCCATGAAAGGTGTGTCCTGTTGGAACTGTAATTTCCAGTAAGCAATTCGTAGTTGTCAAAATCGCAGCTATTTCTATAAAGTAATAGTAGCCTATTTTAATGTGCAGAAATTTAAACACTAACAGGAAACATTTTCTCTTTCTGATTTCAGATTGAATTATACTGTGTGGTTTACTCTCAAGTATTCAGCAACAATGTTTCTATTGCTTATTATAGTCACAAACCTTGGGACTTTGATAGCTGATGATGGTAAGCAGTCTTTTTTATATAGCCTATAAACATGTAAGTATATTTGACCACAGTATTTTTGCCTGATCATGATTAACATTTGACACGCTTTTTGTTTGTTAATTACTTGTAGCAATGAGTGACGGAAATCTTCAATGCTTCAACGACTATGACAAAAGTATGGTTTGTCATTTACAACTGACAAGTCTAAGTGTGCTGAATACAGCATGACATTGAAATTATTGGCCGCACAAAATAGGTAAGTTTATTTATTGTTTAAGTTTTTCTATTGTCGATGTTAATCTTACCAAGAAGTCATATTTCATTTCAAAACTGCAATCTTATTCAACTTATTTCCCAGAGGCAAGAATGATTGTACTTTCAAGGAAAAGGAGAGGCCCAATGATGTTTCCAAATGTGGATGCTCTATTGATCCAATGCACCTTATTATTGGGGAGGAGTTTAATGCAACACTTTGGAATTCTGGGAAGCGCTTAAACTCCAAAGTCCTCTGTATCAAATGCAGCACTGAGTTGCATCTACATACGCAGATTGCTATTTGAAAATGAATTACTGTTATAATGAATATTGCATGAAACTAAACCATGCTTTAATTGATTGATATGTCAAACCATCCCTATCGTTGCCCTGTACAGAAAAAAAACACAGTCCAAGAGGTGAAACCAACAGAAAATGGGAATTTCCTGGTCAAATGGAAGACAAACTTCCCTGATAATTAAGAGTTTTCTAAGAACTTGATTGCCGAATTGAGCTACAGAAAGAAAGGAGAAACAGATGAGGTAAAGAATGAGGATATAATAAATCCCTCATATTACATCATTCCAGTTTGCTATCACATCACCAAGACAACTTTCCCTCTGGCCCTTTCCTTTGTTCCTACAGGTGTCCAAAAATGAATCAACAACTTCCTATGAATTACTTGGCAGAGACTTGGAGCCAAACCCCATTTATGCTCTGAAGGTCAGAAACTATGCTGACTGGAGCAGCCGTTTCAGTGACTGGAGTGAAGAGTTGGAATTCACTAACCGTAAGTGATTAAATGAGATTTATCATCCATGGGTTTTCAAACCTTAATTCCACTTTCACCTTGTAGCTCATTGTATATTCTTCTCTGCTCTACAGCTGCATCATCTCGGAAAGTGCTCCAGATTGTCATTGTTTTCAGCTGCATTGCTGTTATCATCATCACAAGTGCTTTGTTTTGGTGCAGTGTTAGGTAAGTTATCCTGACATGTCTGTAGGTGACAGTATGTCTGTTTCCACAAACATATTTTATCATACAGCTTCATATTGGCCCTATAGACTTTCAAATCCTCATATTTTCCCCCTCTACAGACTCAAAACCAAGTTGTGGGATAATATTCCTAAATGTTCAAACCCAGACCTTTTGTACAGTGGGGCAAAAAAGTATTTAGTCAGCCACCAATTGTGCAAGTTCTCCCACTTAAAAAGATGAGAGAGGCCTGTAATGTTCATCATAGGTACACTTCAACTATGACAGACAAAATGAGGGAAAGAAAATCCAGAAAAATCACATTGTAGGATTTTTATGAATTTATTTGTAAATTATGGTGGAAAATAAGTATTTGGTCACCTACAAACAAGCAAGATTTCTGGCTCTCACAGACATGTAACTTCTTATTTAAGAGGCTCCTCTGTCTTCCACTCGTTACCTGTATTAACGGCACCTGTTTAAACTTGTTATCAGTATAAAAGACACCTGTCCACAACCTCAAACAGTCACTCCAAACTCCGCTATGGCCAAGACCAAAGAGCTGTCAAAGGACACCAGAAACAAAATTGTCGACCTGCACCAGGCTGGGAAGACTGAATCTGCAATAGGTAAGCAGCTTGGTTTGAAGAAATCAACGGTGGGAGCAATTATTAGGAAATGGAAGACATACAAGACCACTGATAATCTCCCTCGATCTGGGGCTCCACGCAAGATCTATAATAATAATATATATAATAATAATAATAATAAGATCTCACCCCGTGGGGTCAAAATGATCACAAGAACGGTGAGCAAAAATCCCAGAACCACACAGGGGGACCTAGTGAATGACCTGCAGAGAGCTGGGACCAAAGTAACAAAGCCTACCATCAGCAAGGGCATTGAAGATGAAATGTGGCTAGATCTTTCAGCATGGCAATGATCCCAAACACACCGCCCGGGCAACGAAGGAGTGGCTTTGTAAGAAGCAATTCAAGGTCCTGGAGTGGCCTAGCCAGTCTCCAGATCTCAACCCCATAGAAAATCTTTGGAGGGAGTTGAAAGTCCATGTTGCCCAGCAACTGCTCTAGAGGAGATCTGCATGGAGGAGTGGGCCAAAATACCAGCAACAGTGTCTGAAAACCTTGTGAAGACTTACAGAAAACATTTGACCTCTGTCATTGCCAACAAAGGGTATATAACAAAGTATTGAGATAAACTTTTGTTATTGACCAAATACTTATTTTCCACAATCATTTGCAAATAAATTCATTAAAAAATCCTACAATGTGATTTTCTGGATTTTTTTTCTCATTGTCTGTCATAGTTGAAGTGTACCTATGATGACAATTACAGGTCTCTCATCTTTTTAAGTGGGAGAACTTGCACAATTGGTGGCTGACTAAATACTTTTTTGCCCCACTGTATATGGTTCCAGGGGTACCTAAGGTGAGGCTCTATCTCCAATTATAAACTGGGTGGTTTGAGCCCTGAATGCTGATTGTCTGAAGGCCGTGATATATCAGACCGTATACCACAGGTATGACAACAAAAATAATTTTACTGTTCTAATTACGTTGGTAACCAGTTTATAATAGCAATAAGGCACCTCAGCGGTTTGTGCTGTATGGCCAATATACCACAACTAAGGGCTGTGTACAGGAACTCCACGTTGCGTTGTGCATAAGAACAGCCCTTAGCCGTGGCATATTGGCCATATACCACACCTCCTCAGGCCTTCCTGCTGAAATATTCTGTTTAAATCAACTGTAAACCTTCATTACTTTCCTACTGTAATTCCTTCCATTTGTGTATTTGCATTTAGTGATGTTTGTTCTCCATCACAGGTATTGTCTCCTCCCAAAATACTTTTATCCTCCATCTATGTTGATTCTTTGAAAATGGACACTGAAGGAAAAACATGGTGAGCATATTGATGCAATATAAACATAGCAAAATTAAAAAGGCGTTTTCGTGTTGTCCTATTCGCGTCAGCATTCAAGTCCTTGCAATTAAAATAAGCTTTAGATCAATGTAACTTTCCCGCTGGTATTTTCCCTACAGGACAAACCCTGCGACAGTAGATGGGAGCAGTGGAAGAGGCCGTGGCTCAGAGCTTGACTCATCGTCTTCCCTGGTCATGCCCACACATGTTCCATAAGCCCGGAGCCTAGTAATGTGCAGATCATTAGCCATCTTCAAGAGGCCCTGAGCAAAGTCTTTCCCAGCCTTGTTCCTTTGGATGGGAATCCTCAGTCATTGCTCTTAGCCCCTCCTATGACAGATGATGGTACAGAAATGAACTGCCCTGAGTCAAATCGAGACATTGGTGTGTGTTCATCTGACGACAATCCTCTTCATTTCATGAGTGAGTCTGGAGGCTCTTGTTACAACAATATTACCTACTCCCCCTCAGTGCCCATCAACTCCCTTCAAGAGTTAACAAGCAAGACGTCCTCATTTCCTACACGGCCTCTGCTCTTTTGTAACTCCTCCTATTATTCTGGTGACGCTGATGTGTTGAAAAATGGCCATCCACAGCTGTTTCTTGGTACCGGTCAACAAGACCTTAACTTGTCCACTAATTGTGCAACCTTCTTGCAAACCGACAATTCATATCACCCGTGTGATGGCGCCAGTAATGATTCAGAGACTACCACGTCATCAGAGGACACCAGTCTGATCTACGGTTCTAACGTGTCCGATGTTATCAGTGTCGTTGCTGGATATCAGAGCTTCAGTGAGGCGGTTGGTAAGGACAGTGAGAGAGGAACTGATGCCTTCATAGATGTGCCACTGCCACTTAAGGGTTTCCAGGATGTGGACAGAGACCCGCTGATTTCCGATGTGGATCCATGTTACCATAGCCTGCCTGACCCTGGATGCAGCCTCCCCCCGAGTGATGGCAATTATCAGGCTTTACAGAGCCTGGCACAAAATTGCTCAGATCAGTGGGTTTCAGACAAACTGCTGAACAAATGTCTGGAGACTGAGATCCCTCAAAGCTCCATGGGGAACATGCCTCTAAATGTCATACCCAACTCACAGGGAGGACAATGTCGGATACCTGGAAGTCCCTTTCTTACTGTTTCTGTTCAGACCAAGCCATGCAAATAGACAATGACAGCTCTTATCATTGTGTGCGATTATACGGTAGACACTTTTGCACTTCACAATTTATTTTATTTTGGGGACTTGAGCTCATATATATATGTTTTTCTATATTATAAAAACAGTTTGAATACCATTCTGCCATGAAAATGCTGTAGTCTCAAGTTAAGAAATGTTCCACTTTTTGGATGTACTGCTTCTGTAAATAAACATTTGTGTGTGGGAAACTGCAACAGTTAATTGTTGAAGAGACACATCAAGGTCGGCAAACTAGTCTCCAGCCTCTAAAAGTTACTTCTCTTCTAATGGCTTCCAAAAATAGTCAAATAGTCAGACAGTTTCATTGCATCTGATGCTTGATAGACAAAATAGTGTTAACAGTACAACCCTCAAGCACGAGGTTGAATTTCTGAAGAAAAAAGTGGTAGGCCTAGTTCCTTATTGCGTTGTTTCTTGAAACAAGTACATTGCAGCTTCCATGGAAATACACGCCCACAAAGTAGAGCCAGCCTCTGATGTCATAGATGTGTTGCGAATCAGGTTAAACAAAAAAATGGCTTTGTTTAGGGTTATTTTCTGAGGATGAAGTTCATGTTTTGTAGTGTTTATTGTAGAAAACAAACACTTTTTGCCCTTCAAAGCTCTTCGCTTAACTGGTGAAGCTTGAATAAAGACTACCTGACTAGTGACACACATAGCGATGGTTTATCATGCAGAAAATTGTGAGGCGTTTGCCAGTTTAACCATCAATAATATTATACGGTTGCAATGACTGAAGAATGCAGCATAATTTCTTTCACAGTATTGTGGTGGTTTTGTGACAGGATGTTTTTGATCGAAGGCCAACATAGAAGTGTGGAGACACAGGGGGGGATTGTGTAAGGCCATTTTCACAGAGCCACAGGTCTGCTATGCCAACTTGTCATGCTTTTATTGAGCAAGTATGCAGGAATGCATGGTGCCATTCACAGCTATGTCATACTTCAAATGCTTTGGACAGGCAAAGGAAGTGATGGAATTTACTTTTCACAGGCCTCCTTGCTAAATTGAATTTTTTTGAGGACAAAAAGGCAGCTCAAAGGTCGTCTTGAAAATGTGAATTTATTGAGTTATTCTGTCATGGGCACTACTTTCTGTCATGGCCATTTAATAGCTCAAATACCTTGAGTTGAAGTCAGAAGTTTACATACACCTTAGCCAAATACACTTAAACACAGTTTTTCACAATTCCTGACATTTAATCAGAGTAAATATTCCCTGTCGTAGGTCAGTTGGGATCACCGCTTTATTTTAAGAATGTGAAATGTCAGAATAATAGCAGAGAATGATTTATTTGAGCTTTTATTTATTTCATCACATTCCCAGTGGGTCAGAAGTTTACATACAATCAATTAGTATTTGGTAGCATTGCCTTTAGATTGTTTAACTTGGGTCAAACGTTCCGGGTAGCTTTCCACAAGCTTCCCACAATAAGTTGGGTGAATTCTGGCCCATTTCTCCTGACAGAGCTGGTGTAACTGAGTCAGGTTTGTTGGCCTCCTTGCTCACACACGCTTTTTCAGTTCTGCCCAAAATAATTAATAGGCTTGAGGTCAGGGCCTTGTGATTTCCACTCCACTACCTTGACTTTGTTGTCCTTAAGTAGAGGTCGACCGATTAAACGGAATGGCCGATTAATTAGGGCCGATTTCAAGTTTTCATAACAATCGGAAATCTGTATTTTTGGGCGCGGATTTCCGATTATTATTATTTATTTTATTTTTTTGACCTTTTATTTAACTAGGCAAGTCAGTTAAGAACACATTCTTATTTTCAATGACTGCCATTTTCAATGACTGCCAGGGTAAATTGCTAGCTAGCATGAAACTTATCTTATAAAAAACAATCAATCATAATCACTAGTTATAACTACTAATCCAGTTTAGCAGGCAATATTAACCAGGTGAAATTGTGTCATTTCTCTTGCGTTCATTGCACGCAGAATCAGGGTATATACAACAGTTTGGGCTGCCTGGCTCATTGCGAACTAATTTGCCTAAATTGTACGTAATTATGACATACATTGAAGGTTGTGCAATGTAATAAGAATATTTAGACTTAGGGGTGCCACCCGTTAGATAAAATACCGAACGGTTCCGTATTTCACTTAAATAATAAACATTTTGTTTTCGAAAAGATAGTTTCCGGATTTGATCATATTAAAGACCAAAGGCTCGTATATCTGTGTGTTATTATGTTATAATTAAGTCTGATCTGATAGAGCAGTCTGACTGAGCAGCAGCAGGCCCGTAATCATTCATTCAAACAGCACTTTTATGCGTTTTTACCAACAGCTCTTCGCAAGCACAGCTCTGTTTATGACTTCAAGCCTATCAGCCTAATGGCTGGTGTAACCAATGTGAAATAGCAAGCTAGTTAGCTGGGTGTGCGCTAATACTGTTTCAAACGCCACTCGCTTTTAGATTTGGAGTAATTATTCCCCTTGCGCTGCAAGGGCCGTGGCTTTTGTGGAGCGATGGGTAACGATGCTTCAAGTGTGGCTGTTGTCGATGTGTTCCTGGTTCGAGCCCAGGTAGGGGCGAGGAGGGGGACGGAAGCTATACTGTTACACTGGCAATACTATAGTGCCTATAAGAACGTCCAATAGTCAAAGGTATATGAAATACAAATGGTATAGAGAGAAATAGTCCTATAAATACTATATTAACTACAATCTAATACTTCTTACCTTGGAATATTGAAGTCTCATGTTAAAAGGAACCACCAACTTTCATATGTTGGGATCAAATATCAAATCATAGACTTAATTATAACATAATAACACACAGAAATACGAGCCTTTGGTCATTAATATGGTCGAATCCGGAAACTATAATTTCAAAAACAAAACGTTTATTCTTTCAGTGAAATATGGAACCGTTCCGTATTTTATCTAACGGGTGGCATCCCTACTTCTAAATATTGCTGTTACATTGTACAAACTTCAATGTTATGTCATAATTACTTAAAATTCTGGCAAATTAGTTCGTAACGAGCCAGGCGGCCCAAACTGTTGCATATACCCCGACTCTGCGTGCAATGAATGCAAGAGAAGTGACACAATTTCACCTGGTTAATATTGCCTGCTAACCTGGATTTCTTTTAGCTAAATATTCAGTTTTAAAAATATGTACTTCTGTGTATTGATTTTAAGAAAGGCATTGATGTTTATGCTTAGGTACAGTCGTCCAACGATTGTGCTTTTTTCACAAATGCGCTTTTGTTAAATCATCCCCCGTTTGGAGAAGTTGGCTGTCTTTGTTAGGAAGAAATGGTCTTCACACAGTTCGCAACGAGCCAGGCGGCCCAAACCGCTGCATATACCGACTCTGTTGTAAGTGACATAATTTACCTAGTTAAAATAAATTCATGTTTGCAGGCAATATTAACTAAATATGCAGGTTTAAAAATATATACTTGTGTATTGATTTTAAAGAAAGGCATTGATGTTTATGGTTAGGTACACATTGGAGCAACGACAGTACTTTTTCGCGAATGCGCACCGCATCGATTATATGCAACGCAGGACACGCTAGATAAACTAGTAATATCATCAACCATGTGTAGTTCACTAGTGATTATGATTGATTGTTTTATAAGATAAGTTTAATGCTAGCTAGCAACTTACCGTGGCTGCTTACTGCATTCGCGTAACAGGCAGGCTCCTCATGGAGTGCAATGTAGTTAGAGCATTAGACTAGTTAACCGTAAGGTTGCAAGATTGAATCCCCGAGCTGACAAGGTAAAAATCTGTCTTCTGCCCCTGAACAAGCCAGTTAACCCCACCATTCCTAGGCCGTCATTGAAAATAAGAATGTGTTCTTGACTGACTTGCCTAGTTAATTACAGGTGTAAAAAACATGTTTAAAAAAAGAAATGAAATTAAAAATTGGCCAAATCGATGTCCAAAAATACTGATTTCCGATAGTTAGGAAAACTTGAAATCGGCCCTAATTAAATCGGCCATTCCGATTAATCGGTCGACCTCTACTCCAAAAAGTACGATCTTTGTCCCCGCGTGCAGTTGCAAACCGTAATCTGGCTTTTTGATGGCGGGTTTTGGAGCAGTGGCTTCTTCCTTGCTGAGCCGCCTTTCAGGTTATGTCGATATAGGATATATATACTTTTGTACCCGTTTCCTCCAGCATCTACACGAGTTCCTTTGCTGTTGTTCTGGGTTTGATTTGCACTTTACGCACCAAAGTACGTTCATCTCGAGGAAACAGAACGCATCTCATTACGGAGAGGTATGATGGCTGTGTGGTCCCATATTGTTTATATTTGCGTGCTATTGTTTGTACAGATGAATATGGTACCTTCAGGCACTTGGAAATTGCTCCCAAGGATGAACCAGACTTGTGGTCTTGGCTGATTTCCCCATGATGTCAAGCAAAGAGGCACTGAGTTTGAAGGTAGACCCTTGAAATACATCCACAGGTACACCTCCAATTGACTCAAATTATGTCAATTAGCCTATCAGAAGATTCTAAAGCCATGACATAATTTTCTGGAATTTTCCAAGCTGTTTAAAGGCACAGTCAACTTAGTGTATGTAAACTTATTTGACCCACTGGAATTGGGATACAGTGAATTGGAAGTGAAATAATCTGTCTGTAAACAATTGTTGGAAAGAATACTTGTGTCATGCACAAAGTAGATGTCCTAACAGACTTGTCAAGACTATAGTTTGTTAATTAACAAGACATTTTTGGAGTGGTTGAAAAATGAGTTTTAATGACTCCAACCTAAGTGTATGGAAACTTCCGACTTCAACTGTATATATTTCTCTGTGTTGCAGGTATGTTAAGCTTCGGTCCAGTTAGTTTTAGAAATACCAGGTGAGCACTTGTAGTTTCCAACAGGTAATGTACATTTCAGGACTTATACCACACATTCTTCTTTATGTTTGTATGCAAAGGATCAAGTTGCACAATTGACTAGAAAATAGCACAAAGGAAGAACACTTTAGGATTCTGATTATAATGCAATCAATACTCAATTACCTGTGAAGTACTGTGGGACCTCTGGTGCCCTCACTGGTCCCGCGCTTCTCTAAGGCTCCTCATCCACCTCTTTTATTTATGGGCCCTGCTCTTGAACCTTGCTTGGAAAACAAATGAACTGTAGTGATGTCACATCTTCCTGCCAGTGAGCAACATTAACATGTCCTTTTTAGAGGGAGAAAATATACATCACTTTTATGGAGTACTAACAATTAAATCACTTTTATCCGGTTCTTTTTAGCCTTCTATCTAAATTGTTGCAAGTGTAATAAAAAGTTTGACAAAGAAGCATTTTAAGGTGAGCATTTGTAATGGAAAATATTTTAGGCTGAAAGTCTGCATCACCTTTAGCAATATGTGCCCAGTGGTGTAAAGTAATTAAGTAAAAAAATACTTCAAAGTACTACTTAAGTAGTTTGAGGTATCTGTAGTTTACTTTACTATAACTCCACTACATTCTTAAAGAAAATCATGTACCCTGTATACCCCATACATTTTCCCTGACATGGTCTAATTCACGCATTTAAAGAGAACATCCCTGGTCATCCCCCCTGGTCATCCCTACTGCATCTGATCTGGCGGACTCAATAAACACAAATGCTTTGTTTGTAAATTATGTCTGAGTGTTGGAGTGTGCCCCTGGCTATCCGTAAATTTAAAAAGCAAGAAAATTGTGCCGTCTGGTTTGATTAATATAAGGAATTTGAAATGGTTTATACTTTTACTTTTATTTTTGATACCTAAATATATTTTAGAAATTACATTTACTTTTGATACTTAAGTATATTTAAAACCAAAAACCTTTTTTACTTTTACTCGAGTAGGATTTGACTTTCACTTGAATAAAAGTAAAGATTCCTTCATATAAAATGACTCAAGTATGACAATTAGGTACCTTTTCCACCACGGTATGTACCACACCTTTACTATGACGTACAGGACCAGAAAGGACTTGCAATAGAAAACAGCACGCGCAACCTATTGCCATGGTAGGAAAAAACGAGAAGTGCATTATCATGAAGATGCAAATGTCTCTGCTTGGACTAAGTTAACATATCCGTTTCCTGCATCTAAGAAAAGGAGAACCACAACAGTATAGGTGCTACCTGACAGTCTTTAGAAAGGAATAGTTGAAATAGTAGTTGAATTAGAGTACTTTGTATTGTATGATCAACATTACTGTTTCCTTCATTCTCATCTAAACTGGGGCCTACAGTGGTATTTTAGCACCATCTCCTGATCATAATGCATCTCACACAATTTATTTTACAAGTCAGTTAAGAACAAATTCTTATTTTCAATGACGGCCTAGGAACAGTGGGTTAACTGCCTGTTCAGGGGCAGAATGACAGATTTGTACCTTGTCAGCTTGAACTTGCAACCTTCCGGTTACTAGTCCAACGCTCTAACCACTAGGCTACCCTGCCGCCCCTCTGATATTGAATGTGCAATCTAGAACTTCAATTCCCAGTAAAAAAAATCTAGTGTTGCACTTGCCCAGTGACATCTACTAAACACTTTGGAAGACAAACTGAAGAAGAGGTACAAGTAAGCGCACTAGTTGGTTTAAATTAAAATAAATAAATAAATATTAGGTATAAGTAACCTATTTCCTGTCCTCTGTGGCAACGAGAAGGTACAAACACAATCAGATTATTTTTAAATTTACAATAGACAGTCGCTTTATTTATAACAGATACAAACCACCAAATCATTAACAGGCACTTAAGTATGCATGACTGACAACATATAGAATTGTAGAGCCAGTGACACATCAAATCATTGATTGGGTTAAGACGAACCGTCACTCCAAAACTAGCGGACTCATTGTCTACGCCTCCCTCTAAACCCCGCCCTTTACGGAAAAAATTATGCCAAAACTCAAATTGAAAAGACTGGCAGTGAAAGCAAAGAAACAGACATCAAAAGCAAAGATACGAGTAGCGTAACCAAAAGGTAGTAAATGCAGGCAAGAGCGTAGGCAAAATGTATTCAATAGGATTGGTTTCTGGGAAGGTTTAACCGGAAATGATTTTTGCATTCGTATTCAAATATGTTTTTTAATCATTTATCATAGAGTTGTGCTCTCGCTTTAAAGCATTCTCTACTTTATTTTTCATGTTCATGATTTATTTCCTTTTGAATTCAATACATATGGCGTAAAATTGACCCCATAGTTGTGGTGATGTTTTCATCTGATTGTCAAACAAATCACTTCAAAAAGTACACTACCCGCACAGTTCGATCCACCATAATTCCATAATAATTAATTTAGCTGACACATTGAAATACTGTCTGCTTGCATAACAGTGTCAAAGATATCACATTACACATGCATTGCTATTTTCTCAAGAGATGCTTCAAGAAAGAAATCATTTGTCCACTCCTGTTCCCGAGACAAAATGAATATTTGTTGTACCATTAAGTGGTGCATAATTCTGCCCGAGTTATATTATATTAAGCTATAGTACATGTTAGAGGTTAAAGGCCTACAATCAGTGTTTATATCAGTTACTATTCCATTTAATCCTTAAGAATTTAAAGTAGGAATTTTCATGGTTACATGGATACTCTTAAGCAGGATATCAAAGGTGCATGTAAAGAGCTTATCCAGAATAATACTGGAATATGAGCTACTATCCGGAATACTGATAAACGTGGTTATATAGGGGTTGTTAGTAGGCATGCATGATATATCGGTGAACATATAGGAATCGGCCGATATTAGCTAAAAATGCCAACTTCGGTATCGGCCCGATGTCTAGCTCAACGCTGATGTAAAAACAACTATGTCAAAGCTGACGTGCATACCTATATAAACGTAGGTACATGACGTAATGACGCCATGTAAAATTTTGCGCTACACGTGCAACACAGCATTCCTAACCTAGCCCACAATGCCTCCTGTGTGGATCGAGCAGTCAACAAGTCGAGCAGTCATTTGAAAGAGTAAGAACATTTCCGCAAGACAACTCAAAGGCGAAATCCATTCTCTGACGTGGGTGATGTTGGCTTTCGCCAACTGGTCGAGCACCAGTACACACTACCAAGTGCACTATTTTTCAGATTTTGCCCTACCGGATTTACACAGTAATGGCGTCACTGCTATTAGCTTCACAACATACATACTATGGAACGCCGTTTGGGTCTTTGCGTGTCAAAAAAGGCACAGTAGCACTGTCAAAGCTGTGCAAAAACACCAGCCTCATCTCGGGAGTTGATAGGCTTGAAGTCATAAACAGCGCAGTGCTTGGCGCACAACGAAGCGCTGCTGGCAAAACGCACGAAAGTGCTGTTTGAATTAATGTTTACGCGCCCGCTTCTGCCTACCACCGCACAGTCAGATACTTGTATGCTCAGTCAGATTATATGCAATGCAGGACACGCTAGATAATATCTAGTAATATCATCAACCATGTGTAGTTAACTAGTGATTATGATTGATTGTTTTTTATAAGATAAGTTTAATGCTAGCTAGCAACTTACCTTGGCTTACTGCATTCGGGTAACAGGCAGTCTCCTTGTGGAGTGCAACAAGAGAGAGGCAGGTGGTTATTGCGTTGGACTAGTTAACTGTAAGGTTGCAAGAGTGGATCCCCCGAGCTGACAAGATGAAAATCTGCCGTTCTTCCCCTGAACATGCAGTTAACCCACCGTTCCTAGGCCGTCATTGAAAATAAGAATGTGTTCTTAACTGACTTGCCTGGTTAAATAAAAGGTATAAAAATAATAATAATAATAAATATAAAGAATTGGCAAATCGGCGCCCAAAAATACTGATTTCCGATTGTTATGAAAACTTGAAATCGGCCCTAATTAATCGGCCATTCAGATTAATCGGTCGACCTCTAATCTATACCTTATGTAATGCCTTATTGGAACAAATGTATTGATAATATCTGTTGGAAAAAAGTTTGGATGTTGCCACACACATACCTACTTGTTAAAAAGAATTAAGGAAGTTTCCTTTATAATATTTATGAATATTACCCCGCCAACCACTATATGAAGAAGTTTAAAGAAAACATCAACTCAAATTGTTCCTTTTGTAATGACCACCCAGAAACAGTGTTGCATCTTTTTTGGCATTGTATTCATGTAAGAAAACTGTGGCAAGACATCAGTATATTTATAATTGAACACATTTATGAAGATCTTACACTATTGTGGCGAGATGTACTGCTTGGATTCTTAACCTACGATAGAAATAAGCGCAACAATTTTATGTCATTAATTTAATTATTATTTTGGCCAAATTTCATATTCACAAATGTAAATTTACAAATGAAACAGAACATTGTCTTACCTTACAAAAATAAATTGTATTTTAGTGGAGTATTTTAAGACAATTAAATACTCCACTAAAAAAAATCTGCTCGAATAATAAGTGTATGTATGTCTCTTACACAGAACCCAAACCCGCTGCGCGCGTCGACATTGTACATACATTTATTTTGTCCCCCTACACCAAATGCGATCACGACACTCAGGTTAAAATATCAAAACAAGCTCTGAACCAATGACATTAATTTGAGGACAGGTCAAAAAGCATTTATAGCAATTTAGCTAGTTAGCTTGCTAGTTAATTTGTCCTATTTAGCTAGCTTGCTGTTGCTAGCTATTTTGTCCTGGGACATAAACATTAGGTTATTTTTTTTACCTGAAATGCATAAGGTCCTCTACTCCGACAATTAATCCACACATAAAATGGTCAACCGAATTGTTTCTAGTCATCTCTCCTCCTTCCAGGCTTTTTCATCTTTGAACTTATATGGTGAAGGGCATTTAAAAACTTTCACAGTATTACCACTACAACCTGCAACACAGTTCGTCTTTCAATCACCCACGTGGGTATAACCAATGCAGAGATGGCACGTGGGTATCTGCTTCTATAAACCAATGAGGAGATGGGAGAGGCAAGACTTGCAGCTTGATCTGCATCTGAAATAGAAAGGAGTTCTATTTTTAGCATTGCAGACCCGCACGAGCAGTGTGGGTGCAATAATTGAATAACATAGATTCCTAATTTTATTTTACAACGCGAGCGGTGTAGTCAGGGTATTATGGTCCTTGTGTAGTGTGATATTGTACTTTGTATATTAGTTATATATACTTGTGTTCCCACATGTACTTCCTATATTGATTTGTTGTTAAAAAAATAAAATAAAAAATGTTTGCAAACAGAAAAAATATATAAAATATGCTTGTGTAAGGCAACGCGACCAATAAACCATTTAAACCATTAAACTAACCTTAGCCAACGAAACAGTGACAACAGCAAATGTTCCGGATAAAATAGACCAGCTCCTTAGCATATATACATATTTAAACTTCAAACAACAGCAACCTCACTAACCTGGCAAATCATTCGTTGCTATGTTTTGTTCATGCTGGTTCCTTCTCCTTCTGTCAAAAGCTAGCTAGCTAGCTGGCTTTGTTTACGCGGGTTGAACGTGAGACTTGAAAGGGCCAACCTCTTCCCTTGCAGTTACGTTAACGGTGTTTCTGGAAAACCACCTCGAAGCCAAGGTGCTACCGCCCCCAAGCGGACTGGTAGACCAAACTTAAGTACATTAGCTCTGGTTTAGATTGGAAACTCAGTAGCTCAGTGTTCCATGTCTTTATCTGCAACCGGACTTCCCGGCAATAGATCAAGTTGCAAAAACATTGCAATATTATTAAGATGTCATTGTTGTACTTCAAAGGTTGTAATCAACCATAAAACAAAAACAAAGCGTGCGTGCGTGCGTGCGATATGGTCATAGGAGGAGGGGGGACGACCAAAAGACCTTCCCATGAAAGGTGTGTCCTGTTGGAACTGTAATTTCCAGTAAGCAATTCGTAGTTGTCAAAACCGCAGCTATTTCTACTTGTGTAAAGTGACAAATGATTGTTATCACTATATATCGTATGAAGACTATATAATGTATTATAGATTAATTGTTTTTTGTTTGTTCTTTTAAAGGAATGAGTACGTCCTCAAAACTATAATATATCATTGTGTGGGTGAGTGACTTTTCTATTTGCTATATCTCTGTGTAATCAAGGGAATCTAAGTGGGAAAGTTAGGTCTATTAACAAAAGCAACAACTTTTGACCCACAAAAACCGTATTACTATAATAAATAACGTATTACGGTAAAAAAAAAAGTATTACTGTATTAATAATCACTTCTTCACATTTAGGCTAACATGTAGCCTATTTTAATGTGCAGGAATTTAAACACTAACAGGAAACCTTTTTTCCTTTCTGATTTCAGATTGAATTATACTGTGTGGTTTACTCTCAAGTATTCCGCAACAATGTTTCTATTGCTTATTATAGTCACAACCCTTGGGACTTTGATAGCTGATGATGGTAAGCAGTCTTTTTAACACAGCCTATAAACATGTAAGTAGATTTAACCACAGTATTTTTGCCTGATCATGATTAATATTTGACAAGCTTTTTGTAGCAACGAGTGACGGAAATCTTCAATGCTTCAACGACTATGACGAAACTATGGTTTGTCATTTTACAACTGACAACTCTAAGTGTGCTGAATACAGCATGACATTGAACATATTGGACGCACAAAATATGTACGTTTATTATTGTTTAAGTTTTTCTATTGTCGAAGTTAATCTCACCAAGAAGTCATATTTCATTTCAAAACTGCATAATTATTCAACTTATTTCCCAGAGGCAAGAATGATTGTACTTTCAAGGAAAAGGAGAGGTCCAATGATGTTTCCAAATGTGGATGCTCTATTGATCGAATGCACCTTATTATTGGGGAGGAGTTTAATGCAACACTTTGGAATTCTGGGAAGCGCCTAAATTCCGAAGTCCTCAGTATCAATTACACCAGTGAGTTGCATCTACATATGCAGATTGCTATTTGAAAATGAATTACTGTTATAATGAATATCGCATGAAACTAAACCATGCTTTAATTAATTGATATGTCAAACCATCCCTATCATTGCCCTGTACAGTAAAACCCAAAACCCCCACCATCCAAGATGTGAAACCAACAGAAAATGGGAATTTCCTGGTCAAATGGAAGACAAACTACCTTGATAATGAAGAGTTTTCTAAGAACTTGATTGCCGAATTGAGCTACAGAAAGAAAGGAGAAACAGATGAGGTAAAGGATGGGGATATAATAAATCCCTCATATTACATCATTCCCCTGTTTGCTATCACATCACCAAGACAACTTCCCCTCTGGCCCTTTCCTTTGTTCCTACAGGTGTCCAAAAATGAATCAACAACTTCCTATGAATTACTTGGCAGAGACTTGGAGCCAAACACCATTTATGCTCTGAAGGTCAGAACCTATACTGCCCGGAGCGGCCGTTTCAGTGACTGGAGTGAAGAGTTGGAATTCACTAACCGTAAGTGATTAAATGAGATTTATCATCCATGGGTTTTCAAACCTTAATTCCACTTTCACCTTGTAGCTCATTGTATATTCTTCTCTGCTCTACAGCTGCATCATCTCGGAAAGTGCTCCAGATTGTCATTGTTTTCAGCTGCATTGCTGTTATCATCATCACAAGTGCTTTGTTTTGGTGCAGTGTTAGGTAAGTTGTCCTGACATGTCTGTAGGTGACAGTATGTCTGTTTCCACAAACATATTTTATTTATTTATTTTTATCTCACCTTTATTTAACCAGGTAGGAAAGTTGAGAACAAGTTCTCATTTACAATTGCGACCTGGCCAAGATAAAGCAAAGCAGTTCGACACATACAACAACACAGAGTTACACATTAAGTAAAACAAACATACAGTCAATAATACAGTAGAAAAATAAGTCTATATACAATGTGAGCAAATGAGGTGAGATAAGGGAGGTAAAGACAAAAAAAGGCCATGGTGGCAAAGTAAATACAATATAGCAAGTAAAACACTGGAATGGTAGATTTGCGGTGGAAGAATGTACAAAGTAGAAATAGAAATAATGGGGTGCAAAGGAGCAAAATAAATAAATACAGTAGGGGAAGAGGTAGTTGTTTGGGCTAAATTATAGATGGGCTATGTACAGGTGCAGAAATCAGTGAGCTGCTCTGACAGCTGGTGCTTAAAGCTAGTGAGGGAGATAAGTGGGTCCAGTTTCAGAGATTTCTGTAGTTCGTTCCAGTAATTGGCAGCAGAGAACTGGAAGGAGAGGCGGCCAAAGGAGGAATTGGTTTTGGGGGTGACCAGAGTGATATACCTCCTGGAGCATGTGCTACAGGTGGGTGCTGCTATGGTGACCAGCGAGCTGAGATAAGGGGGGACTTTACCTAGCAGGGTCTTGTAGATGACCTGGAGCCAGTGGGTTTGGCGACGAGTATGAAGCGAGGGCCAGCCAACGAGAGCGTACAGGTCGCAGTGGTGGGTAGTATATGGGGCTTTGGTGACAGAACGGATGGCACTGTGATAGACTGCATCCAACTTATTGAGTAGGGTATTGGAGGCTATTTTGTAAATGACATTGCCAAAAGTCGAGGATCGGTAGGACGGTCAGATTTACGAGGGTATGTTTGGCAGCATGAGTGAAGGATGCTTTGTTGCGAAATAGGAAGCCAATTCTAGGTTTAACTTTGGATTGGAGATGTTTGATGTGAGTCTGGAAGGAGAGTTTACAGTCTAACCAGACACCTAGGTATTTGTAGTTGTCCACATATTCAGAACCGTCCAGAGTAGTGAACCGTCCAAGTCAGAACCGTCCAGAGTAGTGATGCTGGACTGGCGGGCAGGTGCAGGTAGGGATCGGTTGAAAAGCATGCATTTAGTTTTACTTGTATTTAAGAGCAGTTGGAGGACACGGAAGGAGAGTTGTATGGTATTGAAGCTCGTCTAGAGGGTAGTTAACACAATGTCCAAAGAAGGGCCAGAAGTATACAGAATGGTGTCGTCTGTGTAGAGGTGGGTCAGAGACTCACCAGCAGCAAGAGCTGAGCTCATTGATGTATACAGAGAAGAGAGTCGGCCCAAGAATTGAACCCTGTGGCACCCCCATAGAGACTACCAGAGGCCCGGACAACAGGCCCTCCGATTTGACACACCGAACTCTATCAGAGAAGTAGTTGGTGAACCAGGCGAGGCAATCATTTGAGAAACCAAGGCTATCGAGTCTGCCGATGAGGATGTGGTGATTGACAGAGTCGAAAGCCTTGGCCAGGTCAATGAATACGGCTGCACAGTATTGGTGATTACCGACAGAAATGGTTGGTAATCTGTTTGTTGGCGTGGCATTTGAAGACCTTAGAAAGGCAGGGTAGGATAAATATAGGTCTGTAGCAGTTTGGGTCAAGAGTGTCCCCCCCTTTGAAGAAGGGGATGATCGCAGCTGCTTTCCAATCTTTGGGAATCTCAGACGACACGAAAGAGAGATTGAACAGGCTAGTAATAGGGGTTGCAACAATTTCGGCAGATAGTTTTAGTAAGAAAGGGTCCAGATTGTCTAGCCCGGCTAATTTGTAGGGGTCCAGATTTTGCAGCTCTTTCAGAACAACAGCTGACTGGATTTGGGAGAAGGAGAAATGGGGAAGGCTTGGGCGAGTTGCTGTGGGGGGTGCAGTGCTGTTGACCGGGGTAGGGGTAGCCAGGTGGAAAGCATGGCCAGCCGTAGAAAAATGCTTATTGAAATTCTCAATTATAGTGGATTTATCGGTGGTGACAGAGTTTCCTATCCTCAGTGCAGTGGGCAGCTGGGAGGAGGTGTTCTTATTCTCCATGGACTTTACAGTGTCCCATAACTTTTTTGAGTTTGTGTTGCAGGAAGCAAATTTCTGCTTGAAAAAGCTAACCTTGGCTTTTCTAACTTCCCTGAAAAGTTGCATATCACGGGGGCTTTTCGATGCAAATGCAGAACGCCATAGGATGTTTTTGTGTTGGTTAAGTGCAGTCAGGTTTGGAGAGAACCAAGGGCTATATCTGTTCCTGGTTCTAAATTTCTTAAATGGGGCATGCTTATTTAAGATGGTGAGGAAGGCCAATTTGTAAGTCGCTCTGGATAAGAGCGTCTGCTAAATGACTTAAATGTAAATGTAAGGCATTTAAAAAAAATAACCAGGCATCCTCTACTGACGGGATGAGGTCAATATCCTTCCAGGATACCCAGGACAGGTCGATTAGAAAGGCCTGCTCACTGAAGTGTTTCAGGGAGCGTTTGACAGCGATGCGTGGAGGTCGTTTGACCGCTGACCCATTATTATTATTATGATATGTTATCATACAGCTTCATATGGGCCCTATAGGCTTTCAAATCCTCCTATTTTCCCCCTCTGCAGACTCAAAACCAAGTTGTGGGATAATGTTCCTAAATGTTCAAACCCAGACCTTTTGTATATGGTTCCAGGAGTACCTAAGGTGAGGCTCTATCTCTAATTATAAACTGGGTGGTTTGAGCCCAGACATTTTTTTTTTACTATTCTAATTACATTTGTAACCAGTTTATAATTGCAATAAGGCACCTCAGCGGTTTGTGCTGTATGGCCAATATACCACGGCTAAGGGCTGTGTCCAGGCACTCCGCATTGCGTCGTGCGTAAGGACAGCCCTTAGCCTTGGTATATTGGCCATTTACCACACCTCCTCAGGCCTTATTGCTGCAATATTCCATGTTTAAATCAACTGTAAACCTTCATTACTTCCCTACTGTAATTCCTTCCATTTGTGTATTTGCATTTAGTGATGTTTGTTCTCCATCACAGGTATTGTCTCCTCCCAAAATACTTTTATCCTCCATCTATGTTGATTCTTCGAAAATGGACACCGAAGGAAAAACATGGTGAGCATATTGATGCAATATAAACATAGCAAAATTAAAAGGTGTCTTCGGTTTCAGTCTTATTCGCGTGGACAGTAAAGTCCTTGCAATGAAAATACTCTTTAATTCACTGTAACTTTCCCGCTGGTCTTTTCCCTACAGGACAAACCCTGCGACAGTAGATGGGAGCAGTGGAAGAGGCCGTGGCTCAGAGCTTGACTCATCGTCTTCCCTGGGTCATGCCCACACATGTTCCATGAGCCCGGAGCCTAGTAATGTGCAGATCATTAGCCATCTTCAAGAGGCCCTGAGCAAAGTCTTTCCCAGCCTTGTTCCTTTGGATGGGAATCCTCAGTCATTGCTCTTAGCCCCTCCTATGACAGATGATGGTACAGAAATGAACTGCCCTGAGTCAAATCGAGACATTGGTGTGTGTTCATCTGACGACAATCCTCTTCATTTCATGAGTGAGTCTGGAGGCTCTTGTTACAACAATATTACCTACTCCCCCTCAGTACCCCTCAACTCCCTTCAAGAGTTAACAAGCAAGACGTCCTCATTTCCTACGCAGCCTCTGCTCTTTTGTAACTCCTCCTACTATTCTGGTGACGCTGATGTGTTGAAAAATGGCCATCCACAGCTGTTTCTTGGTACTGGTCAACAAGACCTTAACTTGTCCACTAATTGTGCAACCTTCTTGCAAACCGACAATTCATTTCACCCGTGTGATGGTGCCAGTAATGATTCAGAGACTACCACGTCATCAGAGGACACCAGTCTGATCTACGGTTCTAACGTGTCCGATGTTATCAGTGTCGTTGCTGGATATCAGAGCTTCAGTGAGGCGGTTGGTAAGGACAGTGAGAGAGGAACTGATGCCTTAATAGATGTGCCACTGCCACTTAAGGTTTTCCAGGATGTGGACAGAGACCCGCTGATTTACGATATGGATCCATGTTACCACAGCCTGCCTGACCCTGGATGCAGCCTCCCCCCGAGTGATGACAATTATCAGGCTTTACAGAGCCTGGCACAAAATTGCTCAGATCAGTGGGTTTCAGACAAACTGCTGAACAAGTGTCTGGAGACTGAGAACCCTCAAAGCTCCATGGGGAACATGCCTCTAAATGTCATACCCAACTCACAGGGAGGACAATGTCGGATACCTGGAAGTCCCTTTCTTACTGTTTCTGTTCAGACCAAGCCATGCAAATAGACAATGACAGCTCTTATCATTGTGTGTGATTATACGGTAGACACTTTTGCACTTCACAATTTATTTTATTTTGGGGACTTGAGCTCATATATATATGTTTTTCTATATTATACAAACAGTTTGAATACCATTCTGCAATGAAAATGCTGTAGTCTCAAGTTCAGAAATGTTCCACATTTTGGATGTACTGCTTCTGTAAATAAACATTTGTCTGTGGGAAACTGCAACAGTTAATTGTTGAAGAGATATAACATGTCTTGTCTTTGCCTCATCTGTCTGAAACATCTGAAACATGTTGTTCATCATCTGGGATGGAAAAAAAAGTTGAAATACTGAGCAATAACATCTAGATTACACACCAAGGTCGTCAAACTAGTCACCAGGCTCTAAGAGTTACTTCTCTTCTAATGGCTTCCAGAAATAGTCAAATAGTCAGACAGTTTCATTGCATCTGATGCTTGATAGACAAAATAGTTTTAACAGTACAACCCTCATGCAAACATTGAGGTTGAATTTCTGAAGAAAAGAGTGGTAGACCTAGTTCCTTATTGCGTTGTTTCTTGAAACAAGTACATTGCAGCTTCCATGGAAATACACGCCCACAAAGTAGAGCCAGCCTCTGATGTCATAGATGTGTTGCGAATCAGGTTAAACAAAAAAAATTGGCTTTGTTTAGGGTTATTTTCTGAGGATGAAGTTCATGTTTTGTTTAGGGTTATTTTCTGAGGATGAAGTTCATGTTTTGTAGTGTTTATTGTAGAAAACATAAACACTTTTTTCCCTTCAAAGCTCTTTGCTTAACTGGTGAAGCTTGAATAAAGACTACCTGACTAGTGACACACGGTTTATCATGCAGAAAATTGTGAGGCGTTTGCCAGTTTAACCATCAATAATATTATACAGTTGGAATGACTGAGGCATTCAGCATCATTTCTTTCACAGTATTGTGGCGGTTTTGTGACAGGATGTTTTTGAACAAAGGCCAAGATAGAAGTGTGGAGACACCGGAGAGGATTGTGTAAGGCCATTTTCACAGTGCCACAGGTCTGCTATGCCAACTTGTCATATATTGAGCAAGCATACAGGAATGCATGGTGGCATTCACAGCTATGTCATTCTTCGAATGCTGTGGACAGGCAATGCAAGTGATGGAAATTACTTTTCACAGGCTTCATTGCAAAATTGAATTTTGTTGAGGATAAAAAGGCAGCTCAAAGGTTTTCTTGAAAATGTGTCATGGGCACCACTTTCTGTCAATAGCTCAAATACCTATGTACTTCTCTGTGTTGCAGGTATGTTAAGCTTCGGTCCAGTTAGTTTTAGAAATACCAGGTGAGCACTTGTAGTTTCCAACAGGTTATGTACATTTCAGGACTTATACCACACATTCTTCTTTATGTTTGTATGCAAAGGATCAAGTTGCACAATTGACTAGAAAATAGCACAAAGGAAGAACACTTTAGGATTCTGATTATAATGCAATCAATACTCAATTACCTGTGAAGTACTGTGGGACCTCTGGTGCCCTCACTGGTCCCGCGCTTCTCTAAGGCTCCTCATCCACCTCTATGATTTATGGGCCCTGCTCTTGAACCTTGCTTGGAAAACAAATGAACTGTAGTGATGTCACATCTTCCTGCCAGTGATCAACATTAAAATGTCCTTTTTAGAGGGAGTAAATATACATTACTTTTATGGAGTACTAACAATTAAATCACTTTTATCTGGTTCTTTTTAGCTTTCAAGCTAAATTGTTGCAAGTGTAATACAATGTTTGACATAGATGCATTTTAAGGTGAGCATTTTTAATGAAAATATTTTAGGCTGAAAGTCTGCATCACCTTTAGCAATATGTACCCAGTGGTGTAAAGTACTTAAGTAAAAATACTTTAAAGTACTACTTAAGTTGTTTTTTGAGGTATCTGTAGTTTAATTTACTATTTATATTTTTGTCAACCTTTACTTTTACTCCACTACAATCCTAAAGAAAATCATGTACTTTCTACTCCATACATTTTCCCTGACACCCAAAAGTACTCAATACATTTTGAATGCTTAGCAGGACAGGAAAATGGTCTAATTCACAAACATAAAAAGAAAATCCCTGGTCACCCCCCCTGGTCATCGCTGCTGCATCTGATCTGGCGGACACAATAAACACAAATGCTTTGTTTGTAAATTATGTCTGAGTGTTGGAGTGTGCCCCTGGTTAACTGTAAATTATGTCTGAATGTTGGAGTGTGCCCCTGGTTAACTGTAAATTATGTCTGAGTGTTGGAGTGTGCCCCTGGTTAACTGTAAATTATGTCTGAGTGCTGGAGTGTGCCCCTGGTTAACTGTAAATTTTAAAAAGCAAGAAAATTGTGCTGTCTGATTTGCTTCATATAAGGAATTTGAAATGGTTTATACTTTTACTTTTGATACCTAAATATATTTGAGCAATTACATTTACTTTGATACATTTACTTCTGGTGACTTTCACTTGAGTTATTTTATATGAAGGAATCTTTACTTTTACTCAAGTATAACAATTAGGTACTTTTTCCACCACTGTATGTACCACACCTTTACTATGACGCACAGGACCAGAAAGGAATTGCAATAGAAAACAGCACGCGCAACCTATTGCCATGGTAGGAAAAAAACGAGAAGTGCATTATCATGAAGATGCAAATGTCTCTGCTTGGACTGAGTTAACATATCCGTTTCCTGCATCTAAGAAAAGAAGAACCACAACAGTATAGGTGCTACCTGACAGTCTTTAGAAAGGAATAGTTGAAATAGGAGTTGAATTAGAGTACTTTGTATTGTATGATCAACATTACGGTTTCCTTCATTCTAATCTAAATAGGGGCCTACAGTAGTATTTTAGCACCATCTCCTGAGCATAATGTGTATTGCATGTCGTTGTCCCACACAATAACCTCTGATATTGAATGTGCAATCTAGAACTTCAATTCCCAGTAAAAGAATCAAGTGTTGCACTTGCCCAGTGACATATACCAACACTTTGGAAGACACAAACTGAAGAAGAGGTACAAGTAAGCGCACTAGCTGGTTTAAACTGAAAAAATATGATTGTGTTTGTACCTTCTCGTTACCACAGAGGACAGGAACTCATTGCAAATAGGTTACTTATACCTAATATACACTGCTCAAAAAAACAAAAAAACAACACAATGTAACTCCAAGTCAATCACACTTCTGTGAAATCAAACTGTCCACTTAGGAAGCAACACTGATTGACAATAAATTTCACATGCTGTTGTGCAAATGGAATAGACAACAGGTGGAAATTAGCAAGACACCCCCAATAAAGGAGTGGTTCTGCAGGTGGTGACCACAGACCACTTCTCAGTTCCTATGCTTCCTGGCTGATGTTTTGATCACTTTTGAATGCTGGCGGTGCTTTCACTTTAGTGGTAGCATGAGACGGAGTCTACAACCCCCACAAGTGGCTCAGGTAGTGCAGCTCATCCAGGATGGCACATCAATGCGAGCTGTGGCAAGAAGATTTGCTGTGTCTGTCAGCGTAGTGTCCAGAGCATGGAGGTGCTACCATGCCAGTACATCAGGAGACGTAGAGGAGGCCTTAGGAGGGCAACAACCCAGCAGCAGGACCGCTACCTCCGCCTTTGTGCAAGGAGGAGCAGGAGGAGCACTGCCAGAGCCCTGCAAAATGACCTCCAGCAGGCCACAAATGTGCATGTGTCTGCTCAAACGGTCAGAAACAGACTCCATGAGGGTGGTATGAGGGCCCGACGTCCACAGGTGGGGGTTGTGCTTACAGCAGGACTTTTGGGATTTGCCAGAGAACACCAAGATTGGCAAATTCGCCACTGGCGCCCTGTACTCTTCACAGATGAAAGCAGGTTCACACTGAGCACATGTGACAGACGTGGCAGTCTGGAGACGCCGTGGAGAACGTTCTGCTGCCTGCAACATCCTCCAGCATGACCGGTTTGGCGGTGGGTCAGTCATGGTGTGGGGTGGCATGTCTTTGAGGGGCAGCACAGCCCTCCATGTGCTCGCCAGAGGTAACCTTACTGCCATTAGGTACCGAGATGAGATCCTCAGACCCCTTGTGAGACCATATGCTGGTGCGGTTGGCCCTGGGTTCCTCCTAATGGAAGACAATGCTAGACCTCATGTGGCTGGAGTGTGTCAGCAGTTCCTGCAAGAGGAAGGCATTGATGCTATGGACTGGCCCGCCCGTTCCCCAGACCTGAATCCAATTGAGCACATCTGGGACATCATGTCTCGCTCCATCCACCAACGCCACGTTGCACCACAGACTATCCAGGAGTTGGCGGATGCTTTAGTCCAGGTTTGGGAGGAGATCCCTCAGGAGACCATCCGCCACCTCATCAGGAGCATGCCCAGGTGTTGTAGGGAGGTCATACAGGCACGTGGAGGCCACACACACTACTGAGCCTCATTTTGACTTGTTTTAAGGACATTACATCAAAGTTGGATCAGCCTGTAGTGTGGTTTTCCACTTTAATTTTGAGTGTGACTCCAAATCCAGACCTCCATGGGTTGATACATTTGATTTCCATTGATCATTTTTTGTGTGATTTTGTTGTCAGCACATTCAACTATGTAAAGAAAAAAGTATTTAATAAGAATATTTCATTCATTCAGATCTAGGATGTGTTATTTTAGTGTTCCCTTTATTTTTTTGAGCAGTGTATTTTAAAAAAAAAGTTTACAATAGACATTTGCTTTATTTATAACAAATACAAATCACCAAAACATTAACAGGCACTTAGTATGCATGACTGACAACATATTGATATGTAAAATATAAAAAATGGAAGTAAAAGGATACCATAAATGTTAATGCATATGGATGTATTTTTTAACTACTCTACTACATGCTATGGGCACTGAAAATAAGTTGTACAGTAATTGTATTATTATAAGGCAATATTAGTTTTTTTTAATCACTGGATAGCTCTTGTAAGCTTTGGCATGGTGGATGTGGAGAATTGTCATAGATTAGGTGTGAACAATTTTGTCTGTCTATACACATTTCAACACAGCATTAAATTTGCAGGTATACATCAATATCTTTTCCCATACATAGCTAGCATTGTCACTAATAACATATTTTCTCAAACTGTAAGATCGTTTGATAAGCCTCAACATAGACATTTCTTCTGTTTCGTATGCATCTTAAATTCTAACAAACATCTAAAAACAATTCCATCAAGTTACGAAATGTATGACGTATTATAACACTACCACAGAATTGAATTTTAAACAATGACACTATCTTAAATAACAACCCTGAGAGCAATGCATAAAGACAGCTAATACATCAGGTGAGTGGTTACGACTTATATTACACATACACAATCCGATTGGAAAAGTTTAAAAAAATGACATTTAATCATGATATAATTAGTGTGTTGTGCAAGATGAGTTACAGCTAAGACATTGAAGGTGCAAAGTCTTTTTCCTGTTAAAAAACCTAGAAATGTAAGTCTGACATACATGACTGTGCCAGTGTTGAAATGACGGATCCTAATACTCTTGTTGAAGGTCTACAGAGAAGTTCTGTATTCTTTCCACCATGAAGAAGCAGAGTGTTCCAGTGAAGCCCAGGATGATCATAATGAGCAGTTGCCATGTCAACAGCAAGTAGCCACTGTAGAAGAAGGCAACTGCTGCAAAAATGGACTGGCAAAGGAAAGAAGAAAACAAAAACTTGTTGAACGTCATACAAAGAGTTGACTTTGTGTTACTCCTCTGTCACAGTAATGTATGAATTGTATCTTAGATTGTGAGTTCTTACAGAATTCTAATGTAATAAACTAATGCATGTTTGTGTGGCTAAATAGACCGACACAAGAAGGCCTTCAATCGTCCTTCCCTCTAGTTATTCTTACAGTATACCCACACAAGGGATACACTACGGATCAAAAGTTTTAGAAAACCTACTCATTCAAGGGTTTATCTTTATTTTCACTGTTTTATATATTGTAGAATAATAGTGAAGACATCAAAACTATGAAAGAACACATATGGAATCTTGCAGTTACCAAAGTTACCAAAAATTTTTTAAACAAATCTAAATATATTTTATATATGAGATTCTTCAAATAGCCACCCTTTTCCTTGATGACAGCTTTGCACACTCTTGGCATTCTCTCAACCAGCTCACATGGAATAGTTTTCCAACAGTCTTGAAGGAGTTCCCACATATGCTGCGAGCTTGTTGGCTGCTTTTCCTTCACTCTGCGGGTTGACTCATCCCAAACCATCTCAATTGGATTGAGGTCAGGGGACTGTGGAGGTCAGGTCATCTGATGTAGCACTCCATCACTCTCCTTTTTCGTAGACTAGCACTTACACAGCCTGGAGATGTGTTGGGTCATTGTCCTGTTGAAAAACCAATGACAGTCCCACTAAGCCCAAACCAGATGGGATGGCGTACCGCTTCAGAATGCTGTGGTAGACATGCTGGTTAAGCGTACCTTGAATTCTAAATAAATCACAGACAGTGTCACCAGCAAAGCACTCCCACACCATAACACTTCCTCATCCATACTTTACGATGGGAAATACACATGCGGAGCTCATCCGTTCACCCACTCCACGTCTCACAAAAACACGCCTGTTGGAACCAAAAGTCTCCAATTTGGACTCCAGACCAAAGGACACATTCCACTGGTCTAATGTCCATTGCTCATGTTTCTTGGCCCAATCAAGTCTCTTCTTCATATTGGTGTCCATTAGTAGTGGTTTCTTTGCAGCAATTCGACCATGAAGGCCTGATTCACACAGTCTCCTCTGAACTGTTGATGTTGAGGTGTCTGTTACTTGAACTCTGTGAAGAATTGATTTGGGCTGCCATTTCTGAGGCTGGTAACTCTAATGAAATTATCCTCTGCAAAAGAGGTAACTCTGGGTCTTCCGTTCCTGTGGCGGTCCTCATGAGAGCCAGTTTCATCATAGCACTTGATGGTTTTTGCAACTGCAGTTTAAGCAACTTTCAAAGTACTTGAGATGTTCCATATTGACTGAACTTCATGTCTTAAAATAATGATGGACAGTCGTTTCTCTTTTGAGCTGTTCTTGCCATAATATGGACTTGGTCTTTTTTACATTTTAATTTATTTATTTTTTATTTTTATTTCACCTTTATTTAACTGGGTTGAGAACAAGTTCTCAGAACAAGTTCTCTTTTACCAAATAGGGCTATCTTCTGTATACCCCCTTACCTTGTCACAACACAATTGATTGGCTCAAACACATTAAGGAAAGAAATTCCACAAATAACTTTTAAGAAGGCAAACCTGTTAATTGAAGCTGGTTGAGGGAATGCTAAGTGTGTGCAAAACTGTCATTGCAAAGGGTGGCTATTTGAAGAATCTCAAATATGAAATATATATATTTTCATTTGTTTCACACTTTTCTGGTTACTACATGATTCCATTTGTGTTATTTCATAGTTTTGATGTCTTCACTATTATTCTACAATGTGGAAAATAGTAAAAATAAAGAAAAACCCTTGAATGAGAAGTTGTTTTAAAACTTTTGACCGGTAGTGTACATCAGCCTACATATACCTAAACATCCATAAGTTATTAATTAACTAAACTGCAACGAACTACAGCCAGCTCACCACAGAATCAGTTGCTGGTACACATGTTTTAGTAAACGATCAGCTGTATCAAACTCTCTCGGGGGTTACCTGGATGAATTTGAAGATGGCAAAAGCAGGCGCGCTTTGCTCAGCATAAACACGCCCCAAGATGCTGTACAGTTGAGTATTGAAACAGCTGTCACCAAGTCCAAGCAGGAAACTACACAGCAATGCGATGGAGATACTAGGAAACAGATAGGAGACGCTCAACTGTGAGGGGGTGACAACAGGTCGTTTTCAACTGACATGATTTCTGATTAATATTAAAACAATATACAGCCCTGCTTTTATTTTTTATTTTTTTTAATATTAAAACAATACCTTGGTGTCAGATATGGCTTGTTCAGTGTGCTAGTTTTTAAAACCACAGGGGCATCATCTGGGATGTTGAGGTAGATCAAGTAGAAAGCGACAAAATGGACGACCATCCCCAGGAAGACCACAGATGTCCGTCTGAAGCGGTTATTCTTACATACTAGTCCAAAGACGCCTCCACCTGACAAATCACATCAGATTACTGTCAAACTAGTTCCTTGTTAGATTGTAACACCAACATAAGAGTGATGGGTAAACGTTACACTGGGCAACACAAACCTACCAACTATCTCTCCAATCCCCACCACGATTCCGGAGATCCCAATCAAGCCTTTAGCTGCCGCTCCAAACTCTGTTGTTGCCCCGATACATGTCCCATACACACCACTGTAGAAAGATAGCTCCAGACCTACGATGACAACACACTGGTAAAAACACTATTCCTCTGAGGGAAATGTCTGGACTTTTGGTTGTGCAGTACAATCTACTTACCACTGTATGCCATGCAACAGCTCAGGAGCAATATGGTTTTGGTTTTGATCAGTTGCAGGATTGTCTCTGAAGAGAAAGAGACACACAAGGAATTACGCTGGATGACTAACAGGATAGTAAACGGTGAAACAACATAAACCAGGTAACAGAGGTGTCCTTTAACCAAAATAAATTGTTTAGTGATTGATTGTATAATAACAAATGTGCCTGTGATGGTACATTAACTTACTGAATTCTGACTTTGCATCTTGTACTGCAGAGTTGGCTCTTTGCTTATACCTGCCAAACATTAAGATGGAAAATGATCAAATTAGCAAGACAAATACATTATTTATTTTCAATACTGTGATATTCAAATTCATAGCAGAATGAATAACCACCATTTAAAACAGAGACACCAACGCAGTGCCATGGATTCCCATTTGAATAAGGGTACAGTGAGAGAGTACTGTCAATTAATTAGGAAACTAACATCGTGCGAGATGAGAGCAAAGGCTGGCCTTCCTCCTCATTGAGCATCTCCTCCTCAGTTGGAAGAGTCTTTCTCAGAGCCAGGAAGCTGAGTGTTCCCAGCACTGAGGTAACCAGAAGACCTATAAAGATAGTCTTTCTGCTCCTATCTGAGAGGGACATCAAGAACAAAGGAAATAGTGTCAAACAGAGAACACACACCATTACTAAGTCGGGCAACAATATTGGACAGGACATACGAGTCATATCCTAAATGAAAACAAAGATGCAATTGCAAGTTTTCATTAATGTTAGCTCTATTTTCTCTATATTTTCCCATTGGATGAGCTTCACATGCACATACCTGATATTTCTATTCTTCCATTCCAATCAAAATAAATGTAAAGATTGCCAAATAACATGCTGAAAAAGAAAACAATGTGTTACAATTACACATTCGGCTCTAGGCCACCAAATAGTGGAAATAACTGTCATTAGTATATAGCCTACCATTAATATATGCCATTAATATACCTGCACTGTAAAAGGGCCCAAAACATCCCTGTGTTCCTATTGATGGTGGAAGCATCTGAGTTCTCCACAAGGAAGTGTCCTTGAGCTGTCCAAAGCACTGATGAAAGGGATACAAAGAGTGAGAGAGGCTGATGAGGAACTGCAGATGTAATAAATAGAGATGGTTGCTATTTAATGACATTTGAATAGATCAAAATGCATTAGAGGGGAACAATTCAGGGAAAATGTGTCCATTTTATTTAGAACAAACTAACATTATCAAACAATTCGTTTCATCTGCCCTAAGAATTCTCATTTAGCGCTCCCATTTTAAAATATTTGCTTTGCTTGCAATCAGAGATAATGAACATAACCCAAGCATTTCCCCTTTATGTAAATCATTAACAAGCTCCATTTCAGACTTCATTACCATGGTAACCTTTTTCCAATGCTCAACAACTGACAAGACAGACTCGATATTCTTTACCATGCATACAGGACATATGCTCCTTCTTGATTTGATCTTCCGTACCCATATTGATAACTGTTTATAATACTGTGTAATTACTATGGCATTTGATCTACTTACAAATCATTATTCCAACAGCAAAAAATGGGTTAACTCAGTTTACAAATTTGTTAGGAATGAATAGCATGCGTAAGAGAATAGCAGACTCCAGAGGCATGTAGTGAATTTTGGATTGGATTAGACATATGCACAGAGGTGAAACATACACTACGTGACCAAAAGTATGTGGACACCTTCTTGTTGAACATTTCATTCCAAAATCATGGGCATTAATACAGAGTTGCTCCTTCCTTTGCTACTATAACAGCCTCCACTCATCTGGGAAGGATTTCCACTAGATGTTGAGACATTGCTGCGGGGACTTACTTCCATTCAGCCACAAGAGCATTAGTGATGTTGGGCACGATTAGGCCTGGCTAACAGTCAGCATTCCAATTCCTTCCAAAGGTGTTCGTTGCGGTTGAGGTCAGGGCTCTGTGCAGGCCAGTCAAGTTCTTCCACACCGATCTCAACAAACCATTTCTGTATGGACCTCACTTTGAGCACAGGGGCATTGTCATGCTGAATAAGGAAAGTATCTTCCCCAAACTGTTGCCCCAAAGTTGGACGCAGAGAATTGTCTAGAATGTCATTGTATGATGTAGCGTTACGATTTCTCTTCAAGTAAATGGTCTAGCCAGAACCATGAAAAACAGCTCCAGACCATTATTACTCCTCCACCAAACTTTGCACTATGCATTCGGGCAGGTAGTTCTCCCGGCATCCGCCAAACCCAGATTCGTCCGTAAGAGTGTCATATGGTGATGCATGATTAATCACTCCAGAGAACTATTTTCCACTGCTCCAGAGTCCAATGGCAGTGAGCTTTACACCACTCCAGTCGACACTTGGCATTGCACATGGTGATCTTAGGCTTGTGTGCAGCTGCTTGGCCATGGAAACCCATTTCATGAAGCTCCTGAAAGAACAGTTCTTGTGCTGATGTTGCTACCAGAGTTTGGAACTCTGTAGTGAGTGTTGCAAGCAAGGATGATTTTTACGCACTACATGCTTCAGCAGTCCCATTCTGTGAGCTTGTGTGCCCTCCCACTTCGCGCCTGAGCCATTGTTTCTCCTAGACGTTTTCACTTCACAATAACAGCACTTACAGGGCAGAAATTTGAAGAACTAACTTGTTGGAAAGGTGGCATCCTTTGACGGTGCCAAGTTGAAAGTCACTGAGCTCTTTAGTAATGTGATTCTATTGACAATGTTTGTCTATGGAGACTGCATGGCTGTGTGCTCGATTTTATACACTTTTCAGCAACGGTTGTGGTTGAAATAGACAGATCTACTCATTTGAAGGGGTTCCCACATACAAGTCCTTTGTATATATATAGTGTCTATGACTTTATACCAAACTGTCATGTAAATCATGAGAGTTCAATGTAAAAACATATTTCTACCAATATGTAATAATGTGAATGATTCTGTAGTCGGGGAATGTTAACCAGATACCAGAGGGAACAAAGGAGAGATCCCATGTAACCGGACTTACTGGCTGCTCCTATGCCGATTAGTACTGAGGTGAAGTAAAAGGACCATGTTGATGGGGTGATGAATACAGCTACGTAACCACTATGGAAAAGAATGGAACCATAACAAACAACAGCACATGACCTTGTTATAACTACTTCAGACAGAAATATCAATCAACTACAGATCTGCAAATAGAAAATTAATGGATGGGGGGGGGGGTAATTCCTTTAGAATTCTTGATACTCACCTGTAAAGAATTCCACTGAAAAACATTGTAAACTGTGGTCCAATTATTGCAACAACAGTTGGAGCTAACAAATTTGAAAACGAAAAAATTCCATAGATGATTCCAAGGCTGTTGTACAAGGACAGAAAGAAAACAGTACAGTAGGAAAAAGTTTAGTGTCTGGTATAAGGGCCAATGATTCTGAAAGACGCACCTTATCTCCCCCACTCTTTTTGCTGGGGTAATGTGGTTTTCAAATATTTAGCCTATGGTAACACCATCCAACTCACCTGTGATAACCACTTCCAGTGAAGGTATCATTGTCCAGGCTTTTAACTATGGTTTGCTATAAAAGAGAGATATTAATGTGAGCATATGAACATAGAAAATATGTTCTCAAATATTGCTGCCACTACTACCAATGTGCCCTGTGGATATTGACCTTTACATGTATTCATTTGAGTAATTCCTTTGGCATGACAATCTATTGACTGATGAAGAAATTGGAAACACAAGATGCGCCTGACCCAGGACTCCTCCAACAATGCACCACTGACAAGGCTGTTAAGGACATCATGTGAGCTGGAAGATGCACAGAAAATAAACTGATACAATTTATCATGGGGTAAAAGTCCTTAAACTTGAGAGTCAAAGGCAATGGACTTGGAAAAAGCAAAGCATAACTGCAAAATGACAACAATTCCAATCTAATTGTATTGGTCGCATTCCCATATTTAACAGATGTTATTGCGGGTGTAGCGAAATGCTTGCGTTCCTAGCTCCAGCAGTGCAGTAATATCTAACAATTCACAACAATACACACAGATCCAAAAGTAAAATAATGGAATTAAGAAATATATCAATATTGATGTACCATGAATGATAAACAATTATGACATGTCTAATGTAACCCGTTTTAAGATATCAAACAGCTACCAACTGTAGATAGCAGTTATCAATGGGTAACTGCCCATTGTCTCAAGTTAAATGGATTATTTTGCAAACAAAACAACTGATCAGTCAATATATTACAAACATGTCAAATGACAACAGATATTATATTTCTGATAAATTAAGAGTATGTGGCCCACATGACATGTCATTTGAAGGGGAGAGATCAAACAGCTGTCAATTTCAGATACATTAGCTAGCTCGGAAGTTGCTAGTTTCTGAAATATTATTGGAGTAGGCGTGAATTTTCTCCAGTGATATTGACTCTAGCAAACAAAACAAATTACCAGTCAATATAGTTTGCCTGGGTAACGACTTCAGCTAAGGTCACACAAGTGAAAGTGTGTTCTTTGACTTACTTCAATGTTTCCACAGGTGGTGAAAGCAGTGAAAATGAACAGAAATCCTAGTCCCAGAATGACAACGTTGTAAATCCTGAGGTCTGCCATGATTATATTATTCTTGCTCCACCTCTTGGTAGATGTCCCAGGTCGCTACACAACACTCAGTGCAATGAGGTAAGATTATTCCAATAGTTACACTTCTTGCGTCGACCAGACATTTCTAAGATAGCTAAGCAAATACAAAAAGCATAGGATATAGCTAGAGACCCCCACGCCTTTGATGGACAAGCACTTTTCGGCTACTCTTCTTCAAAAGTCCATATGGTAACTTTTCTTCCGCACGCTCTCTCTGTTAATAAATTATCAGCACGAGCCAATTCAGCATAACCCTACCATTAGCACGTTTGTTGTAGTTAGTAGCTAGCTATTAGTATGTATCTAATAGCTAGCTAGCGAAGTTTCTCGTGATCGCATACAATACGACCAAGCTTCATGTCGTTGTTGTGAGGGGGGGGCAAATGACTTTCATTAGAAACCAAGCAAACAGTTGAGATTTATCAAACGCTTTACAGTCAATGGAAGCCCGTAGGACCAATACACGTCAGCGCGTCCGTTTCCCAGCAGTCTCACTTCATATTGTACACAATCATCATGGCGACCCAGGATGGTAGGTATTGAAAAATATATAATGTTATGCTTTCCCACATATCCATGCGGGGCAATTTAGCAATTTTCAATTCATTAATTTAGGCATTTAATTGTATTTCTGGCGTTGGTACAAATTCAACATGTCAATGGGATTTAAAAGCATATTTTCTTCATAATCCAATGTTCGCCCTGTTATTCTGGTCACTGGCTAGCTGCTAGCCAACCATATTTAGCTAGCTAACGTTAGCTCTTTCGATTTTGTTACAAAGCCAAATAACTAGAGCTACTGTTACATAAGTTGTAATTTGATTCTAGAAACCTAGGGCAAATGTAATAATTGTTGCCAACACTATGTTATTTTGTAGCTATCAACATTAGCTATATTAGGCATTTATAAGCTAGCAAGTTATATTAAATAGCTAGCAAACTCCTATCTGACTGCAAATGTAGCTTGGATGTGTCAGCTAACTTAGCTAGCATGACTAGGTAGCTAGCAAGTTAGCGCTATTTGCAAATAAGCTACAGTAGCTCGCTAACAGCCACGTGAGATGTCAGACTTAGCTAACGTGGCTAAACGACCCACAGAATACCAAATAGGTCAACCAGCCAGTTGCTTGCAGCTGCTTTGTCATAACAAACTAACTGCATGAAGCCATACTTGGTAGTTATTATTTGGCTGAGGTTACTTAATGTGACAAACTATTCCCAGACATTGAGTTTTGACATACTCTATGGCTTTGACAAAGCTGTGTCTGGCTGAGAATTCTTGTGGAGCTGAGAATTCTCAGCTAAGCTATGCCTTTCATAATCCTTTCATAGGAAGTGAAGAAGTCGTAATGGAAACTGAAGCCACGTTGAAAGAGCCACAACCACTGTGTGAAATTGTTGGCAAAGGGAATGCTGAAGTATTGGAAACTGTGTCTCGGACAGATAATGCCGGGGAAAGCTCTTCAACTCAGGACCCTACTGTCAGCAATGGAGATGACAGTGATGAAGGAAAGGAGATGGTGGATCTAAAGATTATTTGGAACAAGAATAAGTATGATCTCAAAATTCCTTTAGATGGCACTGGAGCCAAACTGAAAGAGCGAATCCATTCACTCACTGGTAAGTAGTTGTTTAGGCTTGCGTACTAACTACTTGGATATGTATAACAGTCACAGAGTTTTTTTGTGTTTTTTTTTAAGGGGTGGATCAGCTAAATATTGCGGAAATAATATTGGTTCCATCAATGTAATTGTCTGCATCATTTCCAATCCCCCATATATTTTTGGGGTAAATATATATATATCCATACACACATGCATACATATACACATATATACATACACATACCTATATAGACATGCATACTTTTTTAAAGAATATACCTTTATTATTATTCCCCGCAAACCCTACTACCGATCCCCCAGTTGGAGTAAACTAATAAACACTTTATACATCAATTTATACATCTTAATACACATTTTACATTCAGTCTATTTTACAATAGTTATTTTTTGTTTGTTTTTAGTCCTTCCTCTATTTCTGATGTCCATCCAGTTTGATTTCTATTTGTAACTGTGCTATTTCACAAACGTTCTGAAAATATATACATTTTACAGACCCCGTATGTTCTTCATGTATTATCTTGCTATTAGTCCCACCCTTCAGCTCCATTCAACCTCTCCCATCTATCTCTCAACATCATCCATTTTAGATTTCTATTTGCCATATATTTTTCAACTGTGCTGTAATGCTTCACAAACGACTTGAACCTTTCTATTCTCATAGCTTCTACAGATTGTAAATTAAAAATAAACATTTTTGCTAAAATAATTATTATATTATTGATTGATTGACTATGGCTTTTCAAATCACCCAGTATTGCTGTCTGCAGCGTTAGTTCTAGGCAAATGTTGCAATTCTTCAGCTGTTCCTGGACCTGTGACCAAAAACAAGCTACATATGGACAATACCAAAATAAATGATCTAATGACTCTGCCTCCTCACAGCAGAATCTGCAGAGCTGGGAAGATTGTATCCCCCCATATATATAACATTCTATTAGTTGCAATAATTTTGTATAGTAATTTAAATTGAAAAATGTGAAGTTTTGCATCCGGCATTGTTTTGCATATCAATTCATCAACCATGTGCCATGGAATGGGTACATCGAAAATCTCTTCCCAACTATTTTGCAATTTATATGGCACATAACTCCACCAGTCCTATTTATGATATCATATCTTTTTTTTTACATTTCTTCGAAAAATACATTTTTTTTATCAATAAGTATATTTGAATTTAACCACAATGTTTGTTGTATTATTTGTTCTGTCTTTTCAGGTGGATTAAACTGAAATTGCAACCAACTTTCTAAGGCTTGTTTAAAAAATAAAGATATTTTGGAGATTATTTCCTTTTCAAATAATCGAAAGTGGGCCGGTGTAATCTGAATAAAGGGAAAAAGGCCCTTCTTGAACATAGGATGAGACATTCTTACCAATTTACTAGAGAATCAGTTTGGATTTAAGTATAACTTTTGTATGACTGATGCCTTTAGTGAGAGGTCTAATGCTTTAATATTTAATAATTTCTGCCCTCCGAATTCATATTCGTTATATAAATAGGCCCTTTTAATTTTATCTGGCTTGCCATTCCAAGTAAAATGGAATATTTTATGTTCATATAATTTAAAAAGCAGGTCACTAGGTGTAGGCAAAACCATAAGCAAATAGGTAAACTGTGATATGACTAAAGAGTTAATCGGGGGGATTTTTCCACAAATAGACAGGTATTTTCCTTTCCATGGTGGCAAGATCTTATCTATTTTTGCTAACTTTCTACAAAAATGTATTGGAGTGAGATCATTTCTTTCTTTTGGGATTTGTATACAGAGTATGTCCACATCTCCATCAGACCATTTTATTGGTAAACTACATGGTAATGTAAAACTTGCAATTCTTTAGTGATCCAATACGTAATATTATAATTATCATTATTTGGTTTTAATCCAGAGAGAAAAGCAAAATTATCTAGATCCTCTATGAGGCCGTGGAGAGACTCTAATTGTGGTTTTAAAAGAAAACATTAATCATCAGCGTACAATGACACCTTAGTTTTTAAGCCACAGATTTCTAATCCCTTAATATTATTGTTTGATCTAATCGTAACAGCTAACATTTCGATGGCAATAATAAATAGATATGCCGATAGTGGACAACCTTGTTTTACTCCTCTAGACGGTCACAGTGTTGATTAATGTTTCTCAACCACCCTTTCTTTTTCTCTCTCTCTCTCTCTGTTAATAGGTCTTCCACCTGCTATGCAGAAAGTGATGTACAAAGGCCTACTACCAGAAGATAAGACGCTACGTGAAATTAAAGTTACAAATGGTGCAAAAATAATGGTGGTTGGATCTACAATAAATGATGTACTAGCTGTAAATACTCCAAAAGAGGTTATTCAGCAGGAAGTTAAAGCTGAAGAAAACAAAAAGGAACCTTTGTGTCGGCAAAAAGTAGGACTTTTCAACGTCTTTTTGAGTTCCATATTTGTAAATTAACAACTTTTTTGCCCAAGGTATAGTCACAGGTTATGATATTTTGTATTCAACTGTGAACTTAAAATAATAATGTATTGAATTTCAGCAACACAGAAAGGTGTTGGACAAAGGCAAACCAGAGGACATAATGCCATCTGTTAAAGGAACAAAGGTGAGTATTTTCAACAAAACCCGAATGGTGGTTGGGAAAGTATGCTTTTAATGGTTGTTTTACACTGAGTATACCAAGCATTAGGAACACCTTCCTAATATTTTTGTAGCCCCCATCCCTTTGCCCCCAGAACAGCCTCAATTCCTTGGGGAATGGACTCTCAAGGTGTCCACAGGGATGCTGGTCCATGTTGACTCCAATGATTCCCACAGTTGTGTCAAGTTGGATGGATGTCCTTTGGGTAGTGGAATATTCTTGATACACACGGGAAACTGAGTGTGAAAAAGCCAGCAGCGTTGCGTTTCTTTACACAAACCAGTGCTCCTGGCACCTACTACCATACCCCATTCAAAGGCACTTCAATCTTTTGTCTTGCCTGTTCACCCCCTGAATGGCACACATACACAATCCATTTCTCAATTGTCTCAAGGCATAACAATCCTTCTTTAACCTGTCCTCCCTTTCATCTACACTGAATTTAAGTGGATTTAACAAGTGACATCATTAAGGGATCTTAGCTTTCACCTGGATTCACCTGGTCATTCTGTCATGGAAAAAGCAGGCGTTCCTAATGTTTTGTATGCTCAGTGTATATTGCCCTGTTTATGTATTTTTCTCACAGATATTTCCACTGGAACACTGTATCACGTTCAGGAGCTTGGAGATGGTTCGTTGTGAATTACTTCCTTGTTCTTCCACTAATGACCAGCAAGTGATCTCTCATTTGTTACACAGGAACGCTTACCAACAGTGCCTTTAGCCGGAATGTACAACAAATCTGGTGGAAAAGTTCGTCTCACCTTCAAACTGGAACAAGATCAACTGTGGATTGGAACTAAAGGTGAGATGACCCCTTGGTTTGGTTGTATTGTGTATAAGGAAAAAATGTTAAGGCACTCACCCTTATCTGTGTATATTCTCTCCTACAGAGAGAACAGAGAAAATTCCAATGGGCTCCATCAAACATGTGGTGACTGAACCCATTGAAGGCCATGAGGATTATCACATGATGGTAACACGTTTCCTTACTACAAACTGCACAAGCCAGAATGACAGTTGATGTAATGTATGTTTTTTTTCCATAAACACATACATTAATTTGTCAAAAGTAGATATCTTACTGTAATTTATTGTGCAATTAATTTTCTGTCATTCACTTTCCTAGGCGTTTCAGTTGGGTCCAACAGAAGCCTCTCAGTATTGGGTCTACTGGGTGCCAATTCAGTTTGTTGATGCAATCAAAGACACAGTCCTTGGAAAGTGGCAGTATTTCTAATGTGCCTCTATTATTGACATTGAAGAACTGTGATCTAGAACAGGAACATATGAAAATGGGGATCTGGAGACAACAAGGAGTCCTAAGGAACTTAACATTGAAGCATATTAGAGAAGCAAACTGAAGGATGCATAAGGACTAACCATATTATTTGGGGTTTCAAGTGCACTATGAGGCAGCATCATATCCCTCAGCCCAGTTCACCATTCATTTTTTTGCGCAACCCCAAGGGAAAACAATAAAACTAAATGTACAGAGATTGCTGATGCATTTCTCAGTTATTCTTAAAGTAATAAAATATATTTAAGAAAAAACAAAAAAGCTGCACTAGTATGGTAGCCTATGTTTATTTATTCTATGAATCAACACAAGCAAACTTGCCAAAGTTGAATATGGTTTCTAATGGTCTCAATATATTGGTTTACCTGTAGTCATGATAAATGTTCATGTTAATAGAAATGATTGAAACATCTCATGGAATTTATGAAGATTCCCTCAGAATAAATATATCACTATATAACTTAAAGTAGTAAGCAACTTACTCATGTAAGTTTTGCTATTTACATCACCACATTAGCAGCCTCCCTCTTGATAGCGGATATGTGATTTTGCTTTAGAGTTTATTTAGTACAATTCTACACGTTTTGCAATAGGATATAGAGAACGTTTTGCTGTTTTAAAGCAAGTTTGCTGCAATTCTACACATTTTGTCATGTTTCAGAGAGGAGATCTTGCAATTATATAACACATTTGTATATAATTCTACACATTTTGCCCTGGGGCAAAGAGGACAACTTGCTGTTTTACAGCTAATTTCCTGTAATTCGACACATTTTGCCATAGGGTGGACAGAGGTAAATGTTTTTAAAATTATATCTGAGTAAGACTGACTAACAAAATCAAAACCGCTAGACTAATTTAACAATCTGAAAATGTTTAACTGAAATGGGCTATGGGAGTGACTATCAGTGACTGACATAACAAGAGAAAAACTGCTAATGCTCAACCAAGTTTTGAAATTGCACTTTGTGTATTCTACTATTCTAGCTTGCAACAGTAACTGAGACACCCACTGAATAAAAAATACATTTGATCTGAGGGCCCATCCCTGGTTTAGATGCACTATGCTGTTCCTACAGGAGAGGGCCACAATGTCACACTTTTACATTTCTTTTTCATAGCAATATCATCTGCCGTGGGTATAATTTCCCAGAAATGCAAAGGCCTTGATGTATTTATATACAGATATGAACTAGTAACTGCAACGTTCATATACATTGCTTTATTTAATTTAAAGTATTTAATAAGTATTCAAACACTGAAAAGCATACAAAGTCCAAGTTTGCTTTGCATTTGCCAATGTCCATACAAATTCCCAAAGCCTAAAAATGTTTTGGTTTTTTTATCTGCAAAAAATGTACAAACACTTTAAAAGCAAATAACTGAAATAAGTTGTTTGGGACTGGCATTGTAGTGATATTAACTGGTTATACCTTTTCCAGTAATAAGGTTATCTATCAACTGAGAAGATATTGAACTAACCAGCTTATAAGAACATATCAGTGTTGTCTGGCATTAAAAAATATATATATTGCAACCATCTCTTGGAGTTGTCAGAGAACTGTCAATTTAAACATTGACCTTGACATGCTTACAATTATGATGCTTATAATGATAATATTATAATGGTTACAGTTGTTATAATAATACTTCAATTTCCAGTCTATGAATATAAGGTCATTTTTATCGACGTGGCTAGAGAACGACCTGACCCTTTAACCCAGGTGGCTCCAAGTTTCCAGTAAAGATCATCACCCTTTGGTATACTCTGTAATTTTAGTGACATTTTGCTGGCCTCTCAATTGGTTATTATTCATCCTTGGTTGTATCTCCTCAGACCTTATTAATATACAAAATGCACCTAAGTGGTCAACAAATGCAGTCCAGTATTCTTACACATTTTCAAAATAATGGTTAAATCTGATTGCGCAAACAGCCCTCACTTGTCAGTATATTTGTGACATCGTACACCCTGGTTTAATGGCTCTTTCAAACTACCAAACTTTGTAATGTAGAATCTCTGAAACATGGTCAATGAAGTTTTGTTATATTAGCTATACAGTAGTGAATAAATAATACTGAAAAAATATATAAACGCAACATGCAACAATTTCAAAGATTTTACTGAGTTACAGGTCATATATTGAAATAAATTCATAGATTTCACATTACTGGGGAATACAGATATGCATCTGTTGGATACCTTAAAGGCATGACTATGGGCCTCAGGATCTCGTCACAGTATCTCTGTGCATTCAAATTGCCATCAATAGAATGCAATTTTGTTTGTTGTCTGTAGCTTATGCCTGCCCATACCATAACCTCACCATCACCATGGACATTTCTGCAGTCATTATGCCAATTGCACCCTCCCTCAAGACGTGTGGCATTGTGCTGTGTGACAAAACTGCACATTTTACGGTGGGTTTTTAATGGCCCCAGCACAAGGTGCACTTATGTAATGATCATGCTGTTTAAACAGCTTCTTGATATGCCACACCTGTCAGGTGGATTGATTATCTTGTCAACAGAGAAATACTTACTAACAGGGATGTAAACAAATAAGTGCACAACATTTGAGAGAAATAAGCTTTTTGTGTGTATGGAATATTTCGGAGATCTTTTATTTCAGCCCATGAAACATGGGACCAACACTTTACATGTTGCGCTTATATTTTTGTTCAGTGTAGTAAAAAAAAATGGCCCCAAACCACTACAGGCAGCAGTGTTAGCAGCACTTATATGACAGTCAATGGTCACCTAACTAGTGTGTACCATAATCCATTATCAACAGTCTCCCTCATATAAAGTTCCAGAGCTCAAACAAAAGGTAGCTATGAGTGTTGGACATCGTTCTTTTTACAGGCCAAAGAGTACCATCCAATATGCCACGTACAAACCTCATATGTCGCCTAAGTGAGAGACTGTACCAGGTTTTTGTAAATGTGTTATGAGGAAAAAGCTAAAACAATTTTGAGCATGTTGATTTTCCTCAGGTAAACCAATATCATAATTTTTTACAAAGGAAATGTACTTCTGTTCATGTGATTCATTTATGGTTACTACTTAAAGTATGTTGATTGAGCTTCACTGATTGAAATGTATAGGAATAAAAACGATAATTGCTTACATTTATGATGATGTTTTGTAATTCTTAGTATAAAAATGGTCTAAGTGGGATGCCATAGGCTGGGGACATTTCTTATGCCATGTCCTCTAGAGATCATGCACACTGAAAGGTGATCTAATCAGTAGTTCAAAAAGTTTATTGTAAGACTTTCACCACAAAGATACACTTGTTCAGGTTCATTTGAGACTGTAGAGCAGTGGACTTTTAACAGGTAACGTCCAGACATAAAATATTAAAAAGTTTAACATTAGATGCAAAGTCTTTTATTTTTGTTTTTGTTTGTCACTGGTTTCCACCCTAAAGAAGAATGTTGTTACAGGATGAGGTCGGGTCAGGAAGTGACCTCATGAAACCTTTCAATCTCGTTACCTGACATGACACACCCTTGTTTCATTTTCTTAACCAAAAATAATGAAGATTTGGTTTGATGATATGATTGACATCTGGCTTGACCAGTTTGAAAGGCACTATTGTATCCCAAATGGAATGCTCAAGTGTTTATATTACATCACTCTTATCAGACCACATACTTCTCACATGATAAGTGGAAACCAGCCAGCCCATTGTCTGTTTTGTATATAACTATGTTTCAGCATGAGGTGTTTTTTACCATGGCACATTTTGTTATGGAGACTGCACATACTCAATGATAGTTACAGTACCATAGAAAGTATCCACCCTTCTTGCACAGTTGTCACATGTTCAGTGGCTTTCAATGCATTTCAATGATGTACATTTCCCACTGAACCACTCAACCTAGAAATGATTGACAATGTGTTGTTTTTTTAAACACGCTTGCATGGTTGTAGTTCATTCAGATTTTTACTTAATCATCACATTCACTAGTCTCATTACAATTAGTAAATGTTTTTTTTTTGTGTTTAATCATCATTTCTAAGGAGACAGTAATGCATAACAACAATTTTGTTTGCATAACCTTAACTATCAGTGAGACAGTCTTGCATTTCTCATGAAGATTGCTATGAGATTATCACAATGTCCTAGACCTACACCAAGTAGCATGACCTCTCCTTCTAGATGCACATTTTCTGATAGCTTCATCAGCGACACGTTACCTAACCTAACCGACTTTTTGTCTAAGGACGTAATCCTTCTGAACCCACAAACATGCAACAGTAGCCTATTGTATTTTGTGAATGTTTGTGAATGTTTGTGAATGTTGTTTTGGAACTGCCACCTTTTGACAGAATAGACTTTTACCAATGTCTAGGTCCCTAAACTGATGGGTTGCGCATAACTTGAAATTCCAACAGTTAAAAACATTGGAAGATGTTTGAAGCACGATATTGTGTAACCAAAGTGGTGACATGAATGACTATCTAGCCTAAATCGTTTTGCGATAAACATATTACTGTAAAATAGTGTCATCTTTCATCCCAATAAGGGTCTTAGTGCACATGTCCTATTCATGCTCCATGGGTCCTAAATCATGTTCTCTGGTACTGTAACTTGAGTTTTGGTGTCACATTCTTGTGTGACGTTCACAATCTGCATGGTGTTGTTCATAGTTTCATAAAGTACAAGAACTTGGTAATCTGTAATAACTTACTTAACAACCCTCATACAAATAGAGTCTTACAATGCATTGTTTTCCCTCACCAAGGAGAATGCATTGTTTTCCCTCACCAAGGAGAATGCATTGTTTGATTGTGTTTCCTGATCCAGTTTGTTCAAGTTTATACCTATAATTGTCATTCACAATCACATTGTTTTCATTTCAAGTACCTACTGGAACTTAGTGTACTGTACACATTACCTACACATTACTTTGGATTGACATAGTTTTCTATTTACTTATAATATAATAATAATAATAATAATATATGCCATTTAGCAGACGCTTTTATCCAAAGCGACTTACAGTCATGTGTGCATACATTCTACGTATGGGTGGTCCCGGGGATCGAACCCACTACCCTGGCGTTACAAGCGCCATGCTCTACCAACTGAGCTACAGAAGGACGTATACATTCTGTATATTTGTCACAGAATGCCCCTTGAAACCGCCCAAGTTGACCTACTAAACAACCTTCGGCAAAAGAAGGCAAAGAAGAATAGCGGGAAAATGACATGTCAATAATGAGCAGTAAAGCAGTCAGTGTCAATTCAAAGTGATGTTGGCTCTGTATTTATTATGTAGAGTAGAGTAGACGCTGAAGACGAACACTCAACAAATGTTAATGCGGTACATTTTAACAGATCATCAACTTAGAAAAATGTTAAGAAGTAACACAATCTACAATATTCCTAGATGTTCTGTCTATTACATAACTGAGCCACTGTTTTGGCACAGAGTGGCTTCGGCAGTGTCATAAAGGTTAAGTCATACAATTAAATAAATACTAGGCTTCATAGAGTCCACATTTCTTTATTTTTTGCCCTTGTGTTTGTTTCATATAAATATACCCTAGCCTAGAGAGAAAAGAGATGCTGTGTTGTTGGATCAATATTTACATCATTTTATTTACATATTAAAAATTCATTATCATTTTATTGTAGTATACTGTATTCACAGAGTGTACAAAACATTAGGAACACCTTCCTAATATTAAGTTGCACCCCCTTTTGCCCTCAGAATAGCCTCAATTTATCGGGGCATGGACTCTACAAGGTGTTGAAAGTATTCCACAGGGATGCTGGCCCATTTTGACTCCAATGCTTCCCACAGTTGTGTCAAGTTGGCTGGATGTCCTTTTGGTGGTGGACCATTCTTGAAACACACCAGAAACTGTTGAGCATGAAAAACCTAGCAGTGTTGCAGTTCTTGACACACTCAAACCGGTGCCTGGCACCTACTACTATACCCCATTCAAAGACACATAAATATTTTGTCTTGCGCATTCATCCCTCTGAATGGCACACATACACAATCTCAATTGTCTCAAGGCTTAAAAATAATTCCGTAACATGTCTCTTCCCCTTCATCTACACTGATCGAAATGTATTTAACAAGTGACATAAATAAGGGATCATAGCTTTCACCTGGATTCACCTGGTCAGTCTATGTCATGGAAAAAGCAGGTTTTCCTAATGTTGTGTACACTCAGTGTACATGTATGCAAAAACATGTACTGGAAGAATTACTTTTTGAATCCTTTTGTCAGTTTATTTATTCAGATTTTTATAACTTTATGTTGGTATAGCTTGTTTGTCAACTTTGGTTGTCCTTAAATCCAAGTGAAATCTCATCTTAATCTGTGTTTTATGTTGGGTTGCTTGTTGTTCACACCCTTCCCCACCCTTTTTGAGAAATGTTCCCTGTGGGTGTCTCATATGTCACTGCTTGTCCATTCTCGCTCAGTGGTGCCTCACATCGTCAGCCAGTTAGGTCAGGTGAGCCCTTCAATTGTCCTTTTACTATTGTGAATATGACCAAAATGTTTATTAAAAACTTAAAGGATTCAGTTTTCACTTTGCAAATGATGAATAGATGGATGAACATAGGGATTTATTCTTGAAAGAGATTAGTTTTGCCAAATTATTGTATGTCATTTATTTTGACAGATGTTCCATACCTATGATAGTGTTTCATATTAGCTGTAACAGAGGATGTTCCCCTCGATATGATGAATTAGAATACATGCCTGGGGATAGATGGAGTTACACTGTCTTTACATTGAACTCTTATGACTGTCATCTTTATATAGGAATACTTCAAAATCATTTTTGGTCTCGGGAAATTGTCTTTGAATTATTAAATAACTTTTAGACAAAGTTTTGGTTACTTATTTGTTTTTGAACACACACTAGATGCCCTTGAAAGCAGATGACTGTTTTAGAGGCTGCATGGGTGGCATTGTACCGTTATCACAACAGGTGACCAAACTATCTCTAAAAGGGTGGAAAAGGACACAAAGACAATGAGAATAGAAATAGCTAACAAACCATCTTTTCAGTGACTTGCACAAATCAAGAGATTCTCATGTAAAAATCTATGTCAATATTCAGCATCGGTACAACAATTTAACATGAATATGATCTCTGTCGGGTGTCTGTTTTACTACGGCTTTTTGAGTCTCTCTGCCCCTCTGTCATTGGTTGTGGTGTAGTATGAGGAAGAAACACGGTGGATTAGGTGTGAATCTGTTGTGATTTCATCGTGACTGTCGTTTGACATAAAGGTAGTTCTTGGATGAACCAATGACTTGTGGTGGCAAAATGAGACATCGTGGGTATTGTCTTGCCCTCACCTTAGCTGTCCTGGGATCAGGTGGGTAAACGTCCTTCTCCTCCATTGTTCACTTTGTTCTTAATTGATCTAAAACATGCATAGGAGACCTTTTCTGACACCCTTAACATCCAAATAAATGGCTGGCACTCAATATTACACTTAAAACAGAGCCACGTTGCCTACTGTTTCATGCTTTCATTTGAATGTTCTGTTTATTTTAGGTTTCTTCGCCGTTGGGTCAGCCCAGGTAACATACATTATTTTCGAGACACCGTAACAGGATCTTCAAGATCTTAGAAATACACTAGCTCTTGTTCCAAAAAAATAAAACAGGTTTTGCTAAGAGCCTCTCAATTGATGAATGGTGGGATCGGTTGTCGAGAATATGTGGTGTACTTAGTCATCGAAAACCAGTTTGATTGTGACATTTTGATTAAATCCATGTGATAATGTAAATATGTTTCAAGCCATGCTAATATCACAATGCCTTTTTTTTACTCAAGTGTATTACATTGTGCGATGGGGGAAATAGGTAAGTTAAATCAAATTGGGTATGTTTCTTGTTTCATTGCCACCGTGGTCATGTAACACTGATTAGACAGGGGGCTAAGAGATTGATTTAACTTGCTATCTATGTAATCACTAGCACCCATGGAAACATCACCGGTGGAATGTGTAACAGGACTGAGGGTTCGTGTGCTCCCGTGAGTGTCCCCCCTAAATGTTACACTTCAATAAAAATCCCCAAATACCTCAATGAAAATTGCTAAACAAGAGATTCATATTTGCTCCTCTGTATCTATATATTTTTTAGTTTTCAAATGCTACATTTGACAGCTTCCTAAGCTGTGCTGGGCTGAGGAGGATTAACGACACCCAGGAGCACATTAACAGACTCAAAGAAATTATGGACGTGGCCTTTCAATTCTACTCAGACTCCTTCATGGTACAATACAACAAGAGAGAGACATTTGATCAACAGTTTCAGGGGGAAATTGACAAAATACCTTGAATGTGTTATGAAAGCACGAAGTGGACTTTGTGCTTTATGCTGACATCACTGTTATTTTCCATACAGAGTTTGAGCAGGGATCTGCAGCCCATCCTGGAGCTGATCAAGGGGCTCAGCTTCAATGCCTCAAAGCCCAGGTTCCACGACGTCAACTTCACCAGAGTGTGGTTCCAGCTCAAGCTCAGGCCACGCCTGGCCTCTGTCACCGAAAGCCTCCTCGCCTGTCTCAGCACCAGCGACCTCACCTGCCAGACCTACCAGGCTCTGTGAGTTTCCCATTTTCCCAGTGTTGCTTCTGTTGTGTTTCCCATACAAACCACCATTATGGAGGATAGTGATTTGTTGTTGTTTTGATCATTTTTAGTGTGAATGAATTGGATATGAATATCCTGAGTATGGACCCTCAACGCCAAAGGATAGTCTACACGTCCTTCATGCGCAGGTTTCTCGAGAGAAATGATACAGCAGGTAGGCTATTTATTTAATTATGAATGGATATTGTCACTCAATATATTGGAATGGTTGACATTTTGATGAATGTGGTAATCTGTAGGATGTGATTGAGAGTTCTGTTTGTGTTCTGAAAAAGGATGCCTTGTCCATGGGAACAGCAGTGAGCAGTGGCTGATGCGGAACTTTGGATCCTTCTCTACCTTGGTTGACTATGAAGACTTCTTTGCACTGAACATTCATTTCAGTGGTGTAAGTGTTTAACTCTCTGCGGGCTCTTAATAAAGCAGGGAGTCTAATGTGGGGAAGATACAAGATGCCATTAAGATGTTATAGGATGCCACGGGAAGTTCATGACCAATCAAGACCAATGTTCTCTCTCCCACAGCTATCAGTCCTGGCACTGCTGAGCCCGGAACAGAAGGCAGAGTTGGTTCTTCACCCCGGAAATGGAGACCTGGACAATGGCACTATCAGCCTGGTCTTCCAGAGTCTGCTTGGGCCTCTAATAAACAATGCTCACCTGAATCAGTCGATGTACAATGCAACAATGATGTCCAACATGACTGCTGGCAATGCCACAGGACCACATGAACTTGGCAGAGTGAGTTATGTGTTTTTTTTAAATAATGTTTTTTTTTTACTTGGATCCCCATTAGCTTTAGCAGAAGCATCAGCTACCCTCCCTGGGGTCCACAAAAAAAAAACACAAAACAAGTAACAATACACTGATAGACAAGGACAGTCACACAAATTTCAAATACAAGGATATAGAAACAATACAACTAAAAATATATATATATATTTAATATGTGTGTTAGTGAGTCTGTGTGCATGCGTGTGTTTATCGGTCTCTTTTCTGAGGTGGCAGGTAGCCTAGCGGTTAAGTGGGACTAATTCAACAATCTGTCGATGTGCCTTTGAGCAAAGCACTTAACCCTAATTGCTCTGGATAAGAGCGTCTGCTAAATGTTCATGTCAAACAAGGCTATTTCTTTTGCTGTCATCAACTCCATGTACAGTATGAGCCAACTAATGATTACAAATCTGTGGTTGCAGACTCTAAATGACTTCCTGTCATTCCTGAGGCCCTTGGGTAGTTTCATCAAGACTTTGGTGGGCAGCATTCAAGTGGTATGTGTTGTCTTTTACAATCTCACAAGTATGAACAAATGATTTCCTTTTCCTTTTCCAATCTGAAACTATGTACTATGTACTGTCTCCCCACAGAGGAATGTGAGCTCTGAGAGACAGCATGTTCTGACCCAGGCAGTAGTGAACTGGATCCTGGCAGAGCTGGCTGGACACATCTCCCCCAACTTCACACTGACAAATGAGACCATCCCCAGCCAGACTCCCTCTCTCAGCAACTTCAACATCACCAGCCTTAAGGACTGGTTCCAGCATGTGGTCCTCCCTGCCCTGAACCGCTTCCAGCTCAACAACCAGACTCAGATCCCACACGACCTTACTGCTGTCTTCAACCAAGTCTTGTGAGTTGAATAAATATTTTACGTTATTAGCCTTGTGGACTTCGTAGACTTTGTCTAGTTCACATATTCCCAACCTGGGGTACACATACCCCCAGGGGTATGCACAATGCCATCTGGGGTACGCCAAATTAAAATATGATTCACCTTTAAAAAATATATATATATTTTCCAACTGGGCTATACATTTGGGTAAGTTTTTTTCTCTCGCCTGAGTAGCCTCGTTTCACATCCGAAAATCAAATACATTTTTTGATTAAATTAGTGTTCAGCGAAATAGCAACACAATGATTAATACAGGTAGCCTAGTCAAATAATTAACATCCAATCACATTAACCGTTACTCTCTTGCGGGAATTCCATTAACGGTCCATATGTAGCCAAACGTAGCTGATGTTCATGTTGGTATCTGTACTGATGGCGCAAAAGCCTTGACAGGGAGACATAGTGGAGTGGTAACGCGCATGCAAGCAGTTGCTCCCTACACTACTTGGGTACACTGCAGCATCCACCGAGAGGCTCATGCTGCCAAGGGAACGCCTGACAGCTTGAAAGACGTTTTGGACACTACAGTGAAAATGGTTAACTTCGATAAAGCAAGGCCCCTGAACTCTCGTGTATTTTATGCACTATGCAATGATATGGGCAGCGACCATGTAACGCTTTTACAACATACAGAAGTGCGCTGGTTATCAAGGGGCAAAGTATTGACACTTTTTTTTAAATTGAGAGACGAGCTTAAAGTTTTCTTCACTGACCACCATTTTAATTTGTCTGACCGCTTGCCTGATGACGAGTTTCTCACGCGACTGGCCTGTCTGGGTGATGTTTTTTCTCATCTGATTGATCTGAATCTAGGATTACAGGGACTCTCTCTCCTCAACTATTTTCAATGTGTGGGACAGAATTGAAGCTATGATTAAGAAGTTGTCTGCATTAACAAGGACAACACACAGGTCTTTCCATCATTGTATGATTTTTATTGTGCAAATGAACTCAAGCTTATGGACAATGTTAAATGTGATATAGTGAAGCACCCGAATGAGCTGGGTGCGCAATTACGCAGGCACTTTCCCGAAACAGATGACACAAACAACTATATTTGTTATCCCTTTCATGCCCTGCCTCCAGTCCACTTACCGACATCTGAACAAGAGAGCCTCATCGAAATTGCAACAAGTGGTTCTGTGAAAATGTATTTTAATCAGAAGGCAATACCAGATTTCTGGATTGGGCTGCGCTCAGAGTATCCTGCCTTGGCAAATCGCGCTGTTAAGACACTGATGCCCTTTGCAACTATGTACCTACGTGAGAGTGGATTCTCGGCCCTCACTAGCATGAAAACTAAATACAGGCACAGACTGTGTGTGGAAAGACTGAGACTCTCTCCAATACAACCCAACATTGCAGAGTTGTGCCACCCTTCTCATTAACCTGTGGTGAGTTATTCATAATTGTCGATAAACTAATAAGGTTTTATATGTAAGATGGTTAAATAAAGAGCAAAATGATTGATTATAATTATATTATTATTTGTGCCCTGGTCCTATAAGAGCTCTTTGTCACTTCCCATGAGCCGGGTTGTGACAAAAACTCAAACTCATTCTTATATTTAATAAATGTATCGTATAGTTTGTGTGTGGCAGGCTTACAATGATGGCAAAAAAACACATTTGAAAGTGCACAGACCCTGGTGCTAGAGGGGGTACGCAGCTGGTGGTTGACTGTTTGAAGGGGTACGGGACTATAAAATGTTTGGGAACCACTGGTCTAGTTGATTCCGATCATTTGAATATGATCATTTGTAATATTTTGAACTAAATGTTATGCCTCTATATTATTTTTCAGCTCATTAAATCCTCCAATGGGTTCTAACTCTTCCATGTATTCAATGGTTGGTCCCATGGATGTCTGTCACATTGGCAACAATGATGATATGTGCTCGGTGAGTTTTATTTGCCACTATGTTCACCTTGGTTAAGTCCTCATGATCTCTTATTCAGTATGGGATCACTATCTAGAGAAGGCTTTGTGGTTCATAGCCAAAGTATTTCAACAATCTAGATTGTTCTGACAAAATCATTTCAACCAAATACACTGACGTCAAGTAGGCCACTCCTAGTTGATAAGCATCATTTTTCCTAATGCTACTATTATGGGTGTTTGTTCTTTCATTGTTGCTTGTTATCTTAAAGGTAGACTCAGCGATATGACCTAGGTGAACAAATTAAACAGCATAGACTCTTCACAAAAAGGTGCTATCTAGAACCTAATAGGGTTCTGCTGTGGTCCCCATAGGAGAACCCTTTGAAGAACCATTTTTGGTTCCAGGTAGAACGCTTTTAGTTCCATGTAGAACCCTTTTGGGTTCAATGTAGAACCCTTTCTACAGAACCCAAAATACTTCTACCTGGAACCAAAAAGAGCTATCCTATGGGGAGAGCCAAAGAACCCATTTGGAACCCTTTTTTCTAAGAGTGTAGTAGGTCCATTTGCTCAACACCTAAGGGTGTTGAAGAGCAAAGCTAAACTCCCCACGTGTTTTGGTCCCGTACCTATGGGGTTCTAACAGCGTGACACTGTGTGTGACGGTGTGGGAGCGAAGTCTTGCATCTCTCTCATCATCTGCAGAGCTGCTCATGGCAACATCATTTTGCTGAGTCTACCTTTAACTTAAAAAATGTTCTTGCACAGGGGACTTCCGATTCCAAAATCCTTTTAAATTGTATTGACTTTATGATGGCATGTCTTCTTCTGTCACAGGTGTCCCGTGCAGCAGAAAACCTGGCTGTGGTCTTGAGATGTGTGCCCCATTCTAACCTGAGCCTCACTGGAGAAAATCTGAAACTATTGGTCACAGAGCTATCCAAGATACTGACAGGACCACACACAATGATGGTAAGAATACTTTATTTTCAATCATCAGAGATTCAATTAAAGTCAAGACAAATGTCATGTTACTGTGACATTTGACACATTGTGAAATCCTTCCCTTTTAGAATGACAGTTCGGGTTGGCCCAACCTCACAGACTTGTTTGGCCAGCTTCCGACAGATGGCTTCAGTGCTGAGAACCTTGGTGATGAGAACTTCATCCGCTTCTGGTTCCTGATCAGACTGCGGCCCCTCCTACCTTCAGTGTCAGAGGAGTACCTATCCTGCCTCAGCACTAGAGACTTCAGCTGTCAAGCCTACCAAGCCCTGTACGAACAACACAAAGACAACCCCAAATACATTTTTCAGTTCATAGACATATTTGTTTCATCATTTTCTGCAGTATCAATGTCACATATCCTTTTGATAATACCAAAAGTGTGAATTCTGAGATCCTGATTTTCTCATTACTTACAGTGTCATGGGGCTGAGTGATCACATCTCATCGATGGATGAGATGAGACAGAAGCTGGTCTACACACGCTTCATTCACCCATTCCTCTCACAACACCGATATTCAGGTATTTATTTTGACATGGCAATTTGTTTAATTTAGGACTGATTTTGTATGTCTTTTTTTCAAATAGTGCATTGAACTGAGTGAACAAGCTAATACGACACATTGCATACTTTTCTTTCAGATATGATGGGATGTCCTTCCAATGGGAGTTTGGATTCAATTAAGAGACATTTTGGGAGATTTTCCATTTTCGCACCGCTGCAGCACTTCTTTGATGTGCAAAGAAACTTTTCTGCAGTAAGCATTTACATGACATTCTGCCAAATCAGAACATTTCTAGAACTGGACGTCTTTACATGTTACATGATCAGGTCTTTGTAGCACAATATTCATCAGTATTACAATGATGTGTGTGTCTCCTCTCTATCAGCTGGAGGCCCTGCCAGCTCTCTCTCCAAAGCAGTTAGCAGAACTGGTGCTGATGCCCCACACTCCAACTCCACAGAGAGATGACATCATCAACAGAGTCTTTGACCACCTCCACAACGACACCAGACTCCGAGACTTCCTCCATGAGCTGCAGATGCTAATAAGAGGGGTACTGTCGCTACATTAAGCACACTTTATATGATATATTTGTTTGGGCATATTTACGTTTCACTAAACTCCTTCTGAACTCTTTTCTTCTCACAGGCTAGCCTTGAGTGTGAGTCTTTCACAAGCATGTAAGTATCAGGAATGTTTGTGGGGGACAAAATAACACCCACAATGTCCAAGTTTGTATGTTAGCAGAGTTAATTACACCTGTTTTTATTGCTCCTCCAAAGATTCAACAGGCTGGACAGGGCTGCTACATCGGCCCCATCTGATTTGGGACCAGTCATCAGAGACACACAGGACACCGTAATGGATGCTGCTCCTCCGGGTGAGTCAGAATTTAGATATGATCATGTGACTATGAGCTGTGACTCAATGGAGTATTTTTCCATGTCCTGACATCTATTGTTGGTGTTGTCTTTACATCAGGTTGCAACGTCGTTCCCTTTAAGTTTGGGGTGAGAAATGTCAACAATGTCATTATATTATCGTTATGTTTCAATGAAATCATTTGTATTCTTCAAGAATAAATGTACTATGGTCCAAATGAAATATACATAATTGAATTGTATGAGATTGACATTATTCCTGTTCTTTCCACCAGTGCTCTATGACCCCCCCAGTCAATGGTGAGGCAGAGTTTTGAACAACATTTCAGATTTTGTTTGATTAACTTGTAACTCAGAACGTTGATAGTAATTCATATTAATCTCCTATTGCAGAGAGCCACATCTGTGCTGGAGTGAATACGTGAGTGTTTACCCTGTAGAATAGCCATAACAAATGTAAAGACACAGTTTATTCATGCAAGTCTTGTTTCCCTTCTCACAGAACTAATCTGGAAAACTACATTGCTGGCACGAATATGACCCTTATGCTCTGCAACTTTACCATCCAACATTATGCTTGCCTACCTCAGGTTTGACACTAGTCTATGTTGTGTGTATTCATGAAACCCACTTTCTACATGCAACATGCTTGATTTGATTTGATTACATTTTTGAGGTGGTGATTGAATTGATTTCCAAAAATGAATAATATGAATGTCCTAATGTATGTGTTTCTTTGTGCCCTCTCAGCGTACCCAGCTAAAACCAGAGCAACTCTCTGAGATCCTGCAATGCAAACTGTCAGGCAACCTGACCTATCCCCAAAAAATGTGGAAGTTGTTCTTCACCAAATATTCTGCAATTCTTGATGAGGCTCTTCACAGGTTTTCAAACATGGTAAAACAAAAAAGTTTAAAAACGGATGTGTTTCGGCTGCATGGCCTTTGTCAGGGAGTTCAAAGATATGATAATACTTTTGAACATCTCCTTTTGAAACATATTCTTTAAGAGTTTCTTGAATGTGTACTCTTTAAAAAATATATAATGTCAGAAGATTGTGGATGAAAGTCTTTATCCAAGAGAACATCTTCTTATTGTCTTTGTGTTCAGTCTTACCAGCCCAGCGGCCCATCCATCTCTCTGGCGCTAGATGTATTTGGGGAGGTAGTTATTGACCAGTTTAGTCAACATGACCTGAGAAGCCCAAACCACACCCGCAAGTGGTTTCTGACGAATCTTCGACCCTTCCTCCCGCAAGCCTCCAGAGAGTTCCTGTCCTGTCTTAGCACCAAGAACTTCACTTGTGGGACCTACCAGATTTTGTATGTGAAAACATACATTTTACTTCAGTGTGGTTGACTATTTGCCCTCTCTTGATCTAGTACTTCAATGTGGTATCTTTGCCTTCGCAGAGTGGAAGCTCTAGGTCGTCAACCAGCTAACCCTAACCCAGCTAACTCAGCTATGGACAGACAAAGACAGCTTTTGATCTACACTGATTTTATTGAGCACTTCTTGAGGCGCAATGACACTGAAGGTACATTTAAATAATTCTGTAACGTCAATGATCCCTGAAAATGTAATTTTACTAAGCTCTGTGAAGACAAAGGAATTGTAATCAGTTAGGATAGAAAGACATATTTTTCTCCAACCTTTGAAAATATTTTTTATTGTTTCAGACCCCAACTGTGTCAACAACTCAAACAACAGCACTGACTGGCTTAAAAAGTACTTTGGGCCATTTGTTGGTTTTGCACCCCTAGAAGAACTCAAACGACTGCATGGAAACTTCTCAGTGGTTGGTACTAGTTCATGATCTTGACCTTTTGAACTTACGGATTCATCCAAGAGTAATTTGTAACCAGTTTGAATCCATGTTTTTATTTCACTGTGTAGGTGGATGTCCTGCCTATGCTGAGCCCCGTGCAGCTGGGGGAGGTGGCCTCCACCCCTGGTCAGCTCAGAAACCCTGGAGATGTCCACATGATACTGATTCATGTGCTTCCCAGAGATCTGGGCGAGTTCTTTGACATTGTTTCTCCAGCTGTTGAGGTATGGATGAGTGATGGTCAATTCTTATACCACTGTCTTATTCCCTATATACCTTTGCTTAGTACAATCCCCTCATTTGCTTCTGTCTTCAGGGTCTTCACCTTCCGGTGGATGTGCGTCAGGTGCTCCTCCAGCAGGTGTTTGACAATGCCAATCTATCAGATCCCTCCATCAAAGACCCTGAAGTGCTGGTGTGGTTGGGCCAGAGACTCCGCCCACTTTTACCCAACTTGACAGAGGAGCATGTGGCCCCTCTCTTCAACATCGTCAGACACAGAGGCTGCAACATCAGCCAAGAAACGTAAGATCAGCACAGTGTATTATAGAAACACTAATAATTTCCAATAATGTGATGCATGTTTGCAACTGACCTTTGTGTACAGTACATTACTGCTCTTAGTTGTGCTTGACAATGCATATCAATGGGTGGTTTCTGTCACCTACAGAGTGGCATTGCTGAACTCTATCCTACCATCGCTGTCCAACGGCACACAGGCTGCTGTCCAGCATCAAATAATCATGTCTCTCAGAGGTATTCACCTAGTCATCATCTCCAGTGGTGTAAAGTACATTAAGGAAAAATACTTGAAAGTACTACTTAGGTCGTTTTTGGGGGTAACTGTACTTTACTTTTACTTCATTATATTTCTAAATAACTTTTTTTTTAAACTTTTTTGTTTATGTCATCATATCATGCAAAACTCATCATGTTTGCCTGCTTGAACGGCAATAGCTCAGATGCACACGAAAACATGAAATGACCCCAGGAATCAATAAACAAAGTTCAAGAGATGCACAAAAATTATATAACATTTAAAATGGGTGAATCTTTCCAGACAGCTGGGTGATACAACAACATATTACAATCGTAGCAAGTACATCTTTCCTCAACAAAGTGCGAGTTACCAGTAACAGTACTAGTATCTCACTTTACTTCTCATGATCCTTCTCTATAATTCTAAATACATGATCATATAGAATAATGGGTTTTATATAATATGGTCTGAGGGCTGCAGTTTTGGGCTTAGTGCTGGACCAAATGAGGAACGAGTTAATTTACAGTATCTCATTGTTTGCAGAATCAACTCCACTACGTTGCTATAGGAACAACAGCTTTTTCATGTTCCTGAGACAATCCTTCCTCAACTTTACATTCCCAAAGTTGACCAACTTCCTCTCCCTTATTCCACCACAGCGGGAATCTGAGGTACAGTACATTGAACTTGTTTCAGCTGCACTTCAACTTTTGGAAAGTGTGTACTGGCCTAGAGTCACTGTGTATCCTATGCTATCTGTGTTTCCAGCTGCTCAACACCATACATCCCTCAGAGCTCGGCACCTTCCTCAGGAAGCCAGAGGTGGTGGACAACAAGACTAAGCTCTGCACAATCTTCCGAAACTACAAAAGAACTCCTGAGTTCTTGGAAACCGTAAGGACACACTGCTGATTGTGGTCACCATTTTCAAGCACTCACTGAGTATCCCTTTCTTAGGATTTACTGAAAGAAAAAAACTCTTAAATGGTGCGTTCTCTCAGTCCTTTGACTTTGATCATTATCTGTCTGTAGGAGAATCTTCCGGATGATGTGAAGCGTCCAGTCCTGCCCTGCGTCTGGCCTTTGGCTCTGGCCGCTGATGACAAGGCTGAGGTTGACCGCTGGTTTGACAACAGACTGAGGAACTACCTGAAGTTCCTCAACAGAGCCCTGCTCCAGTCCTCGGACACACTCAACGCCTCCTGCTTACCCTTCAGGAGACTGTAAGCTACCACACTGGAAATACCTTACATTTACTGATGCTATTACACAAAAATATCGACATCATTGAACGTGAATAAAAGGAAGAAAAGTTTGCTGACTGTCTGCTGTGGTTTTCACAGTGTGTCTCTACTGGGATCCAATCTCACTTTCAATGGCTCAGCCATAACTCAAGATGATGCGTACAGCACCATAAAGACCTACCTCAACACGGGAAGTGAGTGTTTTAGTACTTACTACTGATTACTCCAGTTTACATTATGCATATATTTATTATTGCACTTTACACTTTGCATGAATGCACATTTTCAACATAAGGTCAGTTACCAAAGAATATGCATAAATTCTTCTTCATGGCAGATATTCCTCAAGGATGTATGCCTTTTATTAAAGCAGCATAAATGATTTCTCACATCAAGTACATTAAACACATATTTATTGATTTCTGACTTGTAGGTTCAGCAGCACCCAAGTGTTATAGTCCCACTGACCCAAATCTCAACTCCACTGCCTGGTTCCTTAACTACATTGGTGTGTTCATCACTTTTGTGACCGTTGAAGACTTCGACACATTTGGCTCAGAGTCAACGGTAAGCCCATGCACCTGTCTGTTTTGATGAAGGGGCATCATATATTACCAAAAATATATAACCAAAGGTTTATCTTATTGTTTGTTTTTTACAGCTACAACTATTTGCCGTGAACCCTGTCAACATTAAGTTGTTCAATTTCGCTGGAGCTCCTCAAAATCTGACGAAACGCTTTACTGAGCTTATCTTCCTGCAGAACTCCAACTTCCTCCCACTGCAGTGAGTTTTGAACAGTAGCCACTAAAATGATTGGTTTTATATTACTAACTCACTTTATTTCTTGCGTTTATGTCAAGGGTATGATAACAGACAACAGTCTACATTGAATCTGAATGACGCTATGGGGAAATTGGGCATGACATTCTAATCCAAGTTAGTGTTACTAAGTGTTTTATTTCATATTTTTGTTTTGTTCCCATATCTTTAGGCTTCCACCACACTTACAATGTTTTGTCCCAGCCTCAGCTTACTCTAAACTCAATGAGTCAGAGAGTGTGGTTGTCCTGGGCAACCTGAACCAATCCTGTACTAACGTGGACTCAGAGGTGAGCACCATCAGGATCTATCTCCATTTTTGTTACACCTTAACCTTAGACCTGTGTTTTGAACACATGGAAATTAAATGTTACAGTATGAGCCATTAATTCCATGTGATCACAATCCATTGATTGGTTAAATGATACTGTTACCTAATCTTCGCTGATGTCATTTCCTTCCAGATTTCTTCCGCACTGGCATCGAATATCCAAATTGTCAATCCGGAATCAATCACGGCTTTGGGCCCGCAGGTCACAAGTCTGACCACTGGACAGATCACTAAAGCCCCGCCCAGTGTGATTTTACAATCCCTGAGTACTCTGAGCAATGTTTCTGGATGGAACTTGGGACAGTCCTTGTTCATCATACAGATTCTCATCACCCAAAACTTCCAGGTGATTTACTTCTTAATAGGTTTATTGCTGGTGGCCTATTGGTTGTGAGCATCATTCACAACAATGATTCATGCTTTAAACCATTCCATCCTCTCTACATCCAATGTAGAGGATATTTCATAATTTAATGTTCTCTTTCTTCAGATAAGCAATAGCGACAGTTTAATAAAACTGGGCTCTTTAGTGGGAGGTCTTCCTACCCAAACACTCATCGCAATACCTGCGCAGCAGGTTCTAACAACATCCGCCAACCCAACATTTGTTACCAACATGCTGACTGCTCCAACAATTGTGCAACAGATCTATGTTAATAAGGTTTGTACTTGGCTAGCTAACAGCAGCTAAACTAACGGATGTGAAGTAGGCGTTATGAATTTCCCTCCCAATATTTCTACATGCCTCATTTAAATCAAGGCTAATCAATCATAATAACCGTATCCATTTTGTAATGTTGACACGTTTTTGTATAACTTATTCAGATCATCACAGTCGACATGAAACCAACAGAGCTGATAGTCAATGTCCCAGATGAAATGGCAACCGAAATTCCCAGGAATCTACTGAATTTCCCAACAACTGGAAATCAAACACTCACTGCTCTGAACATCAACAAGAAAAAATGGAAACCTCAGCAGGTAACTGAGGGGTTTGTAGTATTCAAAAGCTGTGTAGACCTTCAGTATTTACACGATTATACAGTGGTGAACATGTGTATTATACGTCTATACATGTTTCTGCACCTCTGTTTCTCTCTGTTTCATTTATAGGCTGTGCTGTTCTTTGATACAGTAGCAAATGGATTGGATGAGCCTGATGAGTAAGTGTAACCGTTATTAGAGAATGTTGGTCCTGACAAATAGCTGAGCAGAAATCATACATGTATTATTTTCACACGGGGATACATTTTTATTATGTACTTGAACAAAAAGTGGTTATGATGACATTTATAGTTCATGTACTAACTCTAATGAATGTACTGCATTGATTTCTTTGTAGCCTTTCTGAGTATGTGCTTCAAGGATTCACTTGCTCTCGTGTCCAGACTTTCAACAAAATAAAAACTCAACGTCTCATCAGAGCTTGCAGACGTAGGGTCAGGCGAAGAAAGGTGGTTCTCAAGGAGACACAGGTGAATATATAACTTTTTCTACATAAACTAAAGGGCCCTACTCAATCAAATTCGGTAGCCAGGCCACCAGATTACATTGTTAATGTGCCTGTATGAATTATGACTGTTTTCATTTATTTTTCATGGCTACATGAATCCAAGCATGTATTCTCTCAACACAAGAATGACAATAGTTACTGGAAACCTAGTAACATGTTTTGATTGAATATCTTTCTCTGTTTTCAAGGAGCTTATTTTACAGACATATGAGGAAGTAACATTTTGTTTTACAGCTAACTTGCATGTGGAACAACATCAAAGGTGAAAGTCCTCAAGATTTTGTCAACTATCCATCAGATATGTTGCTGTATTACAGGTAAGTTGATCATGTCACTGACATTGTAAAATAAATTGTAAATGACGGTAACTAATGTTATTTTTTTACGCTGACATAACCAAATGAAAATGCCATATAAATGAACCATACATACAATGTAAACTGTGTGTATCTTTCTCCAGCTACACCAACATACAACAGACCAACTGCAGATCCTACTTCATTGAAACAGGACGAGCAGACTTCTCCGTCCTGTCCAGCACGTTGGATGGAAGAAAGGTTGATCTACTGAACAATGCCAAAAAGTGCCTGGTGAGTTATGTATTCAAGACGAAAGACACACGTTTCCGACTGAGTGTTTAAAAGCAGTGATTATGACGTGTTTTGATTTATTACAGAACATCAAAGGGACACAGCTCAGTCGAGATAATCTCGAGGTCCTGGGCAACATGGCATGTACTCTGGATGAGAACTACATTCAGAGCTCTGACTCTTACATTCTGGAGAAACTGAAGAACTGCAATGACTTCTCCGATCAGCAGATTACAGCTATGGAGACGGTTATCTGCAGTGGCGACACCACATATGGGTATGACACATTGCTGACATCGGAGCTGTGCTGATTTGTATTCATGTAGAATACACAAAAAAATTAAAAATCTATGCATTTTTGTCTATTGATTTTTTCTCAATCAGTCTGTATGTATTCTTCTCTGTTCAGAAACCCAAGCACATGGACTGCAAAAACTCTAGAGCAGCTTGACATTCTTCCACTGTACTTAACAGAGAACTTCTGGAAACACATCAGCACGGTATACTATACGTGACAATTGCGTAGCACTTTGACAATATGTTGTATTCAAATCAAATTGTATTTGTAAAAAATCAATCACATTTATTTATAAAGCCCTTCTTACATCAGTTGATGTCACAAAGTGCTGTACAGAAACCCAGCGTAAAACCCCAAACAGCAAGCAATGCTGGTGTAGAAGCACGGTGGCTAGGAAAAACTCCTTAGAATACAATAGTTGTAGAAGCATGGTGGCTAGGAAAAACTCCTTAGAATACAATAGTTGTAGAAGCATGGTGGCTAGGAAAAACTCCTTAGAATACAATAGTTGTAGAAGCATGGTGGCTAGGAAAAACTCCTTAGAATACAATAGGTGTAGAAGCATGGTGGCTAGGAAAAACTCCCTAGAATACAATAGGTGTAGACCTTACGGTGAAATGCTTACTTACAAGCCCTTAACCAATAATGCAGTTTTAAGAAAATAGAATTAAGAAAATGTTTATTAACTAACTAAAGAAAAAAAGAAAAGAAAAGTAACACAAAAGAACAATAATGAATATACATGGGGTACCAGTACCGAGTCAATGTGCGGGGGTACAGATTAGTCGAGGTCATTTGTACATGTAGATATATGTATTCCTCTTTAAGGAATACCTAGGATAGGATAAGTAATCCCTCTCACCCCCCCCCTTTAAGATTTAGATGCACTATTGTAAAGTGACTGTTCCACTGGATGTCATAAGGTGAATGCACCAATTTGTAAGTCGCTCTGGATAAGAGCGTCTGCTAAATGACTTAAATGTAAATGTAAATGTAGATGTAGGGTAAAGTGACTATAAATAGATAATAAACAGCGAGTAGCAGCAGTGTAGTCAGGGTGGCCATTTGATTAATTGTTCAGCTGTCTTATGGCTTGGGGGCAGAAGCTGGTAAAGGAGCCTTTTGGACCTAGACTTGGCTCTTCGGTACCGCTTGCCGTGCGGTAGCAGAGAGAACAGTCTATAACTTGGGTGACTGGAGTCTTTGACAGTTTTTGGGCCTTCGTCTGACACCACCTAGTATATAGGCCCTGGATGGCAGGGAGCTCCCCGATCTTTTAAATGACAAAATTTGAGATTGTTACCCATCAAAATGTGAAAAGCTCTAATTTACCTTATATGCGTCTCTTATTTCTTAATGTGTTCTCTTTTGACTGAAACAGCGGACTAAAAGCACGTTCCTGAAGAAATTCATGAAAAGACTACGTACAAACAAGACAAAGAAGAGGAAACTGAAGAAGCTGTTCAAAGAATGCACCATGTCTTTGAGATCCAAACGAAGCACTGGTAGGTTTAAATAAAACCAGGTCAATATAGCTGTTCTATGGTTTTAATAGTGGAGGCTCCTTTATGACATGAATGATCACATTTCTTTTCAATACTTGTCTATTTAGTAAATGCATGTCCAGACTCCCTTGGCAACATTACTCAAGTGACCATAAGTAATGACGCGTTCCCCTTTGGGTATGACACCACCACGTTCAACCACTGTCTGAGTGCCCAAGTAGTAATGGACAATCTGGCCAGCCTGACTGAGAAGGTAGATGATGATGACATGCAAAAGGTCATTTTGGAGAAGCTACACCAGGTATAAAACTTTACTGACACAAAACAGGAAATCACAACAGATTTCAAACTCACAGGTAGCCAAGAGGTGGTCATTCCGTAACAGCTCTTTATGGTGTGGTCTTGTCCACTAGGCGTACCCCAAAGGTCTCTCAGACCAGCAGGTTCAGGTGCTTGGGTCGGTGTCTCGCGTGGCTTCCGTGGAGCAGATTAACAAGTGGAACATCACTACAGTGGACACGCTAGCAGCACTGATGGACAATGGCAATGGAGAATGGGACTCCGCCAAAGTAGGGATGTTTAACTTTCCATCAACAATGTCTTTAAATTGTGTTTTTTTTTTAAACATGATAAACATTTTGCTTCTAAAAAGTGTGCATTTAAATGTATCTTTCATCTTCCTTTTTCCATTTCAGGCCAAAGTTATTTTCACCAAGTTCTTAAGTGCTGGCAATTCGCTTGGTGCCTCTGCACTGAATTCAATTGGAGGGCCTAACCTGTGCGCACTGGACCTCAGTGTGTTGCAAGGCATCAGAAATGACAGTCTCCGGTAAGATCATCTACAGATCTTGCTGTGTGAGAGAGTTACATTGTGGTCGAGTCATGCAAGTCACTCCACTTCACATGTATCTTTGTTGTACTCTTGCAGTGGTTGACTTCAACAGAGTATCCAGGCCTAAACGCTCTGTAATTGATGTTTGAACATTTTCATATGCTTTTTTTGTTCGCGTGTTCATAGTTTGTGTTTTTCTTGTGCCTTCTGAACACAACAGAGATGCAGATGCTCTGGACATCTCTAGCTGTTCCTCAGCGCATAAGAAGGCCTTCTTTGCAGTAGCTGAGATTGCCTTTCCTATCAACTTCGCCCAAACCCGCGCCACTGCAGATCAGCTATTATCCTACCAACTTATTCAGACATACCTGGGTAAGGGTTCCATTTTCTGCATACATAGAGAAAAACAATGGTTTCGTGGATATCCTGTCATAAATGTGATTTAAAAGATTTAGTTCACTCGGGCTGTGACATTAGAGAACACTTGTGCCACCCCAGTCCTCATTCTCACCATGTTTGTTGCCCTTTTTTAGGAGGTGCCAATATCACCTACATACAGAGTCTGTCTAGGGTCAATATTAGCATGGACATCAACACTTTTATTGGTTTGGATTCAGCTGTCGTCCAGGTATGTGCTCATTCCCGTAACCATACCATTCATCAATGACCTGTGATGGCAGTGACTCATATTCATTGTCATCTATCAATTTTTCTGTAATTCTCTGCCTCTAAATAGGCTCTTAGTGTGAGTGAAGTGTCTGGACTCCTCGGCTCCAACCTAAATGACCTGAAAACCTTTGGGAATAACACTGTAGTGCAGAACTGGGTCTCAAAGCAGTTACAGTCTGAGCTTGACAAGCTGGGTATCGGTCTGACTGGAGGAAGGGTGGATTCAAACACCACCCCCATGATAACAAATACTGCCACCACCATCCCCAATACAACTTCCGGTAAGGTGTCAAATGTTGCATTAATGGTTAGCATGCTTTGCCAGTGCTAAATCCATTTAAAAATGTGATTCCATAATAATTTGGTTGCAAGGAGGGAAATTAGTTATATGTAATGTACCGTAAACATAATTTTACTTATAATGTATAGGAATGTATTTGGGAACAGACAGTAACAGTAATGACAGAAGACATGCAGATCTTAACCTTGTTTTTCTGTTCTCTCTCTCCTTATCTTTTAGGCCAGAGCAGAGGCACATATCCAGTTCCTCTGCTTTTCCTGTTTGGTCTCTTGTTCATTGTAGTGCAAATGTAGATTCTAACATTGCAATAGAAGCATTATAATTTAGGCCAGGTTACAAAATCATATCACGTTATAATATTACATCTATTTGTGTCATCTATTTTTAAAGAAGACATTAAAGCTGACATTATATTTGACAGCCAAATGAGTGCAGTATGCAATAAATATGCCATATAATATAGTGTTTTATCAACTACATTGCTCCAATTGTATTTTATATTGGTTAATCATTAACATTAATATATCTACTGTAGACTTTTTTATCAACTACTTAATTTAAAAAATATATATATATGATTTTTGTTTATTTCATTTTGTATGTTGGGAATGGGTAAGAAATACACATTAATATGAGGGTGTTCTGTTTTTTACATTTATTTCACCTTTATTTAACCAGGTAGGCCAGTTGAAAACACATTTACAACTGCGACCTGGCCAAGATAAAGCAAAGCAGTGCGACACAAACAACAACACAGTGTTACACATGGAATAAACAAACATACAGTCAATAACACAGTAGATAAAGTCTATATACAGTGTGTGCAAATAGAGTAAGGAGGTAAGGCAATACATAGGCCACAGTAGCGAAGTGTGTTTTACTAAGAAGGGCCACTTTAACCTGCCAGAAATGTTCTCAAAGAAAGGGAGAAAGATGTGACTTTTCAATTAAAATGAAAAGGTGTCCAATTTGATTTTCTAGTTTTATATTTGCCCGTCAATGTCATTATTATTTACGGACCATGGTTTTACAATAGTTCACAATAGTGATAGGCCTAAGAAACTGAATGGATCAATCAGGATCAAAGAATTCAAATGCATTTGACAAAACGTGTATTCCCTATGCCCATCATCAGCAAGTGAAAATACCAGAGAAAAAGAGACCCAACTCGGCGGAAAATCTTTCTCCCTGCAGCTGGTGGCGTTTTTTTCGTTGTTTAGCCCACCATGCAAGGAGTTTTGGTAGAAAATAAATAAATAAAAATAAATAAATAATGAGATGGTCGAATTGGTTCATCAACAAAAAATAATGGCTTATTTTCTACGTGAGGTTTATTTGGTCAAATATAACTTTTTTTAAATTGTTCACGAGTGTACTAATATAAGTAGGACACGTAACATCCCGGCGACATTGAGAAAATACACTTTATATAGGAGTTATCTTGAGATGGCTATGCATATTCATTGTATTAGGCTAGTAGCAGTCTCTCCAATGAATACAGGCGGTTTACATCAACAATCCTCATGGAAATGTATCCTCCAATCCAAAGAAAGGATAGGCGGGAGCTAGACAGCCCTCGGTGCCGCTTTGTGAAAATCGACTCCCATTGTCATGTATAATTAAGCAATAATGCACGAGGTGTGGCATATGGCCAATATACCACGGCTAAGGGCTGTTCTCAACACGATGCAACGCGGAGTGCCTGGACACAGCCCTTAGCCGTGGTATATTGGCCATATATCACAAACCCCTGAGGAGCCTTATTGTTATTAGAAACTGGTTACCAACGTAATTAGAGCAGTAAAACTACATGTTTTGTCATACCAGTGGTATACAGTCTGATATACCATGGCTTTCAGCCAATCATAATTCAGGGCTCAAACCACCCAGTTTATAATCTTTGATAATACTCACTGTTAGCACGACGTGTGCTTTTATTTTGAAATGTTAAAATATTTTATCGTATTTTTATTACTAACGACAAATCGATATAAAAAGTACATGTCGGAACACAAGTCTATATATAAACAATAAACAAAAGACAAACGTTGAAATCAACATCCCGGATATTGGTCACAATTACGTCAAAGGTCACACGAAATAAAACATTTTTATAACGAATTCGTTTGAAAGTTTTCACTCGCAGATGGCATGGACCCGGGACAAATTTCAGTAGAAAATAAGAAACGTCCTCCTATCGAAGTTCCTTCCAGCCAACTCCGAGAGGGAAAAGATAACCGATTGAATGGCAAGCTCGAATTTAATATAAAAAGACTGGGACAATGGCAAAACACTGCACTTGTAGTCTCTGTGGTTTGGATGCAAGGGACAATAATGGAAGTTCGGTTGGATCACAACACGGTGCTTCTTTTGGACGAGACAGGGACATACGTTGTCAATGGCGTCAACAACATTCCTGAGGGCAACCCATGCCTACTTCAGGGTGATTCACTTTCATTTTCCTTCTAGCTGCAGCTAAAATATGTACAACATTTAACAAAACCCTTGATTTGTTACCCCGATTTTACACATGTAATGGTGATGATCCAGGCCCTCTCTCCAGAACCTGTCCTGCGCGCGGTAAAGATGGCAGACCTCTCTGAACGCGCTGCGGTTCACAGAAGAATGTAGAAGTTGGAGGTGGAAGGCCTTCAGCAAACGCTCACGTAGAAGCATAAGCAGTATGTTGCTATCAATGCCTGTTTGTTTTCATTCATTATTTTTAACAAAATGTAAATACTGCTACTGGTTTTGAGCAGTTTCTGGCCTGTCTGATATTTCATTGCCAAAGGTAATGGATCATAGCATAGAAGTACCTGCCCAACACAGTTTATGATAGAAAGTGCTTTATATGCATATATTATAGCCTAAGGTTTATGATAGGCTATAATTAAGCGATAAGGCAGGAGGGGGTGTGGTATATGGCCAATATACCATGGCTAAGGGCTGTTTTGTCATTCCGGTGGTATACTGTCAGCCAATCAGCATTCAGGGCTCGAACAACCCAGTTTATAATATATGCATATAATACACTAAACATGTCAGAAGTGCTGGAAGAGGGGGTATGATGGAGGAAAAAAGCTAGTCTGGGCAAGAAAGCACAAACAAAAGACAAATAATTGACTTTAAAGAATGAACAATGATCACATTTGGTGGTAAAATGATCTAATTTATTTGTGCTTATGTCATGCATACACATTGAAAAAGTGCCATTAAGTGAATTCTACAGACGCACACAATTGAATGTGATGAATGAAAATAAACAAATAGGGCCTATACAATCAATGACAACCTTGTGAATCCATGGACTTGGGAATGCTCAAAGGTGCCTGAATTCCACAGCATAATTTACAGCAAAACCACTCCTTCATTCAAACTAAAGGCATTTAGGCCTAAGACAACAAGTGGATCTACTTAGGGCAGTTTGTACGATGAGCTTGCTTACTTACCAGTCATCATCACAATAAGACTGTATTAAAAGGTAGTCATATTGCAGTTTGATTACATATAGATCCTATGAAAATGTACAATCACAATATCGACCAGTCTTACCTCTAACCCCACCAACATTGTGTGCACATTACTATTCAAACTGACATATATACAATTATATAATAAAATCCATTTGAAAGTGCAATATTGACAAGTTATCTAGTGGACAAAGCTCTTAATAAAGGTAATACATTTATATAGATCACTCAACTCTTCTCTTCAAAGACAGTTCCATTGCATTTTCTTGAAATGGTTCCCCTCTAATCAGGGACTGATTCAGACCTGGGACACCAGGTGTGCAATTCATTATCAGGTAGAACAGAACCAGCAGGCTCAGACCTCAGAGTAAAGAGTTGAGTACCCCTGATATAGACTACATGATGACCATCATCAAAATATGCATGTTTAACATGATTGTTTAGCCTCTGACAGTATTTGTAATTAGACAATTCAAGATAGAGACAGGCTGCAAGGTTGCATGCTCAATAGAGACTACTCTTTTCAAAAGACATAATCAAAGCCGTTTGTGTTCTCCAAGGACGTTGTTGCAGTTCGGACATCGATGTGTCACATCCTTCAAACCATCCACACAAAAAGGAAGCAGGCAACAGCCATAGATGCAACTACAAAAAAACAAAAGATCAGATAATGCATTATGCAGCCCATACAAAATGGGACTTTTCAGGACTATGAACAACAATACACTGCAAGCACTGCAGGGGGACTCTTGATAAATGAATCTTACCCGAAAATGAACAGGCCGGCACATGTTAACCAAGCCATTGTTCCAGAGGTGTGCTCCAGCCGAGTGATCACCATCTGGGCACATGCAGGGCAATGAGTCTGCACTGGAAGATCCCCAAACACCACACCCGGCTGGACGTAAATGGTCTGAACTGACACTGAAGAACAAAGAATGTTAAACACCAAACAGGAAATTAAAAGCTAACGTTCATTACGTAGCCTTCTAGGGATTAGCTAGGTCCCTTGCACAGGACTGTTAATCCATCAAGACCTATCAGATTCCAAAACTATTATGTTAAGAGTGCAAAGCAAACCAATAGTCTAAAATAGGGAATAGGCTACTTGAGATGGTTTGAAACCAAAAGAATGCATTCTGGATGGACCAGAGAGTGTGTCAAGAGAGTTCGACCTATGAGGGAACAGCATAGTGAAAAGTGAAAACAATGTGATGAAGATTTTAATTACCTATTGGACTGGTAGTACTGTGAGCCGTTGGTTGATATATTTGATTATACGGCTGTGTTGGGTATGGATACTGTGCAGATTTGGTGTAGGCAGGAGGAAGCACCGTCCCCTGGTACTGAGGACCCACTGATTCTTCATAGGAAGGTGGCTGAGGGAGCCCCACAAATCCACCTGTCTCCATTGGTGGTGCACTTGCCATGTCTTTCTTATTAATCATCAACAACAAAAAAAATCATCATTTACATTTATATTGCAATGACTGGAGGTCTATAGATTAATCATTTCTTAGCATATTTTGTAAATAAATTCAGATAGCCAGGTCTACATGGCTTCAGTCACAGCTGTAACAGGCTGTAAGGTTAGCTAATAATACCTTAATCGTATTACATGGCTCTTTTAAAACCAACGTTATACAACAGGTATACAAGAGTCATGGAACATGATTACATCTCTAACCCTTGTGCTCTGCTGGGGGAAAAAAAGTGCATCCATTGTGTTATGGGTCAGATTGACCCGCACAGTTTAAACACACTCTAGACGGTCAAAGAATCAAGTAAAAACAGCTCAAACTTTATTTTGTCTTGTCAGACCTTTTAGAAAGAAGAAAAACAATAACATTTGATTTCAAAACTTCTATATTTAGAGCTATTTTGTTGAACATTTCCTTTCTCTAAAACACGCATTTTCTGTTTGGAGCTCATTTTTGAGTGTCTGTGTCAGAGATCTGCTGCACTCGCGCTGAGAATAAACTTGGGAAAGCTCATTTTCACCCCAAAATAATTATATAAGTGCCACCAGAACCAGTCAAAACAAAATACACAGAAGACACTTGTTTATTTTGGACCTGTGCAAATATCTATACACATGAAAGCCTCTGGGTCAAAATGACCCACAACATCATGTTTGTATACGAAATCTACTCAAGACATTCCACAACACACCAGTGTCCACATTTTGAAGTTAGGTTCATGACCCTAAATGAGGAAAAGTAATTTAATGGAGAAAGAGGTTAACTAGTATTTTAGAGAACTCAAACGTGGAAATGGGTCAAATTGAACCGCAACATAATAGGAGGGTTAATGACATGAACTATTATGTTAGTCAGGTAACGTTAGTTGGATTAAAAGGTACAGTTAACGTTAGTCATGTAACATTAACTCAAGACTCCAGTCAGGCTAGTCTAGGTTATAGCTAGCTAATCTAGCTAGTACGGTAGGAAACTAATTTAGCTAGCTAATTTAGCTACAATACTAAACAAACTTGTCAGGACAAGACCGAACTTCGAAAGCTAGTCAGTGGCACCTGTGAAACACTATTACGTGAGGCCCACGGGCCCATGTTACTGCAATTAATAAACTGGCTTGCTAGCTAGGAAAATAACAGCTACAACTCGGTTATCTAACTAAATGACAATTAGTCAAGACGAGACAGAGGCGTCGTCGACGGCTTGCTAGCTAACGTTAATCCTCATATTTACGGGAGCTCAAGGCTTCAGTGTACTGTAGTTACATACTTTTTAGAAGACAAACACTTAAAATAACTAGCTTTTCCTTACCGAGCGGCAGTAAAGTTGGCTGATTAACTTGCTTCTTTGACGTCCAAACAAAATGCTACTTTACAGTAGCTCGAGCCAATTTCCAGGAACAAGCAGCCTGTATGTATCACGTGATATTTTGGAGTCTGGAGGGGTCCACCAGTATTTGCGTGACACCACCACATAACATTGAACTATGACTGATATGAGACCGAGATGGTAACACATTAGCAAATCTATGAGCGCCTATAACTATTTAACCGTTCAAAATTATGTCCATAGACAAACATGAAGTGATATATATATATTTTAAATGTACATGTTGTCAGTGAAGATAATCTAGCTACTACTGTTGCTTTAAAATAGAGATTGACAGCACAACATAACATTTGTTTCGATATATTGTGCATCACATGGTCTCATTTCCTGCACTGATACAGGGCCTTGAAGTTCGGTTTTTGCGTGGGTGGCTACTGGTGTATTTAATGCACTGCATGAGCAGATTTTACGAATGAAATCGGTTCAATTAGGAAGAGCCATGGATCTTATGTATTGATACAGGCAGGGCTGTTGCTGCATAGGACATTGATGAAGATACGCGATCGTATCGTCTGTTTCAATTTAATGGTAAGGTGTCTCATCTAGTGCGTCTTGAATCTCGTCAAGACCCGATGTATCATGCATGTACATATATAAATGCGTATTAATGTGCAATGATTCGGCGTGCACAGTTAAAACATATGCGTTAGCTTTGATGGCATAAAGGCGTTCCGATCATAGTTCATTATTGCATACGCTATTATGCAGAATATAGCGTATAGATAATATATGATTACCTACCACAGGGTGGTAGGCTATCAACTTAAATTTTTAATCAATACATTATTTCAAGCCTTTTGCTTATTTGGGGGATTTGGAGGTTAGATTCTGTGTTGAGTCCTATTACATAGGCCTATGGTTGAGTCAGCAGATGTCTGCCGAAAATTCATTAAAAACAGATTCAGATGTGTAGATACAAGCACTGACAACAGGGTTTATTTTGTTATTTTTTGTTAGTTAAATATTCAACATTATTTGCTTTTTGTGACCCCCAGGTCTCCCAAGCAGAACCGTGAGACACCAAAATCAGCAAGGGATCATACCACGCAGTCCTTGTCAAGTCCCCTGTTCTGTGACAATGCTCTGAGTCATCTTCCTGTTGCAACATGTACATCAGAGACCACAGCCCCACTACTGGGGTGGTGACAATCATAGTGATCCTCATTGCTGTTGCTGCCCTCGGTGTTCTCATCTGCGGATGTTGGTGCTACCTGCTCCTGCAGCGGATTGGCCAGTCTGAAGATGAGGAGAGTATTGTAGGAGAGGGCGAGACCAAGGAGCCCTTCCTGATGGTACCGTACTCCACCAGGGGCCCCCACATCGAGCACAAAACCAAGCTCACCCACAACGGCACTGAGAATCATACTTAACTGAGTCATGAAGAAACCATGGTCATCACCTAATATTAACCAAGAGGATCTCCTCATTCACATTTCATCATCTTTCATCACGCCATTGAAGGATGATAAACGGACTGCAGCTCAATGTCAATGTCTTAAGAAATGTGATATTTTTGTTTCTCATTCCACTGTGTGGATCTCAGTCAGGATGTGAGGTTGTGAACAGTTCATTGTTATGTTTCTTAAGTGTACACATTTTGAACACAAAAATGTACATCTAATTGATATTGATAGTTTTTGTTAACTCAGCAATCCACTACAGAATTTTGACGATAGACACAAGACAGCGCTCTGACCAAATGAGTGGGCCAAAACTTCTTCAGAGCTTGTTGGAAGAATGTATGGCAAATTGATGACCAAACAATTAACTTAATATCAAGTTGCTCAATATGCCATTTAGCAGACGCTTTTATCCAAAGCGACTTACAGTCATGTGTGCATACATTCTACGTATGGGTGGTCCCGGGGATTGAACCCACTACCCTGGCGTTACAAGCGCCATGCTCTACCAACTGAGCTACACAGGAAATTATTTGAAATGAGCTTAATTTGTTTGTTTATTTTGCATAGTTGAACTTGGTCTTGTTTTCTCCTGTGGTTGCACAGGCAACCACTCAACTAAAACCAGTCATTGAAAGGGCCATTCTCCTTTGATAAACCATCATATTTCACAAGCACAACAGGGCCAGGGTCTGGGATTTAGTCAGGTCCGCACTCTAAAATACTATTTGGAGAACAGGCAAAATTTGGCCATGATTGCTACACCTTTAGATAGGTTAGGCTAGACTAATTTAACAATCTAAAAACATGTCATTGACATGGGCTACTTGAGTGACAGTCAGTGAGTGACATATAAGAAGAGGGAAACTGCTGATTCACAACCAAGTTCGAAAGTGCACCTTGTGTATTCTACTATTCCAACTCTCAACAGTACGTTGAGAGCCCAACTGTTCCTAAAGAATTATAGATTATTATATATTTTTATCATGTTGGAAAGGTCCGTACCTCAGTGTCCTCGTATGTAGCTTACAACACAGTAGCTGCTACAACTGACATGGGTTGAGAAGTCCTACCAAGAAGCTACCAAGAGCCAATTACATATTTTCTATATTCAATTGCAACATAGGAAATCCTGATGGAAAGATTCTATGGTAGCTGAGCAAGTAGATATTTGATGAAACAATGTTATAAAGTATTATGAAATGTAAATAACATTATGAAGGCTATTGTTCTCTTTGTCATTTGATGTACCATTGTATCATTTCAAAATCAACTCTAAATGTTATATCGGTCCATAGGCCTTATGATTACTTTTAGGTTCAATCCTAACAGGTGTATGTATAGTTGATAGTTATTCTTATGGCTTTTTATAAGATGGCCAAATATCAAACTAATGTGACAATTTGGAGATTTTTATATGATTACACAAATGGTAGTAGTATTGGTTCCAATAAGTTTGCTTTTTCAAACTTGAGATGACTGTTACCATACTGTACTTCTGTCTTGTGAGTTTAGCAGCTTGTGAAATACAGTATACATTTAAAATTACTACTAAAAGTATGACCACTTGTGTAAGTAATATGCATTATGCATAGACTTAATTGGAAGGCTCAATGCCTACAGTGTCATACCGGTGCAGAGAGATGATTCACCATCTCCCACATAGCCTGAAGGCAGTTAGAGTTAGGACCTACCCAAAACATAGGGCACATTCCTCAGGCCAGGCATTGTTGACATGCCAGATCTTACAAATCCAGAATAGGTATTTTACATTTCAGCTAACGACATCATATGTTATAGCAATCTGCCAGTCGATGACACAGTCGATGAAGTGGCACGAAACCATTGGTTGATGCATGCAACGTCTGAGCAGGAGAACGCAACCTGCTACAGTGCCTATAGAAAGTCTACACCCCATTGAACTTTTTTCAAATGTTGATTTAATTGTAATTGGTCATTAATCTACATAAAATCATCCCTAATGTCAGTGAAAATAAAATTCTACACATTTTTACAAAATTAAATAACTGAAACATAGTAATTGCATAAGTATTCACCCCCTTTGTTTAGGCAAGCCTAAATTAGTTCAAAGTCAAATGTGGCTTAACAAATCACAATTTATATTGACCCACATTACAGGGTTTGACATGATTTTTTTTTCTGTCCCCGATGCAAACATCTGTAATGTCCCTCAGGCAAGTATTGAATTTCAAGCACAGATTCAACGACAAAGACCAGAGAGCCTTTCAAAAGCCACATAAAGAAGGCCAACGATTGGTAGATGGATAACAATAACAAATCAGACATTGAATATATATATTTAAGCACGGTCAAGTTAATAATTATACTGTGGATGATGTACTAAACCACCCAGACACATCAAAGATGCAGTTGTTCTTCTGAACTGAGCTGCAGGACAGGAAGGATGTCACCATGAGGCCATTAGTGATTTTAAAACAACTACAGCAGACTGGTCTCAGACGAGACGTAACATAGTAAATGTAAATCTGGGACACTCAAATTAGTATAATATGTTATGTTTGGCATAGTTACATAATATAGGTTACTTTAAGGCGAACACGAAAGGAGTGTGGTTGTGTACCACAAACGTCTAGCAACGAAAAGGTTGCGTGTCAGAATCTCGTCACGGACAATTTTAACTAATTAGAATATTTGCAACTACTTACTACTTTTGAGCTACTTTGCAATTACTTAGCATGATATCTAACCCCTCCCCTAACCTTAACTATTTTATCTATCCTTAACCCTTTAACCTAACCTTAACCCTAACTCCTACCTAATGTTAGCCATCTAGCTAAGAGGTGTTTATAAAATGTATTGACTAAGGGTGGTGAATATTTACAGTGCATTTGAAAAGTATTCAAGACCCCTTATTCTAAAATTGAATAAAACCTTATTTACATAAGTATTCAGACACTTTGCTATGAGACTTGAAATTGAGCTCAGGTGTATCCTGTTTCTATTGATCATCCTTGAGATGTTTCTATTGGAGTCTGTCATGTTTTGTCATATATTGTCTTGTCATTATGCTTTCCCTTCTGTTCGTTTCCCCCTGCTGGTCTTATTAGGTTCGTTCCCTTTTTCTATCCCTCTCTCTCCCCCTCCCTCTCTCTCTTCTCTCTATCGTTCCGTTCCTGCTCCCAGCTGTTCCTATTCCCCTAATCAATCATTTAGTCTTCCCACACCTGTTCCCGATCCTTTTCCCTGATTAGAGTCCCTATTTCTCTCCTTGTTTTCCGTTCCTGCCCTGTCGGATCCTTGTCTAGAATTCACCGTGCTGTGTCTATGTATTGCCCTGTCGTGTCGTGTTTCCCTCAGATGCTGCGTGGTGAGCAGGTGTCTGAGTCTGCTAGGTTCAAGTGCCTTCCCGAGGCAACCTGCAGTTCTTGATCAAGTCTCCAGTCTGTTCTCGTCTTTACGAGTAGTATTATGCCTTTTGTTTTGTAAAGTATCTTTACTGGATTAAAAACTCTGTTTTCGCCAAGTCGCTTTTGGGTCCTCATTCACCTGCATAACAGAAGGATCCGACCAAGAATGGACCCAGCGACTATGGATTCTCTCTACTCTACTCTCGAGTTCCAGGGAGCGATGCTCGGCAGACACGAGCAGGAATTGTCTGCTGCTCGGCATGCCGTTGAGACCCTGGCCGCTCAGGTCTCCGAACTCTCAAGACAGTATCAGAGTCTTCGTCTCGTGTCACCAGCTACTTCCGGTTCTTCCGAGCCTCCGGAACCTAGGGTTAATAACCCACCTTGTTATTCTGGGCAGCCCACTGAGTGCCGCTCCTTTCTCACCCAGTGTGATATCGTGTTCTCTCTCCAACCCAACACATACTCAGAGAGAGAGCTCGGATTGCCTACGTCATATCACTCCTTACTGGTCGGGCTCGGCAGTGGGGCACAGCTATCTGGGAGGCAAGCGCTGAGTGTACTAACAATTATCTGAACTTTAAAGAGGAGATGATAAGGGTTTTTGATCGCTCAGTTTTTGGGAAAGAAGCTTCCTGGTCCCTGTCTTCCCTATGTCAAGGTAATCGATCCATAACGGATTAGTCAATAGAGTTTCGCACTCTTGCTGCCTCCAGTAACTGGAACGAGCAGGCGTTGCTCGCTCGTTTTCTGGAGGGACTCCACGCTAAGGTTAAGGATGAGATTCTCTCTCGGGAGGTTCCATCCAGCGTGGATTCTTTGATTGAACTCGCTATTCGCATTGAACGACGGGTAGATCTTCGTCACCGAGCTCATAGAAGAGAGCTCGCGTTAACTGTGTCTCCCCTCTCTCCGACACTACCGTCTTTCCCCACTGACTCAGGTGTTGAGCCCATGCAGCTGGGGGGGTATTCGCATCTCGACTAAGGAGAGGGAACGGAGAATCACCAACCGCCTCTGTCTCTATTGCGGTTCCGCTGGTCATTTTGTCATTTCATGTCCAGTTAAAGGCCAGAGCTCATCAGTAAGCGGAGGGCGACTGATAAGCGCTACTAGACGGTCCTCTCCGTCAAGTACATGTACTACTTTACCGGTCCAGCGTCCTGCAGTGCATTAATAGACTCTGGGGCAGAGGGCTGTTTTATGGACGAAGCCTGGGCGCGGGAACATGACATTCCTCTCAGACAGTTAGGGGGAGCCCACGGTCATGTTTGCCTTGGATGGTAGTCCTCTCCCCAGTATATTATGTGAAACACTACCTTTAACCCTCACTGTATCTGGTAACCATAGTGAGACCATTTCTTTTTTGATTTTTTGTTCACCTTTTACACCTGTTGTTTTGGGTCATCCCTGGCTAGTGTGTCATAATCCTTCTTTTGATTGGTCTAGTGGTTCTGTCCTTTCCTGGAGCGTTTCTTGTCATGTGAAGTGTTTAATGTCTGCTATTTCTCCTGTTTGTTCTGTCCCCTCTTCTCAGGAGGAACCTGGTGATTTGACAGGAGTGCCGGAGGAATATCATGGTCTGCGCACGGTCTTCAGTCGGTCCAGAACCAACTCCCTTCCTCCTCACCGGTCGTATGATTGTTGTTCTGATCTCTTTAAGAAGCGTTTTGCATCCGCTCCTATCCTTGTTGCACCTGACGTCACTAAACAGTTTATTGTTGAGGTTGACGCGTCGGGGGTGGGCGTGGGAGCCATTCTGTCCCAGCGCTCCGATACTGACGATGGGGTCCACTCTTGTGCGTATTTTTCTGCTTCTGCTCCTGGTCTTGCTGGGTCTCAGTCTGTTCCCTGCCATCGCATCTCTCCTGTTCTTGTTCCTGCCCTTGCTGTGTCTCAGTCTGTCCCTAGTTGTTACTCTCCTGGCCTGTTTGGTCCTGTTTGCTCTAAAGTTTTCAGTTCTCTACCCGTGTCTCATTTTTTTTTAGAGTAGTACCCTAGTTTCCCTTTTTTTTCGTTTTTCCGTTACGGTCCTGAGGAGAGGAGTTGGGTTCTTTCTCGGGACGTGCTGGACCGTTTGATCTATGATTTCCTCCGTTGCCGCCAGTGTTCCTCCTCGAGAGCGCCAGGAGGCGCTCGGTGAGTGGGGGGGTACTGTCATGTTTTGTCATATATTGTCTTGTCATTATGCTTTCCCTTCTGTTCGTTTCCCCCTGCTGGTCTTATTAGGTTCGTTCCCTTTTTCTATCCCTCTCTCTCCCCCTCCCTCTCTCTCTTCTCTCTATCGTTCCGTTCCTGCTCCCAGCTGTTCCTATTCCCCTAATCAATCATTTAGTCTTCCCACACCTGTTCCCGATCCTTTTCCCTGATTAGAGTCCCTATTTCTCTCCTTGTTTTCCGTTCCTGCCCTGTCGGATCCTTGTCTAGAATTCACCGTGCTGTGTCTATGTATTGCCCTGTCGTGTCGTGTTTCCCTCAGATGCTGCGTGGTGAGCAGGTGTCTGAGTCTGCTAGGTTCAAGTGCCTTCCCGAGGCAACCTGCAGTTCTTGATCAAGTCTCCAGTCTGTTCTCGTCTTTACGAGTAGTATTATGCCTTTTGTTTTGTAAAGTATCTTTACTGGATTAAAAACTCTGTTTTCGCCAAGTCGCTTTTGGGTCCTCATTCACCTGCATAACAAGTCTACCTGTGCTAAATTCAATTGATTGGATATGATTTGGAAAGGCACACACCTGTCTATATAAGGTCCCACAGTTGAAAGTGCATGTCAGAGATTTTCTGTCTGTATTGAATAGTTTATCATCTGGTAAATCTAACAGGAGTGACCTACTATTGGAGGTATTAATGTTATTATGGAGAATTGAGAGAATGGGTGTATTAGTAAGATTCTGCTGGGTCCCAGCACATTCCCATTCAAGTGTGGAAGGGGATGGAATTGTAGACCAGTTAGCTAAAAGAGCTTATAAATGAGAAATAATTGATATTAATGTGCCACTGGGTAGAGGTGAGGCAAAATGTAAGATCAGAGCCATTTTGATAGATGTGTGTCAGAAGAGATGGGACTCTGAGCACAAGGGCCAGCATTTATATGCCCTCCAAAGAAAGGTCGGTGGACCAAGGTTCAAAGGTCAGATTAGGACGGAAGGTGGTGTTTGCTCGATTGCACATAGGACATTGAACTCGTCATTACATCTGGTTGGCAAGCATATGAATGGTTTGTGTCTGGAGTGTATGGCCGATGAAACAGTGGCGCATGTGTTATATTGTTGTAAGTATGTTGAAGAGAGGGAAAGATTGCAGTGTAGGGTCATTGAGGTTGAACGGGGTTGGAAGGAATTTGGGGGATAGGGGAGGGTCTATTAGAAGTTAGTAGGGCTCTTTTCTATTTTCTCAAAGTAGTGAGTTAAATCAAATCGAATGTTATTTGTCACATGCGCCGAATACAATTTACAGTGAAATGCTTTACTTACAAGCCCTTAACCAACAATACCGTTTTTAGAAAATACCCCCCAAAAAGTAAGAGATAAGAATAACAAATGATTATAGAGCAGCAGTAAATAACAATAGCAGTGCTATATATAGGTGGCACCGGTACAGAGTCAATGTGCGGGGGCACCGGTGTTGAGGTAATTGAGGTAATATGTACATGTCGGTAGAGCTATTAAAGTGACAGTGAAGAGGCGACTCTGGGATGCTGTCCTTCTAGGCAGAGTGTGCAAAGAAAAAGCCATATCTCAGATTACCCAATAAAAATAAAATATTTAGATGGGCAAAAGAACACATACACTGGACAGAGGAACTCTGCCTAGAAGGCCAGCATCCCGGAGTCTCCTCTTCACTGTTGACGTTGAGACTGGTGTTTTGCAAGTACTATTAAATGAAGCTGCCAGTTGAGGACTTGTGAGGCATCTGTTTCTCAAACTAGACACTTTAATGTAATTGTCCTTGTTTCAATATGCTTTGTGTTGTAGTCACAATATGAGTAACATCAAAATTGCTTCATGTTCTCTTTTTTTTATTATGATTTTTTTTTACAAAAGGCCGACTCCACCTAACTTTGGCTTGTAGTCCATGTCTGAAATAAACTGGAAGGTAAACTGAATGTTTGTTTACTGTCTCTGACTGTCCGTTAATTATATATATTTTTTACCTTCACACAAAGTCTTTCAGGTGTATAGGTCTTCGGATGGCCCTACCAGACCTTGTGTGGGGAGTGTTGATTACATCAGGAGGTGTTTGACCTGAGATGTTTTGGATCTTCTTGTTGAGGTCCAGCATCCACCTCTAGGTTGTGTTCCGCACCCTGCTGAGCGTCAACTGGTGTTCTGTTTACTGGCTCTGTGCCAGGCTCCTCAACAGTGGGGACATCCTCCTCTATTTCTCTGCTCTTCCTCAGGTGTCGCCTGTTCCTCCTGAAGACTTGTCCCTGTTCTGTCTTCACCTCGTAGGACCTTTGCTCCACAGGTCTGACTACTGTGGCCCTCTGCCACCACTGTTTCTGTCCTGTGAGTGGCTGAACTCTCACGCTGTCATCTCATTGCAGCTCTGTGAGGTCCTTAGCAGAGGTGTCGTAGTACTTTGCCTGTTTCTGCTGTCTTTCTTTGAACTTCTCCAGCTGACAGTTTGCCATCCCCGGTCTCAGAAGATTTTCACTCATTATAAGTAGTGTCTTTGTACGTCTTCCTATGAGCACCATTTCAGGGCTGCTGTCTGTTCCTTGTGAAGGGTATTTCTGTGATCCAGCAGGGCCAGGTATGGGTCAGCACCTGCTCTCTTTACTTTTGCCATCCGTCTTTTGGCTGTTTTCACTGCCAATTCCACTTTCCCAATACTTTGCGGGTATCCTGGAGACAATGTTTTGTGTGTAAAGTCCCAAGCCTTGCTGAAACTTCAGAACTCATCTGCAGAGTACTGGGGACTATTGTCTGAGTAAAGGATGCCAGGTATCCCATAGCGTGCAAAGTGTGTCTTCATTTTTCGAATGACCGTTTTCGACTGTGTGTTCTCCAAATGGTCCACTTCCCAGAAGTTGGAGAGATAAACAACTCTGACCATGTAGTCTCTGTCGTTGAACTGGAACAGGTCAGTACCTATTTTTTTTCCCAGGGATGCTTTGGTTGCTTCGTGTGGCCTCAACGTTTCTTTCTGCTGCTTCGTACCCCAAGCAGTTCAGGTGCTACACTGTGCCATGTATGCTCTCAGCTGTGCATTCATGTCTGGCCAGTAGACACACTCGCGAGCTCTTCTCAGACACCCCTCTGTTCCTATGCGTGAGGAATGGATTCTCTGCATTATCTCAGACCTGAGGGCAGTAGGCACAACGACTCACTCACCTCTGAAGATAACTCCATTTTGCACACTCAGCTCATCTCTGTTGTGAAAAATACGTTGCTACTTCCAAAGGTGCATGTCCTTTCTCTTCAGGCCACTCCTGCAGGATCACATTTGTCAGTGTCTGGAGCTCCCGTTCCAGCTCAGTGGCTCTCTGGATGTAATTGAGTCTCTCGCTTGACACAGGGACGTAGTGTTTCATATTGATTGATTCCACTTCGACATCCACAGGGCCTCTGTTGTCTTGTTCTGTGCGGTATGCCTTGCTCAGGGTGTCGGCCAGCACCACATGTTTTCCAAGAAGAGTGACATCGTAGTTTTGGAGTCTCGTGAGCATGCGCTGTAGTCTTTTTGGTGCGCTGAGGAGAGGCTTTGTCATGATGCTCTCTAGAGGCTTGTGATCTGACTGCACTTCCACACTTCGTCCATATGTGAATTGGTGGAACCTCTCCGTCCCAAACACCACTGCAAGCAGCTCCTTCTCTGCATACCCTTTTTCAGTGTCTGTTGGGGCTCTGCTGGCATATGCTATTGGTTGTCCTCCCTGCATCATGGCTGCTCCTAATTCATCACACTGTAGTACGAGCTGCTCTGTGGGGTTGTAGTATTTCAGCACAGGGGTCTGTGCAATGGTATCCCTGATTTTATTGAAAGCCTGTTCATGTCTCTCTGACCACTCCCACAGTGAGTCCTTGTGTGCTAGCTGACGCAGTGACGCAGTGGCTCGCAGAGCTCCATGGCGTGGCTGAAGAATTTGGCTAGGTAATCTACCATGCCCAGGAAGCACTGCACCCCCTGCACATCTGTAGGTCTAGGCATCTGTTTGATGGCGGTCACTTTTCCTGGGCCAACTTTCAACTCCTCTGATGTCAGAAGGTGGCCAATGTAGGGCACTTCCTTCAGCCTGAGCTGCAGCTTCTCCGGATTCAGCATGATATTGAGCTTCCTGCATCTGTCCAGGAGCATTCTCGGGTTTTTGTCATGGTCCAGAGTCTCCGCTTCATCATTGTCTCCTTCTCCAACAATCAGGATGTCATCTGCAATGATTTTGACTCATGGAAGACCTTCCATTGCCTGGTTCAACTTCCTCTGAAAGATCTCTGGGGCTGGACTGATTCCCATTGGCATGAGCAGCCATCTGTAGCGTCTCATGGGAGTAGAGAACGTGGTGAGATAGCTGGATTCCTCCTCCAGTTCCACATTATTTTTTTTTTTGACATCGCAAACAGAGAACACGCGTGCTCTGTTCAGATCTGGCAGCACGTCTTCAATTACTGGGAAGTGGGTAATGACTTCTCATTAGCGCCTTGTTGAGAGGTTTCGGATCAATACACACTCTTAGTTTTCCAGACGGTTTCTTCACTACGATCAGGCTGCTAATCCAATCTGTGCTTTTTTTCAACTGCTTTTATCATCCTTCTTTTCTCTAGACCACTGAGCTCCTCTTTGAGTGGTTTATATAGTGCTACTGGAACTCTTCTCTTTGGCAGCTGGACGGGCTCCACTTGCTCATCCACTTCCAGCTTAATTTTGCCGGGTAAGCATCCATCTCCCTGGAATACATCAGAGAACTCCTGTTTAATTTGCTATTGAGTCCAGGATCCTGTTGTTTTCTCAATGGCCAGGATGTTGTGATGCTGCACAGTAATCAACTCCATTGCCTGGATAGCCTTACTGCTTAGAATGGGCCTGTGCACATTCTTGTTGACTATGATGAACTCAACTCGGTAGGTTTTCTTATTGTGTGGATTGATAATTTTAAGTGTGCACTTCCCCAGTGGCGTCAGAGTACTCCTGTTATACATCACCAATACCTGACTGCAGGACTCTAGGTGACTGGCTTTTGTGAGGTTTGCAGGGATAACATTACAACTAGCACCACAATCTAGTTGAAATCTAACTGACTTTCTCTTGACCAGCATGGTTGCAAAGAGAGCTGCATTGGGGTCTGTGGTTTTTTCTCTTGCACCACATTGATGCTCTCTGACTTTGTCCCTAGTGTGATGCAGAGAACATCCTCACCGCTCTCTGAGTCAGCTGACACATTTTCCATTGCCAGGTCTCTGTTTCGCTTGCTGGTCCCTGCCTCTTTGCAAACTGTAGAGAAGTGATTGTTTTTTTCCACAGGATTTACATTTTTGTCCGTATTCAGGGCATATTTCCCTTTTTTCTTTTATGTGTCCATCCACAGTATCTGCATTGTATAATGCTCTGTCCCTCTGTAGGGTCTCCTCTTCCTCTCGGTCTTTCTTTTTGTGTTACTGCATGCACAGCTACAGGGCCCTGCACATTTTTGACTTTAGCTCTCTCTCTCTGGACAGTTCTGCAGCTCTTCCAATATGTATGCATTTCTCTAAACTTGGATTAGTCTCTCTGAGTAAGCGCTCTCTTAAGTGTGGGTCACACGTGCCACACACAATCCTGTCCCTGATAAGAGAGTCTGTGATTACTCCAAAGTTGCAGATGGCCACTAGAGTCCTCAATTCAGCGAGATATTTGTCTAAACTCTCATCTTGGCCTTGACTTCGCATGAAAAAAATATCTCTCCATTTTTTCATTTCTTGGGATCAAGAAAATGCATCTAGTGCTGCAATTACTTCCTCAACAGAGAGATTGTTTGTTGTACTGCCCACACATAGGGTCTCACAAATCTCTCTGCCTTTTTCCCCAATGAGATAATACAGTAGCTTCACTTTGTAATCCTCAGGTTTTTCTCTCATTGTAAGAGCATGTACAAATTGAATTCCTCTTTCCGTCTTTTCTAGGTAAGTGCTAAATTACAATCATCAAAGTCTATTTTTCCCAGAGGTTTCAGTGCATTTTCATTGCGATTTATTTGCAGCCAGCTAGCTTTTAGCATAGTTTTTTTGTTTGTTGAGGGAACACAAGTATATATAGATTATATACAATGGACAATTGAGCTAGGGGGTACAATATCACATTACACAAAGACCTTAAGGGACATACATACACTTCTAATTCTAACAGCTTTTTTGTTAGTAGAGTATTTAATTGTCTTAAAATACAGTTCAATTTATTTTTGTAGGGTAACCAAATGTGTTTTTATGTTTGTAAATTTACATTTGTGAATATGACATTTGGCCAAAAGAATAATGACATTTAATTACATAAAAATGTTTCAGCTTATTCCTATCGTAGGTAAGGAATCCAAGCAGTACATCACTCCACAATAGTGTAAAACCTTCATAAAAGTGTTCAATTATAAATCTACTGATGTCTTGCCACAGTTGTCTTACATGAATACAATGCCAAAAAAGATGCAACACTGTTTCTGGGTGGTCATTACAAAACGAGAAATTTGAGTTGATGTTTTCCTTAAACTTCTTCATATAGTGGTTGGCAGGATAATATTTATTAATCATTTTAAAGGAAACTTCATTATTTTTGTTAACAAGTAGGTATGTTTGTGGCAACATGCAAACTTTTTTTCCAACAGATATTATCAATAAATTTGTTCCAATAAGATAGATACAACATCCTGCTGAAACAACGTTCATATCGCTCTGTTGTTGAACGGACCAAAAGAGAAACAAATCTTTCCTACTGATGCGTCAACAGGGTCAATAGAAGGTAGGCTCTGAGGGTCCGGTCTTGACACGTTTCTGAATAATAGAGCAACACCTGAGGGTGCTCTCAACCAATCATCTAGGGCACTGCATTGCAGTGCTAACTGTGCCACCAGACACTCTGGGTTCGCGTCCAGGCTCTGTTGGGGGGTCTGTGGGGCAATGCACAATTGGCCTAGAGTCGTCCGGGTTAGGGAGGGTTTGGCCGGTAGGGATATCCTTGTCTCATCACGCACCAGCGACTCCTGTGCCGTTCTGTGCGTGATTTCCTGCAAGACAGGAATGTCAGTGTCCTGCCATGGCCAGCGAAGAGCCTGTATCTCAATCCCATTGAGCACGTCTGGGACATGTTGGATCGGAGGGTGAGGGCTGGGGCCATTCCCCCCAGAAATGTCCGGGAACTTGCAGGTGCCTTGGTGGAAGAGTGGAGAGTAACATCTCACAGCAAGAACTGGAGAATCTGGTGCAGTCCATAAGGAGGAGATGCACTGCAGTACTTCATGCAGCTGGTGGCCACACCAGATACTGACTGTTACTTTTGATTTTGACCCCCCCTTTGTTCAGGGACACATTATTCAATTTCTGTTAATTACGTCTGTGAAACTTGTTCAGTTTATGTCTCAGTTGTTGAATCTTGTTATGTTCAAACAAATATTTTCACATGATAAGTTGCTGAAAATAAACGCAGTTGACAGTGAGAGGATGTTTCTTTTTTTTGCTGAGTGTATATCCTACCAGATGAGCTAAATAACTTCTATGCTCACTTCGAGGCAAGTAACACTGAAACATGCATGAGAGCATCATCTGGTCCGGATGACTGTTTGATCACGCTCTCCGCAGCCGATGTGAGTAAGACCTTTAAACAGGTCAACATTCACAGGGGCCTGATGGATTACCAGGACGTGTACTCCGAGCATGCGCTGACCAACTGGCAAGTGTCTTTACTGACATTTTCTGACCTTTTTAGTCTTTAATGCCAACATATTTCAAGCAGACCATCATCGTCCCTGTGCCCAAGAACACGAAGGTAACCTGCCTAAATGACTACCGACCCGTAGCACTCTGTAGCCATGAAATGCTTTGAAAGGCTGGTCATGGCTCACATTAACACCACTATCCCAGAAACCCTAGAAACCCTAGACTCACTTTTGGAGAAAGGTCCTCTGGTCTGATGAAACAAAAATACAACTCTTTGGCAATGACAGTCGTTATGTTTGGAGGATAAAGGGGGAGGCCTGCAAGCTGAAGACACCATCCCAACCGTGAAGCACGAGGGTGAGAGCATCTTGTTGTGGGGGTGCTTTGCTGCAAGAGGGAATGGTGCACTTCACAAAATAGATGGCATCATGAGGTAGAAAAATTACGTGGAAATATTGAAGCAACATATCAAGACATCAGTCAGGAAGTTAAAGCTTGGTCGCAAACGGGGCTTCCAAATGGACAATGACCCCAAGCATACTTCCAAAGTTCTGGCAAAATGGCTTAAGGACAACAAAGTCAAGGTATTGGAGTGGCCATCACAAGGCCCTGACCTCAATCCTGTTGAAAATTTGTGGCCATTATTGAAAAAGCCTGTGAGCAAGGAGGCCTACAAACCTGACACAGTTACACCAGCTCTGTCAGGAGGAATGGGACAAAATTCACCCAATTTATTGTGGGAAGCTTGTGGAAGGCTACCTGAAATGTTTAACAACCCAAGTTAAACAATTTAAAGGCAATGCTACCAAATAGTAATTGAGTGTATGTAAACTTCTGACAAACTGGGAATGCGATGAAAGAAATAAAAGCTGAAATAAATCACTCTCTACTATTATTCTGACATTTCACATTCTTCAAATTAAGTGTTGATTCTCACTGACCTAGACAGGAAATTGTTACTAGGATTAAAACTGAGTTTGAATGTATTTGGCTAAAATGTATGTAAACTTCCAACTTCAACTGTATGGGAGAATGCTATTCATTGACTACAGCTCAGCGTTCAACACCATAGTGACCTCAAAGCTCATCACTAAGCTAAAGACTCTGGGACGAAACACCTCTCTCTGCAACTGGATCCTAGACTTCCTGATGGGCTGCCCTCAGGTGGTAAGGGTAGGTAACAACACATCCACCACGCTGATCCTCAACACAGGGGCCCCTCAGGGGTGCGTGCTCAGTCCCCTCCTATACTCCCTGTTCACTCATGACTGCATGGCAAGGCACGACTCCAACACCATCATTAAGTTTGCTGATGACACAACAGTGGTAGGGCTGATCACCGAAAACGATGAGACCGCCTTTAGGGAGGAGGTCAGAGACCTGAATGTGTGGTGCAAGGACATCAACCTCTCCCTGAATGTAATCAAGACAAAGGATATGATTGTGGAGTACAGGAAAAGGAGGACCGAGCACATCCCCATTCTCATCGATGGGGCAGTAGTGGAGCCCATCAAGACAGTCGTGAAGAGGGCAAAACAAAACCTATTCCCCATCAGGAGACTGAAAAGATTTGGCATGGGTCCTCAGAACCTCAAAAGGTTGTAGAGCTGCACCATCGAGAGCACCCTGACGGGTTGCATCAATGCCTGGTATGGCAACTGCTCAGCCTCCGACCGCAAGGCATTACAAAGGGTAGTGCGTATGGCCCAGTACATTACCAAGGCCAAGCTTCCTGCCATCCAAGACCTCTATACCAGGCGGTGTCAGAGGAATGTCAAAGACTCCAGCCACCTTAGTCATAGACTGTTCTCTCTGCTTCCGCACGGCAAGTGGTACCGGAGCGCCATGTCTAGGTCCAAGAGGCTTCTAAAAATGTATACCCCCAAGCCATAAGACTTCTGAACAGCTACACTGCTGCTACATTCAATTATTATCTATGCATAGCCACTTTAATAACCCTACCTGCATGTACATAATTACCTCAATTACCTTGACACCGTTGCCCCCGCACATTGACGCGGCTGCTCGGCCATGGAAACCCATTTCATGAAGCTCCCGGCGGCGTACAATTCTTGTGCTGACGTTGCTTCCAGAGGCAGTTTGGAACTTGGTAGTGAGCGTTGCAGGCCAGGATAGATTATTTTTTACACGCTATGTGCTTCAACACTTGTTGATCCCATTCTGTGAGCTTGTGTTGGCCTACCACTTTGGGGCTGAGCTGTTGTTGCTCCTAGATGTTTCCACTTCACAATAACAGCACTTACAGTTGACCGGGGCAGCTCTAGCAGGGCAGAAATTTGACTGATTTGCTGGAAACGTGGCAGCCTATAACCGTGCCACGTTGAGAGTCACTGAGCTCTTTAGTAAGGCCATTCTACTGCCAATGTTTACCTATGTAGATTACATGGCTGTGTGCTCGATTTTACACACCTGTCAGCAACGGGTGTGGCTGAAATAGTCAAATAAACTCATTTGAAGGCGTGTCCAAACTTTTGTGTATATATAGTGTGTGGTTAGCTGATACGTAAAATACCTATACTGGAATTGTAAGATCTGGCATGCATCTGCAATGTAGTCAGGCAGGAACTCAACTATTGTCATCCCACAAACCATGGTATTCTTCATACCACATGCAACCACTGATGAAACTTTGTGAAAGTTCTTCCATTTTAGACTTCATGACAACTAAGCACATTGCATAGAATGTCAACCTACATTTTTTAGGCTGCTACATTAATGAACGAGTACAAAATCAATTCTTGCAACAAGAAATCAAGATTTTATTTTGGTTGGTCAGCATCTTCCAAAACCAACAGGCATAAATGCAACAAATTATGGAAATAATGAAAAAGACCTACATGAACATAATTTGTGAATGGACGCAGAATTCCATTTCAAACATTCCAATCTTCCGACGTATGAATCGTATAAAACAAAAAGGAGCCGTCATAAGAACCTTTCTTAAAAACTCCTACAAAACAAGCCTTTTAAGTCACCTTTTGACATAAGAGCTAGTCTGATAGTGTCTACCCATGCTTTGGCTTCTCTGAACAGGTCATCAATCCATTTCATGACAAGCAATCTTTGTGACGCGTCAATGATTGCTACGTTTACGTAAAAGGCAATGGTGCATCTCTTTATCTGTGATAAAAGGAACACAGCTCTGATCATTTGGAACACATGGAACACACTTTGTACTTTCCATTAAAATTTCCATTAAAATCAAGCTGTGATCTGCATCTCTCCTCTTAATGGTAGACTAGAGCCTCCCAAAGGCTAACCTGAACCTGTACCTCTTTTACTTAACACTGCAAAATATATTGCATCCCAACATAATCATGGTCATCAAATCATTACTTTATGTCTTTAAGCAGAAAACTATATTTGCCAAAGTCATTGTCATTTGGGGCTATAAGATGGTCTTTTCTTGCTTTGGCCAGTTTCATCAAAAGGAACTCCCTGCGCTCCGTCCATTCCTTTAGTTCCTCGTTTCCATGAGCCAGTTTACACAACTCCTCCTCTGTGCAAGTGCCTTTAAGGTATCTGTGGAAATGGATGCAGTATCAGAAATGTCAGTCACCAATAACACCATTTCCAGTAACCAAATTAGGCACCAGTGACCTAAATAAACGTTGAATAAGCATAGAAACCTTACCTCTCGCAAACTCTGAAGGTGCCAGTGGGGAAGCGATACTGCCAGCAGTTCTGATCGTCTTCAGAGTTAAACACTTTCTCTCTGTGTTTTTCTGAGGTGATGTGCTGCTGCCACTGCCGGTCACTGTTGCAGTTCTTACCACAAAGCCAACAGTGGTTGCCAGCCTAGCATAACAGACATCATCAAGATGATATTAGCATGTTGATGGTTTGTGGACACTTACAGCATGTTGACGGTCATATAACCATCTGGGCGTGGTTAAAACAGAGATTGCTTACCACCTCCTCGGCATAGTCTGTGGGCATGTGGATCTGCTTCCCGTTCTCCTTGATGGCGCTGTTGGAGGCCTCCTCGCTCCAGCCAGGCTTTTGAGACTGCAGCCAGTGCTCATATAGCTGCTCCATGTCAGGAACTAAATGGACACACACAGTTTAGTATCTGATTAAGTTTGTATTACTCATCATAATACATTTATGGTACATCACACAGGCATGAACTGCTGTACAAATACTACAGTCCATCTGTAACATGAACTCACTGTTGTTCTCTTTCATGTATGTCCACAGGTCCCTTTCCTCTGTGCTGTGTGCAAATGTGCAGTTTCCGATGTACTGGCACTTTTTGCCAGTAGACACGTGCATACAAATCTGTAAGTAAAACACACACACACACAAAACATAAGCACTTTACACGAGGACAAAACATGATCCTCTCTGGGAGACTCCCATACGAGTCAGCTGAGTATGTGGTCAGACCAGTTGCTCTGGGAGCATGTTCAGCCCTCCTAGGCCTACCTCAAACTGAGACGGGATGGGCTTCTTTGTTGGGAGAGGGCGGATCGTTGTCCACTTCTTGCGTTCGATGGAACTCACCAGCACCACTCGTTTGTCTTTTGACCACCTGCAACACAGGTCAGATGAAATTCACTATGCTGACCAGGCTTCATTATTCAAATTGTCCTGAAATGGTTTCAGGGGAGAGAACTACTCACGAATGCCTGGCTTTGGCAGTGCAGTACTTCTTGTTCTTGTCAGCCTCACTAACTTGGCCATTTCGCCAACACTGCCCACACACAAACTGCATCTTCAGATTTGGGGGTCCAAACCTCTTCAGTGGTGTGGTGAATTGCTGGAATGACACAAAATAAATGGTTTGTGTTAAGTAATGTGGAAAATCTGCAGTCAAACGAACATTAGAAATACATTTAGGAAATAAAGCATGTTCTGAATATAGTGTTGTGTACAATGACTGTTTACCAGGGAGCCTTGGGAGCCTGCCTCCATGTTCCAAAACCTACTGGCCTCATGGACTATATTTTCAGGAGTGATGCCTATATGATCATAAACAGATTGCAAAGAGTTTTAAGAGGGATGTTCACTTAGAAAACCCACAAAAGTTACAAGAAGGTCCTTAAAAAAAAAAAAGAAACTCTTTCTCGGCTGTATGTAATAACACAAAAAAATGTTCTGGGCTAATAATGTAAGAAATAACACACACAAATAAACAAAATACTGAAAAGTTGTTTAGGAGCTAGAAGCAGAGCTGCCATGTCCATGAGCTACGGCACCATCTTACAACTGGGAAAAGTCATCTTGATGAATTACCAATAACATTCTTTGCTATTTGAAGGCACCTTTAATAGGCGATAACAGCTTACCTAGCTGGTGCTGCATCATCCACACCTTCAGCTCGATCAGGCTGTGGGCATAGAAGCACTCGTCTTCCCGCACGCAGCCGTAGCGCACCTCATGCCGACAGATGTCCATCTGGTTCTGCGGACTGTACGGACGGATTTTGGAGTAGCGCACAGTGTTCTCCCTCAGAATGTGGACCAGGCACCTGAAAAGCACAACAACTCATATCAAGTTCACAACCCCACTGTGCAGAGCATAGAATCATGTTACAATATACACTAGTGGGCTTAACGCAACAAAAAAACTGTAGTTGACAAAACTCAAAAAAACACACCTACATTCTTCACAAAATTAAAATTCAGTTAAAAAGTCTGTTTGAATTCACATGCAGTTATGCCACAAAACTATACACAATGTTTAGTCGAATGTGTGTTTCCAAAATGAACATTCTTACAGTATAAGAAAGTTTTTAATTACTAAAGGAACCAGAGCGGTCAGCCACAAACCATCAGTTACAAGGTAGACCGCTGCTTAATTCACTTAAAAACCTCTGCATCTCTCAGCATGTGTACACAAGTGAAATGGCTTACTTCTGATCTTCAAAGGCATGTTTTGTCACAGGGTGAGAGCAAAGAGATGGGTTGTCCTTATTGGTTTTGCTGATTATTCTGGGTTTGTGATCAAAACACACCTGGAGATCAGACCAGATACATTAGAGGGATGAACAACTCTTTACAGGACACTACACACAGTACAGGTTTTAAAAGGACACAGCTCCCACTCATAAAACTGACGATGAAGGTTATACCAGAGGCAGTAATGTGACAGTCAACGTTAGTGTTGTATTAGGGTTATTCCACGGTAACAGAATGACCGCAAAAACAACAAACCGTAATTCTGTTACCAAACTTTGTATCTGCACTGCTCTTCAAGTAAGTGGAAATTGGTAAAAAGTTGTTCTAGTGCATAGATTTGTATGGTTTAACTTGGCAATAATTGTTTTTTTGTTTGGCATCCTTTTAAAACAGAAAAAAATCATAGTCTCAGCATCATTGTTACCGTGGAATTCTATTGCTCGTGAGAAGAATGAGGATACAAGATGTGGTTAAAGTCAGGTTATATCAGCAGAAATTCAAGTCAAGCATTCTCTCTATAACACTGTGGTGCTCCACTCCAGTCAGATGTCCTCAGTCCTGCTGGTTTTCATTTCTCCCTGACGCTTAATATAATTGATTGTCTAGAGTCCACACACTATTAATCTGGGCTGATTAAAAGGCAAAACCAAGCATCCACTGCAGCACTCAAGAACCAGAGTTGTGCACCCTTGCTGCTCTAGCACAACAATGGCAATGCAATGCACAGACGTATCAATGAAGACACCCCATTACAGAAGGAACATATCACCCCACCCCCCCCCCATTAAAAAGCCCAACTTACCCCGCAGAGGAACATGAATATCCCGTGATGCTCCTGTAGGATCTTCGGGACAGTCAGATTGATCTTACTGGTGGGCCCAAATGGATCAAAGAGAAAGTCTCTGCAGATGAAGCCTTTGCGCTCCAGGGACCAAACATCAATCTCCTCTTGGCAGTAGGCAAATGTGCAGTGACCAGGGTACCTGCACCCCTCTCCAATGGCAACATCTACAAGGTCATTGTTTTAGTTAATACATCCCCATAGGCAGCTGAACACTGGCACAGACGGACCGTGAAGCACATTGGAGTAGTAGTAGTACTATTATAGTAATAGTATTTTCAAGGCTTACCTTTGCAGATGTAGTATGGTCCAACATACTGGGATTTTGTCGGTCTGGGTCTGATCAGCTTCCATGACTTGTCTTGTTGATTTTTTACCCTTCCAAGTAATATGTCCTTCTTGCATTTGTGCTCTTCGGTATAGAGTGTGAAATCCAACACTCCAAGTCCTAGTGATAGGATATCAACATGAGCTTTCACATACAATAATTATCATGTCCCATACATCAACCCAGTTTCATACTCTTAGATGTCGCACAATAAGCAAAATAGATTTATTCATATACAGTGAACAAAAATATAAAACGCAACATGTAAAGTGTTGGTCCCATGTTTCATGAGCTGAAATAAACCCCCGCCCAGTCATGTGAAATCCATAGATTAGGGCCTAAATAATTTATTTCCATTGACTGATTTCCTTGAATGAACTGTAAATCTTTGAAATTGTTGCATGTTACATTTATATTACATAAAGTATGTTCTTACCAGTTTTGACATAGCAGTTTGAGCATGCCTGTTTGAATTCATGAGTATCAGCCAGGGGATTTTTGGCCAGATCCACAATTGCAGGGAGGGGGGTTACATCTGGCATCCCCAGGGCCATTCCCATTGGCTTATCATGGTCAGTCAACTGGAGGGGAAAACAAATGTCAATATCAATATCAACAAACGACATATGAACGCAAGGTACTGTTGTGAAAATATCAGTGGGACATGAAGACTAGACAAGTTAGACTCACCTGCATGAATGGATGCTGACTATATCCTAGATTTCAGCAGGAGAGAAAAATACAAATCAGAGACAACATTGACAAAATGTTTATGAAAAGTAAATAACGAAAAAATCAAATTTCAGTTGATTGGTTTGTCAAAATCCAAATTTGTTAGCCATTGAGATTCCACTATCCAATAAGAAGTTATTTACATTTTAGTCTTTTAGCACACTCTTATCCAGAGCGACTTACAGGAGCAATTATGGTTAAGTGCCTTGCTCAAGGGCATATGGACAGATTTTTCACCTAGTCGTCTCGGGATTCGAACCAGCTTACTGGTTACTGGCTCTCAAGAGCTAGGCTACGTGCCGCCCCAAATATAAGATATAAGGATAGTAACACATGTTCAACACATTCGAGAGGTATTACCGTTAAACTGGCTGTATGCAACTCCTTGCATACCTGTCTGAGGTTCTGACATTGAGAGACTATCCAGTGAATCCAATGGAGAGGAGACCCCGAAGGTGTCCAGACCTAAAGAGTACCCGCTGGCTTGTAGCTTGTGGTAGGGAGGAGGCAGAGTCACTGTGCACTGTGATGCCACATGCATAAAGGGGTTCATGTGAGATGGCATAAGGAAAGGACTGGACATGGAATTTGAAGGGGCACTGGTTGGAAAAGGGATAGGGCCCTTCATGGTGGGGATGATCTAGAGAAAGAACAATACACTCTACATTAGATATTGCTTTAACATGATAGTGAAAAGGCCAAATTTAAAACAAAAACAGATAAAGAACTATAATTGAATGTGCAAAAAAACAACAACCAAAAAACAACATTTTTCCTACATTAACAGCAATCTCCCGTGAACCTACCATGGGAGATTCTGTGGGCCCGGGGCCAGCTTGGTCCAGCAGATCATCCAGGTCATCTCCAATAATTTCCGCATCGAAGTCCGGGCGAGACTTTTGCATTGGCAAATGGTAAGACTGGGTAGGGCTGGCTCTGGCACCATTGACCAACGTAGGCATAGGTATGGAAATGGGCATAGGCAGGGGCACCAGAACATGAATGGGCTCTGGGGTGTGAACCTCAACAGGCGAGACCGAAGGGATGATGCTGACAGGGGGGGACTCAGCTTCTATTCTCTCATTCCGAGGGGGGTGCACCTTCATGGCGGCCAATGGGTCTAGGTTCGGGGGGGCTGGGTCTGGACCATCAGTTTCCTGAGGGGGCTGATTCACTTCTACAACACAGATGGGAATTTGGAAAGTGCAAACATATTATTTTTTGCAACAAGACCTTCCCCCTTTAAAAGGTCCAATGCAGCCGTTTTTCTCTCATCAAATCATTTCTGGGTAACAATTAAAATTAGTTACACAATTTTAAAATAACTTCTTCGCAAACAGCAATTTCTCAACTAAGAATTTTGCTAGGAATGTCTGGGAGTGGTCTGAGTGGGGAGTGGAAATGTGAATGAAAAAAAGCTGTTATTGGCAGAGGTTTGGAAATCTCTTATGGATGGGTTGGTTGTTAATCAACAAAACTGATGCGTGTGCAACTATGGGGCAAAACAGACAGGGTTGGCTTATTTTGACACAAAATGTTAATTGAAAACAAATACATTTGCACAAGGAGCATTTGTCTCAAATACACCGAACAAATATATAAAATGCAACATGTAAAGTGTTGTTCCCATGTTTCATGAAATAAAAAAATCCCAGAAATGTTCCATATGCACAAAAAGCTTCTCTCACAAATTTGTTTACATCCTTGTTAGTGAGCATTCCTTCTTTGCCAAGATAATCCATCCACCTGACAGGTGGCATATCAATAAGCTGATAAAACAGCATGATCATTACACAGGTGCACCTTGTGCTGGGGACAATAAAAGGCCATGTTGTGTCACACAACACATATGTCTCAAGTTGAGGGAGTGTGCGATTGGCATGCTGACCGCATTAATGTCCACTGGGGGGGGGGGGGGGGGCACCCCTGGCCAGTCATGTGAAATCCATAGATTAGGGTCCAATTTATTTATTTCAATTGACTGATTTCCTTTATATGAACTGTAACTCCGTAAAATCTTTGAAGTTGTTGTACGATGTGTTTATATTTTTGTTCAGTATACATTGTTACAGTTGTTGGTTAGCTAGCTAGGACATTTTTGCCATATCAGCATAGACATGACAGTCAAAACAAGACATGGTATCAATAACAATATACAGCGAGTTGAAGCGAGCTTACTACAATTCCACACATGGCAGCTTCTTGTCAGTGTTACTAGCCATCAGACCGTTCAGAATCGTAACAACGCACCCCTTCCAGCCACATCAATGCACGTGCATCATTTACGTGATGTCAGCCAACCCATCTATTGGTCTATTAACTAATTTAGCAAGGCAGTCCAAAATTTCATCCCACCAAAACAGCCTGAAATTTCAGGCAGCCTTTTCAAACAGCTCTTACACTAAAGGGGCATTATAATTGTCATAATAATTTTACAGGATTATTCCAACCTCATGGTAGAAATATACACCAAATAAACCAAACATTTGGAAAACCTTCCTAATATGAAGTTGCGCACCCCCCCTTTTGTCTTTAGAACAGCCTCAAATCATCAGGCCATAGACTCTAAAAGGTGTCGAAAGCATTCCACAGGGATGCTGGCCCATGTTGACTCCAAGGCGTCCCACAGTTGTGTCAAGTTGGCTGAATGTCCTTTGGGTGGTGGACCATTCTTGATACACACGGGAAACTATTGAGCGTGAAAGATCCAGCAGCGTTGCAGTTCTTCACACAAACCGGTGAGCCTGGCACCTACTACCATACCCTGTCCAAAGGGACTTAAATATTTTGTCTTTTCCATTCACCCTCTGAATGCACACATTCACAATCCATGTCTCAATCATCTCAAGGCTTAAAAACAGTGGCGGCTGCTGAGGGGAGGACGGCTCATAACGGCTTGGAAATGTGCTAATGGAATGGGATCAAACACATATCAAACATGGTTTCTTACCATTCCACTCAGTGTATACAAAACACAAGTAAATTATTCAAACTAAATCACAGAATGTCTTACCAATTTCTATATCTTCCACAGATGTAGATCCATGAGACTGAAACAAATAAAAATAATTATCTTAACACCTTTACTTGCTGGTACACCATGTTCACTTGGTGCAAGTAATCTGTCTTGTGTGGGAATTCCCACAAAGACATGGAACTCCCTTTACCTTGTCATTGGATGCACCTGAATAGCTTGATCCAGGTAAAACATTTAAGGCAGGCTGTTGAAAGACATGTCTCAAGGTTAGATACTAAGCCACATACTGAAGTAGCCCATGTGCTATAATTCATACTCCACACAGTACACCCTCACCTTACTCCTGACATAGGCTTTACGGATTTTCAATCCCAACATTTTGGCCAGGTCCTGAGTCAATCTTATGACATTGGGATCCTGAAAAAAACGATCACATATTGACAATAAGGATTATGAACTTAGGACAATAAAAGGAACAATCTACAACAAAAAATGTACGTGGTGTATTTTCTCTGCGGTCTCACCTGAGGCACTGCAAGGGAGCACTTCGCTACAGCCTCATAGGCCTCTTTATGCCTGCCCAGCTCTTTCAAAGCTCTGGCTTTCCTATAAAGAGCTCTATGGTTTCCCTCATTCAATTGAAGAGCTTTCTCACAGTCTACTAGTGCTTCATCATGCAGACCCTGAAATAAAATTCCCAAATTATACCACTTTTTGAACAGAGAATAAATAATACTTCATTCATAAATGTAAGACAAAACACACCACTTTCTTAAACCTGACTTACCGGTACTATGTTCAAGTAAGCAGCAGCTCGATTGGCATACAGCTTTTCCAACGTTCCAGTAGGTACACTGATGTCTTCCGAATCTGCATATTCTGCTATGCTCAAGGCCTCAGTGTACATTTCTATAGACCGCATCCATTCCCCTTCATTGAACACGTCATTTCCTTCACCAAACAGATTCCTCACAAGGTCCTGAATGAACACCTGAAAAAACAAATTCAACTTCTAAATACCAAAATAAGAGGTGCATTCTGAGCTTCGTATGTCATTAATGTAGGTGCTGCCATTTGGGTTGATTGCATAATCACCTCATATCGTTCCTGAGTTCCAGGATAGGGCAGAGTTGACCTAGAAACAAACAAGTTCAAACTTAGAGCTCCTTCCGTTGACACTGAAAACATTCAAGTGTTACACCATTCAAGGGCATCATAGAATAATCTTTTCCAAAATAATACAATTTCAATATTACTCACATTGAGGCACAAGATCCAGAAATAGCTCAACAACATCTGATTTGTTGTACAGTTCCAGGCAGTTAACACTATGCAAACACTTAGGCTGTCTCCTGCAAAAATTAATTGTTATTCTCTTCCCCCAAGACCAGCCCTTGGTGGCTGACAACAGCCCTGTAGCCTGATTTCCCTATGCGCTCAACCAATCAGCATTCCCTAGGTACACTGACTTGGACTGGAGAGTCCTGATCATACTCACTGGATGAACTGCAGCCCATTCTCAATATCCTGCCAGCGACTGCTTCGGTCCTGACACAGGGTTGACATGTTCACCTGTTTCTTTAGGTCCTGGTCTCTGTCAACACAATATGTCATTTTAAAAGTTAGTTAGCTTGCTACTTAGGCCTTCTCGGGGGTATAATTGTATCATTGTCAAAACCGTTTTTTGTCGTAAGCCTTGCATACAGTAAGAATACGTCCAAACATACATGTTCATTAAGTTACTCACTCATTAACTACTCAAATAAAGACGAGACAATTCCCATCGTTAATTTGTATAACGTTAAACAGGTGAAAATTACTTTTCAGGCTTCATGTGCTCCTGACTCAACAAAGCATGCGAAAGCCTCGAAAACCCCATGGCTTTAAAATTCGTCATGCTTTGAACTTCCTGTATGTCGTCTTCACGAGGTAGTTTGTTCAAAGTAATCGGTCAATATTTCGAGAAGATACAAATCTAACTAGCTGAAGTGAGTCTGTTTACGACTGACAACGAGTCTGGCTATACAAATCTACAGTACAGTAGTTGGGAGAGTTGATCCTGGACGAACGTTATAAAGTGTACATTATCACAAGTTAGCCCCATAACGCCAGAGGAAATGTTCGATACCCACTGATATATGTAGCTAGCTAGTTAGCATCTAGGTCGAACAAATACCTCAACCTAGGTAGGCTATCTTAACTAAATTAGGCTAACCGATCTGGCACGAGAAAGATATTGATATTCTAAACACAAACAGTATGTAATGTGATTGCTAGATAGCCATGGCTGTAGTTTATAGTTACATGCTTGTCAAAGATAACGTTCACTAGTAGAGTACCTGTATATTTATCTACAGTAACGTTGGCTAGCTTCCTAGCAAGCTAGTTATCAATATGTCGGGCGGGAGATGCAAGAGAGCTAACAGTACACGACTGTTAGCGGTGTAGCTAGATAGCAAACTAGCTAGTTATCCATCTTACAAATAATGACATTTAAAATATGCTCACCCTTAAGAAATGTGTATATGTAAAAAATAAAAAGTCCACACCTAAATGAGTACAGCTTAAGATGTATGACTTGTTCCCTGGCCAGCATCAGTGATTTCTTGAGTGTTGGGGACACGAATCATGATGTGGCCTGGTCTCTGGCCTGACGTTTTTCATGTTTGCTAGATTCCATACTTATTCGAGGAAACAGGGCCCCCTGTTGACCACAAACTGTGTTCTGACTTTTTACTTTAGTAAACTATGAAATTACAGTGCTATCTATGTACATGATGAGATCTTGAAATGTCAACAAATCAATATAATTCATATTCATTATTAACGGAAATGTAGCGTTATATACAACCTTTTGACACAGTTGACTTGCTGGGTCTTTATGATCATGTTTTCTGTGAGGAATTGCATGCAATAAGGCTGTTGACATGACAAAACAATGACCACAGACATTAATTTATTGATCAATTAGACCTACTTCTAGTATTCTACATGACACATATTCTACATGAACAAAAGTCAACTGAAGTCCTTGGTCTTTCAGAATCTGAACAAAAGTCATTTAGCAATTGGCTTTAAGTAATACTAAATTTTGGACTCTGGGGTGATTCTAACAGAGAGGGAACTCTAACCAAGTTCAGATAAGTGTTCAAGGATTAGTTTACAGCAGATTATTCCCGAGAGGAGGAGGGAATGATGCTCAGGAGATTATTCAAACCAGACTCTAAAAAAAATCTTTAAAAAAACTCTCCACTGCACTGAAAGCCTATGTCCACCAGTGTAAATAAGCAGCAGTGTATGCAGACTCCCTCTTGCACACCATGCCTGCACTTTATCGGATACTTCTACTGTTCTCTGGTAAATTGCTGCTTGAATTTCTTTACCTTTTTAACACATTTTGCAGGGAATGATGAAGAGGGATTGAGAGGGAGTGAAGTCATGTTAAAGGACAATATTATGAGTGCCTTCAGAGATCTAACATGAAAGGAACTTAGATCTGTTATAGTCTGATGATTTAACTCCTTAATTTCACACAACAATACAACTGTATTATCTTGAAATGGTTGAATCTTTTATTTCAATAATCTTGTGATCTTTATATAGAGCACATTTTATGGTTAAATTTGTACTTTAATACATGTTTAATGATTTAACAAATCACTACCAATGTCAATTGCCATGTCTTGTATGTTGAAAACCAATATGCACATTACAAATGAATGTTAATCTGATCTGGGAAAAGATGTTATAGAACTAGACCAGAGTATAAGAGTGTAAAGGGAATTTCCAGCTGAACAAAAAGGAGAGCAGTGCCATAAAACGTGTGAAGTTGTTTTGTATTGTATTAATTTCATAAGCTGTGGTTGTCTAAAAACATCAGTGTCAGAGAAATTATAGTCAAACATAAACACATTTGGTTTAATACAAGTTGCAAAGAGGAGACACCCAGCATAGAAGCATAGAAAACTTTGAACGGGCCTTCTCTGCGAAGGTACTTATATATTAATCAGACCGTATCAAATGTTCTCGAAACATCAGCCTGAGAGGCTCGTACGAAGTCAAAACAAAAGACAGTGACTTTGCCAGCAGCTACAGAATCACGGTGCTCCAAATGTCATTGTGACCTGTCCTTGTACCTTCAGTAGCTCTGGCGTCAATCACTATCAAACGTTATGAGAACAATCCATAACATTCAGGGACAAGTCTAGTGACCATCAACCCGTACACAAATGAGTGTCACAAATAGAACACTGGAAATCATGTGTCTGACAGAAAGGGAAAACATAAACATTTGCTAAGCATTGTGTTAATTACTCTTAACTGAATATGAACTTAATTCGTCTTAAATATTCCCCATTACAAAGAGCATCTTTCTTGGAAAATGTGAGGGACTTGCAATTGCAATATTAGGTTGTCACTTCATAAATAGACTTGTAATAATACAGCATGTCCATCCATACACTTTGAACACTTAGACATTCAGAATCATTTTCATATGAGAGGCTAATCACAGAGCTACACTTCTCAATATTCACTTGATGACAGGACATATGACTAAAGAGATAGTATGAAGGAAATGGCACATACTAAGCAAGGCTGCTACATCCATACAAGTATAAGCAAGTGCACATTTTGAACAAGATGTGTGCACACGTGATTGGTGTACCTGTGTTGGGCTGAGATTCATGTTCTTCTTCTGTTGTTGTTGTTGTTGCAGTGGTAATAGCCTCTATGGCACTGCAGAGGCCTCCACGAACTAAGAGAGGGCTACTGGAGCTGGCAGGAGTCATCAAGTGCAGCACAGGCAGATCAGCCCTGGCTTATATGATGTATGGCTGCTACTGTGGACTGGGGGGTCAGGGCTGGCCCAGGGATAAAGCAGACTGGTGAGGCAGTAGGACAGAGGCGCGATGAGATGTTCTAGCATGTAAAATTCTGGCATGTTCTGTGAAGCTGATGATGTATTACTGAGCTATATAGTTGTAATGATGTGTTATAAACATGTTATTAACATATATATTTTTTTTGGGGGGGGGGTGCCATTTCATAACAAACTCAGATCATTTAGAGTACCACTGAATGAAAAACCCCTCAATCAACTGTTCCGTCTGGTAGGCCACAATAACAACCTGCATTATGCGATGCAGTTCAAACTGCAAAGTGTATCATTTGGGGTTTTCTTTTGAGGTTTTTCCCTCGTCAATTGGATATTTGGAAATAGACATGCACAACCAGCACTCCCACACTCAAAATCCTAACCATAACTTACTTCTGTCCACTAATCACAGACATGAATGCCCACAACACCGTTAAACTACAGAACCTCCAGCCTCCAGATCTCTCATATGCCTGCCTACTAACAATAGTTGAGCCCATCCTCTTTCATTTCCTTTTGTGTTAAATAGAGCTGATGTTGGTCCAAGCTACAATAATATGGAAAAACGCCCATTCTCTGCCTTTTCTGTTAATAGTTTCTCAAACATTATTTATACAATAATAGTTTTAATTGGGTCTTTTTTTAACTAAAAAAAGGGACTGTATTACTTATGTAGTGCATCACTGAGACAGCAAATAGTTCTTATAATGCTCTTTTTTAAGTGTTACGGTAGTGTATTTTTTCCTTCATTAAGGTGCTGTCACAAACATGACTGCTGCTACGGAGATGCAGAAATTGCTGGTTGCCGAACCAAGACAAGAAAGTATCAATGGACATGTGAAGACAGGACTGCAGAATGTGGTATGCCATCTCAGTTTTATGCACATGAATGAGACATAATGATTAAATCAAGCTGAGTAAGCCTATCCCTCCCCTTAAGAAGTGTGGTTGTTTAGAGAAAGAAAATACTGCATGCTATGACTATGTCATTTTTGTATAGTTTTGCCGTAGAAAATTAATGGGTCTTTTCAGTGCATGGAAAATAACAGATGTGTCATCAACAAACATCTAAGTAGTTTACAAACACTGCAGGCGTTATAGGGGACAGGAGGGCTAGGAGGGAATGGGCATGAAAGGAATCATTTCTCACCCACATTTTCAGGTATTTTAAGCTCTCACCATAATTGCTAATCGCAAAAGCACATAGGACAAGCAACACAGTTCAGGATGTTTACGGTGTTTATTTGAGCATCAGACATTTTCTAACATTTCTAAACCTCAGGGTGTTTCCTTCACATCCTCCACAGACCACTCCTTTCACATCAGCTGTCATTTAAGGGAACTACTCACCCACTTAACCCTCTTTTCATTCCAGATGATCTCAAGGACAAATGTGAGAAGATTCTCTGCAAATGTGACAGGGAGGCAGCCAAATGCTTGAGAAAGGCACCTTTCATACGGAAATATGCTATGTGGCCAGACTTTCTCTGTGGGTGTACACTGCCAACATGTAATATCTACTAATTCAATAAATGTACACTTGTTGATTTTTATTTGCTGTGTGTCTATTTATGTTAATAGAATATCATATGTATCTCCTTCACAACATTATAATGACATGTAACTGCAGTAATACTTCAGGACATTTTGTATGGATATCTCCTTTTTTCCATTTATATGAAAAGGAGAAACACTATCACAGTGTGAATATGTCATTAGATAAACAAACTGTGTGATGAGGCTCTCCAAATTGAGCATAGTGACCAGAAATTACAAGCACAGGTAACAAACTAGTGTACAAAACAGAGAGAGCTCAGTAGTGGTTACATAACATCCCAGGGATTATTCTTAGGGGGGTGAAATGTTGCAGCCAAGGTGAGATCAGGTAGCCTAAGTACTTACAATAGTGTACTTATACCCGTGTGTGTTGTGCCTTACCTTATACTCCCTGAGGCTCTGCCGAGGTCTCGTTTCCACTGCTCTAATCCTCTCTAACTAACCCAGCATGATATTTCACCTCTTAAAAATGATTCTAAAAGCATCCTGAGGTTTTCACCGGATTTACTTTTTCAACTTAATGTTTACTTTGCTGGAGCTCAGTAGTCGTAAATTATAATAGACAGCACGTGGCCAACAGATGGCGATGTTGAATGTTTACTGCAAAGCTAAGATGCATGTTCATGTTACAGTTTACAGTAAAGATGCAAACACGTTCATACACTATTAGTAGCATACTGTATACTTACATCTAGCCTAATGAATTCTAAGGCAGACCTGGGTGCAAATACTATTTAGGGTATTTCAATTTGTCACGCCCTGACCTTAGTATTCTTTGTTTTCTTTATTATTTTGGTTAGGTCAGGGTGTGACGAGGGTGATATATGTGTTGACCCTGTCTCGGGTTTTTCTATGTTTATGGGGATGTTTCTAATTCTAGGTGTTTTTATATCTATGGTTGCCTAGATTGGTTCTCAATCAATGATGTTTATCGTTGTCTCCGATTGGGGACCATATTTAGGTAGCCATATTCCTTGGGTTATTGTCTAGTGTAGTTGCCTGTGTCAGCAATCGGTTTATATAGCGTCACGTTCGTTTTGTAAGTTTGTTTAGTGTTTCTTTGTTTAATTAAAGAGTATGTATTCGTATCACGCTGCGTGATGACGAACGTGACACAATTACTTACAAAAACACTTGAAGTTAATATTTTGATATTTTTTATTTGGAAATACAAGTAGTTGAATATTGCAATGTACTTGGAAATACACTTTAAAAGTACTGGCGTGTACTTAAATGCACAGAAGTGTATTTTCGAATACAAATTTTAAAATACTCTTTGCATTTGTCCATTTGGTCCTAGGGGTATTTGAAGTAACTGAGAATGGCTATTAATATAATTATTAAAGAATACTTAAAATTAAAGGAGTTGATTTGGTGAAATCATTTGAAAATACACAGATATGCATGTATTGAAGCCAGGTCTGCTCTGAGTTAGATACATTTCTTGTCTACGTTTGTGACATATGACCAGCATAGGGAAGGTCAAATTTGAGGCAACTGAAGTCTGTCTTATACTTTATTTGGGCATGTTTGTCCTGCGACGCTGCATCCGAAATTGCATTCCTAACTTCAAAAGATTAAGCTGTTTAGACTGTCTTGGTATTTCTGTTTTTGGGCATGGCTCTTTGAAATGATTAATGACAACAATAGCCTTAAAGAGAGACATTTCATTAGAAACCCAAACTCATGTAATAAGCTGGATATATCATACAGATGCTATGACTATAAGTAGTCTGTATAGAAGTCCTGCTTTAGTCTGATCTACAGCGGTATGTGTTCGTATTCTGGGAATGTTGGGCATTCTCCTTCAGCAGTGCAGATGCAGCTCTACAGATGCTCATGAAAGGAATCTGGCTCCCCCTATGGGCACAGGAAACACAGGCTGTTAGAAGAAGGCCCTCCTCCTTCAATACAGTCATTGGTATGATGCTTTTTCCCACCTCACTCTCACATGGACCAACAGTGAGTTCCTTACAGAGATGGCCTCAGTTTCCAGACCTGAGTTTGAGGACATGAGGTTAGGAAGGAAATCTGTTTGTGTGTTAGTGGTGTGGTGGTGGAAGATCTTCCCACAGCTGAATGGTTTCCTTGTTTCGTAATCTGCTGTAGGTAGTGTCAGCGAGTACTCAGCACCAGTAGGTGGTGTCATACACATAGTTAACTAGACCTGAAGGGAGAAGGAACAAGACAACACAGATGTTTATTGTGTCTGAATCATATTTCAATTCAATTGATAAGAAATAAATAGTTGTACTTTAGTTTGGCTGAACATCTACTGTTGTACCTCATGTAATGCACAAGGACCCAAAATGAATTAAAATACTTTTCCAATAAGTGTGAGCAGTAGGGTCAAGAGATAATTATGTCTGACTCCTATTTTGAACCCCAACTATATTGCACATAAATTCATTCCCACTTATATGACCCGATGATCTCTGTTGCTATATACTGTATTACACTACTGACCAGTAAACTCAGAAGTACAACGGTCTTCATCATGAGAACTAATGTAAACAACCATATTAGTGTAATCTGATTACTTCAGTAAGTGCATCCACTTTTTACAGAGCACAGTGAAGTAGCTAAGCCGGTGTCCCATTTTCGAGCTCACACAGGACACGAAGAAAAAAAAAGAAAATGTAAAATATATTTTTTTAGCTACATTTTGGGGTATATACGTGAAATATTTGAAATTCGCCCCCAAATATTTTATAACTTTTAAATACATTTCGTAATATATGTTGTAATGTATGTAAACATTTGCATCAATGTTTAATGTATTTCAAAATACATTCTGAAACACATTAAAGAGTATTTATTGATGCACTTGGTAATATATATTGTTTTTTGGGGGGGTGTTTTGTAAAATATATTCCAACATGTATTTAAATGTATTTGTATACATTCTTAAATTAAAATGTATGGCAAATATTTAAAAAAAAAATGGCCATATCATATTGTAATGAAATGGTGAGTGTCTTAACAATGAAACTTTAGTAGGCTCTTTAGTATCACATTAACTTTTGTCAGTGTCATTAAGACTGTAGAACTAGCACTGTACAAGCTTAACCTTTCTTCTTCTTTGTTATTATGGCGGACAGCAAACAAATGTTACAGGTGCATGCCGCCACCAACTGTATTGGCTCTAAATAAGCCTAATATTCTGTAGTACAAATTCATTACACATGGTTAAGAAATTGACCTACCAACTAATCCTACAACCATTAATGTATGTATATATTCCACTACTTTGGCCCTATCTGACCCTACACCGGGCCAACAGCCTATGAGGACAGGACACTAGTCATTAAACTTTTTTTGATGGAAAATCTTGTACACCCAAGTATTTCTCTACAGCTGCAACCACAACATCCATCTTCTGTGATTTCCGTTTCATTCCTACCGTACAGGTGACAACCATGGCTATGAACGCCAAGAAAACAACCTTACTGAAGCATGTTATTCCGATCACTCGTTATTGATCTCTGCCATATTCACCCTGGACCCATCATCGACTACTCTCTTCACTGCTTCAGCATATTACACCTTCTGCTCTACTCTGATCCTGGCAACCTAAACCTGCCTTTCTCTCACCTGACACATCTGAGACAAAGCAATGGGTACCCCTACAGTTTACACACATACACAACTTTTCCCGACGACACTAAGCATTCCTCCTGCACACTTCTCACATCTATGAATCTCCCTCATACTCACAGCTGCCACATGACCATAACTTGACTTTATCTGGTAAAAACTCTGCATCAAAACTCAGTATTACAGAGAGTCTTCTCTGTTTCACCACGCTCTCCACCGGTTCTGCATCGCACCAAACGGCAGGTGTCACAGACACCAGGAATCTTCAACTCCAGTTATCACTCCTTTCAACGGCGCCCTGCAATGGAGAGGAAAGCAAGTCTCAGTTCTTGTCCTTCTGGATGGCAGAAACGCAACAAACAAAAAAATCCACATGATTCCACTTCGAGTCACTTTCACCGACCCAACATTCTCCAACCTCTACTCCACTCAACCCGAAACCATATGTGGATCAGCCAGAAGTCAAGGACACATTCTCTCCAATTTAGCAACAAAAAAAAATTATCCTCATCGGACGAGGCTCAAACTCGGCGGTCTTCCCGACACCTGCCACCGCAGTTAATTAATCCTCAGTCTCATTATGTTCAATTTCATTCTCCAGCACTCCATTTACTCTTAATATTATACTTTATTCCTTTTTTTCCTACCCACTTTAATGGGTTCCCAAGTCCGACAACCATTCAGGTGTACCCCTTTATCTTGAGAATCCCCAAGAGTTTAACCTTTACAGAACACAATTTAACACTTTAACTGGCATGACAAACCGTCCCATGGGAGATACACTCCCAACAAGCCACGCCTCCAAGTCTTCTAATAGGCTGCCGCCAATTATTTTACTTGACACATGCCAAAAGCACTAAGAAGCATTTTAATTACTACATAAATGACTACACACATGATACATTATCCGTCATGTAGTGACAGTGTGTGACAAATAAACTTTACGAGAGCATTGTAACCAACGTCCAACTTAATGTGTACTGGGTAGCTTTTGCATTCAATTGACCCTCCCCGTTACACAAAACAAGCTTCCATTCCCCGTCATGGCAGATTTGACGAGTAATTACCAATCATTTATAGAAACACTAGATGACTGATAGCCCTTCTTACATCAGCTGATATCTCAAAGTGCTGTACAGAAACCCACCCTAAAACCCCAAACAGCAAGCAATGCAGGTATAGACACCTGAAACCCCACCTCTTTAAGGAATACCTAGGATAGGATAAGTAATCCTTCTCACTCCCCCCCCCCTTTAAGATTTAGATGCACTATTGTAAAGTGACTGTTCTACTGGATGTCATAAGGTGAATGCACCAATTTGTAAGTCGCTCTGGATAAGAGCGTCTGCTAAATGACTTAAATGTAAATGTGATGTAATGTGTAGAAGCACGGTGACTGGGTGGCCAGTCCTCTTCTGGCTGTGCCGGGAGGAAATTATAACAGACGCCAAGATGTTCAACTGTTCATAAATGATCAGCATGGTCAAATAATAATAGTCACAGTAGTTGTCGAGGGTGCAGCAAGTCAGCACCTCAGGAGTAAATGTCAGTTGGCTTTTCATAGCCCGATCATTAAGAGTATCTCTACCACTCCTGCTGTCTCTAGAGAGTTGAAAACAGCAGGTTTGGGACAGGTAGCACGTCCGGTGAACAGGTCAGGGTTCCATAGCCACAGGCAGAACAGTTGAAACTGGAGCAGCAGCACGGCCAGGTGGACTGGGGACAGCAAGGAGTCATCATGCCAGGTAGTCCTGAGGCAAGTTCCTAGGGCTCTGGTCCTCAGAGAGAGAATTAGAGAGAGCATACTTAAATTCACACAGGACACCGGAGAAGACAGGAGAAGTACTCCAGATATAACAAACTGACCATAGCCCCCCGATACATAAACTACTGCAGCATAAATACTGGAGGCTGAGACAGGAGGGGTCAGGAGACACTGTGGCCCCATCCGATGATACCCCCGGACAGGGCCAAACAGAAAGGATATAACCCCACCCACTTTGCCAAAGCACAGCCCCCACACCACTAGAGGGATATCTTCAACCACCAACTTACCATCCTGAGACAAGGCCGAGTATAGCCCACAAAGATCTCCGCCACGGCACAACCCAAGGGGGGGCACCAACCCAGACAGGAAGATCACGTCAGTGACTCAACCCACTCAAGTGACGCACCCCTCCTAGGGACAGCATGGAAGAGCACCAGTAAGCCAATGACTCAGCCACTGTAGTAGGGTCAGAGGCAGAGAATTCCAGTGGAGAAGGGGAACTGGCCAGGCAGAGACAGCAAGAGCGGTTCGTTGCTCCAGAGCCTTTCCGTTCTCCTTCACACTCCTGGGCCAGACTACACTCAATCATATGACCCACTGAAGGGATGAGTCTTCAGTAAAGACTTAAGGTCGAGACAGAGTCTGCGTCTCTCACATAGGTAGGCTGACCATACCCATGTTATGGGTATGCTTGTAATTGTTAAGGACTGAGGAGTTTTTCAGGATAACAAAAATTAGCTGAAGCTAAGCACTGGCAAAATCCTAGAGGAAAACCTGCTTCACCTTTCAGCAGGACAATAAACTAAAACACAAGGCCAAATATACACTGGAGTTGCTTACCAAGACAGTGAATGTTCTGAGTTACAGGATTGACTTAAATCTGCTTAAAAATCTATGGCAAGACCAGCAAATTGTTGTTTAGCAATGCTCAACAACAAATTTGACAGATCGTGAAGTATTTTGACAACAATAACGGGCAAATGTTGCACAATTCTGGTGTGGAAAGCTCTTAGAGACTTACCCAGAAAGACACACAGCTGCATTCACTGCCAAAGGTGATTCTAACATGTGTTGACTCAGGGGGTTGAATACTTATCTAATCAAGATATTAGTATTTTATTTTTCATGAAAAAAATGTAATGTTAGAGTATTTTGTGTCGATCAGTGACACAAAATGCCAATTAAAAACATTTATCCCACTTTGTTACACAACAAAATGTGGAGAAAGTCGAGGGGTGTGAATACTTTCTGAAGGCACTGTATACACTAGGTGACTGATAGGGAGAGCTGTGTTGAAGCCACTGTGTCTCAATCTTGCAACTCCCCCACTGTAGAAAATATTTGAGAAACTATAGAAATGCATTTATTAATGTCTACATTCGGGTTTGCCGACTGTATTATATTATAGACAACTTGATGCATAGTTTTACAGTGTACTATGTGAGCTAAACATAAAAAATACATAACATTTTCCCTAAGTATAAATTATAGATGTTACTGTCCCCATGACAAAAACAAAAATACATGTTATTGTCCTTAAAACATTTAATCGAAATACTGTAGAATTACATTAATTAATATGGAGGAGTGCTCCGACAAGCCAATATGGATGACTGGTGGCTTCAAAGCCTCCCAATGGCCAATACATGGCATCAACAATCCAGCGTTTGTGTACATCATTGGTAATTACCAGTTGAAGGGCTGTACAAGTGGATTTTCCCCAGATGTGTTAAATTCCCACTTGGCTACGAACACACAAAAACACCGCTTACCATCCACTGTAGAGCTGTATAATCTAACTCATTGGAAGCACAACACATACACAACACATTTTTACATATTGTGGAGCGTTTTACAATGTATTTTTGTTTTGTTTAAATCATTAACTAAAACAACTAAAAATTTTTTTATTATTTAATTACGCTGAAGAGAGGAACTTACTATATATTTTTGGGGGAGAGATAGGAAAATATGTTTTTTTATGAAGTTGAACATGTGCTTTGTATTAAATAATTTTAATTCAGTGAAATCCTACATTTTTTTACACACCATCACAATTTAAATGATATCACTGCCAAAGTTTTGGCTTGGTGGCCCATTAAAAAATCAGGAACCACTTTGGCCATCCTTATGACTAGATGTCATAGCCATGCATTTCTGGAATATTGTCAGGCATTACATGCATTTGAGCAAAGATGCAAATGTATCTATATGTATTTGAAATACATGCATTTTGCATGACATTAAATATATTAAAATGTATTTGTTTCCTGGGTATGGGTCATCATGTAAAGCCCCTTGCAGCCTGCAGACAGTGTGTCCAGTGGCGAATTGGCCTGAAATGGTAGTGGATGCTTCTCCACAGTGGCCAGATAGAGCTGAGGACTGGGAGAACCAAGTATCTAGGGCATGACCCAAACAACACTCACTCAATTGTGTCCAGCCCTTCACTGGGTAATGAGCGATGAAGTTATGGAAGTCATATGCTGTGGTCGTCACATGGCAAGGCAGGATGAGAGGGTGCTTTTAATTCCTAATTTTCATGTTGGCCTTACTTACTGACTTTATTGTCCCCGTGGGGAAATTTTGTTGCAGTGTCATTTACACATTTAAAGTGGCATTTAAATACAAAACAAAATTGACAATACAACTTTCATAAAGTTACGCACCAATAAAAATAATAATAGTAAAGAAATAAGAAATAAAACAGTAAATCAAAAAGAAGAAAAGACTAGCCTGCTGGCCTTATGGAGTCAATGGGAACAGTCGCACAGAGTTATTTAGGAGAGATATCACACCTGGCACAAATTATTGTCTCGTTCTGTTTTTCCTGCTGAGGGGTGCCCTATACCTGTGCCCAGAGGTGAGTAATTCAAAGTCCAGGTACAGGGGCCTGTTAACTTCCTTTTAGAAGCTACTCACTTTAATTTGACTAAGAGGACATAATCTGGTGCATCATTTAACTCTATCTTTTTGCTTTGCAACCCAAATGTTGAGTTTACTGCTACAATTTCTCCATTACATTATACAATATGTATATTCATATTACTGTCACAACCGTTGACAGAGGACCAAGGCGCAGCGTGGTTAGTGTACATTCTTTTTACTAGGAAAAAGACACCGAACAAAACAATAAACACTACCAAACAAACCGTGAAACTAAAAGCTATGTGCCATAAACAAAGTCACCTTCCCACAAAGACAGATGGGAAAAAGGGCTACTTAAGTATGGTTCTCAATCAGAGACAACGATAGACAGCTGTACCTGATTGAGAACCCTACCAAAACATAGAAATACAAATAATAGAACATAGAATACCCACACCAAATCACACCCTGACTAAACCAAATAGAGACATAGAAAGGATCTCTAAGGTCAGGGCGTGACAATTACATACAATATGTCAAATAACATTATTAGCTATAAAATCTCTCTTACCTGTAATTCAAGGTGGCACTGGTTCGTAAGACATTTTAACAAGACAAGAGCAAGTATGAGGAACCACAAGAAGTTAAAATCTACTAGATTTTCAAAGAGTCGGCTGCTGCCTTGTGGGCCTCCTGTTCTACCATTTCCCACCTCACAGGCCAAGCCAAGAAAAGAGCCTCGGACTGCCAAGGAGTTCATTTCTTGGAGCGGAGCAGCCCTTTGTGGGAAATGTGGTGTTGCATCACAACACCTATTGTCACATGACCAAAGACAGGCTGAACTGGAAAACATTTCTCATGTGCTTCCATGTTTTGAATATTACTGTAGCTGTTTGGCAGGCTCTGCTGTTTCTCATAAAAGTGAACACAACAATGTTTCACTGTCTTGAAAAGCTGTTTACATCTGACATTTTTTTAAACGAACGCTTACCTTGACTTGGAAGAGTTCCAGTGTTGGATAGCCAGCTAGCTAACATAGCATTCCTCTCTGTCAATGTACCCAGAGGAAGACGGAAACTCAATATCCTCAGGCTACACCATGATGCTGCCCTACAGAGTGCTGTTGGGATTACTGTAGACCTTCATTGCAAAACAGTGTGTTTTAATCAATTATTTGGTGACATGAATATATTTAGTGTAGGTTTATCTAAAAACAATAACTTTTTTAATGTTTAACTATTTTTCATTTTTAAGGATGGTCCTCCCCTTTCTCCTTTGAGTAGACTCAACTGATGAGGAGGAGCAGCTGTGATCATTAATGCTACCATCACCCAACAAACCTACCACTCAGGTCCACTCAGCCTGCTGAGTCACCATGTTGACCATCATTCACATGGCAACTTACACCTGTAATCAACCGATGACTGGAGTGTGTGTAATCTGATAATGAAATTAGAGGGATCCGTCTCCTCTCTGTCATGACTTGGAGAGGAAGTAGCTCTCTTGTAGATACCTATACAATGATTATGAAAATCATTCAGTAAACTGTATTTCTAATCACCAGCGGGTCAAACCGAATGAGGGATATGAAGGACTTTTATCTTCACTTCTTTTCTGAGAAAAGACAAAGGAGAATGTGTGATGATTCACAAGGAAATGTCCTGACTTGCAGCAGAAGAAGGTGAAAACGCTTTGCAGCAACTGAGGGTTTTTCTATGTGCAGTGAAACATGTATTAACCTGTCTTGTGGGATATGACTTTAGCTAAATAGGAGCGAAATGTAAGTTCTTCTGATTAATTGAGGTTGGGTTAGAAGAGTATTTCTCATTAAAATACAGAGGGATGGAGCCATGCAATTCAGCTCAGTATAACCTGTATGTGGATACAGGGGCGTCGTGCACCCATTATTTTAGAGGGTTCACAAAGTACGTGATGATGGAGGGGGAGGGCATTGGGACCCTATCTAGTTGGCTAGTTAAAGCAGAGCTGTAGCTAAACTCAGCAAAAACAGAAACATCGCTTTTTCAGGACCCTGTCTTTCAAAGATAATTCGGGCAAAATCCAAATAACTTCACAGATCTTCATTGTAAAGGGTTTAAACGCTGTTTCCCATGCTTGTTCAATGAACCATAAACAATTAATGAACATGCAGCTGTGGAACTGTCGTTAAGACAGCTTACAGATGGTAGGCAATTAAGGTCACAGTTATGAAAACGTAGGACACTAAAGAGGCCTTTCTACTGACTCTGAAAAACACCAAAAGAAAGATGCCCAGGGTCCCTGTTCATCTGTGTAAACGTGCCTTAGGCATTCTGCAAGGAGACATGAGGACTGCAGAAGTGGCCAGGGCGCCTAAGACAGCGCTACAGGGAGACAGGACGGACAGCTCATCATTCTCACAGTGGCAGACCACGCGTAACAACACCTGCACAGGATCGGTACATCCGAACATCACACCTACGGAACAGGTACAGGATAGCAACAACAACTGCCCGAGTTACACCAGGAATGCACAATCATTCCATCAGTGCTCAGACTGTCCGAAATAGGCTGAGAGAGGCTGGACTGAGGGCTTGTAGGCCTGTTGTAAGGCAGGTCCTCACCAGACATCACCGGCAGCAACGTCGCCGGACCAGACAGGGCTGGCATAAAGTGCTCTTCACTGATGAATCGCGGTTTCGTCTCACCAGGGGTGATGGTCAAATTCACATTTATCGTCGAAGGAATGAGCGTTACACCGAGGCCTGTACTCTGTAGCGGGATCAATTTGGAGGTGGAGGGTCCGTCATGGTCTGGGGTGGTGTGTCACAGCATCATCGGACTTGGCTTGTTGTCATCAGCCCAGATCTCAATCCCATTGAGCATGTCTTGGACCTGTTGGATCGGAAGGTGAGGGCTAGGGCCATTCCCCCAGAAATGTTTGGGAACTTGCAGGTGCCTTGGTGGAAGAGTGGGGTAGCATCTCACAGCAAGAACTGGATAATCTGGTGCAGTCCATGAGGAGGAGATGCACTGCAGTACTTAATGCAGCTGGTGGCCACACCAGATGCTGACTGTTACTTTTCATTTTGACAGGGACACAGTATTCCATTTCTGTTAGTCACATGTCTGTGGAACTTGTTCAGTTTATGTCTCAGTTGTTGAATCATATGTTCATAGAAATATTTACATATGTTACGTTTGCTGTAAATAAATGCAGTTGACAGTGAGAGGACATTTCTTTTTTGCTTGAGTTTAGTATTACAGAGAGAGAAAAAAAGTGTCTCATGTATTCATCAAGAAGGAATCAAAAGGCTACAAAGCTTGTTCAATTTAATTTACAAACATACTAGCAAGTTCTGCTCATCACTAGCAGCGAAAATCGAATCAAATGCTGTGTGTCAATCAACACACTCTCTCCTCCTTCACTGGCGATACTGTCTGCACACACTAGAGTATCTAACGTCCTGCCTAGCATATCTTTGTTCATGATGCACCTTGGAAGGAATCACTTACTTGGGAGGATGTAGGAGTACTCTTTGCCTGGTCCAATCAGTGTGCCCGCTCTGCAAAATACTGCTGACAGGCCTTTTTAGAAATAATTCATGCATAATAATAATTATTTATTTGAACAAAAACAGGAAAAATATGAGGTCCCCTTGTGGCACCTATGGCCATGACACCCCTAAGTGGATATAGCATCCTTTTTTATCATGTGTTCACCATGAGAATGCATTTTGGCTCTATTTTATTGCACTTTAATTAGAGACACTATAGATGCAAACATAGACGGCCCAAACAGATTCTGCCAAACAAGAGGCCATGCAACAAAGTTGTTTGTCAAAAACATTTTATCTGTTCTGTCCCTGTCCTCTACTTGTCTCATAATAGACATTCATTCATTTGGTTTGGCTGCAAAAGGCCTGCATGTGCTTCTGGTTAGAGGCTGTGCGCACTGCATTAATCAGCAGAGGAGGTGTGGTTCAGCTCAGCCTATCTCCCCATCCCTCTTCCTTGACCCCATGACTCATGAAAATTAGGAGCATGGTTCTGTGTGGACTAGCAATGGTCTTCTCTCAGTCAGGCAATACTAAAACAAAGAATGCAGACGACTAGGTCGCCACGCAATTATCCTATAACAGAAAAAGAGGGAGCAAGAGAAAAAAAACACTTGGCTATGGTTCATGAAATGTCCCACTGGGCACAGATATCAATTCAAATCAAATGAAATTATATTTGTCACATACACATATTTAGCAGATGTTATTGCGGGTGTAATGAAATTCATGTGTTTCTAGAAAAAACAGTGCAGTAATATCTAACAATTCACAACAATACACACAAATCTAAATGAAAAGAATTGAGTTAAGAAATGTATAAATATTAGGATGAGCAATGTGTTACGGATACAGGTATCCTGTGTGTGTGTGTGTGTGTGTGTATGTATCCTGTGTCCTTTTCTCTCCTTCTCCCCTCACAGGTGAAAATCATCACTCCCCAATCAGTCACCAATCAATCATCAATCAGAAGACACACCTCCTCCTGTTTCCTACCCAATCACAGTTCCTTTCCCTTGGTTTAAAAACCCTGTCAGTTGTTTGCTCTAGAGCTCAATCTCTCTCTAAATGACATATGTCTGTAGATATCGCTGGTTCACTCGCTCCTACTATGTCTCTCTTTATGTATTGAGCTCTCTTTTGTTTGAGCACCTCCATGTCACTTTGTCCTCACCTGTGAGTATTGTTTTTGGTTATGGTGTTCACGCTTCTACCATCCAGATGGTGAGGTCAGTAGAGGTGCGTCAAAACTGGGACTGAGAGACCGAAGCTGTTTTTCAATCTCAAGGCCATCAGACTACTAAACAGCCATCACTAACTCAGAGGCTGCTGCCTACATTGAGACCAATCACTGGCCACTTATTACTCATATATGTATATACTGTATTTTATAACATTATTGCACTTTGCCTGTGCTGCTCATCCATATATTTGTATGTACATATTCTCATTCTCCCCTCTAGATGTGTGTGTATACGGTAGTTGTTGGGGAATTGTTAGATATTACTGCATTGTCAGAACTGGAAGCACAAGCATTTCGCTACACTCGCATTAACTCTCATAAACATGGCGGTGTTAGCCTTAGCAATCTCACTAGGATAAAGACCACCTCAATTCCTGCCATTATGGAAAGAGTTTGTGATACCTCACATCTCAAAGTAGGGCTACTTAATGTTGGATCCCTTACTTCAAAGGCAGTTAGTCAATGAACTGATCATAATCTTGATGTGATTGGCCTAACTGAAACACTGCTTAAGCCTGATGAATTTACTGTGTGAGGCCTCACCTCCTGGTTACACTAGTGACTATATCCCCTGTGCATCCCGCAAAGACTGGTTTAGATCTTATCTGTTGGAAAGATATCAGTTTGTCTCTGTGAATGGTTTGTCCTCTGACAAATCAACTGTATATTTCGGTGTTCCTCAAGGTTCTGTTTTAGGACCACTATTGTTTTCACTATATATTTCACCTCTTGGGGATGTCATTAAAAAACATAATGTTAACTTTCACTGCTATGCGGATGACACACAGCTGTACATTTCAATGAAACATGGTGAAGCCCCAAAATTGTCCTCACTAGAAGTCTGTGTTTCAGACATAAGGAAGTGGATGGGTGCAAACTTTCTACTTTTAAACTCGTACAAAACAGAGATGCTTGTTCTAGGTCCCAAGAAACAAAGAAATTCTGTTGAATCTGACAATCTTTGTGGTTGTACAGTCGTCTCAAATAAAACTTTGAAGGACCTCTGCTTTACTCTGGACCCTGATCTCTCTTTTGACGAACATATTAAGACTGTTTCAAGGACAGTTTTTTTTTCTTCCATCTACGTAACATTGCAATGCTCTATTTTCCGGCTACCCGGATAAAACACTAAATAAACTTCAGTTAGTGCTAAATACGGCTGCTAGAATCCTGACTAGAACCAATAAATAGGATCATATTACTCCAGTGCTAGCCTCCCTACACTGGCTTCCTGTTAAGGCAAGAGCTGAGATCAAGGTTTTACTGCTAACCTACAAAGCATTACATGTGCTTGCTCATACCTATCTCTCTGATTTGGTCCTGCCGTACATACCTACACGTACGCTATGGTCACAAGACGCAGGCCTCCTAATTGTCCCTAGAATTTCTAAGCAAACAGCTGGAGGCAGGGCTTTCTCCTATAGAGCTCAAATTTTATGGAATGGTCTGCCTACCCATGTGAGAGACGCAGACTCTGTGCCTCTAACCCTATTACAGGGGCTGAGTCACTGGCTTACTGGTGCTATTTCATGCCGTCCCTGGGAGGGGTGCGTCACTTGAGTGGGTTGAGTCACTGATGTGATCTTGTCTGGGTTGTGCTGTGGTGGAGATCTTTGTGGGCTATACTCAGCCTTGTCTCAGGATGGTAAGTTGGTGGTTGAAGATATCCCTCTAGTGGTGTGGGGGCTGTGCTTTGGCAAAGTGGGTGGGGTTATATCCTTCCTGTTTGGCCCTGCCCGGGGGTATCATCGGATGGGGCCACAGTGTCTCCTGACCCCTCCTCTCTCAGCCTCCATTATTTATGCTGCAGTAGTTTGTGTTGGGGGGGATAGGGTCAGTTTGTTATATCTGGAGTACTTCTCCGGTCTTATCCGGTGTCCTGTGTGAATTTAAGTATGCTCTCTCTTTCTTTCTCTCGGAGGACCTGAGGCCCAAGGACCATGCCTCAGGACTACCTGGCATGATGACTCCTTGCTGTCCCCAGTCCACCTGGCTGTGCTGCTGCTCCTGTTTCAACTGTTCAGCACCTGAGGTGCTGACTTGCTGCACCCTCGACAACTACTGTGATTATTATTATTTGACCATGCTGGTCATTTATGAACATTTGAACATCTTGGCCATGTTCTGTTATAATCTCCACCCGGCAAAGCCAGAAGAGGACTGGCCACCCCTCATAGCCTGGTTCCTCTCTAGGTCTCTTCCTAGGTTTTGGCCTTTCTAGGGAGTTTTTCCGAGCCACCGTGCTTCTACACCTGCATTGCTTGCTGTTTGGGTTTTTAGGCTGGGTTTCTGTACAGCACTTTGAGATATCAGCTGATGTACGAAGGGCTATATAAATCGATTTGATTTGAATTTGAAGCTTTCAATTGAACGTCTGTGCCACGTTGATTCAAAATAATTTAATTGAAATTATGTGGAAACAACGTTGATTCAACCAGTGTGTGCCCGCCCAGTGGAGTAGGTCTTGTACGATATTCTGTGTAAGTTGTGCCAGTCAGCATTTTAAATGCGATTTGATCTTTTCAACTGGGAGGAGAGAATGCACTCCATATGGTTTTATATTCAACTTACAGTAACATTTCCATTAGACAAAAGGTCTCACAAAGGTAAGAAACATGATCATTTGCAATGATGGATTTAACAAAGGGAGTTTGTCACCATTTGATGTAAGAAAAAAGTCAAATAAGCACCATTGTGCCGAGTTGGGGCTAGACGACAAAGCATAGATCCTGGTGAAAATGGAGCATGTCTGTCATGTGAATAGTCGTCCTTTTTCAGAACCCTGTCAATACAGCATCCTTGAAACACTGTTAAGGGGTTTGTTGACATTCTGCCAGAGGCCCGAATCATAGAGACCTATTACCTGCCTCTTTTCCACAATGTTGAGACTATGGTGGACTCATAATAGCTGGCAGTGCAGCTTGTCATTGACCCACAACCCCATGGCTACAACCCAAATTCATAACCCAACCAGCCAAAATATCTGAGTCATTTCTTAACCACTGAATCAACAGCAGGATCTTATTTTGCCTGTGTTTTTACCTGCCTATTTAAAGACAATAACACCACTACCTGCATTTATTTTCTGGCAGCTTTGCCTAATGTAGTTTTATCTTTAGGTACTGTACATGTCTATTGTGGTTGTTAATTAAGATGTTACTCCTGGGTCTGCATGCTAGAGAGCACTGGGCCAGAATGCAGTCAGCAGGGCCTGATACTGATTAATTTGGGTGCTTCTCTCCAAGGCCTGGCAGTCATATGAGGAAGCTGAGCTCTACTGCACAGAGCTGGTCTCCAGGGATGCCTGTCAAGAATTCTGGATTTAACAAGAATCATAGATTCAGTTCATGTAAATCCTACTTATTGCTCAGTGAGGAAAATGTGCTATGCTGTGAATTGGAACTTTTAAACCGCCCCCAGTTTTGTTTGGGAATTGTACATGCACTTAGATTTTTAATAACAATTGTCCAATTGTGTGGTTTGTCCATGCACTTGTGTGGTTAAAAACCGTGCTTAGCAGCATGACAGTGAAATAAAGCAGTCCACATCCCCATATGTCTAGTAATTGGTCCACTTTTGATGTGTTCACATCAGTCACAGGACAACGTTCAAGTATGGTTTATAGATGTGATTAGTACAATGAATGTAGTCCAAATCTGCTCAATGCTAAACACATTTTGCCTTCACAAAGCAGTCTTAGAAAACGAGACATGTGAGATGAGTCATATGATCCGCACTCCCCAAAGGCATATTCAGTGGTGTAAAGAACTTAAGTAAAGTTGTTTTTTGGGGGGTATCTGTACTTCACTTTACTATTTATATTTTTGACAACTTTTACACAGCCTTCACTACATTCCTGAGGAAAATGATGTACTTCTTACCCCATACAGTTTCCCTGACACCCAGACGTACTCGTTACATTTTGAATGTTTAGCAGGACAGAAAATGGTCCAATTCGCAGACTTATCAAGAGAACATCCCTGGTCATCCCCCTGGTCATCTCTACTGCATCTGATCTGGCGGACTCAATAAACACAAATGCTTTGTTTGTAAATTATCTCTAAGTATTGGAGTGTGACCCTGGCTATCTGTAAATAAATAAAAAATTGTGCTATCTGGTTTGCTTTATTTAAGTAATTTTCTATTATTCGTACTTTTACTTTTGATTCTTAAGTGTATTTGAAAACCAAATACTTGTAGACTTTTAATCAAGTATAATTTTACTGGGTGACTTTCACTTTTACTTGAGTCATTTTATATTAAGGTATCTTTATTTTTACTCAAGTATGAGAATTGAGTACTTTTTCTAACACTGGACATATTATAATATCTCATGATTCAAATGGGACCTTGGCACAGTAGTTACACAAATGTATATTGTTACAAACCCAATAACTAGCCTACTGAAGCTACTTGTTAGATATTACTGCATGGTTGGAACTAGAAGCACAAGCATTTCACTACACTCGCATTAACATCTGCTAACCATGTGTATGTGACCAATAACATTTGATTTGACTAATATTGTTTCACTTGCTTTATCTATGGGTTCTAGGCTTAGTTACATGGTCTGTAACCTGAATCAATGTGTGCATTTATGTGAGAAATCAGCGTTTGATGACCGTGTTGGATGCACATGTGCCCAGGAGACAGCTACTGACCGAGTTAAGGGCCAGCTCCATCTTGACATATTGGATGGCCATATATGAATTTTGTTTAAGTGAGAGCGACAACTTGGTCATATTTGGCTGGACACATTTCTATTGTCATTACAGCCTACATTCATTAATCTTACTGTGTTAATCATGTTTGGTGTCTGATTCGGGCATAAGAATCAAGAGAATCATCTAAATTCCTTCCCATTTAGCTTCAAATGCATCATGATGTCCTCTGTTCGCCATTTCTACTGAAGCTCTAAATATAACTGCTGAGGCAGAAAGGGTAAATGTATCCCCCTCGCTGTGTGAGGGTGGCTTGTCATGTGAGATTTTTCAATATACTTTACCCTGCAGAGTTCCCCTGCAAGGTCTCTGTGTGTCCCTCTCTGTCGAAGTAGTCCTGCTTCAAAATGGGACTTCAACAGTGTGTGCAGCTCAGTGTGAATGTCAAAGGAATCTGACATCAGCAACTGTAGAGCACTCAATATATCCATATCTACAATAGGATTAGATATGGGTGGGAGTCTTGGCTGTAAGGGTTTCATATCGTGCCTATTGCTTCACACATGTCTCGATTTTTTTGGACAAGGAAATATATATTTTTCCTCACTAACATTGTTATAATTCATTCCCAAATGGAACAATTTCAAACTTTTTTTTGTCATCAGACACTTAACATTGTAACAAGTGTTGGTATGACATTGTTCTTTCGCTGTATTTAGGGTCAGGATTACTGTAATTACAATACTGGTTGTATTACTTACACGTAAGATCAGCATCTGATGAATGCTGAAGGACTGAAACTAAATGTGTCATCCCATCTTGTGGTCCTGTCCAATGTATTATGTGCATTGACAAGAAAAGACACATTTCATCTTGTTATGCCACCTGGTATTCTGTTTAAAAGCTGTGTGTGTGTGTGTGTGTGTGTGTGTGTGTGTGTGTGTGTGTGTGTGTGTGTGTGTGTGTGTGTGTGTGTGTGTGTGTGTGTGTGTGTGTGTGTGTGTGTGTGTGTGTGTGTGTGTGTGTGCTCTTGGCCTGCTAACTCCCACACCCTCAGCTTGTTGTATCTGGCAGGCTGTCAGTGTGGAGACCTGCGAGCAGAGATTATTAAACAGTAAACTGGGGTTGTGTGTCCTGCTCTGCCTTGTCTGAAGACCACTAAATAACACTAGGAAGACTCATTGCCACCATCTTCTATTCACTCATACATACAGATCCATTCATCCCATGATGAGTAGAGGGAAGGTTCTTGACGACAGACACATACACTGAGTGTACAAAACATTAAGAACACCCTCTGAATGGCACACATACACAACCATGTCTCAAGGCTTAAAAATCTGTCTTTAACCTGTCTCCCCCCCCTTCATCTACACTGATTGAAGTGGCATCAATAAGGTATCATAGCTTTCACTTAGATTCACCTGGTCAGTCTATGTATGGAAAGAGCTGGCATTCTTAATGTTTTGTATACTCAGTGTAGTAGAGTACTATACGTTGATGTAGAAGAAGCCTCTAATAGAGGAAGGTTATACAATCAGAAACACAACAGTCTAAGGACTGCAAGGACCAGGAAATATTGGCCACATCTGGAATCTTAAAGGTGGTTGTGACAATCCAAACCATTTTGTAGGTCATTGTGAATGTACAAAAAAAAATGATGTTCTCCAGTGCATTCCTCTCCTCTGACATCAGCTTGTCATAGCAAGAGGCTTTTGGGGATTCATTTTTGCAAAGTTTCCTAGTTTATCACAGAATCTAATCAACATAGTTTTGGTTTATGCACAGCAATGCGTCAGAAAACATTCTCCGTTGTTAGGATTTGATGGATCATTTAATAGAGATTACTCAAAGGATTGCATCCATTGGAAAAAGTCAAACACGCTTATGCTATGATCTCATAATATTGAACATCAAATGTCTCAGATGAATATATTGCAGTCCCTTTTAAAGATATCTCTATTAGAGGTCTACCGATTAATCGGAATGGCCGATTAATTAGGGCCGGTTTCAAGTTTTCATAACAATCGGAAATCTGTATTATTGGGCGCCGATTTTGCAGATGCCACCCGTTAGATAAAATACCGAATGATTCCGTATTCGAAATTATAGTTTCTGGATTCGACCATATTAATGATCAAAGGCTCGTATTTCTGTGTATTATTATGTTATAATTAAGTCTATGATTTGATAGAGCAGTCTGACTGAGCAATGGTAGGTAGCAGCAGGCTCGTAAGCATTAATTCAAACAGCACTTTCGTGCGTTTTGCCAGCAGCTCTTCGCAAGCACAGCGCTGTTTATGACTTCAAGCCTACCAGCCTAATGGCTGGTGTAACCGATGTGAAATGGCTAGCTAGTTATAGCGTTTCAAACGTCACTCGCTCTGAGACTTGGAGTAGTTGTTCCCCTTGCTCTGCATGGGTAACGCTGCTTCGAGGGTGGCTGTTGTCGATGTGCTCCTGGTTCGAGCCCAGGTAGGGGCGAGGAGAGGGACGGAAGCTATACTGTTACACTGGCAATACTATAGTGCCTATAAGAAAATCCAATAGTCAAAGGTATATGAAATACAAATGGTATAGAGAGAAATAGTCATATAAATACTATATTAACTACAACCTAAAACCTCTTACCTTGGAATATTGAAGTCTCATGTTAAAAGGAACCACCAACTTTCATATGTTCTCATGTTGTGAGCAAGGAACTCAAACTTGAGCTTTTTTTACATGGCACATATTGCACTTTTACCTCTCCAACACTTTGTTTTTGCATGATTTAAACCAAATTGAACATGTTTCATTATTTATTTGAGGCTAAATGGATTTTTATTGATGTATTATATTAAGTTAAAATAAGTGTTCATTCAGTATTGTTGTAATTGTTATTATTACAAATCAATTTTTAAAAATCATCCGATTAATCGGTATCTGCTTTTTTTTTTGGTCCTCCAATAATCGGTATCGGTATTGAAAAATCATAATTCGGCCGACCTCTAATCTCAACTATGACAGTCATTCACTTCATCATCTACTTTCTGAGGCACCAGGCACCACATGATTCAGAAATTATACCAACAATTAGAGTTTCTACTATCATTATTAATCAGTCTGTTAATAGTCTAATAATAGTTTATCTGTTGTTTTCTCGTCTTGTCATTCACAGTTTAATATTTTAAATACTCATATTGCAATATTCATATTTCAATATTATTACCATAAGCATTCGCTGTGATGTTTTATTTAAAATCAATGAAGCCACAGATCCTTTCTGCCATGTCATTTAGACTGGAACGTTCCGTTGAAGGTATAGGGTGTCAATAATGACTTCCCCAGCTGTAACTGCCTCCCTCACGATAAGCAAAGACAAACCTGTCTGGAAAGCCAGCAAATGCTCTGTGATTCAACACAGCCTGACCATATTCTTCACACACAGCGCCTTCACAGCAAGGGAAGGTGTTTACGACTCCACCATCACATCTCACGATGCAAATTATTACAGTTTTGATTCCATATGTCCATGGCTAGGATATGTTTACAATGATATAGATGTGTTTATGCGCTGAAATTTTGAGAGATTATTTAGATGGGCTTAGTTGAAGAGGGTTCACCTCCACTGATATTATTCTATGAATGCAAATACAACAATGAAATCCCAAATACTTTTTTTTCATTAACCATTCTGTCAAGATCATTCTGATTCCGTCATCAATTACAAGGTAAAGATGAAGAGAGCTAAATATATATTCTGCTCACTCACAGTATATCCCACATAGAAGGAAGTGCTCTCCTGATAGCAGTAGCTACAGGCTTGTGGACATACAGAGAGCTTGATGTGTGTGAATGACCACTAATCACCTGTTTTATGCCTTAGCCCGCTTGCTGTGCAGCATATTTCATGAAGATGAGCAGAATTGCAAATGGCCTACTGGAAGTGTTCTTTTAATCAAAATTCCTTTGTCTTCATCTGTTCACCCTCATCTAATTTGCAAATCGATTTTGATAATCGAACTAAACCCTCGGTTTGGTATTTCAATTAGTTGATCATGAATCCACAGCTGCTGTGACTGCACTACACTGTAAAAAAAAATATTCAGGGGCTTAGTAAATACTATCCCCAAAAATATATGATTTTCACATACAAATTCAGGTTTCAGGTTTTACTTCAATATTTGTAATACCTTACTTCATTTGTATGTTTTCAAAAAGCATTACATTTGAAAATGTCAATTCAATTTAATATACAGTGTATAATTTACTATATTTTCATAATATTTACTCAGCTTAATATATATATTTTTCAACAACTTGCCATGTGGCCTCATTTTTAGAGGATTGTGGGTAATTCAAAATGGTTTGACTTTATGATACTTTTACACAACTTTATATGCATGTTTCTGTATCAGTATTAAGCCGATTGTTGTGCTATGAGTTATAATGGATAATGATGAACTGATATGAAAAGCATCGGGCAAATTGACGTTCAACGATGAGATTCCCACCATCAACAAGGTTACACAACCCTTAATGCTAGAGGCACATGCAGCATCTTACAATGCCTGCAGTTCTACGTCCACTGACTGCTAGTGGAATGCACACTGTGTTCAGCAATGGGTTAAAATGGCAAATAATCAAAGACATAAAAAAATATTTGACACGATCACTGAAAGTAACTGATCCAAAAGATGAAGTAGATCTAACTGTTTTGGAATTGTATATTATATATAGTAATACCTCATGTTGGAAATACTCAAAAAACTGAGGCAAACAGTTCATTTTTAAAAAGTAGAACCAAGCACATTTTGTTTTGTTTTTACAGTGTATAGTAATTCAGTGATCCCAGTCAGCTGGAATTTAACAGGAAAGTGATACACACACAGGGGTTGTGAGCGGATCTTGGTGCAAAACAACTTAATTGTGCACTCAAGGCCATCTGTGAGAAGCACAAATTGTAGGCATGACATTATGTGAACTCCCTACCAAAGGGCTTGTTCAAGCCAAGGGAGATACATTGGCAATGTTAACACAAACAAATATTGAGCAGTGGCTTGTGTTTGTGTCACATGCTCTGAGCACTGAAAGAGTGTGTTCTGGCCTTTGCCTCAGGACTAGGATCTGGGCTTTGAAAGAAGACACGGCTCCTTTCTTTACAGGGAAATTCTAAGAAGTCCCCTGCGTTAATATTTTGAGGAACATGAACGCCTCCTTACGTGTTGTAATTGACGCAAACCTCTCACAATTGACATAAAGCCAATAACCATACTGAATTATGATTTATGCAATGCAATCATTATTTATTCATCATTAGAAGTGAGATAACAATCTATAAAAGTATAAATTGTCTCCTACCTACAGTACATGTAATACTATTTACAAACATTACACCGTGGACCTATTTGCATATATGACCAATAAACAAAATACAGGTATAACCTTTTCTTTATCCTTAGACATGAAATTAACAATTTGACAGAGATGTACACTACCATTCAATAGTTTGGGGTCACTTAGAAATTTCATTGATTTTTAAAGAAAAGCACATTTTTTGTCCATTAAAATAACATCAAATTGATCAGAAATACAGTCTAGACATTGTTAATGTTGTAAATTACAATTGTAGCTGGAAAAGGCTGATTTTTAATAGAATGTCTACATAGGAGTACAGAGGCCCATTATCAGCAACCCACGTTTATCATTTTAAAAGGCTAATTGATCATTAGAAAACCATTTTGCAATTATGTTAGCACAGCTGAAAACTGTTGTTCTGTTTAAAGAAGCAATAAAACAGGCCTTCTTTAGACTAGTTGAGCATCTGGAGCATCAGCATTTGTGGGTTTGATTAGAGCCTCAAAATTGCCAGAAACAAAGAACTTTCTTCTGAAACTCATCGGTCTATTCTTGTTCTAAGAAATTATGCCTACTCCATGCGAGAAATAGTCAAGAAACTGAAGATCTCATACAACGCTGTGTACTACTCCCTTCACAGAACAGCTCAAACTGGCTCTAACCAGAATAGAAAGAGGAGTGGTAACCGGTGCACAACTGAGCAAGAGGACAAGTACATTAGAGCGTCTAGTTTGAGACACAGAAGCCTCACAAGTCCTCAACTGGCAGCTTCATTAAATAGTACCCGCAAAACACCAGTCTCAACATCAACAGTGAAGAGGCAACTCCGGGATGCTGGCCTTCTAGGCGGAGTTCCTCTGTCCAGTGTCTGTGTTCTTTTACCCATCTTAATGTTTTATTTTTATTGGCCAGTCTGAGATATGGCTTTTTCTTTGTAACTCTGCCTAGAAGGCCAGCATCCCGGAGTTGCTTTTCTTTCAAAATCAAGGACATTTCTAAGTGACCCCAAACTTTTTGAACGGTGGTCTACATTAGTTCATGTTTCAACTCTATTTGTCCCAGAAGGCAATTGGTTTTGCAGCAAGGAGCACATAAGATGTAGAAACATTTAAAAAAAACACATATGAATCACAAAGATACTGAATGCAAAGGTAGTACATACAATGCTAGTGCATTAGTCATGGGTGGGCAGCCATTAATATAAATATATCAATATTAATGATCAACATTAGCACCACTAATAGTACAAAGTAAAACCTAGATAGAAGTTAAGTACCTTATCAAATACATCAAGTCAACATCATCATCATCATCAAAAATCATCACCATCAACATCAGCCCATGTAATGGAATCCAATACAATAAAGCTAGTTAGGACATGAATCAAAGGGCACTCTGAAATGTATAGAGGGGAAAGAGTTGGATTAGTTTAATCTGATATATATATGAGTTTAATCTGATATGTGTTTTAGTTTAATCTGATATGTATTTTATACACCCCCATAAACACAGCGATAGGAGATCAGTGCAAGAGCAATAAGGATTTTTAGGGGCATTATGATGGTGAAACTGAAACACAAGTGCCCCCAAAAGCCCCTCATTCTCCCTGCGGCATTAGATTTGAACTTCACTGGGCATCCCCGCCTGCCACTAGTTTGACTATTTATTCAGTCCCAACATAACCACAGTATCACACAAACAGTTGGGCTAATTGGTTAAGATGAGAGGGTGAGTCACAGAAGCGGGACTTTGCGGGCCAGTTGGATTCGAATCAAACTCATCTCGCCCACAAGATCCCGTGACTGAGACCACACGAAGGCCACCTGACATTCTCATACACATTACAATTACTTATGGATACAATATTACATCATCCTCAGCTTTTTATCCTCAATTTATTTTCAAAGAGTGCAGTTTGTGTGTAGGCTATTGTATAACTGACATTGGGTTATGGTCTTGGTAGGGGTTTTGTCTGGCTATAAAATAGATAACACACTTCCACTCACTGTTATTGAGAATGTGTCAGTGTCAGCCTGCTATAATAATGAGTTAATCTAGCTACATCCTACATGACCTACAATAAGGCTGGTTTCATAAGAACAACGGCTTTACAGTAGCCTGTGTATTTTATACAAATGATGTGATTACTGATTATGCAATCCTCATGATTTGAATCACTGTGCAATCCTTGAACATTTCCTTTCATAAACTACACACTTGATTAGCATCAAGCTGACATTTTCTTGTACAACAACTGGATTATAACATGCACATTAATATCATATTGCTGCAATATGTCCCTCTGTATTGAATGTAAAACAACAGGTTTTAATATACAGCTCTTGTGTGCATTTAGTGAATTCAGTGGGCGTTAGTTGAGTCCCAGACATTGTCTGGTGGTCCCTAGAGAGTTCAGGTACTCTCAGACACAATCTGTCTGCTACTCTGAGAGACCACCCCGTGAAAAAAAACAGCACATTTAATACGACAACTAATCATGCATACCTAATGTCAAAACAATAGCATTATCTAAACATTCACTGACAAGTGTAGCGTTCATTGTGCTATTCAAAATGATCAATAACATAGGCCTATAATTATTAGATAATCGGAGTGACAGCAATAAGAATCCCCCTCACACCCGCTGGCCCTCCCAGCCCTAGTAGACAGACGACATGACAGCCGCTCCGAACTCTCAAGCAAAACATCTTCCGTGTATCATGGATATAACGTCGCTTTAAACTTACCATGACAATATCAGACCAGTCAGCAGGATAGGAAGGAACGACTGTCTGATTTTATGTGTTGTTGTTTCTTTAAGTATCCGTGCTCCTAGTGGTGAGCTCAGCAGTGTCTGGCGGATTTGACTCAATGCATTAAAATAAAATCTCGATACATTGCTTCATGGTCACGCCACGAGGTAAGAGAGGCCGTGAATGGGGTGATGCAGTCTCAAAAACAGACAACAGCAATATGGCATTTATCCAAATAAATGTGTTTTTGTTGTTAATTATAGGCTGTTGAAATTCAGAGAATCATTCTAGGGGTGTCGTATCAGAGTCAGATATGGCGTTGTCCTGCATTGTTTTCTGCAGCTATTGGGGGGAAAGTTTGGCATATGCTAGGCCTACTGTAAATGAAAGTATGAGTTTTATTTTTCTAGAAGTATTATACAAATATTGAAACTGGGAAATGGATTCATCGAAATCCATGGAGCGTCACACTGTTTTGTGCGTTTATGGTGCCCAGAACAGGGTTCCGCGCGCGCCAAAAGGAATTCACAATAAGACTTGGTTAAAGGGTTTGAAAATGCAGATGAAATGGGATGTAAGAAAAACAAAAACATTGCGTTTTTATGTAAAAATTATTACAAAAGTCCCCGTGTCTCTTTTAAAATATGAATATATTGCGCAATTTAGCACAATAATTTAGTCAGTTGTTGCCTATATGTCAAGTGTCACTCTAAGGTAGCTACAATGTTATGTACTCATTCATTGTAATGGAAAGATTGTATGGACGCATTAAAAACATTAGTGTTTGCTGCCCCCTATTGATGCTAAAGTAGTCCCACACAATGTTTTAAAAGTCAGATATTCAGTCGAAGTGAAATTCAACACAAATATGACTGTTGTTGTGGCTGATCACGCTTACTATTATAAATTATATTTTGAGTACGGAAATGGTAAATTTGATTTTTGATTTAGCAGAAATGCTATTGATAATCTCGTAAAAGGCACGGACGGGGTTCGAACCCGCGATCTTCGGTTTACGAGACCGACGCCTTACCACTTGGCCACCGCGCCTGCGCTGGCTAGCGCATGAAAAAGTGTTCCATATTTCATGTAGACGAAGTAGTAATATGCGTTACACAGCTATCTCGTGGCGGCCCTATATGCAGTTAAAATGACCCTGAAATGTTTTTATTTTATTTTTATGGCTTATGCCGTGTGCATGTATATAAATTGGAAATAGGTGATGTTTTGTTTAAGACATAAGTAACACCATTTCAGTTGAAAGGGAGTAGCTAGTAGGGACCCCACCAATGCATGTAAAATATAATGTATTTTAGCATAGGCCTATTTAAATGAACTGTCACTTTGGAAGTGACATTTGGTGTGAGTAATAAAAAAATAATGAGAAAAATAAAATGTTTTGCATGAACCACAGGGGGAGGCTATTACACTGCACTGTCTTTCAAAACTTCACAAGACGAGCTAGTACACACACGCACACACACACAATTTATGCAATATACAGAACAATTACAATTATTATTCAAACAGCTTTTTACATTTAAATGACCCTTCAAAAATGTGAGGTTTTCATTGTTGCAGACATTGTCACAACATTTTAAGAATGACCAAGCTAGTAATGTAAAATGAATGTAATTGCGAATGGCCAACCATTTATATATTTTTTAGGTGCAGTGAAATATGTTGTTTTACAAGGTCAGACATAGTATTACGGCGCCCTTGAATTTCTTGTTCAAGGGCACATTGACAGATGTTTCACCTCGTCGGCTCAGGTATTCAAACCAGCGACCTTCCGGGTTACTGGCCCAACGTTAACACGTCTGTAATTTTCGTCCATCCAAACTGTGCTCAAAATTATTATTGAGGCCAAAACAGGATTGCAGAAACCTCAAGACGCCAAATCAGAAATGCAATATAATCTGTGAAGAAAATGTTTTGTTAACGGGATCTGTGGGGGGGGGGGATGATTTGTTAACGGCAGTGTGTTCTATGTTGTTTCCGATGTGTTCTTAGAGGCACCGATGGTTTGGTCAGCAGAGTTACACCAGTTGTACTGGGTCCTTTATTCGTCTCTGTCGGTGGTTTCTTTGACAGTGGGAGTGGGCTTCAGTCCTACAGCGTGGAGGGGGGAATAAACCAACACCTTTGGGAGAGAGGAGAGAGGAGAGAGAGAGAAAGAGAGAGAGAAAGGAGACAGACTGCTAGTGATGGGGGAGGGGAGAGAGGAGAGTCATGAGACAGGAAATGTAAGCCTGAGATGTGTCCTTTTTTTCAGACTGTTAATTGCAGAAAACTGGGAACAGAAGGACTAACATTCAAATGGAATTGCCTTTTCTAGGTGGGGGAATGTTACATTGTTACTGAGGGTGTATGGTTCTAGAAGTACAAATCTGTATTTTATAATACTGCAGATATATTTATGTTTTTTTCTGAGTCTACTGGGAAAATGCACCCCAGAAAAGGAAACTGGAGTTGAACTGCTCTACGGTATTGATATGGATAGTCAGTACATTTGTATTGCCTCTACATTTTGTGATACAATATGCATGAGTCTGGTGGAGTTCTCACTATCTTCTTCTTCCCCAAAACCTCAGAGAGAAATGCTTGCCTTGGGGCTTTCATTTGATCAGATATCCTCGGGGTTGTTTCAAAGGCTTTCCAAAATGAACAAGACTCATTACCATTGGGAATGAGTCAGTGTTGAAAACCAACAGATGTTGTGGATGAAACCTTGACCTGCTTATCCCTAATAATCAGTACCCAGAGACGAACAAAAGCTTGCTCTGTTTTATGTTAAACTATTCTTGAGGTTTGCTGGTGCTAACAATGTCTTTATTAAACTAGTGTTACCTTTTATGCTTTGTAAGTATAGCAAGCGACTATACTGAGCCATATTTAAAACAAACATTTTAAAATTCAAATCAAAAATGTAAATCTAAAAGCACTCAATGAAAAAGATGAGTTGTGTTTAGTTTGTCTTTGCTTGCTACATCACGGCACAGGCATGGCCAACATAAATGGAACAGCCATTACAGCTAATGAAGTCCCAAATAGTTGTAATTGTTTCGGAAGTAACATGAGCAGAGAGATTTGAGAAAGACAATGGAAATGCAATATGTCATGATGTAATGTTCAGGACACAAATGGTTTGAATGAGCTCTGCTCCTGCCGTAGTGTCTTTTGACATACAGAATGTGTCAGTCAAGATTAGTTGTGGAGGGTGTATATTGTTTTTTTCCGTGCTCATTGTTTTGTTTGTGACTGAATTGTAGGTTGAGATTTAAAAGTGACTGCAGCTGCTGGCTGCTACTTTGTCCTCTGTCGATCATTGGTGGAATTTCATTGTGTGCGGTTTATCTCAGGGTTCCATGTTCTGTAGTCTGGGGATGCTGATAGGTGCAGGGCTGCCCAGTTAGTGAAATGAGGTGAAAACAACACCAATAGTAGGAGATTATTTGTTGGTTCACAGAATTATGAAATCCATAAATACAGGGTATACAGTGAAGCGTGGAAAGTTATGGAATTTGTGGATTACAATATTCATCAACCACAACCCAAAGCATTTCTATGAGGCCTAAATGATGCTCCTTGAGCTAAAAAGAATATATTGTTAAAACAATTAAAATTGGTAACAAATATGTAGCTCACTAAGCAAATTCCGTATAAGAAAGTCACTAGGATGGATATTACTGTATTCAGTAGTGACTACCCACAGACGTCAATATATTTGAGTCATTCTTATCCAGAGTGACTGCACACATTTTTGTACTGGTCCCCTATGGGAATCAAACCCACAACCCAGGCCTTACAAGCGCTGTGCCCTACCAACTGAGCCACACAGGGCCCTCAGTCAACATCTATTCCATGTGGGTTCAACGTAATTTCATTGAAATGACACGGAAACTACGTTGATTATACCAGTGTGTGCCCAGAAGCTAGAATCAACAAACACAGCAACACCCAAGTTGGGTTATTCTTACTTTTCTGCTCTGCCAGGCCCGTATTATAAATGCCAAGCACATACACCTGCCTATAACATCCATAATATATCACACTCTCCAGTAGCCAGAGCTCAAGGTTCTGTCCAGAGCTCAGTTGGTACAGAAAATGAGGCTTTGGCCTTGGACATCCTGATCCACACATGAGGACATTCATCCTAGCAGTCAGTACCAGCCATATCCATCTAGGCACTTCTGTTGTTAGGATTTTGTTCAGTGACTTTAACTAGGCTTTACAGCACATTATGGATAAAGAACAAAGGCCGCAGAACATCTAGGCTTTATAGTAAAGAACAGGTATCTGAGGCATGGAGAATGAAGGAGAACATTTGAAATGAGACTGAAACAATGGTGTCTGCTCCCGTGTTTGAATCTATGAAAAGAAATTGTATCCCTGAAACTAAAATAGTATGGAGTTTGTAATGTCATACAGCATTGATTTTGTGCTCAGAACAACTCCCGCAAATCCGTAAACAGAATCGTAAATCAATTCAGTTGTAAACCCTGAGAGCTATTTCTTAGCCTGAAATTACATCATTATGAGGCATTTCTATTCATGTGGTGAAACACCAAGAAACTCACTTTCTCCCTCCGAGAATAAGACAACTATTTAATGTAGCTATCTTTTTAATAATGCATTGCTCCTTGTTATAGACACACTGGCCAAACTTCTCTTTTATAAGCAGCGCTTGTTTTTCCATTCATGAGGGGAAATATGGGAGTGAGTGTGTCCATGAAAAGACAGTCGGCTTCAAATGAGAAATCCACCACTATGGAATATTACCTGATACACGCACAGAGTACAATATAAAACACTTGTGTGGCCAGAGGTCTTAGTACTTGTAGTTTATTTTGGCCAAACGGAGGTCTTTGAGTGTTTGTCTCTGTGGTCAGACAATGTCGATGTCTTCATTTGCGTACCTGGCGGGGTAAGGTTTGCTTTTAATTTTTGCCGTAGTGGATCTGTTTGACGAGTCTCTCTGATGTAGTGAGGACGTCATAGTCAGAGAATGTGCAGGGAATGCTGGGAGGTGGCATTACGAACAAAATCGAACACAATATAGAGAGGACAATATGTTCCTAACACACCCATGCACACACAGACTATTTTGTAAAAATGTGCATCTACTATAATGGTCACTTCCACCAAATGAAAGGTTTGTAGACTGTACTTTGCCTCTAGATTTATTTTCTTCTCTAATCCATCTGTTCAGGTAAAAATACAAAAAAATGTCAGGCGAAACTTTCGATCAATTTTCCTCTCTGTAGGTCTGCGTTCCCCTGGGGGAGCGTCAGAGAGAATCTGCAGGATGAGAAAAAAATAAGACAAAATCCTTGTGTCCATGACAACTTACAACTCATCTTCAATGAAGAGCGAGGTAAATAAAATCTTTCTCCCCAAACCAGGACTTGACTGCTCCAACATTTCCCCCCTCCCGAACATTAATCCTGGCTCTCCTTGATACCACTGGCCAGCTGTTTGTCCTGTGATGCTCTCTTCTTTTTAAGAGTTACATGTCTTTGAGTGTTGTAGCTTCTCTTGTTTCTATTACAGATGCTGGCCAATGTGCCCGAAGAAGCGAAAAGAGAACCACTGAAATCAAGCGAAAATCTGAAAGTAAAATTTGTGTTACTGTGGCGCAATCAAGGCAAATGCAAGTGGCAGGCGACACCATGGATGTGCGTTGGGGTAGTGTGAATGGACAATCGGTCATTGTGGGAAGGGTTTGCTAAATCTGACCCTGGCTGCTACAAGACAAGCAAGTGTGAAATTCATATGAAAGGTAAGCAGCTGATAACGCTATACAACAAAGGCAATGATCATCTCTCCCCCTTTTCCCCAATGTTCTTTTCACTACTCTCATCTGCTTATACCTCTTCTCAGTGGCTGTTGTGTGTTTTGTGGCATTTCGCAATCTTCACTATCCATTAAACACATGCTAGCTTTGATCTAAAAAGAACCAAACTTCAAGTTTTTATAACAAAGCACAGCTATTTCCACCACTCTCCATGACTAGAGAGTTTATTTTTTAACCAGACTGGATAAAACCAGACTGGATTGCGGAAGAGGACTCCGTACAGCTTTGTTTGTTCAAAGCCACTTTCATTTTTGTAATTGTCACCCCTAAGTCTCGTCACAAACTGTGATCATATCCGCTAATAGTAAGTGGGCTATTTCTAATGTTTACCCAGCAATTAGGAGCAAGTCACTCATGCCTGCGGGGTCTGTTGCTATAGTTACAATAGGATTCTGCAGACTATCATCTGGTCCTCGCATCCTCCAATGGGGTTGCAGTGAAGAAGCTGCAACATGAAGTAAAGATGCACATCTTTCAGCAATCCACTAGTAAGAAACAGAAACAGGTTCATGAGTATAAGAAAGTAATCTAGAGTGGCAAGCATGCGACTGCGCCCAGTCATGGCGGACCAGAGAAATCAGAACCGACGACACACTCAGCAGGAGAGCCAGGTGAGAGCATCGACCATTTTGAGTCTTAACTGGTTATTTCACGAAAAAAAGTACTTTACGGAACAAACAAAGAACTGTGACAGTAAACAAGATTAGCCTTAAAATCGAGTCTCCGACCATAAAAGGGGGAAACGAGTCATGTCAGTGGGGTGTCAGAATGGATGAAGAGCATCGTCGGGATGAAAGCAACAAAAACGTAGTCAAAGGCCTCTCAGAATTGTTTTGGTTTCAAATGGCGCGATCATAGAACTCCAGCTGAGCCCTTGTTTACTTACGATATGTTTTTTTGCTCTCGATTTTTGTACATCGGAAGAACGGAAGAACAACAAAGTCGGATTGGTTGGATCAAGTGTTTGTGTCTCTAATACCTTTGTTATCCGTAAAATATGTGACTGAGACAGTACGGGTGACAACAAATTGGCCTAGATCAATCAAAGTCCTCTAAATCTCATTACTCGGAACATCTGACAGAAAGATGTATTCAATAGACTCTATTGAGGAGCTTTGAATTTGGCCTTCCACACATCAAAGGCCTCAGTGCTGAGATTAATTATTGTTTGGAATCGCTATTTTTTGGAGAAAAACTAGAAATGTGGTCAGTGAATGTGTGGCGAGGTAAAGGAGAGCGGCCAATGCTGCTTGTTTTGAGCTGCCCCCCTACCAGGCGGCACATGAGCCTGTCGATATGGCGGTTTGATGTCAGTCAGAAAAGAAGAACCCCCACAACAATCGCAGAGGGGGCCGGGTCGGAGAGACAAGAACAGAGTAAGAGAGGGGAGAAAGGAAAGAACCATCGACAGATGAACTCAGTTGTGATTAAAGATGGCGGCTCTGCATACCGCAGACTGCGCAACGCGGGACGTGATCCACAGCAAGACAATCGGAGCCGTCGGCATTTCAGCAGAACAAAAACAAGCATCGCGTAACAAGGTAAATTCAAATGGAAGTGGTAGTTATGCTGTCTGCACAGCGTTGAACCTTTGAGAGCGATGGTTGCTTTTGCATTGTTTATCGGTCCATTTCTTTGTCATTTCGAAACCGTTTCCGTTTTTTTCTTTCCCAGATGATCTCACTACTGTCACGGGCCTCCTTGTTTGCCAAGGCAGAGCACATCAATTGTTTTGACTGCTTGAAGTGCATCTCAAGCCCAAAATACTGGGCATAATGACAAGCTTTCATGCCTAATTTCATGTGCATTTGTCCAACCCAACAGATCTTCTATGATCAGAGGACTTTCGCCATTGGGTGCACGGCCACCGCTGCATGTCTCTTCAGGGTTCCATTCCATAACAAACAAAAAGCAGCCTGAATATGTAGTTATATTATATGCCTGTTTCGAAGAGTAGAAACTATAAGTAGTAATATAAACTCAAGGCGGCAAATGGTTTAATCCTATGTGCCTAATCCACTCTTGGGTTTGTTAGTCACGATATATTCAGCAATGACAAAGAACATCAGCAGGACTCCAGAATACATTTTCGGACAGTCTTTTGGGGTATTGCTCTTTTAAGACATTCAAACACTAAAAAGAGCAGCATATCAATACACCAAAGAGACACTCTTTCTTTCAAGTCCCTTCTATTCAAGTAACTTAATTATTCTTAACCAAAGCTTGACCAAAGCTTGCACTGTGGTTCACAGTATCCTCAGCTGAAGAAAAAAAAACTCAGCCGCTGAAAACATTTGTGCGTGTTTTATTTCATTGAGTCTTGTTCTATACTTTTTTTAAATGAGAACCTTGAGACGTACATATTTTATTTATCGCTTTTGTTCTTATGCCAACTTCATTTTTTTGTGAGTGACATGAAAACGACTGGTTTTGAAACATGATTCCGCCTTGTGTGTGTAAAAAAAGAAATAGAGCGTTCATTTTAATGTATAGATGGGCTATTGTCAAGTGAAGAGGCCTCTCCAGAGATAAGCCTATTTCAAGCAAGGCCTACAAAGGGAGTGAAAATCCACATTGGCAGCTGGAACAAAAGGAAATAGAAAAGAAGAACCCGGGGATGTATTAAGTTGTTAAGATTATTCTATGAAAGGAAGCTTGCATCATTCAATTAGATGATTTCTGTTGTTGTTGATTGCCATCATCTTTTATCCTGTCACGAAGGAGAGGAAACACAAACCATTCTGATTCAGGTGATTTTTAATTCTTCGTCATTCGTTTTCATTGTCTGTATTTTAACCTCAAAACCCCATCATTTATCTTGGTCATCCTGATTCAGTCCGGTGATAATGCAAACAAATTAATAACGTCAAGTGACAAATGTGAAATTAAGGATTTGTTCATGTTTATTAAGAAAAAATGACTGTGTATCCATTGTATGTATGCTTCGTCCATCCGTCGCTGCATCTTAAAACTGTTCCTAGTGCAGCTAGAATGGTGGCAATTACTATGGTACAGTAGTATTGAGTCGATGCCTATTTCGAAAGATCTCTCTTACAGCCAACAGTGGTTCTCCAGTGCAGTGTGAAAGGAAGTCAAAGGAACATCTGCAGGTCGCATTCTGTTCCCTCTCAATCTCAATCGGCCGTTATGGCTGTCAATGCCTGTTTATTGAAAGCTTGAGCTGCATATTATTCAGTCACAGCCACTGAAATAGTCGGAACAGAACTTGAGCATTTTGAACGGGTACATGAATTCGTGACATACAGCTGAGAGATCAGAATGTCATTTGTCTTCGTTCCTGCTGATTAGGATGTAGGAGTGATTGTCCAGCATGTCCACAACGGAAGCAAGAAACTCCGAAATAAAAAGCAATGAATCAAGCAAAGTAGGCATAAGTGTAAAGCACATGTGCACAGTATCGTCGTAAATGCCATACACAAAATAGGAGTTTATGTGTCTGGACCTTTGGCAAAGTGGTATATAGCATGTTGGGTTGGCAAGCATCATGTAAGTTCAGATCCTATTCTCAGTAGTATCCACGTTTCTACAGCAGTGAATAATGTGTGACATGCTGAAGTCATTTAGAGAAATAACTCTGCAGTCAGTAAATTATCCCAAAAGGGAGTGAAATTGCAAAAGAAAGGCATGCCCATTGTTGCTTCATTACATTTCATGGGCTGTTATTCTGGGATGTGACCTTTAACATAGTCACTGTCAAACTTGCACATTGGTCGTTTTTCCCCTCACCAAGGAGACTTTACTGTCTTTAAGCAAACACAGCTCTCAGATGTGCAAATTAGATAAAATGGGCAGGACCGGGGGGAGAGCCCTGAGATTTATTTTGGATTTACAGGAAATGTGTCTGGAAAATGAGAAGCTAAGCAATCTTAAGGAGAGGAGGTGAGGAGGAGGAGACGAAATTGAAATACCACTTGCTATGCAGAAAGCTCATTTAATTTAATCACAGTCTAAGACAGTGCATGAATTCCCTGCGTGGCCCAGGCTCCATTCTTGTGTGATATAACTCACTGGAGGGATCCATGTAGAAGCATTTTCATCTGCTGTAGGTGAGCAGATGGCTGGGTCACAGACAATGGAGAACGTGAAAGACACCTAGAGGCTTGGTTTAGGTTACCTTATCATCTTCGGCAGCTGTGAATTGCAGCACAGGAAATCAAGTGCGCCATAGCCCATAGGTGGCAAATGTTTAAGCTGCTGTTAATTCAGATACGAACATTTTGACTCCTGGTTGGTGAGACATAAATAAAGATGGAGTATTCCATTGTGTGTGCCTGTTCGTTCTATTCACTTGTAACAATGGATCTTAGTTCAGTGAATATCTGACAATGGGCTCAATTCAATCAAGCTCACATTGCAGTAGCTAAAAGGCCCCCATGTTAAATTATAACTCAATTCATAACACGTACTATGTTGACGGTAAAGCAGTAGGATGATTATTTGACCATCAATATTCTCTTGCAATAAAGCAGTATGGTGTTTTGCACGCACAGCACAGCAACTTTGTAAACCTCGCACTTTCCACACCGCATGCATACAATATGTTGATAGTAACCTACAGATAATACATATTACTTGGACCGTTACAATGGATTGAAGGAATCATTCATGCGTATAATATAAACATTGCATTATTGTACCCAAGGGTTTGTCTCCTGATAATTCAGAGAGGAAGACAAATTAAAGCATAGCTGAAACCAAGATATATTCCTCTGTATTGCATCACTTTGCATTGTTTCACGTGTACAGAAAAACCGTCAACATTTGAGACATCATTGAACAAAGGCATTCAAAAGGAAATCCTTCTCATGTACAGTACATGTCCCTGTTTCAGGAGCTAACTACCACCACGATGTAATGATGTCAGGTTAATGTGTAACGTAGAGGGTATGATAGGGTTGGGATTTACCACCCTGAACATTGTATCTGATGTCCTGACCTCCTTACTCATGATATGCTCTAGCTCTGCTACATGCAATGATAGGATATTTGACGATTTAACTTGTTTGTTGATCTTAAAGTGATTATATTACAAGCACCAAAAGGATAACTTTTTCCAATTATACTTATGTATAATAACGTGTAATATTGTTATGTGAAGTTATGTGAATACTTAGAAAGGAAGTGACATCATTAGTTACAAGTGGAGATAGTTGGATGGCATGGTGTCAATAAGAAAGAGAGAGCAAGTGCTTGGTTAATTAATATTTTTTTAGGGTTAGATAATAATACACTGCAGTGGATGACATCATTGTACACGATGGGATCTATTTTGACGAAGTAACCTCTAACATAAATCTAAGCGCACTCAAGTTGTGTGTGTGTCAGAAATATTTTTGATATTTTGACAGTGGGAATTATGGGCGCATGTTGTAGGTGTTATGAGGGCTTGACCACTCACTGGCCAATGAAAAACTGCTCCAAAGCCTTTTGTTCTTGCTTTAAGTTGTGTATTTACGGTGTTTGGTGTTCCGTTGTCATAAACTCCGGCGGAAGAAAATGGATGTTCGTCCTATCCGTGAAAGATAGCGCTACTAGTTTATTAAATAGCATAGAGTATAAATAACATACAGTAGTAACCCTATAATAGTCACAGTTATAACACATGTTTATGTATCCAAATTTTCATATGCCTTTTAAAAAAGGTAATATCCTTCAACGTAGATTCAAATTTCCCGCATTCAAATTTCGGTAGCCTATAGCCCAAATTGCATTGCATATCCGAACACGAGACATTGACTACCAAATGTTATAATAAGATTAGCCTACCTTCGTAGTGATATGGCCTGTATGGTGACTTTGCCATGTGAAGAATTTTACAGTTAAACAAACAGTCAAATATTAGCCTCCCTATAGGCCGCGGGGTGGGGTTGCCTCCCACAATGTAACCACCTAGGGTCGGGGTTACCAAACTATGCTAATATTAACACAATAGCGGATTCAGCAACACGGACAACATTCAGAAATCCTGCGATTTGACATCAGCAGAGGACAGTGGAAGATTCATTTGTCAACAAAATGATAAACGAGAATCAAGCAGACTTAACTACTTGATGTTTCTAAATAGTCTTCCTACACATAACTTGATGTTTCTAAATAGGCTTACTGACATCTTTCATTCAATGGGCATCGCAGGTGTCTAAAGTTTTTTTTACAGGAGCTGGACATAAATATTATGGAAAAACTGCTCCCAAAAGTGATATTTTAATATACCATTGGCGATATCCCATTCTATTGATTAGAATAAAACCAGTTTTTGGTCTGTCTCTAATATCACCTCAGCGTAAGCGAGCTGATATAAGACAGGTAAATTACCGACCCTGGCGCAATGCTTTGAAAAGAGCAGAGTGCCTGCTTTAAGAGCTTGAAATGGCAAAATATTGTGCATTTGAGAATTGCGCTGGGTTAACTGCAGCCGAAAATAGAGCCCTACACCATTACGAGGCTGTCATCGTGACGTGCTGTGTCACGTACCATTCTGTTCCTTAGCTGAGTTTATGGTCAGGGATGCCCTTGAAAGCTAGTTAATACCACTTGAGACAGATAGACTGTGACATGGTGTCATGATTTTAAAGGTCAAGGAGAGACCTTTAAACTCCCTAAGTACAGTGGGGAGGACAAGTATTGCATACACTGCCGATTTAGCAGGGTTTCCTACTTACAAAGCATGTAGAGGTCTATAATTTTTATCATAGGTACACTTCAACTGTGAGAGACGGAATCTAAAACAAAAATCCAGAAAATAACATTGTATGATTTTTAAGTAATTCATTTTATTGCACGACATAAGTATTTGATACATCAGAAATGCAGAACTTAATATTTGGTACAGAAACCTTTGTTTGTTTGCAATTACAGAGATCATGTGTTTCATGTAGTTCTTGACCAGGTTGGCACACACTGCAGCAGGGATTTTGGCCCACTCCTCCATACAGACCTTCTACAGATCCTTCAGGTTTCGGGGCTGTCACTGGGCAATACGGACTTTCAGCTCCCTCCAAATATTTTCTATTGGGTTCAGGTCTGGAGACTGGCTAGGCCATTCCAGGACCTTGAGATGCTTCTTACGGAGCCACTCCTTAGTTGCCCTGGCTGTGTGTTTCGGGTCAATGTCATGCTGGAAGACCCAGCCACGACCCATCTTCAATGCACTTACTAAGGGAAGGAGGTTGTTGGCCAAGATATCGCGATACATGGCCCCATCCATCCTCCCCTCAATACGGTGCAGTCGTCCTGTCCCCTTTGCAGAAAAGCATCCCCAAAGAATGATGTTTCCACCTCCATGCTTCATGGTTGGGATGGTGTTCTTGGGGTTGTACTCATCCTTCTTCTTCCTCCAAACACGGCGAGTGGAGTTGAGACAAAAATAGAGCTTTTTGGTCTAATCAGACCACATGACCTTCTCCCATTCCTCCTCTGGATCATCCAGATGGTCATTGGCAAACTTCAGACGGGCCTGGACATGCGCTGGCTTGAGCAAGGGGACCTTGCATGCGCTGCAGGATTTTAATCCATGACGGCATAGTGTGTTACTAATGGTTTTCTTTGAGACTGTGGTCCCAGCTCTCTTCAGGTCATTGACCAGGTCCTGCCGTGTAGTTCTGGGCTGATCCCTCACCTTCCTCATGATCATTGATGCCCCACGAGGTGAGATCTTGCATGGAGCCCCAGACCGAGGGTGATTGACCGTCATCTTCAACTTCTTCCATTTTCTAATAATTGCGCCAACAGTTGTTGCCTTCTCACCAAGCTACTTGTCTATTGTCCTGTAGCCCATCTCAGCCTTGTGCAGGTCTACTTTTTTTCCTGATGTCCTTACACAGTTCTCTGGTCTTGGCCATTGTGGAGAGGTTGGAGTCTGTTTGATTGAGTGTGTGGACAGGTGTCTTTTATACAGGTAATGAGTGGAGAACAGGAGGGCTTCTTTAAAAAAACTAACAGGTCTGTGAGAGCCGGAATTCTTACTGGTTGGTAGGTGATCAAATACTTATGTCATGCAATAAAATGTAAATTCATTACTTAAAAAACATACAATGTGATTTTCTGGATTTTTGTTTTAGATTCCGTCTCTCACAGTTGAAGTGTACCTATGATAGAAAATTACAGACCTCTACATGCTTTGTAAGTAGGAAAACCTGCAAAATCGGCAGTGTATCAAATACTTGTTCTCCCCACTGTACATGGTAATGGTGGTACGTAAAAATCTTTGCCACCCCAAACTTCATGTGTACCCCATCTTTATTTTTGTTACTGCACTGTGCTTTCCCTTGCATATGAACTGTGTATTCCAACCAAACCTTGTAAGGCAGATGACAAGATTTGCCATACCTGCAAAGCAAATGAGATTTCGTATAACACAATGGTTTGTTGGACCTTCACTGTACCTTTGCTGCTGAGGAATTGGCATTGGTCAGAAAAGTTAGACTGATGCCGGTTACACTTGTGATTACACACTCAGTAGAGTTTTCCTTATTCAAACTTTTTCTGAGGGCAGCTCTGCCTTGAGGGCGGGACAGAAGACAGCCCTTACTGTCAATAACACACCCACCCCTCACTAGCTTGTCAGCTGCCTTGTAGAGGGGGCAGGTACTAGCAGCCTGCACCTGTCATGTCATTTGTCAATCAGTCCCAAGGCCAATCAACAGGTAGCTGATTGGCATCTACAGCTGCTAGTCGCAATCCCTACACATCATAGTAGAGGAAAACTGCCAAACACAGCTGTCAAATGATTCTAATAGTTTGCTCTATGGGGGGAACATGATGTCCATACGTTATGTGCAGACATCGATATAATGTCAAATGAACGTGGCCACAAGCCAAATAAAATTCATGTAAGGGTTAACGATTATCCGAAGGCAGCTTCAATGGCTTTATGTAATACTTTATACAAGACTGAGCAGAATTGCAAAGGTAGTTCCTCAATCTGTGGAAATCGTATCCATTCACTTGGCACTACGCCCAAACTTCTCCGTTTTTTTTCTCTTGCTGGTGAGCTGGTGTTGAGCTGAATTGGTATTCCCTGGAATCCCGGAGGCCTGGGGTTTGTTCGCCGTGGGGGGCCCAGCGATCAAAGCCAGGGCCCAGGAAGGCCAGGGAGAGGGCTGTATATGCAGCTGCTGGTGGCATCTGATGGGAGATCTGCTCTGCCGTTTCCATTCAATTGGGGAACACTGCTACAGACCTTGTGTTATTATTCACCAGGTAATGTTGAAATAGCTCCTTATCTGGATGACAGTGCTACATGGCTGAGAAATATTGAAATAAACACAGTCTTGAGTTTTTTTTTAAAGGGTAGGGGGCTTCTGCACAGCAGTTCGTCTCCTTCAAGGTGCTGTTTCTGGCAGGTTTTAGATATTATTTTCAGATGCTGGTTTATTCTCTAAATAATGGCATAAATGTATGTGATGTTTATGCATTTCTTCAATTTCTATTTGAGTGAGGTGTCAAAACTTTGAAAAATAAAAGCACAAGTAAAATTTTACTTGGCATTTCACATCCTCAGAGCATTGTTGACAAATTGAAAATATTTTATATTTGGTGATAATGCAACCAAATGTTTTCTTGTTCCTCTGTTTCAGAACCGAATGGATAAAAAATACATCCTGGTATGGCAAGATTCTCCATGGGAAGGCACCTTCATTTTGCTAGTATTGAGAGAGATGTTGTCTTTACTGGCACCTGATTTATCCAATGAGATTGCAATGGGAGCCTCAGCAAATGGGTGTCAAATTGGAGGAGAGAAATCCATTCAACAATGGAGTAACATTTTACTGAAGGTAAGGCATGTTGCTTTACATAATTAAGACATATATTTTCTTATTTTATTTCAGAACGTGTGGCATTTTTCAATATCGAGCCTATTCATCATGTTATGTCTTCAGTCACATGGGCCTGCAGCCTAAGACTTGAGCTCTTATTTATAATGAGACACAGATGTCAGGCAGATACAGTATATCTGTGAGCAGTGCTGCATGTCCTCCTGTCTATAGAATAGCCCATGGTTTAGGTGTGGTCTTTCAAATGGTTTTCTTCACCGAGAGAATAGAGCATTCTATTACTAGCACACCACTCTGCTGCTGCTCCTGTATCTCTTCTGAACATATTTCTTGGAAATGTTACACACACCGCACACTGCTTGCTGTGCAGTCATGTGTAGACAATCCATGTAGACAATCCATGTAGACACTCCATGTAGACACTCCATGTAGATTCTCCAGATAATAACTGTTTATACCATGGCAATGTTTGAATACTCGTTTCTGATTGGCTTGCAGGGCATTCCAGAGTATGCATTATTTCCCTATGGCGCGCGGTAGAATTTTGAAAACAAAAGTGAATTGAAAACATGAATGGCATTGTTGAATTTGATTTTCATAATAGAAAGCTAGGATCGATGGTTTGGTTAGCCAAACTACGAATACTGTTTGGTTACCATCTAGTAGACTTGCTAGCTACTTCTGTGGATGTTAAACACATTTCTAGCAGCAAATGAACACGTCTAGCGGCAAATGTCTTAAATTACAGCCAGGTTATAGAAGGGACAATCAACACATTGCTCTATGCGTTCTCTGGAAAATAATGCAACTCCGTGGAAGGTCAGTTCCACTCCGCCAGTGTGTCGTTCATTCGTTTCCATAGAGTGCATAGCCTCCTATCCCTTATATAATGAATACATGTACATGTGTCATAGAGGAGGTGTGATTAGCGCAGGGGCACTGCACTCCAAGTCACTCTATGTTGACAGACAATTCCTCTAGTCAGACATTCTGTGTCATTTGAGACCTCTGGCATGCTGTGTGCCCTTGTGGCTACAACAGTTGAATAATAGTGCACTTGAGTGAAACTGCAAGGGCTTCGTCAGGAAATGTTCACAGAGGCAATTCTCTATAGGAGGAGAGAGAAAGTTCTGACTTGAAGAAATGTATGTCACTGTAGTTTACAACTTGTCCTCATTGTTCATGGCTGGTTCCAGCATGATGGAAATTACATTTGCATGAAAAATCAATAACTTTAATGTCTCACAGAAGGGACAAACAAAATATAAATTAAACTTTTCATGTGTGTGTGTATAGTACCCCTTGGGGTGAGCGTACATCCTCTAAAAGTGGACTTCTAAATATTGGCATGTTGGAGAAATAAAGATAATAAGAAGTGTTATGGATGTTAAATGAAATGGACACACTTTTTGGGGAGACTGATGCTGCGCATCCGGAGTGCCACAGCGGTCTAAGGCACTGCATCGCAGTGCTAGCTGTGTCACTACAGATCCTGGCTCGATCCCAGGCTGTCACAGCCGGTTGCGACATATACAGCTTTCCTCCAGTGTTAGTTATGAAGATGAGATGTTAATGAAGCAATACAGACCCGTTGAATGTCGACACAAATATGAGATGTTTTTGTATATAAAAAAAAGAAAGAAATATTGTAACAAAGAAGAACAAGCAGACAAAATGTGGTGGATTCACAAGCTTCTGAAGCTAAGGCTGTGAACATCAATATCTATCCCATCCACAACCGTTATTGATGTTAAGGATATCATTGCGCTGAAAAAGGATACTCCTAATGAAATGTAAGAACCCAATTATAGACCATATGAATCCTTGTTGAAAGTTGGCTTTAACAGAGGAATTTTCAAGATGATCCAATGTATGGTGCATGTTTTACAACAACAACAAAAATCCTGGATGGATGTTACATTGCCTGTCCCAGTCACCCCACTATCTTTATAAGATAGTAGAACATAAAATAAAACTTTGGTTTGTATTGCTGCATTAACATCTTCATAACTAACACTGGAGGACAGCTGTGAGTGGAACAAAAATATGCTCTGTGAGAGCTGAAAAGCCTTTTTTGAGACTTGGCAGCCTACTCTGTAATGGTCCAAATTTTGGCAATTTTTCCTTCATAAACTGGTCAAATAAAGCTTGAACTCCAACATATAGAATAATTATCAACGTGGTTTCATTTGGAAATGACTAACTTTATTTGTACACGCTCAGGTTGACCTTCCCATAGAATCACCCTTATCTTATTTGTCTTGCACAGTGGTGTGTTTTGAAGCACACCATTGTTCCATAAAATCTACATTTCAAAGACAAGACTCAAAAGAATATAACAAGAATTGAACCTTCATACAACTTATTTCTCAGAGTCTTTCTTATTTGTCCATCTTACTTTTTTTTTAAACAATAAAAAATGAATTGACCTGATAAGAGGAGTGAAAAAAAAAGGATGAGGTCACTGAATTCTCAGAAGAAGATGGCTCAAGGCCAATCATATAAAGTAGATCATTTACAGTACATGACCCACACCTTACTGTTACATTGTTTTTGCCATTGGAGGTGAAAGAGTTTAAGAACAAGAAAAGATCACTTGAGAAATACCAGCAAATAGCTTGAGCAAGGTCAAAGCATGTTTGTATTTTGTAAGTGCACACAAAATTCAGCCCGATGAGAAATTATTTTGAAACATTATTTTTTTCAAAATAATTATTTTTGGTTGACAAATGTGTCATTAATTGAATAGAATGACAGTTGAATTCGGACGTTTACACACACTTAGTTTGGAATCCTTGTTTTTCAACCACTCCACAAATTTCTCGTTAACAAACTATAGTTTTGGCAAGTCGGTTAGGACATCTATTTTGTGTATGACACAAATCATTTTCCCAACAATTGTTTACAGACAGATTATTTCACTTATAATTCACTGTATCACAATTCCAGTGGGTCAGAAGTTTACATACACTAAGTTGACTGTGCCTTTAAAAAGCTTGTAAAATTCAGAAGATAAAATAAAGTGGTGATCCTAACTGATCTAAGACAGGGAATTTTTACTAGGATTAAATGTCAGGAATTGTTAAAAACTGAGTTTAAATTTATTTGGCTAAGGTGTAAATGTATTTGGCTAAAGTGAACTTCCGACTTCAACTGTACACCTTAGCCAAATATATTTAAACACAGTTTTTCACAATTACGGACATTTAATCCGAGTAAAAATTCCCTGTATTAGGTCAGTTAGGATCACCACTTTATTTTAATAATGTGAAATGTCAGAATAATAGTAGAGAATGAATTATTTCAGCTTTTATTTATCTCATCACATTCCCAGTGGGTCAGAAGTTTACATACACAATTAGTATTTGGTAGCAATGCCTTTAAATTGTTTAACATGGGTTAAACGTTTTGGGTAGCTTTCCACAAGTGTCACACAATAAGTTGGGTGTATTCTGGCCCATTCCTCCTGACAGAGCTGGTGTAACTGAGTCAGGTTTGTAAGGCCTCCTTGCTCGGACACACTTTTTCAGTTCTGCCCACACATATTCTGTAAGATTGAGGTCAGGGCTTTGTGATGGCCACTCCAATACCTTGACTGTGTTGTCCTTAAGCCATTTTGCCACAACTTTGGAAGTATGCATGGGGTCATTGTCCATTTATAAGATTCATTTGTGACCAAGCTTTAACTCGATGACATTTACATTTACATTTAAGTCATTTAGCAGACGCTCTTATCCAGAGCGACTTACAAATTGGACTGATGTCTTGAGATGTTGCTTCAATACATCCACATAATTTTCCTACCTCATGATGCCATCTATTTTGTGCACCAGTCCCTCCTGCAGCAAAGCACCCCCACAACATGATGCTTCCACCCCCGTACTTCACGGTTGGGATGGTGTTCTTTGACTTGCAAGCCTCCCCCTTTTTCCTCCAAACATAACGATGGTCATTATGGCCATAGTTCTATTTTTGTTTCATCAGACAAGAGGACATTTTTCCAAAAAGTACAATCTTTGTCCCCATGTGCAGTTGCAAACTGTAGTCTGACTTTTTGATGGCGGTTTTGGAGCAGTTGCTTCTTCCTCGCTGAGCGGCCTTTCAGGTTATATCGACATAGGACTCGTTTTACTGTGGATACAGATACTTTTGTACCTGTTTCCTCCAGCATCTTCACAAGGTCCTTTGCTGTTGTTCTGGGATTGATTTGCACTTTTCACACCAAAGTACTTTCATCTCTAGGAGACAGGACACGTCTCCTTCCTGAGCGGTATGGCGGCTGCATAGTCCCATGGTGTTTATACTTGTGTACTATTGTTTGCACAGATGAGTGTAGAACCTTTTGGCGTTTGGAAATTGCTCCCAAGGGCGAGCCAGACTTGTGGAGGTCTACAATTAATTTTTCTGAGGTATTGGCTGATTTATTTAGATTTTCCCATGATGTCAAGCAAAGAGGCACTGAGTTTGAAGGTAGGCCTTGAAATACATCCACAGGCACACCTCCAATTGACTCAAATGATGTCAATTAGCCTATCAGAAGCTTCTAAAGCCATGACATCCTTTTCTGGAATTTTCCAAGTTATTTAAAGGCACAGTCAACTTAGACTTCTGACCCACTGGAATTTGTGATACAGTGAATTATAAGTGAAATAATCTGTCTGTAAACAAATGTTGGAAAAATTACTTGTGTCATGCACAAAGTAGATGTCCTAACCGAGCTGCCAAAACTATAGTTTGTTAACAAGAAATGTGTGGAGTGGTTGAAAAACGAGTTTTAATGACTCCAACCTGAGTGCATGTAAACTTCTGACTTCAACTGCACATTTCCCTCCACGTGGGCCAGCCCACTACCAATTGGAGTTCTAGCCAATGAGCTATAGCCCCTTGCATTTGAGTGACAGCTAGGAAGAGGCCTGCCCAGCATTACCCAATGAGATTGCAGGGAATGCCCAACGGCTCAGTGGACACAGGAGAGAGAGAGAGAGCAATTACTTGGTGCACATATCTGCACATATGTGACGTAGTACGCAATTTTCGGGGACCACTTTTGGCTCCTGAGTGATACTTTCAGAACTACTGTCTAAAAAGTATACAAAAGTACACAGAGAATCTCCTTAATAAAATGTTTCTTGAAGCACATACAGTCATATCTAACCTCAACCAGGTTACAACAACACTGGGTGTAACTAAGTATACCTCAAGATGTTGTTTACTCTGATCATTTTACACAACACCAGGACCTCCAAATCTTGAAGGGCTGCACATATGCCAGATTTGTGTTGGCTCATTCTGTTGCAGTGCAGGTGTCAAATCTCCCCTAAAATATAATGTAGTTGAAAAAATATGTACAGTCATTCTCTGTACTTTTTGAACGATCTAATCTAATCAAACCATCAAGACCAGTAATGGCTTTCTGCATTCCAATGGCCTTTGATCTCAGTACAGTAAAGCCTTGAGATTACAGACCTGATTGTTTGCAGGAATGTGCAGCTAGTTTGCAGGTCTAGATCAACACACCGCGTGTGCTACACAGTCAAAACACACATTGCCCTTGCAAATATACATTCCAGTAAAAATACATGTTAATTCTTACTCCCTTGTGCATTTCTTAAAGGGGGCTAAAGATTTGAATAGCAAGTTGAAAGGCACCTGCATGAACTTTTGTCTAAGCATTTCTCTCCTTTGGTTCAGGTGGAGGAATACAATCACAGGCATAGCTTTGATCTTTATCTCTTTACAAGCTGTGAGAAGGGAGCTGGAAGAGTTAAAGAGTGCCATCATACCACCCTGCATTTCTCTTTGGTAAACTCCGACAGAGCTGATAGAATTAAATGATAAGATACAATAATTCATTGGCTGTTGTAATGTAGTGGACATATGGTGATAATAGACCTCTCTCTGGCTCTCTTCTTGTCTGACATTCAAGGTAGATAAGCTGCACTCCATGTTCATATTCCCCGTGTGTTGATATTGATGTTTGACGGACATTTTCAACGTGAACTAACCACAGTACAGTGGCAGCAGGCAAACACAATAACTCCATTCTTCATTATTCTGTGCCAGTCGTATACATAAAAGAACAGGGGCAAAGGACAACCACATTAAATTATTACTTGCCTTTTTGAATCTACATTCTCAAAACAGTTCCTTGGCAACAGTTCTTGTGAAAATATTGTAAATAGCATTCGTATAGAGACAGGTGGTTGACTGCCTCTTATTGCCACATCATCTGCTTTTACATGCGGCATTGTTCCTCTCCTCACAAATGTTCTGTTTATCTCTGTAAGAATATCGCTTATACATCCCCCCCCCGATACGAGCGTTTTCATTCGACCCTTTTCTGCCAAAGGATTTCCAAATAACGGTATAGATGTAGCATTATCATTCTAGGCTATTGATTTGTTTAGGTGGTTTGATCAGGTTGTCTTTATTATCATCAACACGTGTGATAAAATATAGTGTCGTCTGGGTAGAGAAAGCCTAGCTACACTATAGAATATTTGAAGAGAATGCACATCATCCCTCTCCCTCCAGTTCAGGTCCCCCCAGTTCAGCCCCCCCCCCATTTCTTCTACACCGCGGCAGTATGTTTTTTGAACGCTCGTGGCGCTGTACATCTTCTGAACCACCACACAGACAGGAGTGAGAGACAGCCATGGAGAGGTGGAGAGCGGACTGTTTTCTTTGTTATTTTTAAACTCTTCCCATTCGCATCTATGACACGATTCACAGTGAGCTGTACAAGCAAAGATTTCCGATGCACTCGAAAACGGCAAGTAGGTTTTCACAGGTGAAGTACAGAGTACTTTTTTTCAGCTCATGGTTTGGGATTGCGGTAGCCGGAGATGATATGTGCCATCGCTTTGCTGTGTGTGTGTGTGCGCTAGTCAATTCCGATATCGAGTGTTCTATCTCTGATGCGTCTTTTATCGATTCTGAATGATGGTGGGGTGTTGGTCGTGAACAACTCTGAACATTCATTACCTAAGATACTTTCATTTTAGTAGGCAAATAGTGTTGCAAAGTTGTGTACTAGTCGGTCGGCTGCGGAAGGGCCTGGCTGTGTGTACGGAGTTTGTTTCTGCCTCCCCTCCCCCATCTGTTTCTGCTGCTGTGCTGCTCATACTCAGAGGCCAAGACATGAATGCAATGAATGTGGTGATCACTTCAAAGCATTAGGGATGGTGGGGAATGGGTGTAGTAATACAGTTATAGTAGCGACAGATTACACTCTTTGAAAATGTACGTGCATATTACGAAACTGAAGACCGCAACACAGTATTTGTGAATGTGCGCATGATAATACTTGCACGGTCTACGTGTTCACGGTTGGAATCCTATCACAGCCTGTTCTTGATAACGTGATCTTGCTATTTTGGTAAATGTGCTACTACGTAGGCTACATTGTGGTTTAATAGAATTTCAGCATCAATATTGTTACTTTTATTTTGTTCCAGTATAACGTCAGCTTCCTAACGTGTTTGTTACGTTGTTGCTGGAAGGCTATGTTGCTAAGTTAATTGATTCCAACGGTGTTGTTTTGGTATTGTACACAGTGAAAGTTGAGAATGGAAAAACGAATCCCACAACGAATTCACACCTAAGCTTTTCCCCCTGAATTTTAAATTGAGCCGTTTAATTGATGCAGTAAAGAGGGGAACTTAGATTTAGGGTTTGATATTGACATGACCAATTGCTTATAATGATTGCACAAATCATTCTGAGCAGCCTGAACTAATGCCCAGTGGTCAAAGCAGTTGCTATTAGCTAACGTCCACACCTACTGTGTCTATAAAGATCAAATTCTTACTTTACAATGAGACCTCTCAGGTAGCAGGCGCAGCACGTATAACACACAAATAGGTGAAACAATATCATAGATGCAATAGTCAAAAGTACACACAATGCCCAGTCAGCAAGAGATTGAGTAATGTGCAGCATTTAATTAAGAGGCACTGGGAAAAGTTAAAATCTCAGACAGTCTGTTTTTAAAAGTACCAGTTGGCTCAAAATAGCATAGCTTTAGTGTTTTTTTTTGTAGCATGGTCCAGTCTCTAGCAGCAGGTAATTGAACAGCATTTTCACCAAAGATACTGAGTGTCTTGGGGATTGCCAGGTTGATGTAATTGCTGGATCTCAGGTTGTTGTTGGTGGTGTGGAGTCTTAGTATAGTGAGCTGAGATAAAGGGAGGTCTTGCCGAGGAGGGATTTGTATATCAATGTGAGCCAGTGGGTTTTATGTCATACATGTAGTTAATGAATGACTATAAGTCACAGTGATGGGTTTGGAATGGGGCACTAGTGACAAAGCTTATGGCAAAGTGGTCAAGTACATCCAGTTTATCGAGGGTGGACTTTGGGGCCATATTGTAGATGACATCACCACTATCCAGGATGGGAGTATTGTCAGTTATTAGCACTGTGTGTGAATTAAGATTTGTTCTGGTAGAGAAAGCCCAGTCTGGACTTGACCTTTGCTTGAAGATTATTGATTTGTGTGTGGAACGATAATGCACAGATACCCAGGTATTTATATGAGCTGACATTCTAGGTCAGTTGGTGTCTAGATATTGAGATCCTTGGAATGTAACATTTAAAGAGAAGTACTACTCCTGCTACTAGAATTGAGCATATCACATTTTTGTGTAGATTCATCATCTCTGTCAATGTGAAAAGGAGAGATTGAGTATAGTTAGTGTTTCCTTGCACTGTGATGTGTAAAAGACCCTGTCTGTCCACTCCATAGTTCCCGGACAGCCACAGGGGAGGGCCACTTCCTCCAGGTCTCAGCAGGGACTGAAAATATTTGACTCAAGGTCGTCCTCTGATATGATCAGTCGGAGTGCCTGCCTGGCTGCATTCACCACACACAGCAGCCATGGTCACAGTCATGGCAGATTGGGCTCTGCCTGCACCCCGCAGTTCCTCTTTTAACCTCCAGAACGCTCTGCCCTTGTCGCTCTATTTCATGCTCAGGGTCGGCCCCTGTAGTACACTGCTCGGATCTGTGTCTGTCATCAGTGGCCTCAAGTGGAGTTTTTGTTCTCTGTGTCCTTCACATGACACATGTCAAACATGCACGTTTATTTTCTATAGTGAAGAGGGGTCGATGTACACATCTGTCTCTACTTCCAGGAAAAAACAGCAAAATAAGAACCTGACAGTTTTAAAGAATGGAAGGAAGAGGCACCCTACTACTCGGTGTCCATAACCCTTTTCCGTTCAGTTATTTTCAGCCAACCATTCCAAGTTAGAAATACATTCAATAGGATTGTGATGAAGCAGTTAGGCTATATCTGAAATTAGTGTTCTTTATTTTCGCTACCGCTGTATTTTATAGAATAGATTTAATCCACACTAACATATAGCCTAGCTGCAGTTCAGAAACCCAACAATAAAAATATATTCTAGAATCTTCTGATGTTAAGGTATTGCTGTAGGGAGTCATTAATGGAAGGTGCTAATCTGTGTGAACACATGACACACAGATCACTTTTTTTTGTGAGTATCGATTTCTTCAATGCCCTTTGCTTTAGGGGATATTGAATTTTATTTCTTAGTAGTCAAAATATTTTTTCAACCTTTTAAATGGGTGCTATCGATGTGAGCAATGAAATAATTTATGGCATCTCTGTTTTGGCAGGATTTCTTTTTGAAATATTAGACTTGTGTGAATTCTATGCTTAGACATAGATATTCAGTCTGCATTTATTTTCTCAGTATTGAATGGATTTCCAATTGGTCTCAAACGTTTGTTCTTTTTTACTAAGTTGTCAAAATGAGATAATAAACGTCTGAGTCATTGCCTGTGAATACGTTTAAACGTGTGTTTAAAGCTTCCACTCATTGTTGTTTATTTTTGTATTTTTCTTACAGGAGAAATTCTTTCACGGTGGCATAAGTAGAGGGGTGGATCTGATAGTTCTGCACGGTGGGCTGTACCGGGACGGGGTGTATGGACGCTGTGAACATGAGCGTGGGCGACAAGTTGGGGGGTTACCTGGTGGATCTGGGGGGCAGCTTCACTGAGGATGCCCCCAGACCCCCGGTCCCTGGGGAGGAAGGAGAGCTGGTGTCCAGCGATGGACGGCCCTACAGCCACGGCTTCTATTCTCTCAAGAGCCTCAAGAACGAGGCCTCCACGGCCACGCCAAGACGACCTGACCTGGACCTGGGCTATGAGCCGGAGGGCAGCGCCTCCCCCACGCCGCCCTACCTTAAGTGGGCAGAGTCCCTGCACTCTCTCCTGGACGACCAGGATGGTATCCACCTGTTCAGGACGTTCCTCAAGCAGGAGGAATGTGCCGACATGTTGGACTTCTGGTTCGCCTGCACTGGCTTCCGGAAGCTCGAGGCCAACGAGGGCCAGGGCGGGGAGAAGAAGCTGAAACTGGCGAAAGCCATTTATAAAAAGTACATCCTGGACAACAATGGAATAGTCTCGAGACAGATCAAACCGGCCACCAAGAGCTTCATCAAGGACTGTGTGATGAGGCTGCACATTGACCCGGCCATGTTTGACCAGGCTCAGACTGAGATTCAAACTATGATGGAGGAGAACACCTACCCTCTGTTCCTCAAGTCAGATATCTATCTGGAATACACCAGGACTGGGGGGGAGAGCCCTAAGCTCTACAGCGACCGGAGCTCTGTCTCTGGGGGTGGGAAGGTTTTACCAGGGTATTTGCCCACGCTGAACGAGGATGAGGAGTGGAGATGTGACCACGAGTTGGAGGAGCAGCAGGAGAGTGATCCCACTCCCAGCAACCGGCTCACTCAGAAGCTGCTTCAGGAGACAGCTTCCCAACGCGTCACCAGCACCAAGAGATTCCAGGACAGTCACGAGTACAGGTAAATCCTCTCTCTCTCTCTCCAGTCTCTACAACTATCTAGCTTCTCTGTGCAAGTGCTGAATTAGAAATAAACTTGTCCTCCCCCCTCTGTCCGAGTGCTGCCTGAAGTTGGACATGAAAAGTGGCTCTGAGTTTAGCACAGCGGACAGCTTAAGGTGAGAGGAATGCAGTGCAGGCAGAGGCCTTTAAGTACCTGTGATGGCGAGGCAGGGGTCAAAGGGAGAGCATTTGCTGGTTGTTAGAAGGTGGAGGCAGACGCTCTTTGTGTTCCCCACGCAGGTGTCCCGTGAATGGCAGGCTTTTCTAGTGGAAGAAAGGTTCTCTCAGAGAAAAGCTCAACATGATTTCTCTTTTGACTGTGGAAAATGGAGAAGTCTGGTTTAACTGCAGTCGAAAGTCAAAGGAAGCACTCCCGATATTTCTCTTCTGGATGACTAAAATAGGACTGTAAAAGTACGGTCTTGTTTATCTGTCTTCCATTCTTTAATCAATAGTAATATGATGCTTATGTTATATTTGACAGAAACCTTTGTGTCACAGCCTTGTGTCATTTCATTTGCGCAGAATGGGATTGTGCGATGTGACTGACTACTTAAAACTCTAATCCTCGTCCTGTTGGAACAGAAACAGCGCCTCTGGGCTTTTTAGTCCACTATGCAAAGGATTAGGCCTCCAAATGTTCCTGCCAAAGTCTGCGAATTAAATATCAATCTTTTTTATCAAAGACATATTCACACATCTCTGAATTTGTTCCATATTGGTCACTAAGCAAAGCTGCTATCATCACCAGTTGTGAGAAGGATACGGCGGAGGGATTTTGCAGATTTATTTAGCCTTGCTCTGAAATATGTAAGAACACAGCATTTTTACTTTTCAGATGGGCTTAAGGATATTCACCGTTGGCATTGTCTGGTGCAGAGATTGCAGAATTCTATCCCTAGAAGTTGACCCACTTTTCTATCAACAGTCTTCGACAAACCTTGACATATGCAGAAGATTCAGTAGCACTCTGTGCAGAGAATGTGTTGAAGAGTTGTGGTTGCAGGGCTGAAGGACTTGAAATCCGTCTTCAATTAGCCTGACTAAAAAAGTAACGTTTCCAAGTCTTTGTTTTAGTTTAGGACTAGTGTTGTGATTTTGGAAGTAGGTCTACTCAGAAATAGCACATTGCTTAGACTATTGGCCTATGCTAAGGAATATTGTTTTGTCTGACTTCAGTCTATTTGGATGCTCCGAACAGTGTTTTTAGTATAGTTATAGTGTATAGGCCTTTATGTTGCCTTTTCTCATTTCCAGCTGGCCTATAAATGTGACAAAATGAAAGACTAGGCTATTTTAAAACCACAAACACTCCCCACTCCACCCTGCTTCTGATTGTGTATTCTATGGCCCCTGGATATGATTTGCTTTAATTAGTGAGAGCAGTGCATTTTTTTGAGGTTGTTTTCAAATGACTATTTCATTAGGTCTAGTATTTGGCGGAAATTACAGAAATATTACCCTCCATTTTTAAATAGCCTTTTAGCATCACCCTTCGGGGTTTTGTGCAACTAAATTTTGCAGCAGTCAGATGTCTTTTAATGTGTGAAGACCAGAAGCCAGGGAATTAAAAGGGAGCAGCTCTGTAGTGAAGATGAATATGGAGAAAAACATATTTTTTTTTCGCAGTTGTGTAGTAACGCACAAAAAAAATGTGGCGGGATATTTGTGCGTTGTTCTCAGACGAGCAGGTAATGGCCTCATCCAGTCACTGTTCTTGTAGAGACAAAGCTCTCTGAATATGTGTACGTGCTATGACGAGCATGAATACACATTTTATATGAACCTGTTCATTCTGAAAGACTCATTTCAACCTGTCTGTCAACTCGTTCAATTCACCCCTGACTCATTTCCCACCGGGAACCTTTCTCCTGGTGCCCCTCCTCTCTCCAGGTCTCCCTCGGAAAGTAGTTTAGATGGTTTACCTCAATGACAATTTCTGGTATGAACAGGTTAGATATATAACCTCCATTTTTATGTAACCATATCATCTTCAGAGTAACTGTAGAGAGAATGTAATGAGTAACTTAGCTGTTAGCAGGTCTGATTCCTTCACCTACAGTCAGAAGTTTACATACACCTTAGCCAAATACATTTAAACTCAGTTTTTCACAATTCCTGACATTTAGTCCGAGTAAAAAAATCCCTGTTTTAGGTTAGTAAGGATCACCACTTTATTTTAAGAATGTTAAATGTCAGAATAATAGTAGAGTGATTATTTTCAGCTTTTATTTATTTTATCACATTCCCAGTGGGTCAGAAGTTTACATACACTCAATTAGTATTTGGTAGCATTGCCTTTTAAATGTTTTAACTTAGGTCAAACGTTTCGGGTAGCCTTCCACAAGCTTCCCACAATAAGTTGGATGAATTTTGTCCCATTCCTCCTGACAGAGCTGGTGTAACTGAGTCAGGTTTGTAGGCCTCCTTGCTCGCACACACTTTTTCAGTTCTACCCACAAATGTTCTATAGGATTGAGGTCAGGGCTTTGTGATGGCCACTCCAATACCCTGACTTTGTTGTCCATTTTGCCACAACTTTGGAAGTATGCTTGGGGTCATGTCCATTTGGAAGACCCATTTGTGACCAAGCTTTAACTTCCTGACTGATGTCTTGAGATGTTGCTTCAATATATCCACATCATTTTCCTGATGCCATCTATTTTGTGTAGTAATAATAATAACACCATTCCCTCCTGCAGCAAAGCAACGCCACAACATGATGCTGCCACCCCCGTGCTTCACGGATGGGATGGTATTCTTCAGCTTGCAAGCCTCCCCCTTTTTCCTCCAAACATGACAATGGTCATTATGGCCAAACTGTTCTGTTTTTGTTTCATTAGACCAGAGGACATTTCTCCAAAAAGTACGATCTTTGTCCCCATGTGCAGTTCCAAACCGTAGTCTGGCTTTTTGATGGCGGTTTTGGAGCAGTTGCTTCTTCCCTGCTGAGCAGCCTTTGAAGTTATGTCGATATAGGACTCGTTTTACTGTGGATATATATATACTTTTGTACCTGTTTCCTCCAGCTTCTTCACAGGGTTCTTTGCTGTTGTTCTGGGATTGATTTGCACTCTTCGCACCAAAGTACGTTCATCTCTAGGAGACAGAGCGCGTCTTCTTCCTGAGCGCTATGACGGCTGCGTGGTCCCATGGTGTTTATACTTGTGTACTATTATTTGTACAGATGAACATGGTACCTTCAGGCATTTGGAAATTGCTCCCAAGGATGAGCCAGACTTATGGAGGTCTACAAATTATTTTTCTGAGATCTTGCCTGATTTCTTTTGATTTTCCCATGATGTCAAGCAAAGAGGCACTGAGTTTGAAGGATTGCCTTGAAATACATCCACAGGTACACCTCCTATGGACTCAAGTAATGTCAATTAGCCTATCAGAAGGTTCTAAAGCCATGACATAATTTTCTGGAAATTTCCAAGCTGTTTAAAGGTACAGTCAACTGAATTATAAGTGAAATAATCTGTCTGTAAACAATTGTTGAAAAAATTACTTGTCATGCTCAAAGTAGATGTCCTAACCTACTTGCCAAAACCTATAGTTTGTTAACAAGAAATTTGTGGAGTGGTTGAAAAACAAGTTTTAATGACTCAATCCTAAGTGTATGTAAACTTCCGACTTCAACTGTATGTTGCTGTGTATGGGCAGGGCTTTGATAAACCAATCGGTGGTGATCCAGGGGTGGCTGCACTCCAATGTAAAGGGGAGTGACAAAGGACCAGTAATTCTTCTCTCGGTCCAAAGAAATGCCCAAGTCATTGGAACAACAAAAGGCCCTAGATCTAATGATTTGGCATTGAGCTTCGATCACTGTGCATCAGGAGGACAATTTCATTAAGTTTTTCAGGACACAGGTATTCAAAGGTACGGATGATGTCTTGATGGGCTTTCTGAGAGGTATGAGTAATGTTTTGGCCAGTGCTGCTTTGCACTCGGGTATTTCCTCATGTTCATCGAAAGCCATCTGGCCAACTCGTCGGCCGTAAGAAACGTGATGAAATGTCATCCATTTACAGCGGTGCACCCACACTGTCATAGCTAAACAGCAGGAAAAAATCAACCATGATGAAACCAGTGTTGGTTTGAAAGCACCTCTCCCCTCCGGCTCCATCTCTTTGCTCTCTCTCTGTGAGTCTGTGAACATTGACATCATGGCTGCTGCTTCAATCATGAGAAGATTCTAGATCATGGGCTTGAGTGCTGCCTGGGAATAATCATCAGAGGCTGCAGTAATCCGAGAGCTGCTCGGCTTATAAACGGATGCCTCCCTACCAGTCAGTAGGATGGATGGCCATGGTTCAGGTTCTGGTAGGAGGCTGCCATTTTCCCTGTGGTGCCCTGAAGAGAGAACACAGACAGGGTTTTTAGAATTGGAAGCCCTGGTTTCTAGGAGGCAGCAGGGGAAGCAGGCTTCCAGGTCAAGGGGAAACCCTGGTAGAAAGGAGGCTTCCTGCTCGGCGCTCGCTCCCGTGCCGTGCACACTCCTTAAAACACTGTGGCCTCCTGCAGCTGCCCCTTTCAGTTGCATTTCCTCTCGTAACGGTCCTTCCTGTAAATGAATCCCACTCATTTGAAACCTTGGCCATATAACGTTGTCGTTATCCACAACCACGTTGCACCGCAGCCACAAAATGTACATTTCTATGCGTTTGACGGCTCGTATTGGTTGGACTTGTTTTTGTTTGATAAATGTAGCATGAGGGATGCCGTCATGGTGTGGGTTTTGTTCCTCAAAGCAGTTTTTTTTAGAGCATCCGGAGCAAAGAAGTGTTCTCCTCAGAGTCTCTGTTTTGAGAAGTGAATTGATTTTTTTTTTTACTACTCAACTTTTTTATTTAACTTTTTATATTGAGTCATTTTTGACTTCAATGGAAACTCACTTTTTTTTCGCAAAATTGCTGACTATTCCAAATGAAGTACTTATCTGAGCTTTTTCCCTTCTTTTCTTAGTTGTTCACGTTATGACATTTCATGTTTTTGTTAGATTTGGGTTGTAAGCTGAAAGCAAATGTCATGCGTGTTCGCCATGGGTAATTCAGTAGACTTCCTTTTGAAGGGCAGATTATGTAATGGCTTACTGCTGACGGTGCTTATGGACCGAAAATGTAAAAAGGCCATAAGCATCATTTAATGACTAGAGTGCTTTAGTATTCAACTGTAATCTCTTTTCCAGTGATAAAAGCGGATAGGACTTATGGTTGATGGACAGGACTCTGTTCAGAAAGCATGACTATACACCTGTTCTTTACGAAGATTAGACCTGTATTTATTTCCATGTTATGTTGAATAGGAAGTGAGGCACGTTTCTGTCTTGTTTTTTTTTTCTCTGGGGGAAATTTGCCTCCGGGATTGTCGAGGAATAGTCTCTCACTTTTATTGCTCTTTGCCGAATAGTTGAACATCGCCTTGATATGATCCTGTCTGAATGTGACGGCAGTACCACTAGCCTCGGTCCTGTCATTTATAGCCAATAACCACGTTTCCATCCATACATTGTATGTGAGTAAAGTCATACAGTATAAAAAAAAATCAAATAACAGCTGTGATGGAAACAGGAAGTTTCAGTACAATTTTCTAAACGCTGACAGATACGTTGTTAGTTTGACATGGTGGGATCTTTTTGTTTCGGTAAAATGTTATTATGTGAGAAATGGTGGTGGAAATGCCTTTATGTGCAAATATGTAATAGCCATCATATCGAAGTAAACTTGGAGTCACTCGTTCACATGGTGTGTGTGTGTGTGTGTGTGTGTTCCTCCCGCTACGACTCAGGAGACAACACACTTTTTATTAGGCTACAAAGGAAATAAGTTACGATGAACTTCACAGGGCGGTGAAAGTGCACGGTGATCTTGATGCTCCTTTCCAATAAATGTCGAGGGTCTTATTCTGGTGACTTTGATCGATGCTTTGACTGCCGTTTTGACAAAATAAAAAAGCTGTTCTCTGTGATATCATCATGTAGACTAGCCTACCGCAGAGCCTACTCGATGTTGGCTAAAGCATCAAGACCAGACTAGTCACATTTAGCTATTTAACGCAAAACGTTTTTGTGGCGAAACTGTCGGTAGAGTTGAAAATGCGACGGGAATCACGTTAAACATTGACATTTTATTCGGGAAGCTGAAAATTGCGTTTTTTTTGTGTGCACTACGTCATCATGCGCTGATTTTTAAAATGACATATCCGTGACTATTCAGCTTGGTGGAAACACCACTGGTGGGAAAATGCGCGTGTTCACTTTGTGGATTTAGGAATATCCGCATGGAAATCTAGTTTATATCGTCATTTTATTCGATAGATTGGCAGTCTAGTTATGACACACATGCCATCTTCCGTTACGACTGCCATTGCTTCTCAAAGAGAACCAATTGTAATTTGTCATCTCTAGACATATTAGAATCTCATCCCTTTACGTACAGAATGTAGAACGAAAAGACATTCTTCAACCACTCTCCATTCTTCTCTTAATCCCAAACTGATTTACCACTTCGCAAAAGATTTTCTTTCTCTTTGTTTGGGCTAGAATATGGGCTGACTGATAGCCAGTCAGAAGTAGCCTGGGTTTTGGTTTGGTCTCTGGTAAGACTGAGAGCTTCAGAGTTCCCAGGGAAGGGACCACGCACGGACCACTTTAGGGATCTTTTTCAGTTTAAAGATGAAGAGAACAGAGGCCTACCCAGATCTATAATGCACGTGAAGGGAGCAGTTGAGGGAGGTTGAGTCAACGATGGAGGCTGTGGTGATGCGAGGCCTCCAATAAGAGTTAAATCAGCATCTCTACTGTACCTACCCTTAGAAACCCCCTGAAGGATATTCAGTATGTCAATGTGGGTGGTTTGGTGTGAAAGGCGTGTATTACTACAGAGATACTACACAGTAGTCTTATTTGGAAATGTTCCTTTTGTTTTAAATCTAAATGACATGTACATTGTCACTCAGTTCTTATCGGCTCTTATCCAGAGCAACTAACAACGTCCTTCCCTTTTAATGCTATGATAATACAGGGCAATACTCTTCGTGAAATGTACTTGCGTGTGTCTCATGTGAACCTGACTCTATTGTTTAATGGTGCTAATACACATCGTTGATTGTGTTATATCACGTGCTATGTATTGCCAATGACTTTGCCTTAATGCTGTCTCTCTGAATGTTGGCATTTCTTCCAGACGCGTGCCGTGGCGGGAGCCTGTCAACCCGTACTATGTCAACACGGGCTACGCCATGGCCCCTGCCACCAGCGCCAACGACAGCGAGCAGCAGAGCATGTCCAGTGCCAGCGATGTAGACACACTCTCCCTGACCGACAGCAGTGTGTACGTACTCGCACAGCCTCCGCGTCACCTCCCACTCACACGCGTGCACACACACACACACACACACACACACACAATCGGTCAAACTGTAATAGTACATACCAGAAGTAAGGGCAGATATCCTTCGAGAATGAAGGTTAGCTTCCCTGTTCCTTGCTATTCAGCATGAGGACCTTCACAAACAATTTTATGACATGTGAGTGTGTGGGTATAGAAAACAATAGTGAGAGTGTGTTATTTTCAATTTCACCCATCAGTATATCTGAGCTCTCCCTGGGTCGTATTCATTAGGGCACACAGTAGCAAAATGTTTTGCCACAGAAAACAGAAACGGGTTTCTCATTGAACAAGTTCAGGTAGTCCCTCTTTTTGAGTATGTTTTCTTCCGTTTGGTGCCGAATGAATAGGGCCCTAGTCTGACTGTAGTGCCTCCTGCTGCACGCAGACTGGTGCCATGGTGCCATTTCCGCATGTCTGTCTGTCTGTGTGTCACTGGGAGCAGCAACACATCTCTCTCTGCTCCTCTCCTCAGAGAACAGCCGTCTGTTCATTACCCACGCGAATGATCGCTGCTAAATGTCATTACTTATGCTAATTATAGAGCTATAAACTGGGAGGTACGACAGGGCCAAAGTATGTCATTTGAAGGCATGGACCTGTTACCCTTTTTAAATCAAGTTTCCCGGAATTCTGAGGAAATGGTGGAGAATTGACGGGAAAAGGTTGAGTAGATTTTGACAGGCTCTCATAATTGTGTTAAAGGAGTCGGCCCACAATGAATAAAAAAAATCAAATGTTATAGCCTACGTCTTATATGACATACCCACATTGCCTGACAACGGTTTGTTTCAGGGTAAATGTATAAGCAGCACCTTTGGAGGATCCCATTTTGGACACAAGCTGTTATTTAGCGCAGCAATCCCCTTTCTTCCGCCTTAGCGGGAAGCAGACTTGTTTCCTTTTAGAGTAAATCGAGCTAGGATGTGTTGGCAGAGGGAAGCCAGAGAAGACCGGAACAGGTGCTGTAAGTTCGGAGATGGCACGGGGGAACGCATGTTAAAGAATCATCAAAGGCTGCTCAGCAGGACAAAAAACGTGTGTCTGAAGCAGGTTAGATTAGAGGCCATCATTATCTGCTGTTTGTTCCACAGCTCCTGGCACAGACGAGGCAAACCCAGCAGGGCCACTGAGACTTGGGATAAAACAGTTCTTCGTGTTGGTGTCAGCGACCACACCAGCTTCAAAGTAACCTATGAGTTTTCTTGTTTTGAATATGTGTGTAAAATTGTCCTTTTTGTTTTTGTTCCAGAGATGGGGTACCACCATACAAATATCGCAAACAGCATCGACGAGAGATGCACGAAAGTGCCAAAGCAAATGGCCGTGTGCCACTACCTCATATTCCTGTAAGTGAACCTTGGTTTACCTGCACACACACATACACCCCCCTACACAAACAAGTACGTACACATACCTGCAAGAACCCCCCTCGCTCATCAAAGACTGCTGACATGGCTGTAACCTGGTATTCTAGAACCATCAGTCTCTCTCAAATGTTCCCATCTCTCCACCTTCCTGCGTTTGTAAGATGCCTGACTGCATCTCTCTCTGGGCCCGTGTAGGTTGTGTGAATAGCTCATAGTGAGGCTTGTGCTTTCTAAACTGTGCCTGGTGCTGTCCCCCGCCCTCAGCTGTCTGTCTGTGTTGAAGCCCATCAGACGGCAGTGTTTCTCCACTGTGGCAGTCCCGCCTCCCTGCATGCCTCTGCAGCTCCCTACAGGAGAACTCCCATCCTAATTGGGCCTCGGAGTCAAGAGTCCTGTTTAACAAGACTCTCTCCCTCACATTAGGATGCATTTATGTTTTTGTGTAGAATATAAATATTTTTTTCATCGACTTCTGTTTTTCGGTACACAGAATACAGAATAATAAAGAAACGAGCTATGCATCGCAGAATAATGGAAACGCTGTCTGTCTCGTCCTCGATTGTTCCATTTTTGTATAATGGATTAGTCCCTGACACATACTGCAGTGGTAATGGAGAGACGTACAGTGCATTTGGAAAGTATTCAGACATTCCATGGATTAAATAAAACAATTATCCTCATCAATCTACATAATGATGACATTTTTGCAAATGTATTAAAAATTGAAATACTTTTATTTACATAAGTATTCAGGCCCTTTGCTATGGGATTTGAACTTGAGCTCAGGTGCATCCTGTTTCCATTGATCATCCTTGAGATGATTCTACAATTTGATTGGAGTCCACCTGTGGTAAATTCTATTGATTTGATATGGAAAGGCACACACCTGTCTATAGAAAGTCCCACAGTTGTGCATGTCAGAGTAAAAAACAAGCCATGAGGTCGAAGGAATTGTCCGTAAAGCTCCGAGACAGGATAGTGTCGAGGCACAGATCTGGGGAAGGGTACCAAAAAATGTTGGTAGAATAGAAGATCCCCAAGAACACAGTGGCCTCCATTCTAAAATGGAAGAATTTTGGAACCACCAAGACTCTTCCGAGAGCTGGCGACCTGGCCAAACTGAGCAATTGGGGGAGAAGGGACTTGGTCAGGGAGGTGACCAAGAACCCGATGGCCACTGACAGAGCTCCAGAGTTCCTCTGGAGATGGGAGAACCTTCCAGAAGGACAACCATCCCTGCAGCACTCCACTAATCAGGCCTTATGGTACAGTGGCCAGACGGAAGCCACTCCTCAGTAAAAGGCATATGACGGCCTTCTTGGAGTTTGCCAAAAGGCACCTAAAGGACGCTCAGACCATGATAAACAGCATTCTCTGGACTGATGAAACCAAGATTGAACTCTTTGGCCTGAATGCCAATCGTCACATCTGGAGGAAACCTGGCACCATCCTTACTGTGAATCATGGTGGTTGCAGCATCATGTGGGGATGTTTTTCAGCGGCAGGGACTGGGAAACCAGTCAGGAATGAGGGAAAGATGAACGGAGCAAAGTACAGAGAGATCCTTGATGAAAACCTGCTCCAGAGCGTTCAGGACCTCAGACTTGGATGAAGGTTCACCTTCCAACAGGACAATGACCCTAAGCACACCGCCAAGATAACGCCGGAGTGGCTTTGGGACAAGTCTCTGAATGTCCTTGAGTGGCCCAGCCAGAGCCTGACTTGAACCCGATCGAACATCTGGAGAGACCTGAAATAGCTGTGCAGCGACATTTCCCATCCAACCTGGCAGAGCTTGAGAGGATATGCAGAGAAGAATGGGAGAAACTCCCCAAATACAGGTGTGCCAAGCTTGTAGCGTCATACCCAAGAAGACTCGAGGCTGTAATCTCTGCCAAAGGTGCTTCAACATAGTACTGAGTAAAGGGTCTGTTTACTTATGTAACTGTGACATTTCAGTTTTTAAAATAAATAAAAAATAAAAATCTGAAAAACTGTTTTTGCTTTGTCATTATGGGGTATTGTGAGTAGATTGATGAGAAAAATTTAATACATTTTATAACAACTCTAACGTATCAAAATGTGGAGAAAGTAAGGGGTCTGAATACTTTCTGAATGCACTGCATACACTGAGTGTACAAAACATTAGAAATACCTTCTCTTTCCATGACAGAATGACCAGGTGAATCCAGGTGAAAGCGATCAACCCTTGTTGAGGTCATTGTTAAACCCACTTCAATCAGTGTAGATGAAGGTGACTATAGATTATGTGGATTGTGTATATGTGCCACTTCAGAAGGTGACTGGGCAAGACAAATATTGAATTGCCTTTGAACAGGGTACGGTCGTAGGTGCCAGGCACACCAGTTTGGGTCAGGAACTGCAACCCTGCTGGGTTTTTCACGCTTAACAGTTTCCTCTGTGTATCAAGAATGGTCCTCCACCCAAAGGACATCCAGCCAACTTGACACAACTGTGTGAAGCATTGGGGTCAAAATGGGCCAGCATCCCTGTGGATCTCTTTGACACCTTGTAGTCAATGCCCTGATGAATTGAGGCTGTTCTGAGGGCAAAAGGGGGTGCAACTCAATATTAGGACGGTAATTCCTAATGTTTTGTACGCTCTGTGTACACTCATCGCTAATAGAGGGTAATAGCCACAGTAGAGAAATAATTTCTACAGCCAGGTCTTCTAACAGCCATAAAGCTACTCTGGGCTGTTTGTGTGTAAAACTTTGTCTGTGTTGGGTAAAATGAATATGAATCCAACTGAAACCAAATTCCAAGAGAAAATAGCAGTCAGAGCTGGAGAAATCTCCGGCTTTGTAATCAGCATGTGGACATATCCTGTGTGCTTCAGTGGGGCCCTGAGTAAAACGTCCCTCTACAATATTTAGGCTATACCCAGAATGTACTTTAATCTCTGTTTGCTGGATTACTACAACAATGCACCTTACAGGCTTGAGTTGTGTTGGGAATACCAGCTAAGAGCTGCATATTCCCAGCATCTTCCTTTTGATGAAAATGTACTTCACTCTGCTGCCTGTGATTAAACATGAAATGATGGGGATTATTTTGAATGGACAATCACCTTTTTAGAGATGAAGTCTGGTCTGTGGTGTACCAGTGGGCTTTCGCTGTGTTTTTCCAGACGTGGCGTGTAGCTCAGACGCTGTTAACCTTTATTTATCTAGGCAAGTGGGGCACGGTGTCACGCTGCGACATGTACCCTATGTTGAATGCCTGCGTCTCGCATCATACATCCTGCGTAAGCAGCCTATATCCGCCTATTCAAAGCCTCAAACCATGTCGACTCAGACCTTGTAGGTACCACATTAGCTGCTAAGCAGTAGTCTTCTTGACTTTGGTTTGAGGTTGTTGTTTTGGCACGTTCATTTCCATGACAGGTCCCCTGTTAGCGTTTCCCTGATAAACTGTAGACGTGTTTGATAAGTCTTTCCTCCCGTTTTTTTTTTCATTTTCTCCCTTCTGTTCTATCAACAGAACAGCGTCGTGGCAACGGGGTTTATCCCCCCCCCCCCCGGAGAAAACGGCAACGATGTTATCGGCAAATGGCTACCGGTACAATTTGAAATGAACTGGATATTGTGTGTTTCCCCCCTCTGTTAGCGCACCAACCGGATACCAAAGGACATTCACGTGGAGCCGGAGAAGTTTGCGGCGGATCTGATCAGCCGGCTGGAGGCGGTGCTGAGGGAGAGGGAGGCCCAGGAGAAACTGGAGGAGCGGCTGAAGAGAGTCCGACTGGTACGTTGTTGTCCGCAGAAGTACCGCCGTGCTTGTCGGTGTGATCCCTCTCCCTGGTGGGGCGCTATACTACTATGTACGCCCCCCTCCCCCCCCCCCATCATCCTCTTAACAACCTCTTACCATGTTCTCCACGGCCGTTTTGTCTGGTTGTCTATCATAAGGTGCACTGTAATACCTCTGTTGTTTGAAAGGACCGGGTCGATTCATTCAAAGGAAACCGACATTATTCCACCATGAATCATTGATAGAAGTGTGGCTCTGTTATCCTGGATCCCTTTTTGTCTCTGGCATCCGACGGAACACCTGTAGACAGCCTGAGCCCCTTTTGAGCCTGGCGCACTGTAATGACTTTGTTTGAAGCCAGTTGGAGCGTGGAGAAATGCCTGCGCTCACCGCAAATGGAATCTCTTTCGCTACACAGAGCCAGGTCTTAAGTCTCAAGGCAGATATTTTATGTCGTTTGGCCCATATGTAAGAGGAGCCGCCATCATGGAACAGTAGGTTTCTCTTTATTAAGAGCTGGTGGCAGACGGGAGTGTCAAATAGTGACTCTATTAACTGATATTCTTACCTAAATCAAAGATAAGCTAGTACCCCCCCCCCCTTCCATTCCTCTCCACTGCTCTCTGACCTGGTGTTCATCCACAGACTTACACCCTGATCTCTCTGAATGTGGCCTCAATCCAATGTTGATTGATGGAGAGGTCACATGCGGTCTAGGCATACTCCCTCAGTAGTGTCTGAAAGGAACGGGTCAATAGAGCAGGATAGCCTGTCATATTGCTGTTGACTGATGAAATAATTAGTCGTAAATTATACAGAACCTTTAGGATCAATGCATTGTTGCCACGGAGAGAGATAACTTAATAGGCGTTTTTCACTTGACTTTTCAACGCTCTGAATATTGGCCCACCTAATGTATAATTTACATGTTCAATAGCAGCAGTACGTTCCACTTCCCTGAGGTGAGAGTGAGTGAGAGGGACTCAGTACATCACATTCATTAGTAGATGCCTTTTAGCAGGATGGGCTCAGCAGGTCTGGATCTGGCCTCATTTTGGCACGAACAGGGTAACTGAGAGTGCAGAGCAATGGCCTGCACAGCTGCTCTGAGCCAGAGACCGAGAGCCAGGCCAGTATCTGCTCGCGCCAGTCAGACCCTCGTCAAAAAGTCCTTCGCTCCCGCCCAGGATTCCTCTACCTGGAGTGAGCATCAAAGCCTCCACCACATAAATTGCCCACTGTTATTTGCCACTGATTCCCATGTTGAAATGCCATCAAAGGTGTGTGAGAAGGGTGAGGCGGTGAGGAGCCAATGGGGGCTGATGTGTTTTAGTTAGGGGAGTGGAAGACCGAGTCCACAAATCCTTAGCAGTTCAGTTTGTTATAGAGACAGACCTGGTGAAATGGCTGTAGGTGTCATACAGTTAGTTACTAAGGCTGTGCGCGCCATACAGTTAGTTACTATGGCTGTGCGCGCCATACAGTTAGTTACTATGGCTGTACGCATCATACAGTTAGTTACTATGGCTGTGCGCGCCATACAGTTAGTTACTATGGCTGTACGCATCATACAGTTAGTTACTATGGCTGTACTTGTCACACAGTTAGTTACTATGGCTGTACGCATCATACAGTTAGTTACTATGGCTGTGCATGCCAAACAGTTAGTTACTATGGCTGTACTTGTCACACAGTTAGTTACTATGGCTGTGCGTGCCATACAGTTAGTTACTATGGCTGTATGCATCAAACAGTTAGTTACTATGGCTGTACTTGTCACACAGTTAGTTACTATGGCTGTGCGTGCCATACAGTTAGTTACTATGGCTGTATGCATCATACAGTTAGTTACTATGGCTGTATGCATCATACAGTTAGTTACTATGGCTGTACGCATCATACAGTTAGTTACTATGGCTGACTGCACCTTTGTCTAGGAACTAGTACATAGCAATATAATAGCTTGAAATATATCGAGCTATTTAATTGTAGTAAAAATCAAGGGTCTATTGAGCGGTAAGATTATGCTGGCAGACATGATGTAGAGCGAAATAGCTTTGCACCACAGAGGAAGAACATTGCCTCTGCAGCAGAGCCGTGATAATGCCACGGCACGTGTTAACACATGGTCTCGTGGAAGTGTGCCATCTGCTGGTGTGACTGATTGGAACAAATTGCCTTTTGCCTTTTGAAATGACTTTAGCAGTTGTTCTTTCATAATGTGGTGAGTTGGGGCTCCATTTATTTTCTTGGGAAATGACCAGACACTGAAGCTCATACATGTGGGTTGTAATTGCGATATGTCTCGATGTACAGCACAAATTAATGTGTAGGATATATTTGTGTATTATATACTGACGTGATCTCTGATATGTCAACTTGTAGTATTGCTGTTGAGTTGGGTAGTAACCATCTGCAGTATATTTAATGATCATTTATTTTTCTTTCTGGAAGGAGGAAGAGGGTGAGGATGCAGACATCTCCACGTCCACCTCGTTTTCCAGTCACAGACTGCCCCCTGGTGCCCACCCACAGCACTACAACAACCCCCGCTACTCTGACATTGGCTACAACGGCCTGGCGCTGCGTCCTGACGCCCACGAGGAGAACCCCGAGAGCATCCTGGACGACCACGTCCAGCGAGTCATGAAGACCCCCGGCTGCCAGTCCCCGGGCACCGGCCGCCACTCTCCCAAGTCCCGCTCACCCGACGGCTTCCCTGCAGGTGGCAAGGTGCCCGGACCTGGGATGCCACTGCCCACAGGCCCGGGCAAACACCCAGCTCGGCAGGGGCCCAAGGGGGAAGCTGCCAGCCAGCAATACCACCACAAACACGTGCACCACATCCACCACCCGGCCGGAGGGAAGCCCAAAGAGCAGGTGGAGGCTGACGCAGCCACGAGGGTCAATGGTAACTTCCACTGGGGGATGGAGCAGCACAACTATGGGTCCAAGTCTCGCAACTATGCTGACGGCATGGGCCCCAGCCCGATTGATCCTATGGGCTACAGGTACACACAGAGACACACAGCCCTTCATGTCTCTTTGAATTATGTTTTTAGTTCTTCCATGTCTCCGATGTTTTTTATTATACTTTTTTTATATATTTTTTTATTATTATTTTTTTACACTTGCCATTAACGTCATTCTCATTTTTATCACGCAATTTCCGTAGTAGCAAAGGTAGCACGCTATCGAAGCGGCCGTTTAAGAAGGCTGAGGAGGTGCGGACCTTTGAGGTGCCCGTGCCTCCGGAGGACGTGGAGAGGAACCAGAAGATTCTCCAGTGGATGATGGAGGGAGAGGCGGTCCGTAACAAGAAGAGCCCCTACGGGTGAGTTCCGGCTTTATGGGTCTTCCCCGCGCAGGGAATCGGTAACGTACAACCACAGTGATGCAAGTCATTTGAATTACCACTGATCTGTATTATGGGGGTACGTGTACATTTGGGTCAAACAATGACAAGGATGTCTCCCAGGAGCACCACAGGGTCCAAGAAGACCCCGTCGAGCCACGAAGTGTCGCGGCCCAGCTCTGTGGAGCGTCCCGGGGCAGTGCATCCGTGGGTCAGCGCCCAGCTGCGGAACAATGTGCAGCCGTCACACCCCTTCATCCAGGACCCCACCATGCCCCCCAACCCGGCCCCCAATCCCCTCACCCAGCTGGAGGAGGCTAGGAGGAGACTGGAGGAGGAGAAGAAGAAGACTGGGACCTTACAGACCAAACAGAGGTGAGTCGGCGTTACCTGGGGAGGAAGGGAGATGTTTCTGTCACAGCCTGGTTCTTCAGGTCATGTCTAGCCATCCGTTGTATTGTTGTAGTGATTGTGGCAGCCATGTGACTGGATCACCAAACTCATCCTTTTGGTAATACAGGAAAAAAGGAATAATGTTATCGAAAAGTAATGTTTGTGCTGAAACAGCAAATGTTGGGGTGAGCTGAGGCACGACGGGGTCTCAGACCTCTAAAGAATGAAATATTACCCCCCCCCCCCTTCACATTTCTCACTGATCAAACCCCGAGTAGCGTGATGCACTGACCGACCTGGTTTGCCGTTTTCATTGCACATCTGTGCATGATCCCTGGTGTGTGTATCCTGGTTGGTGTGGCCCTGTGGCTGGTCCGTGTCTAACTCCCAGGGTTGTTGGGTCCTTCAGGTATGTGATGGAAGTGACCCAGCGGGGGGCGCGCTGCCGCCAGGCCCGCCCTGTTCCCGCCGCTCGGCGTGGTGCCTGCCGTCTCTGACACGGAGCTGTCCGAGTACGTCCACTCTGGTGTACCCCAGTAGCCCTTAACAGCCAACCCATTGGTCACAGCAGCACCCCACCTCCTTCCATGTCTATCACCAGCAGCATCCAGACCTGACTGCTCTGTATCTGCACAGCCAAGCAGAGGCCTGTCTGTATGACTAGACTCCATAGAGCTTAACAGAGGCATATATGTTTGATGACTGGCATTAATACTTGTATCCCCATAATCTAGTAGTAGTTTCCTGTACAATAACATATGTGTGTAGTTTAGTTTTTTGTCAATTAGAAATTCATCTTTGATCTGATTATTTGCTTACGTATATAGGTGGGGATGAGAAAAGTCAGTCTCGCCTCTTTAACCATTTCTTAGTCAGACTGTAATCCATAGCTGCAGGGTGAGGGCGAAAACAGTGGATGACCGTGAGAATGATCAAACCTTTCGGCTTCACACTGGTGGGACGAGAGGGGTTAGAATGACATTAAGTGGAGAGAGATAGGGAAGATAGAACTGGAAGACAGGGAGGGAGGTAGTAGGAGGCAGCAGCTAGGGAGAGGCGTGTACTGTAAGCTGCGTGGGGCGAGAACGCAGAGCTTTGATGTTCTCTGTGTGAAGCTGCTGTTTGTTTGATGTCCCGTAGTTTTTAGTGATGTAGGGGGACAGGATAGGCTGCAGTAAGGAGCAGATGAAAGCTGGGCTATCCTGGCATAGCCCCTGGGCCTCTACAACCCCATCCTATCACTGGGCCTCCACCACCTCACCCCACACCATCAAACCCAACAACAGGCCCAGGGGCATGCAGTTGGAACACTACTTACTGTAGTAGCCTGCTCCCTGCTGGTAGCATTTCGGCATAACACCTCTTCATCACAATCTCATTTAAACTTGTGAGCATTTCCTTGCTGGAACAACATTACCCCCAATAACTCTGATTGATAAATGAATACTTTCCCTGGACAAGGTCCTTAGGGCAATATTACCTGTACCGGGAGTGCTCAATTTGATAGCATTTTAGAGGAAATCAATGCTGTAAAGTCTCACATTGTGGCTCATGAAGTATTCCAATCATGAAACCGATTTATTTTTTATTTGTTTGTCAAACAAATTTTTGAATTTATTGGTTGTCTCCTTTTTGGGCAGACCTCTGGAAATCAAACTAAGGCCCCCCACTAGGGGTTCCCGGCCCCCCTGGTTGATTATGCTTCGCCCCCTAAACAGTCATTCACTGCATAGCAACTCTGGTGGCTGTCACAGCCAAAACATTTCTACGTTGTAAAGAGGGAGGATGAGTGACTTGAAATCTTGTTTTCTTACATCAGATTCTGACTGAGAGGAAATTATACCTCTGGAAAGGAAAACTTGACCTGACAAATTGAATGAACCTCTTGCTTTGTTCGTTTGCAGACATAAAGTGACGAAGAAGCCCGTGTGTGAGAACATTACGGTGGCCTACTACTTCTGTGGGGAGCCCATCCCGTACAGGACGTCGGCCAAAGGTCGCATGGTCATGCTGGGCCAGTTCAAAGAGCTGCTGACTAAGAAAGGAAGCTACAGGTGAGGCCACTACTCTACCTGGTGAGGCACAGGGAACTAGATTTACAGCTTGATGTTATGTAACATTTTAGTCTATTGAACTCTGAAGTCCTTGAAATTGAATATCACATTTTTGTTGTGTTTCTGGTCATCTGGAAAAGGATGAACCACATTCCAAAGTCAATTTTTTTTGTCTTGTGTAAATTTGGTGCATAATAAATCACGCTTTTTCAATGAACTTGAACTAACAAGCAACTGTTCTCTATCCAACCGACTCTAGGTATTTTTTCAAGAAGGTAAGCAATGACTTTGGGGTGGTGTTCGAAGAGGTACGCGAAGATGACGCCGTCCTGCCCGTCTTTGAGGACAAGATCATTGGGAAAGTGGAAAAGATTGACTGACATGGAGGTGGAGAGGAAGGAGACGTACACAAAGTCGGCCTGCGATGGCGCTATCGACGGATGAGCTGTTCACTTGAGAGAGACGGAGAGAAAGTGTTTGATTAGAGGGAGGATTGGCAGGGGGAGAAAATGTACGGAGTAAGTCGCTACAGGAGGGAATGGATGAAGGGATGAGAGAATGAGGAGACGAGTGCGTAGTGGTCACTGTGGTAGACCCTTATGACTCCAAGGCTTTCATATCTGCTCAGTGCCACTGCATTGTGCAGGCAGAGTAGGAAAGCATTGGACAACAAACAAAAAAAAGCTGACATTCTCTCCTTCAGTGTCTTTCTGAGTGTAATGTAATGTAGCATTGTACAATTTGACTAGAAGAAAAATGCTATGGATCTGCTTACTAAAGCAGCATATTATTTTTGATATGACGTATCAGAAGGTATCCTTTCTAATATAAGCGTGTCATTTTTATATGTGTTGGTACCAGATGTGTACAGATTGTCTGTTTTTAAAACATAACGATAAAGTGTTATATTATCTATTTAAATATTTGAAAAAGCGGTCGTTTTAATCCTATTAAAGCGGTGGCGCTGTTCCAATTCGACGAGATCCAAGTGTTTTGACAGGGCTGTTTTTCAAGTATTGTAGGAACTATTACACAGCCCCCATGTTCTACCAAGTGCTTTTAATAGGAACACTCAACCTTGCCAGTCCTCTAAAGTTAAGTGGCATTGAGTTATCGTGCTGCACTTATCATTGTATTATGCATTAGTGTCAATGGCGCAAAATGAAAAAGGATTGCCTTCTTGAGGTTGCCCTTAACTGATTCTGCCTTCATGTTTTGCGTTTTTCAATTAGGAAGGGACATCCCCAGCAGTAGCTCGATCTGTGTCCAATGTACTGTACTCTTGAGGTCTATTAACTTTCCCCATAGTGTACGTATGTATGCACATTAAATACATTATTATTCCCATACCTGCAGACGTCTGCCAACTTAAATTGATCCCCACTATGTTCAGTAACTTATATTTTTGCTACATTTCGGCCTTAATCGTAGCAGATCAGGGCAGAAAATAACGTCTTTGATCAGAGATAATCACAACCATTTGTGTGTACATGCTGCTGACAGTTCAGATCCAGATTCTATTTACAGCCTAGAGCTTTTGTTAGACATTTAAGACCAGAGCCCATAGTAGAAGTCTCCTGAAGGTTCATACACGGGTGTCTGTGTCGAGAAAGGGTCTGTGTGCGGAAGTTTGTCACGAAAGTAACTACCGCGCTCAATAGTGTTGATCGTCTAATGTGTGTTCACATGCATCCAGAAAGGCTCCTGACCCCATGGTTTCACACTGGACAACGAAAGGACATAGTATATGTTTACCTAGTAAATATATCACAAATACAGCTGAATAATGACTTGTAGCCTTTCATAGCTCTATAGAGCTACATTTGGTGCCTGGCAGAAATTGTCTCTAGAAATAACTTTAGTATGGAATGATCTATTTTTTTTTTTTTTTTAATAGGTCACAATACACCAAAGAGAACAGTAGAAGTCGATGTGTTTGTCATCCCCTTATCTCTTCTTCATTTACCCTCATTCACATGGGTACTCTTTGATTATTCTCCAAATCCCTGTGTTGAAGTGGAATTCTCTTGTACAATTGTCTAGGGCAGGGCTCTCCAACCCTGTTCCTGGAGAGCTACCCTCCATGTAGGTTTCCCATCCAACCCCAGCTGTAACTAACCTGATTCAGCTCATCACTCAGCAAATGACTACAATCGTTTGCGCTAGATTAGGGTTGGAGGGAACCTGCAGGACGGTAGCTGTCCAGGAACGGGGTTGGAGAGCCCTGTTCCTGGGCGTTGTGCCGGGGGTCAGTGCAAGGCGGAATGTGCCAACAGTTGTGAATTAGGATGGTAAGGACCTTTTTCATCAGAGTGCTGTATTGCTGGGTGTTGTTCTGTATCAACACCACGTATAAGAGGACAATCTCCTTTTCTGAGATGCTGTTTTTGTATTTATTTAGTTGGATATTTTTTAAGAATCTGTATAAAGTTAACATACGTAGTGGACAACCCTCTATTGTTCCCGTTTAAAGATTTGAATAACCGTACTTTATGGTTTTATAGCGAGAGGCATTTACTCCATGATCTTTGACAATATTGGTACTCAGCCATCATCTGTCACGCTACAATGTAGAATTTGTCTCACTTGTTATAATTATTATTAGATGTTCACTGTCTGTATGTATTACCAATGGAGGGCAGTGATTCTTACTGTGAAAGCCCCAAAGTGAACTCCCCCCCCACTCATGGTCAATGAAATGTATATAAAGACCATCACAGAGTGCCTTTTATTGCCATCCTCTCATGTCATCCGCTATGTGATTCTCAAGTGTTACCAAGGCCTTGCTTTTATATTTTTATTTAGCGTCTTACAAACCATGTTCTGTTCAACTGTTTCCTATGTCACATCTCACTTTGGATAGAAACGTTTTGTGTAAATATGTAAAAAATATAATAATAATAATTTGTACATGTCATCAACCAGCAATTCACTTTAGGAGATATTCAATACCCCGGACCTGTTTCTTAGTGCTGAGTTGTGCGGTTATCATTTAAAGGTACTTCAACAATGAATACATGTAATAAACCTGAACTTCTCCATTACCTGTAGTCATTCAAATGTGTTAACTGATTTTAAAACTAACACTTTAACACTATAAACTAACAACACTTTATGAAATACTTAATATCCTATTAAACTATACTTCACTATAATGTGTTACCCACAAAGTAGAGTTACAATAAACAAAACATCTGCAGTGTTTGACTGGCACAGCTTCAACTGAAGGTGGCAGTCTTGATCCGCTGGCATTGTGAGCGTTGCTTGAAGTGGGCTGGTTCTCACCCGTACTGGTACCTGCACCTCAAGTGTTCTACTGCTTGACCACTGGGAACCTCTTATAGAATATTGGCTCTAGAATAGGACACCTAAATCAGGCCTGTAACCTACCTAGTACTGCAGTCCATGACCAGCAGAGTGAGAGAATCATTTGCTCGTGTGAGGAGTAGATTCTCAAACCTGGCTGAGATGACAGCAGTTTCAGACAAAGCCTTTGATAATGGTCCTGGAGGTGAACTTTGGAGAGTGTGGCTGTTGTCTGAATAACGGTTCAGGCTTCCAGATCGAGGTGATTAATTGGAACATTACTACAGAATCAAATCTTGAGAATCAGAATCAAACTCTTGATCGACTCTTGTTGTGGATTGTATTAGAACAGCTTTGCTTTTTTTTGTTAATGAGTTTGAATCAAGTTTGAAGTCTAACTACAAAGGAAGATTTTGCAGTTCACTCTTGTCAGTTAACAATCCTTAACTGTCTATTGACACCCGCGAGTCAATCTAAGTAACACCATTTAAAAAAAATCCCCATCCAAATCCGTAAAATTAAGCTCGAGGTAACAGTTTGCATGGGCTGAATCTCAATCCAATGATTGCGCCTGTGTCGGCCTTCCGCATCTGCGGTGGAATGCAGTTGAGCTACGGTTTGGCCTGCAAACTATGACCCCCCCACAAGTGTCACGGGACTAGTCTGAAGATAACCCATACAAATGAATGGAAGTATGGAGGTAGATTTGTGTCCCAAAAATATGGGGTTTAATTATGTGAGAAGAAAACAAATCCGGAGCTTTCTTATATCTCCTAGATATAGGACAGACACTTCAAAGCCTTATTCCTTATGATGACTTTTTTTTTGTACATTTATGATTGTGCCATTCAATGCATTTCTATAGGCTATAGTATATATTTTTGGGGGATACCGAAAGGGGTCGTAAAATTCCAAATCAAATAGCTAAATGATCTATGGTATGACCATCTAAAACAATTGCATATGTTAGCTTTGTACCCCAACGACCTTTTAGAGGTCAACCTGGCCCCTGCGCATACAGACACAAGTCAGACGTAAGCGCTAACATTTAACGAATGACAGACTTGATTGATTCACTTTGATGTAGACTTACGAAGGGATCACGTTGTGATAAGAGTCAGATTCAAGTACATGCAAGGTGGGTTTGTATGTGAATACATGTTATTAAGTTAAGATGGTTTGTGGAAATGCTGGACGTTTGTATAAAGCGGAAGCACCGTTACATTTAAAACAAGTGTTCTCAGAAATGACAGGGTTTTAAGATCGAAACTGATTAGTGCATTTCGTAGGACGTTCTCCATCAACCTTCAATGACACTCTTCAAGTCTCCCTGCCGTGTGGGTGATTAGGCATCGAGCAATCTCCTTATAAAGAGCTCTTCATGTATCTGCACATTAGCTACTGTTACTGCTCAGAAATATCTTCCTTTGTCTTCCAATCCCTAGTTTGAGGCTTAGTCCCAGACAAGGGTTAACAACACTGCTGCTAGCAGTCTGTCGGTTAATTGTGTTCTCACTCACTTCTTTCCAATCCAATAGCAGTACCATGAGGCCCCTGCTGTTTCATCCCAACAGGCCCCCAGCTCAAATAGACTTGTAATTAATTCTGGAACACAATGTTGGGCTCCGTTTAGAGAAGCAAGCAGCTTAATTGAAAAAGTCAGATCATTAGTGTGTTCTCCAACAGTGCCTAAAACTAGCCAGACCAAATCAAAAGAAATAGGCCTTCATTAGTGGTTGCCACGGCTCCAAGATATATATATAAATATACTGTTGTTTTTGCAAAAACTTTGCTCTTCGCACCCTTTTGCAATGAACATCAATTGGAGGTTGTCTGTAATGATCGGACGCGTGCATTTCTTCTCACTTCTGATGGAGACTCTGTGTACTTCCCAAGCCGGTTTGATCTCTCTTCACACCATCCCTGTTGATGACTCGCTTTGTATGATGCTGTTATGTCCTTTTCCAGCATCCTCGGTTCTTTACCATGGACTAGTGTAAGTCTACTGCGTTTTGTCAGACCATAGTGTTCTTCATTGTCTTGACACATGCACACAAGCGGCAGGATGCACCTGCTTAAAGCATGAACATGCACTGACATGCACTTCCTGTACCTAAAGAAAGGCCACACTGAAGCGTTGGCTAGGCTGGTGACTTCAGATACAGCTATATCAGTACGTCATTGTACACATTGTACATGCTGTGCTTAGTATGGAGACCTGCACTGGACTGTACATCAAAAGTCAGAAATGAATGTCAGCCTGTCAGGTCACTATTGTCCAATGTCCCAGGCTAGCGGAAGGTAAATGCCAGTCCAAGTCCTTTCATGCATAACCTTCCACACTGCCTCGTGTACTTTACAGGGTCATAGACCTATAAATGGAACATGTCCTTTGTGTGTAACACCCAAGTAGGCAATGTTCTGACGGAGAAACATGTATTGACTGGGAGCAGTGTGTGAGAAACAGACTGCATTTTAATTGCATGCAGTCCTTGTATTGCTGACTAATTTATACACGTTTTAGATTGCAGCACAGCAGTCAATAAATCCCACTGAACCTGAGTCTAAAATCCCCATGGTAACCAAATCTAAACACTCATATTTTATTTAATCACGATACATCCTTTAGAGGTAAACGTCAATATGGCCCCCATCAAGATACCAGGGTGAAGATGTGCTCCCCTCGAATCAATTATTGCTTTTCGTTAGACTGTGCCAGGACTCCCATTCTACATTCAGACAGTTATATAGTCGCCGTTGCTGTGTGTGGGGGTGTATCCAGTGTTGATAATCACTGGAGTCTAAAGCACATGTAAAAAAGCAGCTGGGCATGTTACTCCCACCCAACAGAAACAGTATGCCTAATTAGACTCAGTCAATTCATCGTGCATGGCCGAGAGGAATGCGCAGCCAGCAGCACATACAGGATGTCCCTCGTGTAGAAAATGCACCATTACAGTACTTGTTGTTTATGACATATTCTGCTTAAAGTTTGTGGGCAGCTAAATAGAACCAGGCCAATGATGTAGGTAGGATAATCATCATATAGGTGTCAGTAAAAAACTGTCTACGAACTGTGTTCCATGTACCATGGATATGACGACAGAGAAGTGGGCAAAGGAATGAAGAAATGTCAGTCAGGTTCTGTGCTGGTGTGAAAAACAGCGTTGATGAAACCACATTGTAAACGGGCAGACCGTGAGCCCACTTCCATGTGGTCAAACCAGTCAATAACACAATGGATGTGTCAAACGAATTGCAACATGCATCTTTTCTAACTAGGCCATAGTAACAGTAGGTTCAGTTGAGCTATTTTCTGCTGTATATTTTCCCACTGCATGGGGTTGTGTTAATTGTTGTGAGAAACGTCTTCATGTGACTCAGCTCAGCCCCTTCATTTCCTCCCCACTTACGAGACTTGTAACATGAATTGTTGTATTTGTGTTTATTGTGGATTCCTGGGCTCCAGCAACATTAAGGCAGTTATATACAATAACAAATATTACATAACACTTTTCACAATACATTAGGTGTGTTCCCTCAGGTGCGCCAAAACTAGGGCCTGTAGGACCTGCCTTGATGAAAAGGAATCCTAAATCAAATAGTATGAACTTGTTAAGCTTTTGTTGTATATTCATTCGACCAGAACACTCTCAGTTCAGGATACTATGTTCAAAGTGCAGCACACCGGCATATCACACATTTCTCACAGCTTGAGAAATGTCAAATCAATTAAAAACACCACTGGTGTCCTGGATACATCATGAGGGTAGGGGGCAGCATTTGGAATTTTGGATGAAAAGCGTGCCCAAATTAAACGGCCTTCTACTCAGGCCCAGAAGATAGGATATGCATATAATTAGATCTGGATAGAAAACACCCAGTTTCCAAAACTGTTAAAATAATGTCTGTGAGTATAACATAACTGATTTGGCAGGCCGAAAACCTGAGAAAAATCCATTCAGGAAGTAGGATTTTTTTGTTTGTTGTAGTTTTCTATTCAATGCCATTACAGTATCCATTGACTTAGGACTTAAATTGCATTTCCTATGCCTTCCACTAGATGTCAACAGTCTTTAGACTGGCTTGTATTCTGAAAAATGAGGGAGTAAGAGCAGTCTGAATGAGTGGACCCTGCCGTGTCACAGAGCTTTTTCATGCGCGCGGCCAAGAGAGTGCCTTTCTTGTTTACCTTTTATAGTGAAGACGTTATTGTCCGGTTTAAATATTATCGATTATTTAGGCTAAAAACAACTTAAGGATTGAATATAAACATCGTTTGACATGTTTCTAAAAACTTTACGGATGCCATTTGGATTTTTTGTCTGCCTGTTGTGACTGCGTTTGAGCCAGTGGATTACTAAAGAAAACGCGCAAACAAAACGGAGGTTTTCAGATATAAAGAGATACTTTATTGAAAAAAGGAACATTTATTGAATAAATGAATGTCTTCTGAGTGCAACCATATGAAGATCATCAAAGGTAAGTGATTAATTTGATCTCTATTTTTGACTTGTGTAACTCTTCTACTTGGCTGGTTACTGTTTGTAATGATTTGTCTGCTGGGCTATGTTCTCAAATAATTGTAAGGTATGCTTTCGCCGTAAAGCATTTTAAAAATCTGACACCGTGGTTGGATTCACAAGAAGTTAATTTTTAAACCTATGTAAAATAGTTGTATCTTTTCTGAATTTTTACAAGGAGTATTTCTGTATTTGAATTTGGCGCTCTGCAATCTCACTGGATGTTGGCCAGGTGGGACGCTAGCGTCCCACATACCCTAGAGAGGTTTTAATAAAGAAAGCAATTTGTGGAAGGTCTGTGACAGTGTTTCCCAACCCTGGTCATCGAGTACCCCCAGCAGTATACAGTTTTGTTGTAGCCCTTGGAAACACTGGTCTATGAAATCAGGTCCCTCGTAATATCGGGGATCGGATCGAAGTTGAGTCAGATATTCTCAGGGATCCATCGATTCTTAGAGAGGTCATGTAAAACATTTATAATTGTGTTATAAACCAACATATCACATCAAAAGGGCTTTAGTCACTGGATGTCATTAGTGATGGAAGTGATGGCTGTGACTGACATTTCACCTCCACTATGTTTTTCATACAGTGATGGCCATCACTTTGTTTCAGACTATTTGGTTTTCTGATCACTCCCGCAGTCCTAGCTGCTGCTGTATCAGTCTTAGCTGCTGCAGGCTATTGAAGCGATACAGAATCAAGACTACTCCTTTGCTTTCATCCAGACCTCAGCATCTAAACCACAGGTGTGTTTGAGTACTCGTCAAGGGTTGCGAGTGCTAAGAATTTTGCCCTCTTCGTTCCACATTATCTTTCGCACTGATGTTGCCATATTTGGATGTTTAGGGGTAATGTTTGTAATCTGATGAAGTGTCACATCCAGGCCTCTTACACCTTTTGCTTTGTTTCATTTTTTGCTGTTCTTTTTTTTAGTGCGCATGGTATCCCTTTTCAATCTTGAAACCACTGTAGAATATTGATTGAGCTGTTATCACTCTCTCTCTCGTCCTCGCTCTCACTCTCTTTCTCTTCAATCCCTCAGCACTTGAGCTGCAGTATTCCAATGCTCTCCATGCTTCATTTCCCCTCCATCTCAGCCCTCACCACACTTTTCTGCTTCAGGATACTGAACTTCAAGAGCTATCTTCTTTTACCCCATCTATCTCCTCTCATTTTCATTTCTTCCTTGGGATATTCCCATGTGGCACACAGAATGGCTTCAACATTTTTACTCTCAAAGCTCTGGTTTTCAGTCTTGCTCCTTAATGCGTAGCCAGTGTTTCTATAGATATAGAGATGTTTTCTGTTCTTATATCATAGTCTGTCTTGAATGTACTTGTCATGGATCCCTCCGGGAACTTTCATCACGCACACCTGTCCCCTATTCACACTGATTAGTATTTGTATAAAAAGTGCCCTTTGTTCACCATGGTGCTATCGATTGTCGTTACAGTGTCCGTTGGCGCGTGTGAGTAGCTGTGCTGTGTTTCGGGCTTTCCTGCCCTTGTGGATTGCGTAGATGATTACGGGTCTCGTCCTCTGTGATAATCATCGTGCGCTTGTGTTATTCATTTGAGCTACTCCTCGCTCTTTTGTTTGGGTTTCAACCCTGTGTTTTGTTACGTGTTTGTTTGGTCTTCGTCCCTGTCACGGAATTCTAGGAATGGTGGGTGTAGAGTCAGGCGCAGAGAGCAATACTTCCAATGGATGCGTTTATTTCGCTTGGTCTAGTCAACAATCAGGCAATGACCATAAATCAGGTTTGTCTCCAAAAACCAGGAAATAACATACAACATATTACCCAGGAGAAAAACAACTTCACCACTGACAGTAGGAATAAGCCCGCACAAAAGCAGGCGGGCACTGGAAGTTTAAATAGACCATTGATGAACCAAGATAAGAAACAGGTGAAAACAATCAAGACAAAACTAACAGAAAAGAAAAAGGGATCAGTGGCAGCTAGTAGACTGGTGACAACGACCGAACAGGAGCCACCTTCAGTGGAAGTCCCCATGCCTTTTGAATTATTTTATTTGTCTGTTATGTTACCAGGTAAGTTGACTGAGAACACGTTCTCATTTGCAGCAACAACCTGGGGAATAGTTAGAGGGGAGAGGAATGAATGAGCCATTTGAAAACTGGGGATTATTAGGTGACCATGATGGTTTGACAGTCAGATCACTGCCCTGGTGCATTGGGATATTTTTTTAGGCCAGAGGAAAGAGTGCCTCCTACTGGCCCTCCAACACCACTTCCAGCAGCAGCATCTGGTCTCCCATCCAGGAACTGACCAGGACCAACCCTGCTTAGCTTCAGAAGCAAGCCAGCAGTATACAGGGTGGTATGCTGCTGGCCTTTACATGGCATACCTTAATTTGGGCTGAATAAAAAACCCTATAGTATTCCTGCGTCTGTCTCCTGAATCATTGTTACCAACGTGACAGAATAATCGACCATTGAGGGAGACAGCGGGAATGGCCCGTCAACGACGCTGCAACTGGTCTGTCCGGCGCCGCCGCAACTTTGGCAGCTGCAACTGGGTCGTCTGACGTCACCACAACGGGTCCGTCCGACGACGCAACTTCAGCAGCTACAACTGGCCCGTCCGATGCCGTGATTCATATTTGTATATATGTGCCCTTTGGTTTCCATGGTCTTATCGATTATTTTACAATGTCCGTTGGTGCATGTGAGTAGCTGTGCTGTGTGTTTTGGGCTTTCGTGCCCTTGTGGATTGCGCAGATGATTACGGGTCTGTGTGTTAATCATTGTGTGCGTGTGTTATTTATTCAAGGTACTCCTCGCTCTTTTGTTTGGGTTTCAACCCTGTGTTTTTGTTACGTGTTTGTTTGAGACCAAACAATACTCTAGAAATCATATGGAGGTCAATTATACTACACAGCCTTTATATGCTGTATACTGCATGTGGCCTTCATATGTAAATAGCGGCGTTATGGTAAAGCATACTAATGCATACTTTTCACTTTTCAGATTTTATTTTGTGTGGATCCCCATTGAGGCCTTTCCTCGCGTTCATCAGAAATGTATAGATATGGCTTCCAGCCTGTTGTCTGTAGAATGCATTCATTCATTTTGCGTGTGTGTGTGTGTGTGTGTGTGTGTATTTTCCTCACCATGCCGCTGCCTTTGATTTTCACAGTGCTTAGAGATCCAGACAGAAAGACATCAAGGGCTTTGGGATGTCACAGCCATGTCTAGGCGAAAAATGAACAGTAAAACATGTCAAGTGGAGAATTGGGAAAAGTGAACATTATCCAAAATTCTGCTTGTCTAAAACATTGATACTCCAGCCGTAAACTGCATTCATCTGGGTTTCTTTGCAAATGTATATATAAAATGTAACATCTGCTCAAAATTCTAATCTGTGACTAGATTTTTATTTTACATTTACATTTAAGTCATTTAGCAGACGCTCTTATCCAGAGCGACTTACAAATTGGTGCATTCACCTTATGACATCCAGTGGAACAGCCACTTTACAATAGTGCATCTAAATATTTTAAGGGGGGGAGGGGGGGTGAGAAGGATTACTTTATCCTATCCTAAGTATTCCTTAAAGAATTTTTTTATCAGCCCATTTGTTGTCCTCAGTATACAGTAATCCTACACTGGTATCTTGCTCAGAGGTGAAAGGGAAAGACCACATGCAGCATAAAAAATGCATAATCATTGATTTGTGGACCTGTAAGTAACTCGTACTCCCTGTGAAGACTGCAGCCTTCACCATATAAAATAGAGAAAATACAGCTACGAACGCAACTCTTTTCAATTCTCTTTAAACAAGAATACGTTTCAAAGCGATGGCAGGATAATGCCGAGATGAATCCAAGGCCTTGTACAACGGAGAGCTCTGTCAATATTGCATCTACTGTTGTGATTTTTGAAGAATGTTTTTTTTTATATATATATATTTGGGGGGTGGTTGATAACCTTGAGCTACAATATCTGGTGTTAACCCATGGATTTACAGGATTGACTATGGCAAATCTGTTTACTTAGCTATAGCTAGCTAGCTAACCTTAGCTGGCTAATCTAAATGTCAATGATGCACCGGCTGTTTGTTCCACCTGCCCAGGTTTCTGGAAGGACCGTGAGGGGATGGCAGAGGCTCGCCTTGTGGGAGACTGTTGCTGATTACTGCTGACGTGTGGTCTCTAAGGCGCTTATAGCTGACGAAGTATCACCCAGGTGGGTGCTACACTTTTCAGTGGTGAATCTGTTCCGACCGCGGAGGAGGAGTCGCTGTGATGAATAGCTCCTGCCTGTCTGAATAATCTTACTCCCTAGCTGGCCCATCGACACCAGCTTGACTCAAGCTTCTCCTGTACAGAACTGCATTATCATCCAGCTGTGGAAGACCAGCTCCCTGACCTCTTTTTTTTGTGTGTGAATGAGAATCTGTACGAAAAGTGCTATTATTATTATTATAAAGATCCGATTAAATTACTAGAGGAGCTATGTTATAAACCCTCAAAGTTCCAGAATGGTATGAAAATGGCAGCCATTGTGGTCAGTCAGAAATCCAAACCAGTCTAATTGGAATGAATGGCAGTAGAGGCATAGGTGATCCATTCCTTCTTTTACTGATGCAGGGAAATAAAAGCAAGGCATGTGCAGGGGTGTCATTTCAGCTAAACCTAGGGTATGGCAGGGGGTGGGGTTTATAAAGTTCAAGCTCATTTACTGCATCTCTACACAATTCAAAACTCTAAAAGGCATTTTGGAGAACAAAAAAAACCCAACCCAAATTTACTCCAGCCATTATCACCTTGGCGACTGTAACTTCATTCACCTCAGTCGACAGGAGACTTAACATTCTACAAACCCGTCATACAGCAATTCTCTGCTGTGCGCACTAGCTCAGCACCGGGATCAAAAAGTCTAGTTTCATGTCAAGTCAAACAGCAGTTATCTAGCCATCTAGAGACATCTTCCAGATCTGCACTGCTTTGAGAGAAAGGTTCACTCACTGCAGAGCTGTGTCAATGCGCTGTCCATAGGCCTAACGCCAGCTAGCCGGCCAAACAACCTTCCCGTCCTGCTCCGAGTTATCCGCATGGTCCATAAACCAGCCCACTATTACTGCTAAACTGCATTTGCCTTTTAATCGGGATTGGAATTATTTTAGTAGCCTATTTTAAATTGTTGGTGCTGAGCTAGGGTAAGGCGACTGCCATCCTTTGCCATACCGAAGTGACACCCCTGGGCATGCGATGTATCAGAAATTGTGCAACAGAATTATTGTCAAGCAAAAATATTGTCATATCATTATAAATGTCTCAATGTTTGTTTTCTTGAAAAGCTGTGTGGTGTACTATGATACAAAATTGATGCTTGTTGCATTTACAACTTTTCTAAGTCCTGTCAACTAATTTCAGCAGTGTATGGCTGTGGATTGACTCCATTGTTTGTATGGAATGTAGGTCATTAGATTTTTTGGTGGGGGGAATCATTCCACTTAAACCTTCTGGCTAGCTAGCAAATAAACATGAGTTGTTTTACATAGCATCTTATTACAGCACTGGCTGACCAATGGCTTCACAACTCCCTTGCCAAAATGTCTGACCTTTTATATCATCATAAGGAGGTTCATGACCTAGTATTCTAGTATTCTAATTCCTCATTCTAAGATAATTCCTCACGGTCCTTAGATTAGCCTGTGCTTTGTCAATCTCAAGCCATATATCCAACTCCCTGGCATTACCCACTCTTGACCCAACCATTGATTTCCCTTTAATAGCTGATCTGTCCATGCCAACCTTGCCTATTAATGTTTTCAATATTCTAGATATTTGATAGTCAAGAGGGACTCACAGCACCACTATCAGCAAGTAGGGGTTAAGTATACTGTATTTCCTTTAAGGGTCCGTAGGCACACTTGGCAGCATTTTAAGCCTAAGCACATTCTTCAAGCTCCGTCCTTCAGCCAGCCATGTCGTTGTTGTTGGATTGTTGTTGGATGTTTCCACAGTCCTTGTTTGATTTCACATATTGGATTGAACAAGCACTCTTGCCCAGAGAAACTTTTTCATTTGTGAATGTTTCCTACCATTTATATGGCTGGTGCCTTTCTAACTAGGCCTACATCTGTTGCAGTAGGACAAGGCTTCTTTTGCAGGGAGCGAGGAGGATAATAAATGGAATCCGTGGGTGTGGATTACATCCCCTATGCAGACACCAGCCCTGAGCTGGAATTACTAATGAACAGACACAACCAGAGTGGATATATTAGGCCCTGTGTTGGAAACTGTTGGAACACCTGCTCATATAACCATTACGCGCAGGACGCGCAGTGGTCGTAGACATAATTACAGTGACCTATTTCAAAAAACGACTTGCAAACCTCTAATAATTTGATATCAATGAGACAGACACATGTAGTAGTCACAGACAATTGAATGTATACATGTGTACAAAGTGACCAAGTGGAGACCGCTATAAACTGTCATATACCAGATACAGGATTATCAAAAGCAGAGATGGAGCTTGCTAACTGCATGCTGAGTGTTGGAAATGATTAAGTCCCTTATTTTAGAGAATTAAAGTGTGTGTGTGTGTCCGTGCATGCGTGTGTGTAGTCTGTTCTGCCTGACTTTCTTAGATCCATGTCAAGCAAAAGGGCTTTAAAAAGAACAGTCTATATCATGCTAAGAAGTAACTGGGGTGAGTTTTTTTCAAACGTCTATTTATGTTCCAAATTGTTATTAGAGTTAATTCTACCCTGAGTCATAGCAACCGGAGGCTGAAGTCTCATAGATCACGTTTACTGCTGCTTGACACCCACAGGTTTTGGGAACGGAGGGGTTTAAACAGCATCAAGGCCATGACTAAAGCACCACTCCTCTAGACTTTCTGCTCTGCTATGATCATCTTCACAGGAAGTGTCTACACTGCAGATGGGTTCTGGGGGAAATGGAGGTTATGGTTTGTCCACTCACCTCTATGACTTTTCCTTGGATCATCAGTAATTACAACACATTACTATGTATTTCACATCTTCTTTCAAGAGATAATCTAACAGCATATTCCCTATATACACTTAGGGTATGTTTGTAATCCACCCAGTTGGCCCACACTTTATCACCCAAGCTAAATAAAGTCCGTAATGCTCATGAGAGAGGAGAGACTGTTACACAAGAACAGATTCAATTCAGCACAAGCCTGAAACCATACAAATGAAACTATTAATCACTAACCACTAAATTGTTCTTCAAGAAAAAAAGGTGTCTGAGGCTTAAAGCAATAAGGGTAGCCTGATATAAAAACTTTAAGTGTCTTAAATAAGGGTCTTGAGGAGTTAGTAACTCTCTGTGGTGAGAGACAATGATGTATTTTTCAATTAAAAAGACAATTAGATGGAGTATTGACCTGCTGGAAGATAAAACAGTTCATAAAATTAAAGACCAGACATTTTGCCAGTTTGTCGGAACACGTTTAATTTGTTTGTCACAAATGTTTCAATGATCCTGCTTCTAGTTTGGTAATATTGAAGGATAATGGACATTTTAGGATACCAATGAAATTGTCTTTGCAAGATAACTCATTGCAGTTGTATTATCTGCCCACAGATTGAAGTTTGACAATGTCAAACAGTAAGGCACTTGATTCTTGACTCAGCTGGTGCGGTGGACGTGGATTTGAATCTCTGTCTTTATTCAATATACAAATCCAGGACATTGTGTCCGAGCTGCGTCATTCTGGGATGGAGGAAGTCTCCCGCACAATAGAGTTATCCCAACAATGAGTCAGGGAACACATCTCAGGGACGAATTCGTAGAGACAAACCACTCTCTATTTAACTTCAAATCTTGTACCACCACTGTACAATTGGCAGATGTCCGTCAATTACCGTGTGCCAAAATAAAAGCTTTCATCCCAGTCTTAATTGCTTGCTTTGCGTTTTGGGTGTGACAAGCTACATTTCCGATTGAAATGCCTTACAGTGTGATTACATTAAGGAATGCACTCCCACCATGATGATGATACACTGATGAGTCAAAATCATGCTGTTTATGCATAACGTTGCTTTCGTGTAGCACACATTGGCCAGAGTCATTTTGTAATGTCTATGCATGATAATTACATTTGACTTTCTTCTTTACAGGCTTTATTCTTTAATCAGGACCTCCTTCAAAGTGAAGCAGAGGCAACTCCTGTATGCAAATGCTGCCTGCTCCCAGGTCAAATTCCAGAGATGCAAGGATCTCTGGGGGCTCCCTCTTTCTCCCCTTTCTTGCTCTCTCACTCTCTCTTGCTGCTTTCCTTGATATTCTACAACAGTATCAGTTACTTCCTAGAGGAAAACGAACAATCTGCGAAGAACAGGTAGGCCTAAATCAGTGGAGGCTGCTGAGGGGAGGACGGCTCATAATAATGGCTAGAGTGGAGTCAATGGAATGGTATCAGACATGGTTTCCATGTGGTTGATACCATTCCATTGACTCCATTCCTGCCTTTACTATGGACCGTCCTCCCCTCAGCAGCCTCAACTGGCTTTAATGGAGAAGAAGAATCCTCTTTTGTGTGCACGCACAGCACTGTGTGCTCTATCTTCACACAGTTTCATATTTATTCAATGTGGTCAACGTGGTCAGATGCATTCAAGGATGTAACACTACAAGGTGTGAAACAGAGGAGGGTAAGCGCTCTGAGGACAAGGGAGGCTGCAGGCTTATTGATTGGTTGCCACAACAATTCAGAAACAAGTACTGAGTACCTTATAGAGCGTCATTGAAAAATCCTTTAAAAAATCACACGACAAACAATGCCTTTCTATAATCATATCAGTGCAAACAGAGAGCTTGTAGTTCACTAATTATATTTACTGTCTGTACTCATTGTAATGCCAGTGAATGAAACATGGGAAATTATTGCCTGCCACCGGAAGAATAGGATCAATGGAGTAGGTGGATGTATCGAACCACCATTTGGAGAGACAATTATAAAATGTGTAGGATGGTGAGCCAGACTGGAAAGGTCTTAGAAAACGCTTCATAAGAATTGGGTGAGACTGAACCTGTGACTGTTACTATGACAATAGTCATTTTATTAGACATATAGCATACCTGAAATGGGATTTAGCTAATTGAGGCTCCTCACATCTTGCAATGTAAATTAGTTCTACTCTTGGCATGATTATAGTCGCTGTCTTCTATTGAGATCGGATTAGCTCATTATATTTTCCAACCTTCAGAATACATGGTGTGTGTGATACTGACCACTTTAGAGCATTGTTGTCCCTCTACCTTTTTACAAATGAAGGTTCTCAAAATGAACACACAGAGCGTTTCTAATGTGAAGTGTGTGTCACGTGTATCCTGCTATTATTAATGGGTGAACAAGAAAAGGATACATACTCCATCCTGACTTTTAGATAGGCAGTGTGCATGTTGCCAAACCTACCATAGCAAAGAACACAATGAGCTGTGATGAGACTGTTACAACTCCTTATTGCTTTTCTAAACGTCTCAGTAGTGTACTTATGAATACTGATGTAGGGACTGAAATCCCATATAAGGATAAAAAGCATTTCCCATGAAAGTAATTGTTATTCCCCCAGGCGGAATTTGCTTTTAATTAGTCATACTGAGAAGTTAGAGACGTTGAAAATCTACAGCATATGGGCTAAGATACCCACGAGGTGGTAAGCTATTTGTTTCGTGTTAATAAGCTGAACCAATTGAGCTTTTAAAGCATGGTCTGTTAGAGCTTGAATGTTTAGAACACACAATATTTGTTTGTCTTAGTTTAAACGCATTGCTTATGAATAGCTACATTACACGAACGTACCATTCATTAAAAAAACTACATAGGGATATGTCTAGGTTTAGGGTTGAACCCAGGGTTGTGCACATGAAGCTAGGTTTAGGGTTGAACCCAGGGTTGTGCACATGAAGCTAGGATTAGGGTTTGATATGTTACCAATAATAGCATTAAATACCGCGACAAAAAAAACAATTTTATTTGATAATTGATATTTACATCCACTTCTAAAATGTTTAGCCAATATTTAACCAAATACATAATCTCATCCAATACACATAAACAAGTTAGAGAAGTGCATACAGTACAGACATAAGGAAGTGTCACAAAAAAGGCAAAAACAAATCATACAGAAAGCACATTGCATTTTGACAAAATTGCCGGGTATGAAGGAGAGTTCTAAATATAAAATATATACTTTTCTGTTCTGGCCTTTTGCAGGAAAATCAGTCCTGCTGGTGGAAAATTGCATTTCTTGGAATTTCTAAATGAGAGGGAGGGTAAGAACATGAGAGGCAGGGTAGTTTAACACAGCAGTGAGGTAGTATACAAGCTTTTAAGGAGACTCGACTAGAAAAGAGGAACCTGGAAAGTGAAGAAAGCAAACAGAGAGAATAGAAATTTGACTTCTTAGAGTTTAGCAGACAGACTAGATAATAAAAGTGAATAGAGGCCATAAAGATAATATAGTTAGCAGCATGGAATTTACAACAGCAACGCAACTCTTAAGTGACTGAGTTCAGTAAACATCAGAGAGAATCATGCGAAAAATACAAATATGTGCAAAGCAAAAATATAACACCACCAGCCTAATACATTTGAACCTATAGAGATCCTATTCTTAGATTGCACCTCCATCACCTGGTCGTGTCATGCCATTGTTATGAGCATTCTCAAACCGCCCTCTTGAGATTAAACGCATTCATTCTGAACGTAGGGAAATGACTGCTTCATCTAAATTACAATGACGTTGCAAATATTTAGTAGGACACAACTATGCCATCATTGTCACTTCATAAAATGTACTTTAGACAGAGGGTAATGTTGTCATTAGCTCGCAAAGTTTGTTGAAAATAGCTAGCAATGCTAAACCTAGCTAGCTAAAATCCGGTGATCTCCACTCAATCTTAGCTTTCTAGCTAACGTTATTCTGCAAGGTCATCTGATGACATCAAAATGATGACAAAAGGTTTTCCTACTAATTAATTGCCTCATTTTGAAATGTAATTGTATTTCCAAGCCATTGTAATGCACTTGATGATATCTTCCTCAGCGCTCATTGATAATGCACAGAGTAGAATGCTCAGTCGGCACCAGTTCTAAAACAAATGTTCAAACCAATATTGTGATGAAACATAGGTGCAACCCATAAATTAAATTACTAGTATTCTAATGTATAATTCTCTATTTGAACCATTCTCATGTTTGTTTGTTTTAAGGATCATGCTCTCTTTACCCTCTCATCAAGTTCTCAGTTGTCACCATCTCAAAAACCGAGATACTGTCATCATTGAGTTACCCTTTGAGGTTGGAAAGCAAAGTCTTTGTGATAAGGCAATCTGCACAGTCCTTTACCATAGGCCTCATCATTCAAGGCTGTTTCTGGAAATGGCTTATAGTTGCTTCCCTCGGCTCGGCGATGGGCCGGCTGCTCATCTCACAGTCATTTTGTCGTACATTGTCCTCATTCATTTGTGACACTTCTGTGGACCCCGCCTGGAACCCAGGCACTGTGTTGGCTACATGTACCACGTGCACTTTGTTCCTGCCGTTCTTACTGAGAATGCAGCTGAACACCTTCTTGAAACCTTTGCGAAAGTGCTTGGACACCAAGGCGTACACAATGGGGTTGAGGCAGGAGTTGGCGTAGGCCATGCAGTGAGAGAGGATCCTGAATGCGTATGTGGTCTGGTTGAAGGGGAAGTCTCCGTACAGATAGCATAGGATCACCACATGATAGGGCAGCCAGCATAAGCAGAAGAGCACTGTGACGATGATGATCATTTTGGTGACTTTGCGCTTAGCCCTCTTGGACTCTGACATCCCATCCAGAGGGTCCACAGCAGTCCACAGGTACTTGATGGTTCTGGTGTAGGACAGGCTCACGATGAGCACAGGGATCACGTAACCAAACACAAAGGTGCAAGTATCCAGCACCTTGCGGTTGTACTCCTCCCAACCTGGAACACAAACGTTACTGTTGGCGTAGTCTATGAGGTCGTAGTAGCTCAAATACGGCCCTGCGAAGATCAATGATAGTCCCCAGATGACTACCATGGCAACCACGGCATTACAGGGCGTTCTCAACTCTCTAGAGCGAAGAGGGTAGCGAATGGCCAGATACCTAGACCAAACAGAAAGACTTAGTTACATATTGTATTAAAACATAATGCCATGAATCAATATACACTGAGTGTACAAAACATGAAGTAACACCTTTCTAATATTGAGTTTTACCCCACCCACCATTTTGCCCTCAGAATAACCTACATTCTTCGGGACACGGACTCTACAAGGTTTCAAATGAGTTCCAAAGGGATGCTGGCCCATGTTGACTCCAATCCTCCCCACAGTTGTGCCAAGTTGACTGGATGTCCTTTAGGTGGTGGACCATTCTTGTTACACATGGGAAACTCATGGTCATGAAAAACCCAGAAGCATTGCAGATCTTGACACAAACCGGTGGACCTGGCACCTACCGCCATATCCCATTCAAAGACACTTAAATCTTTTGTCTTGCCCATTCACCCTCTGAATGGCACACACACAATCCACGTCTCAATTGTGTCTAGGCTTAAAATCCTTCTTTAACCTGCCTCCTCCCCTACATCTACACTGATTGAAGTGGATTTAACAAGTGACTTCAATATAGGAGATCATAGCTTCCACTTGGATTCGCCTGGGCAGTCTCTGTCATGGAAAGAGCAGGTGTTCCTAATGTTTTGTACACTCATTGTATGTTGTTTGCTTTATATGTGTAATTGCAAGTCAACTGGGATTTCATTACACTCCACCTTCTAAATGGAATTAATTGTTTTTACTGTTGTGTTGCTTGCACAAAGACATACAAATATTATGAGCGCTTGCTTCTGGGGGTTAATAGACAAGAGGCACATTGGTACTGCAAATGGACCTAATGAACGGGCAAACAGTGTGTGTGTATATTGCTCATCCCAAGCTGGCAGTGAAATAATTGCTGCTGGGTATTCTAGGTCTCAGCTGAAGCCTGAGTGGATGCTCATTTTTCACATAGAGGACATCTATCAAATGAATGTTCCCCTACAAAAGGTAAACAACACCAGGGTTTCTGCTCCCTTATTTAATGTAAGAAAAAAAAGACCAGCTATTTTCACTAGTCTGAGCATAGCGAGGGCCCTGCAGAATCAACAGCATCCATTTATGCAGGAAAGAAGAATATGTCCATTTCATGTAGGGATATCACACATTAGTGGTATTTTACTGTATTCAATCACAGATTCAGCCTCGATTTCAGGTCAAGACCTACTCTTTAATTTCCACATTTTAATGCAGATAAAATGCCCTTCCCTTGATCACATGAATAGTGGGTTTCAATTAACGTGACCAACAGGGTTGCCAAAAAAGAAATGCCTGAACAGCATTCTCCCTATCTCCCTGTGAAAATGTTAAGGTTGTTTTGTAATAATGACCAATGGATGACAACAGTATAGGTTACTGCCGTGTGCTTTGCTAAATGAGCGGTACATGAGCGTCCATCCTCTTCTGTAGAGAGAGTATTGGGCGCTTGTATAGAGAGGAAGTGTGCTGGACTTTAATGAGGTGAGGGAAATAGTGACCTTGGCAATAGAACTCTACTATAATTGGCATTGACCTTTAGAGCTGCAGCACAGGTTAGGTCTCTGTGCTTTCGGTTAGAACTCAACCGAATATAAATGACAAAATATTTCACAAATGAAGTATATTCCTATCAGCTCCTCGTTATGAGCCATAAAGAAGTAGTTAACCCCTAAAGGATAATTAAGATCTTCCTTATGGAATTTGTATGCATGTAGAAAAATGTGTATAGAGTATTTCAATGGTTTGAATTTAAAAAAATGTTAAATGAGACATTAGCCAACAAGAGCTACAGTGTACATACCTGTCAACCGAGACGGCGGCCAGCGTGAAGCTGCTGGCGTACATGGTGAGGTTGATGAAGAAGTGGACCACCTTGCACATGAAGGAGCCGAACACCCAGCCCTCCAGGGAGTAAATGGTGGCTTGGAAAGGCACGCAGAAGATGATGAAGAAGAAGTCGGCCACGCTGAGGTTGAGGATGAACAGGTTGGTGGTGTTGTATCCCACCTGGCCGCTGCGGAGGAGGACGGCCAGGACCAGACTGTTCCCAATGGTCCCCAGCAGGAATATGAGCGAGAACACAACGGGCACGATCACACTGGTGGGATTCAGCTGGTAGCTGTCCGATGTGTTCCAGTGCCCTGCTGTTTTGCTGAAGTCTTCCAGATCTGACATTTTGAGAGTATTTTAGAAGTTCTGGAAGAGAATGAGAGAAGTACACGATGTGGTTAATGCTGTTGAATTATGACTGCAATGGGGCTACAGGGACTTTAGGGAACACAATACTGATCATTTATGAACGTATATATTCACAAATGTTTTAAAACCAGTTCATTCAAATGTTCAAACCACGAGGATAGGGAGGAAAGTTCGTTAAATATTTCTCATAACACATCAATTTCTATTATCTCATTTCTATTATCTCATGTCCTGAATCCCACATTGCGCAAATTTGAGCAACTATTTCCTTTTGAATGTTTTATTTGACAAGAATGGTGGATTGTGTTCCAACTGTGAGGATAAAAAAAAAGACAACCATGTATGTTCATAACAGGGAGCCGATGCATGCTCAGACTACACAAGGGACCTGTCCACTCCGCTTGTGTCTTTTCTATAGCCTTCCCACCCAAAGTGACCTGGTTATCCTCTTGCATTCATCCTCATAGCATGAAGATGCACACATCCATTGGCTGCTAAGCCATACCAGCAGCAAGGTCTATTAAAAATTGAGTAGGGAGAGATGCTGATATATTCAAGTCATCATTTAAGCTTTGATTATTTGAATCAGCCATGTAGTGCGAGGGCAAAAAAAAAAAACGAGTTTGGGAAACAAGTTTTACATACTGATGAAATCAGCATATCAGATCACATGTGATTACAGTAGGCCTTGCCAGCACAATGGCTTTGGAGTGTGCCTCAATAACGTTTCAACGATGCCCACGTCTTAATGGAAATGGTTTAAATGACATGACACACATACACAATCACTAATAGTATTAAAATGCAGATTCAGATGAAACCATGAAAGATGATGCAGAAGTTGATTTGTTAGTATAAGAGTGATTACATTGTACTGTATGGAAGCTTAAGGTAGGCCTATACAGTAGAGGCTTGTTTGAGTCTACAGTGCTGCAGTCATTATCTTATTTGTGAACTAAACTAGAAATAAACATACATACTGTACTTCCTAACACCATACAGATAGTAAATCAGTCTATATATGAGGACCATGCCTACTGACATCATTGGACCATTCTCACTCTATTTTTCCTGTTCAATGTTCATGTTGGACCAACGATGAGTGTTGGTAAATTGGCACTTGCTGTAAGTGCCACTCTGGACAAAGTATGGCTCATCCTCCAAAATACAGCAGAAGCTGCTCGTGCAATCCACCATTTCACTCACTGTAATTCATATTTATATTTTTGCTACGCTATGTCACTATCGGGATCTATCATGAAAGGAGTAAAACGTTGATGGGGTTGTAGATTTGACAGTTATTGTGTAGGGTTCGGTTAAGCTAGTTTGCTCACCCTCCACTGAGGTCCAAAACCTACTTGTTATCAGAGATTTGTTATCAGTTATACCATTACACCACAGGAAGAATAGGTTACAATAAATCTGTTGGCTTGGATTGTACTTGTCTAGCATCAAGTTGACAGCTCTTAGAAAACACACATTTCTCAAAGCAGAGCTGTACCGCCATACACCTCCACCTCATAGATCTCCATCAGCCTACGCCAGACCCATCACTCCTCATAACCAAACTGGACCTGATCCAGCACAGGACTGACTGATCTCTACCGTACCGTGAACATGACAAGTCAGATGTCAAGACGACAGCTGCTGTAACCAACTTTAAATCGCCATGACAGAGAGTATTGTTTCAGCCAACTAATTGGCTAGGGATCCTATTAGGTTTGTGACATGACTGCTAAGTCGGTTGCTAAGCTGACATCTGCTGTCATGATTGGTCTGATGCGACATTATTGTTATTACAGTTTGGCACATTTGTGACAGAGGATTCAAGTCCCACGTTAAAATAACGACAACTGTAAAGGCTCTGTAGCGCATTCATATTGTCTTAAAACAAACGACTTGGATTCTTCCCAAATTGTTCATAAGTCCTACTATATCAAGGGTGATATGAAAGTACATCTGGTGATTTGTCCGTGTGCAGCATCTTGCCTTTCCCACCCTTTAAATTGCATGCCATTGGCTTGATCTCTGTGGGTTCATTTCGGGACCATGAAAGCCTTAAAAAATAATATTTTGTCAAATCACTGTCAAATTATTATTACATCAAATCAAATCAAATGTATTTATATAGCCCATCGTACATCAGCTGATATCTCAAAGTGCTGTAGAGAAACCCAGCCTAAAACCCCAAACAGCAAGCAATGCAGGTGTAGAAGCACGGTGGCTAGGAAAAACTACATCAGCTGAAAGTCAGGTATTTGACGTAGCCTAGCGGTTAGCACGTTGGGGCCAGTAACCGAAAGGTTGCTGGTCAGAACCTGAGTCGACAAGGTGAAAAATCTGTCGATGTACTACTATGGTTGACTCTTCTTACATATTTCTCATATTGGCCTTGGAGCAGTACTATAGCATACAGGAAACCCCTTTTAAAATGTCTCATTCACTGAATGCTTTCTGGCTGATAGGAATGGGAAACAGTCTCTCTCTAAACACTGTCTTTCTACCACCTATTAAATCTCTTACAGACTCCATATTAAATCTAATTGGAATATCTGGGAGATGACAATTACAGTGGCAAACACTGACTCAACCTGGGAACACAAACACAAAGAAGCAAACATAGTGGAACGAGCACATCCAAACACATCACAAACATACCTCAAATCTTCCATAATCAAATACAAAAAAATGAGGAATTTTACATCACATTCTACTTTTCTGTTGCTGTGGTACCACAACAACATGTACAGTATTGTGCCCTTTTAATCCAAATGAGGCTTTTGGAGAACAGGATCAAATTGAATATACCCAATAATGAAAACATAGATTTTCCTAACACAACATCACATTTGTAATCACAGTAGGCTGCTTTGCCCACTTTCCTCACACATTGCCAATATGTGACCTTGAATAATAATGAAAAAGCAAACTGTCAACATACCTCTGTGGCTAATGGCCGATTACCAAAAGAGGAGGAGCGGTTATGTGACATACACCAAATGATTTAAAATAAACTCTGAGGTATCCTCAATGGAGTTGTATGAGACAATAAGTAAGTAGTTCTGGTATTTAAATCAATGCTCTCTAGCCTACCACTTTAGCTTTACCGCTACTGTCTATATTCCATTTCCAAGAGGCGTCTCATCACTCCTGTTGTCAAGAGTCAGAGCCCAGACTCTGCTCCTCAGCAAGCCAAACTCCCAGGGGGAAACAATCTTCACAGCCATGTCATTTGAGCTGGCTGACAGGAAGAGCAGCATGACAGCCATGTCATTTGAGCTGGCTGACAGGAAGAGCAGCATGACAGCCATGTCATTTGAGCTGGCTGACAGGAAGAGCAGCAGGACAGCCATGTCATTTGAGCTGGCTGACAGGAAGAGCAGCATGACAGCCATGTCATTTGAGCTGGCTGACAGGAAGAGCAGCATGACAGCCAGCCTGAGAGGCAGGCAGAGAGGACAAGCTAGAAGAGCTATCGAGCTAATCCCTTACCGTGTGTGAACCAACAGTTGGAGAGGATGCAGAATTTGCCTCTCGTCTTGAGTCATGATGATGGTTTTTGTGGAATTACAGGAGTGTTGGACAATTGGAGGAGGGTAAATGACAGGATATAAAATAAACATACGATTTTCTGCTTTTCCTTGTCACGGATGTGCAATTGCAGCAGACGACCACACCGAGTTCCACTCAGCTAAAAACAAGAAGAAGCAGCTCCAGTGGACACGTGATCATCAACACTGGACAATTGAGGAGTGGAAATACATTGCTTGGAACATGACAGCAAGTCCAGTTTACTTGAGTGGCCTTCTCAGTCCCCAGAGCTCAACTCTATAGGGCATCTTTGGGAAGAGATGGAATGGGCTGTTCGCAGCATGAGTATACTGCTGGCCCATCTGCAGAAACTGCGTGATGCCATCGCATCAGCATGGACCAACATCCCTGTGGAGCTTTTCTGACACCTTGTAGAATTCCCCATAGAATTCAGGCTGTTCTGGAGGCAAGGGGGTCCGACCCGGTACCAGATGGGTGTACCTAATAAACTGTCCGGTGAGTGTAGATCAGTGGAATAAATATGTTTATAATGAACAAATGTAATTAAACAAAATGAAGGTGAAGACACAGACAACATGTAACCAAACTTCTGAAGCACATTCTCATTGTAACAGTAAGAGTAGTTCATTTCCATCTAGCATCCCACATTCCAGTGGTCGGCTGCTATGCACCTCCTCACAACAGAATATGGTACATGGTAAATGCATTTGAAACCTTTAGAAGAATTGCTTTATAAATATTTGAAGGCGTTTGTGTATGAATGTAGACACATCATGCAAATTAGAAGATGTATATTTTTACTTACCAGGATTACTGGCAAACTATATATCCGTTGTTCAAATGTCCTGTTTATGTTTGTTGTGTCCTGCTACCCTCAACAGAAAAACAATGCTGCTCATGCTAATATCTGCTCCATAGTCTGTGCTCTCTCTCTTCTCCCTCTCCTCCGTTGCACATTGATATTCTGCCTGGATATCTCGCTCTCTCTCTCTCTCTCTCTCTCTCTCTCTCTCTCTCTCTCTCTCTCTCTCTCTCTCTCTCTCTCTCTCTCTCTCTCTCTCTCTCTCTCTCTCTCTCTCCCTCCCTCCCTCCCTCCCTCCCTCCCTCCCTCCCTCTCTCTCTCTCTCTCTCTCAGTTCAACCCTTCCCTTTCCCCCTCTCACAAAGGCTCCTCCTCCACATTTAATTGAATGTTCACACTTCACTGCAGAAGGGGTGCATTGTGTTTTACACACTGCCGTCCGTACTGGAGCAAGGCTTAACAACCACTGTTTATTATCAGCTAGTGGGATAAAGGAATAACCTCAAGCAATATTGTCAATCAGTCAAGCCCCTGCTGGACCCAGACTACGGCACTACGGCTGGAACTCATCAGCTATTAATGTGGTGCAAAGTTTTCCATAAATGCATCATTATGGCAACTTTGACTGGTAGCTTATTGTGAACAGTAGGAAAATACAGTTCTCTTGGATTGTTCTCACTAATGTGTTGGGGGTGCTTGTCTTTAGGGGCTTTGAACCCGTGAACTCAGAAAAGGATGATATATGAATTGTTTGGTTGTGGGATCAAGTTGCAACGTTAGGGAATATGGCTTATGCTTTATGCTTTTCTAAACGTAACCCTTTTGGATGACTATATACAGCAGCTTGATGAAGTTAGCCCCTATTGAAACGAGGTCTCTCATCCACATATATTACATTTCAATGTATTGGTCAAATCGATTTGTGTTGTGTGTGCTTTCGTCAACACGTGTATGCGTGTCTGTCTGCCCTGTGAGTGTTTACATCTAGGGTGACATGATATTGATATTCATCCGTACGGGCTCTCTTGATCTAAATCATCCATACCGTTAGCCTTAGATGTATACATCTGTTTGTAGAGTTCAGTCTCCAATCTTCCTAACATTTTGCTCTGTTTACACTTCCAACATTTTGAAAACATAATTACTTCCACCTTGTAGCCTGCGAGAAACACTCACAACCAGCTCGTAATTACACACAGTTGGCTTGGTGTGTGTTATTATGTATTACAAAAATAGTGTTATAGTTTTCTTTGTAATGATGACAACAGCACATTAAGCACATCTAAGTGGGAAATGATTCAGCTGAACAGGAATTAAAGCTTGACCTCCCAAAGCAGCCTCTTAACCAGTTGAGAAGGAGGCTTAATGCTCTTGCTTACAAATACTGTGAATTATGCATATTTGATCATACCCCATGCTCAAGAGTTGCTTTAAAGGTCCAATGTAGCCATTTACATTATATTTCAATATTAAATCATTTCTGGGTAACCATTAAGTACCTTACTGTGATTGTTTTCAATTAAAATTGTCAACAACAACAAAAAACATACATAGTTTCATAGCAAAGATTAGCAAACAGCAATTTCTCAAGCAATACTTCTGATAGGGCAGTCTGGGAGTGGTCTGACTGGGGAGGGGAAAACTGAAAACTATCTGTTATTGGCAAAGAGATTTGGAACTCTCTTTCTTATTGGTCTATTAACTAATTTACTGCCAGGTGATTACACCAGGCACTCAAACTCCATCCCACCAAAACAGTCTTTAAAACAGCTCTTACACTAAAAGGCTATTATAATTTTCACAATTTCACATTATTATTCCAACCTCATAGTGTGGAATTATATATACAGTGGGGCAAAAAGGCATTTATAGTCAGCCACCAATTGTGCAAGTTCTCCCACTTAAAAAGATGAGAGAGGCCTCTAATTTTCATCATAGGTACACTTCAACTATGACAGACAAAACGAGAAAAGAAAATCCAGAAAATCACATTGTAGGATTTTTAATAAATGTATTTGCAAATTATGGTGGAAAATAAGTATTTGGTCAATAACAAAGTTTATCTCAATACTTTGTTATATACCCTTTGTTGGCAATGACAGAGGTCAAACGTTTTCTGTAAATCTTCACAAGGTTTTCACACACTGTTGCTGGTATTTTGGCCCATTCCTCCATGCAGATTTCCTCTAGAGCAGTGATGTTTTGGGGCTGTTGCTGGGCAACACAGACTTTCAACTCCCTCCAAAGATTTTCTATGGGGTTGAGATCTGGAGACTGGCTAGGCCACTCCAGGACCTTGAAATGCTTCTTACGAAGCCAATGCTTCATTGTCCGGGCGGTGTGTTTGGGATCATTGTCATGCTGAAAGACCCAGCCACATTTCATCTTCAATGCCCTTGCTGATGGAAGGAGGTTTTCACTCAAAATCTCACGATACATGGCCCCCTTCATTCTTTCCTTTTCACAGATCAGTCGTCCTGGTCCCTTTGCAGAAAAACAGCCCCAAAGCATGATGTTTCCACCCCCATGCTTCACAGTAGGTATGGTGTTCTTTGGATGCAACTCAGCATTCTTTGTCCTCCAAACACAACAAGTTGAGTTTTTACCAAAAAGTTATATTTTGGTTTCATCTGACCATATGACATTCTCCCAATCTTCTTCTGGATCATCCAAATGCTCTCTAGCAAACTTCAGACGGGCCTGGACATGTACTGGCTTAAGCAGGGGGACACGTCTGGCACTGCAGGATTTGAGTCCCTGGCGGCATAGTGTGTTACTGATGGTAGGCTTTGTTATTTTGGTCCCAGCTCTCTGCAGGTCATTCACTAGGTCCCCCCGTGTGGTTCTGGGATTTTTGCTCACCGTTCTTGTGATCATTTTGACCCCACGGGGTGAGATCTTGCGTGGAGTCCCAGATCGAGGGAGATTATCAGTGGTCTTGTATGTCTTCCATTTCCTAATAATTGCTCCCACCGTTGATTTCTTCAAACCAAGCTGCTTACCTATTGCAGATTCAGTCTTCCCAGCCTGGTGCAGGTCGACAATTTTGTTTCTGGTGTCCTTTGACAGCTCTTTGGTCTTGGCCATAGTGGAGTTTGGAGTGTGACTGTTTGAGGTTGTGGACAGGTGTCTTTTATACTGATAACAAGTTCAAACAGGTGCCATTAATACAGGTAACAAGTGGAGGACAGAGGAGCCTCTTAAAGAAGAAGTTACAGGTCTGTGAGAGCCAGAAATCTTGCTTGTTTGTAGGTGACCTACAATGTGATTTTCTGGATTTTTTTTCTCATTTTGTCTGTCATAGTTGAAGTGTACCTATGTTGAAAATTATAGGCCTCTCTCATCTTTTCAAGTGTGAGAACTGCACAATTGGTGGCTGACTAAATACTTTTTTGGTATAACACAGCAAAATCAGTTTTTTGACTGCAATGGCCCTGAAGATGAAGATGTGTTGTTCCAGCTGGTATGTCCTTGGTATTTACTAGGGAATGGTGTGGTCAAAATGCATACTCCATCTAGTAATTCAACACAATTGGTAATTAGCTGAGATTATAATTAACTGATACAAAGAAACAAATGTATTGTAATTACTAAGCAATAACATGTTAGCAAATTATAATTTTAAAATAAAGTCTGCCATCATGATTTTTTGTGATACATTTTTGTACTTTATTCTGTACGGTTAGGGAATACAATGCGTACGGAGGCAGTAACCAGACAATTTCAGGGAGATTACAGTGAGGAGATAGATGAGGAAAGCCAAACCTCAGAGGAAAACTCACATGAGACTCACAGTATTGACCTTTTATTACCTCAGCACCACTTTATGCCTGGTCTGAGCGCTCCAGAGCTTTCTGTCCTCAGTTACAATACACCATAATATATTACCAGAGCCTTTCACAGACCTTTCAGTGGGCAGGTGCTCAAAATGAGGAGAAAAATGCCTCCCACTCTCCCCCTCCTCCCTTCGCTAGATATTTTGGTTATTGATTTTCATAGTTCATATCTCGAAATTCATTTATTTCTACAACACACACTCACTCATCACAAATTGTAAGAAGGTGACAGGTAGCCTAGCGGTAGTTGGCAGGTATCCTAACGGTAGTTGGCAGGTAGCCTAGCGGTAGTTGGCAGGTAGCCTAGCGGTAGTTGGCAGGTAGCCTAGCGGTAGTTGGCAGGTAGCCTAGCGGTAGTTGGCAGGTAGCCTAGCAGTTAAGCGAGTTGGGCCAGTAATCGAAAGGTGGCTGGTTCAAACTCCTGAGCAGATTAGGTGAAAATCTGTCAATGTGCTCTCGCTCTGGATAACAGTGTGTACGTAAATACAAGATAGTTACAGTGCATCCTAAAGACATGATTGACATTGGGAAAAGAGGATGGGCTATCAGCTGATTGTTGATGTTAATCTGCGAGTTAGCTAGCTCAACAATTTACTACTGAGCTGTATGGAATTGTTTTAAGGAGGTCATACCAAGGATCATTTTGAAATTTGATTTTAAGATCCTCCTTGAAGTATCCCCCCAAAAAACAATTATTTGATTAAACATTTAATTTGGCCTTACGGTAAACTATATGGAATTGTTTTAAGAAGGTCATTGATTTAGAATTTTAAGACCCTTGAAGTATATAATATTTTTGGGGGGGAATAAAACATTTTATTTGGCCTTACTGCTATTAACCCATACAAACACATTGAACAACAGATTTACTACATGGAACAACTGATAATCCCTTAAAATACCAAAAGGAAGTTTGTCTCCATGTCAATACAGTGCATTCAGAAAGTATTCAGACCCCTTGACTTTTTCCACATTTTCTTTATGTTACAGCCTTATTCTAAAATGTTTTATATTGTTTATTTTCCTCATCAACCTACACACAATACCCCATAATGACAAAGCAAAAACAGGTTTTTAGAAATTTTTGCAAATGTATTAAAAATCAAAACCCGAAATATCACATTTATATACGTATTCAGACCCTTAACTCAGGATTTTGTTGACGCACCTTTGGCAGAGATTACAGCCTCGAGTTTTCTTGGGTAGGTAGCTTGGCACCTGTATTTGGAGAGTTCCTCCCTTCCCTCTCTGCAGATCCTTTCAAACTCTGTCAGGTTGGATGGGGAGCATCGCAGCACAGCTATTTTCAGGTCTCTCCAGAAATGTTCGATCGGGTTCAAGCTCTGGCTGGGCCACTCAAGGACATTCAGAGACTTGTCCCGAAGCCACTCCTACGTTGTCTTGGCTGTGTGCTTAGGGTTGTTGTCCTGTTGGAAGGTGAACCGTCGTCCCAGAGGTCCTGAACACTCTAGAGCAAGTTTTCATCAAGCATCTCTCTGTACTTTGCTCCGTTCATCCGTGCCTCAATCCTGACTAGTCTTCCAGTCCTTGCCACGGACAAATCAAATCAAATCAAATGTATTTATATAGCCCTTTGTACATCAGCTGATATCTCAAAGTGCTGTACAGAAACCCAGCCTAAAACCCCAAACAGCAAGCAATGCAGGTGTAGAAGCACGGTGGCTATGACAAACATCCCAAAAGCATGATGCTGCCACCACCATGCTTCCCCGTAGGGATACTGCCATGTTTCCTCCAGACGTGGCGCTTGGCATTCAGGCCAAAACGTTCAATCTTGGTTTCATCATGGTCTGAGAGTCTTTAGGTGCCTTTTGGCAAACTCCAAGCGGGCTGTCATGTGCCTTTTACTGAGGAGTGGCTTCCGTCTGGCTACTCATAAAGGCTACCATAAAGGCCTGATTGGTGGAGTGGTACAGAGATGGTTGTCATTCTGGAAGGTTCTCCCATCTCCACAGAGGAACTCTTCTCAGAGGAACTCCAGAGTGACCATCAGGTTCTTGGTCACTTCCCTGACCAAGGCCTTTCTCCCCCGATTGCTCAGTTTGGCCAGGCGGCCAGCTCTAGGAAGAGTCTTGGTGGTTCCAAACTTCTTCCAATGTTGGTACCCTTCCCCAAATCTGTTCCCCGACACAATCCTGTCTCGGAGCTCTACAGACAATTCCTTCGACCTCATGGCTTGGTTTTTGCTCTGACATTGTCAACTGTGGGACCTTATATAGACACGTGTGTACCATTCCAAATCATGTCCAATCAATTTAATTTACCACAGGTGGACTCCAATCAAGATGTTGAAACATCTCAAGGATGATCAATGGAAACAGGATGCACCTGAGCTCAATTTTCACTCTCATAGTAAAGGGTCTGAATACTTATGTAAATAAGGTATTTCAATTTTTTTTTTTTATAAATTTGCAAAAATGTCTAAAAAACCGTTTTTGCTTTGTCATTATGGGGTATTGTGTGTAGATTGCTGAGGAGTTTTTATGTATTTAATCCATTTTAGATTAAGGCTGTAATGTAGCAAAATGTGGAAAAGGGGTATGAACACTCAAGGGGTCTGAATACTTTCCGAAGGCACTGCATGTACTGCCATTCATTTTTTCAACTGGCATTGGGGACCTTCAGAGGAGTCTCGTGAGGCCTTTGGGTGTCCTGGAGCAAAACAACTCATATGTACGTATTTGTGAGAGTCTCACCTTTCCAGAATAGTTTGTTGGCCACACGGTTCTGACGCTAGACGATTTTGTGAGACAACAGATTTTCGGGATGTCTCGTGGTCTGACCAACACCGCTCTAGCTCTGTCACCTTTCACTGCAGATGCGGCATCGTCGATGTGGTGGATGGAGACGCATCCAATGCAACACATCTGATGTCTCTAGTTTAAACTGACAGATGTTTATGCTAATTAGATTTCCAAAGGGGGGCGTGGACATCGACTCTAGGGGCTTCATACTGCATTTGAATAGCAATGGCATAGGTGGTACTTCGTCATTACACTTCTTGAGATTTCAGAGAGTATTGTTGTTAAGCATTGTTACAATATTCAGAAAGAAACGTCATAAGGTACAATTCAATGTGTGACTCAAGGCTGCCTAGGGAAGCTTTTGTTGGCTGCAAAGAGCTTTTCAATAAAAAGTCAATGTGTCCTATGGCAGCTTTGCAGTACATTGTATCATGATGTATTTAGTGAATGGTAAGATGGGCGTCTGCGGGTGGGGAAAAAATACATTAAAGTACTATCAAAGTGCCCATGGCTTATGAAGTTTTGTGGCAAGGTACTGGTAAATCAGCATTCTGAAATGCCTCCTGGGTTATTTCACGGGCAGGTTCCCATAGCAACCAAAGAAGGCTCATTTTCACAGGACACTGATCAGATCCTTGGCTGTGCCCGTGGCCATTAGCACTTTATGCTACTGGATTTATCTGACACTTCAGATTGATTTGGCACCAAGAGCACAGCAATCAGTGAGATGTTCTTCTGACATTCATGTGCTGTGTAATCGAATTAACATGAAGTACCCACTCGTTGTCAAAAGCACTGCGATACAGCATATAGGGGATTCATTCCAACCTTCTATTTCTTCCCTAAACTTTCAACCTCCCATAGGTTCTCATCTCATATAATACTCACTCTAATGATGGGGTTAAGAGGAGCCAATCTGTCAGAGTAGTTAGAGGTACTGTATGTACTGTAAATCCTTAATCGGCTCATTTTATTCCAGTACTGTATGGTTGGAGTATGCCGATCTGTGCCTGCTTGTATGCAGTAATATCAAACAGGAAAATAATCACAATACATTTTTGGATTTGGCCAGTGGTTGACATCATACGTCTCACTATTTTAGTTCCAGTCAACGTCAACACACTAACACTAAAATGGATAAGAATAATTAGACAGGGATAAACATTCTCTGTCGAATAGCCAGTTGAGGTACATTACAACGAATGAGACTCAAGCTTTCATTTCCATAAAACCATTAAGGCAGAGATGTCAGAGGATTCTGTTCACAGAGACATTTTTTTTAAATAGCAGGCTGAAAAGGATCCTCATCACAGTCATTGTATAACACATAGAAAGGTGTATTTTGGCTCAGGATGGGGGCTATTTTCCAGAACACTGTGGTGGTTAGAGGGTGATCCTCTCCCCCATCATGATGAAAGCTCAGGAAGTTGAAGTAGTAGCTGCTTTGATTAGGACAGGCCAATCTCCAAACTACTACAGAACGTGTGACGAAAACACACAGGCTGATCACCTCTTTTCACATCAGTGTATATTGTGCAGTACCTTGGCAAGCACCCAGAAACTTGCTGCATATGAGTTCTCAATTGACTGGGTAAATAAAGGTTTTATAAAATAAACAAATGGTCACAATCTCTGTCTTCAAATGTTGTACAGTATAATTCTGTCCTGATATAGTTCTCATTACGTTTCTTCGCATTTGGAATGGAGCTGAACCTGTGTTCTCTGAGGTCAACAGAAGTGTCAGCTCAGATCATGTGATTTCATTTAGGAACTAACCTCACACTTTCACCCAGGAATTGTAAGTGTTAGAAGAAGATATGTGACCACTGAAGTGTGGAAAGAGAAACACATTTGACACTATTTGGTTCAATTGAAGATGTTAGATTGGTTACATGAACATTGAGTCACAGGAATCATGTGACACCACTGAACATATTATCCTAAATCATCTTGGTAGATTGGGAGTCCCAGAGTCCCTTTGTCGTGATTGGGAGTCCCAAAGGGCGGCACACAATTGGCCCAGCGTCGGTGTAGGCCATCATTGTAAATAAGAATTCGATCTTAACAGACTTGCTGATAGATACTGATACTAACGAAAACAGACAGAGGCCCAGTCTACCAAAGTTACATGTTTATTCACGGGAACATTCTGAAGTCAAGAATACAAATCGATTCATTTTATACTGACTTCTCACGTCCACACATACACACAAACATACGAACACACATACACACAAACAAGTACACACAAACATACACACACACATGTCCTGCTACGCACACACTGTCTGTCTCACTTCCCAGCCGACAGAGATAGTGACCTTGTCCTTGAGACGTACTCCCCGTTCTCTCCCAAATCTCTAGTCAGGTCGGCACCAAGCTCAGACAGTCTGTGTTTGAAATACCATAAAGGCATATTGTTTTACCCCAATTCTGACGGACTACACATTTATTGATTATGATTTCATACATTCTAATCAATTCCATAAAATCATGTTTCAGGGCGGAATATTCTCATCATTCAATTAACAGACAATTTTCACCTATCACCTAGTTAAGCAGTTCTCTCCAGAACTGCAAAAACCACTCTGTTAAGAGATGACCTATGCTGTAAATTGTAAGTGGCACTAGGATGAGCTAGCATAGGCAGCGTCTGAAATGACACCCTATCTTTTAAATTGCCCTATGCTGGGGATAGGATGCAGTTCCAGATTTACTCTCTAGACTTTCAATATACACTACAATTACTGTCTTCACCTTCGATTTAATGTATTTTTTTCAATGTATTTCTCATAATTAAAAAGTCATCGAAAAAGAGTTGTGTTTCTGAGTTGATAGGTCAATATTCTTCTACATTTTGTTAGTTTAAATATTTTCCCTCAAAGCTGCAATCCATTGCGGTGAAACTGTCACGTTCGTAGGCGATACTGCAACAACAAAGACGTTACTTCAAACAATGAACACTGCTTTTTTCCCTCAGACGTCGTTGCTCGTCATTGCACCAGCGATAGAAAAGCAGAGTGTATAGTAAAATTGTGTTTGTTGCCATGATGCTGGATGCTCAATTCCGCTAAGCAAAAACAATAACGAATTCCCCTGGGGCAGCCAGTGGTGCTGTTTTGCCTATTGCGGTTCTCAGCTTTAAATCAGGAATAGTCACAATTGGATCAGTCATGTTTCTTCCCTAAATCGGGAATATAGGTATCAGTCCCAGCTTCCAATAAATACACAAATCACATCCTGTCTTTCTCCTAGTTGTCATGGAAACACAAGTATCTGAATTCAGACAGCGATGTCTGTTGGGTGTTAGATAGAGTTGACTAATTGCTCTGACCTAATACAAAATTATCTAATATGTCCTTGATGACTCTCCAGCAGACATACAGTAAATGGTCAACCAGTTCTTCTACCCAGGTACAACAGTTTGATGGGGATTTTTTGTATTATTCTACTTAGATTGAGGCACGGGTGCTTCAATAGACTCTTAAGGATTCATCAAATTGACTGCGTCAGTGATTGTGTCAGTGATTGTGTCAGTGATTGCACGCTCTACCTAGTGCAGATGATTAAATGTAATATATATTATAATATTATATGTTTTGAATATGCTAGCCGATATTTCAAAGAAAATGGCAAAGCATACTGTGGTATTCTGTGTGCTGTTAGTTGCATATCACTGATTGCGTATTTTCCTACACTGCACACGAATAGCCTACGCTAAGATCTCAATGGCAAAGGAGACAGTGATGTTCTGTGAGCTGTAATGAAGGTGCACTTTTGTCTTATTTCTCTGACCTAGATGCTCTACATTTTTGGGCCAGGCTAATGAGAGCAGGCCTTGAACCTGACAATATACAGTCAAAGCTCAATTTATTCATCAGCTCCATTGTCACTTCACAGTGGTGTGTCCATAGCCCCAGGAAGTATTGTGGGGGTGGTGGTGCTACCTTTTCTTTTTACCGATGTCTATATCGGTTCTCTAATACAGGACTAGTAAAGGCCCAGTGCACTACTTTTGATGTGGATGTTTTGTTTCTTTGCTTATATCTCTGTACCTTTTGATGGAAACCTTTGAGGACAGGGTTTTGTTCTTTCTAGATTCCATTAGAATGACAATCGCAGAGTAAGGGACAGGGGCAACAATTCTTACAATTCCCACAATTGAATCCTGCAAGATACTGTTCGTAATTATACAACTACCTTTTTTGCCAAAGTGGAGATGCTGAAAGAAAGTGGAGATGCGCTACATACGCCAATATCGGCCAGCTAATACTAGTAAAGGCTCGAGAAATTGGCATATAGTATGGCATCTTGTAACCACTTTAGTGGATATCAACATAGTGTGCCTTTAGAGCTCTGGGAGTTCTTTTAAGGAATCGAAAAGCAGTGGAAATAATTGGCTTTAAAATATTGATGTCACTGAGATGCCATTTGCTGCACTACTTGATGTTGGCCTTGATTAATAGCCAAGAAGGAGAGCTATTACCTAAAGAAAGCTGTAATTACAGGGTGTACTTTTACAGGGTGTACTCTTGCAGGGCGTACTCTTGCAGGGCGTACTCTTGCAGGGCGTACTCTTGCAGGGCGTACTCTTACAGGGCGTACTCTTACAGGGCGTACTCTTACAGGGCGTACTCTTGCAGGGTGTACTCTTACAGGGTGTACTCTGGAGGCTTGGTTGGTCTTTGACAGACGAGTTGCAGCTCTCTTTTATATTTTTTACCTTTATTTAACTAGGCAAGTCAGTTAAGAACAAATTCTTATTTTCAATGACGGCCTAGGAACAGTAGGTTAACTGCCTGTTCAGGGGCAGAACAACAGATTTGTACCTTGTCAGCTCAGGGGTTTAAACTTGCAACCTTCTGGTTCCTAGTCCAATGCTCTAACCACTAGGCTACCCTGCCACCCCCCTTTACTTCAAGATGTTGCTACTTCACTGCTTCAACTGGCCTCTGCAGCCAATAAGAACATCCAGGGCCTGCAGCACTACCAATGCTTTTTCTAACAGTCCCAAATGAAACCTGCTGCCCTGACACCTCCTGGCAGTCTGTCTTTAGACTAAGAGAAACAAATTGCAGGGAATAATATTGATTCACTTAATTATTCAGACTATTTTTCATCCAATACTAGAATGCTCCAGCACATATCGGGAATAAGAGCTCAGTATGGGGTTCTCCCTGTGTTTTGCTATGTGTGACTGTGACACATTGTGATGAAACACTAGCGCGCCAGCCAGTGCGCCAGCCAGTTCAATCATGATACGAGTCACATCTATATCTGTGGACGACGGGAGATGATGTAGAAACCGACCACCAGGGGCAGTCAGTGCTGTTACCTTCAAGAAAGTTTTGGTTTTGCTAGGGCGTCAATGCCTGAACTCAATCCTAACCTTAAGAATTTGAGTTAATGCCTGAATTGAATCCTAACCTTAAACATTTGGAGTTAATGCATGAATTTAATCCTAAACATGGATGAATGTCTGATTCTGCCGTGAGACTGTGAGAGCCGGTAGAGCATGCGGCATAGTCCCCCTGCAGTGGGGTTGATTAGGATAACAGTACATCCTGTAAATCCAGATGTCTTTAGGTAATAGCTCTCCTTCTTGGCTATTAATCAGCTCCTCACTACCTGATGACAGACAGGAGAACACAGTAACAAAGCAGAATGGGAAACGCCTGCAATCATTTGATGATAAAGAGCTGTCACAGGCGTTAATACTGTATGATATCTGCTTATATAAACATTGATGGACACTAATGAATTACATAAGAGAACACAAGCTCCAAAGATATTATGGCGAATTTTTAAATGAACGCAGCCCTTTGTTTTACTGTTTCATTGCTTATGAGACATATTTCCCAAAGGCAGTATTTCTAGTAGAAGGAACCATTTAGAACAGGAAAGACTGTCAGCGTGCATTTAAAACCCAGAAAGACACAATATGACTTCCATCTTGAAAATAAAATGGAGCTGTAAGAGAAATTATTTACGGTTTCATTTTGAATTATATTTCCATGTAGAATTTCACTGCAGCCTCTTGAAAGAGCTTGACACAATCACAAACTTGCTTTGTAGCTTTCGTATGAATGATTATTATTATTTGGGGGGGCGAATAATTGCGAGACATGTATACCTCCCATAGTCATCCTTTGATCACAACAGTGTCTGAATTCCTGCATGGTACTGTATTCAAAATGCTGTATGTGACACGTGCTGGTCTGCATCTGGTTAAAGCAAGTGCCAGTGGTGTAAAGTACTTAAGTAAAAATACTTAGAAGTACTACTTACGTATTTTTGTTGTGTATCTGTACATTACTTTACTAATTATAATTTTGCCAATTTTACTCCACTACATTCCTGCCTCTGATCTGGCGGACTCACTTAACACAAATGCTTTGCTTGTAAATGATGGTGTGTGCCCCTGGCTATCTGCCAATAAAAAAATGTTTTTATTATTATGCCATCTTGTTTGGTTAATATAAAGAATTTGAAATGGTTTGTACTTTTACTTTTGGTAATTATGTACATTTGAGCAATTCCATTTTCTTTTGATACTTAAGTATATTTAAGACAAAATACTTTTAGACTTTTACTCAAGTAGTACTTCACAGGGTGACTTTCACTATTACTCAAGTATGACAATTGAGTACTTTTTCCACCACTGCATGTTTGAACCTTACACAACAAACATACAATACCTCTGTATCATGTCACAGAAATACATCACGTGTCACTGTACACATTTCAGATATCCAATATTATTGAAGAAATTGAATACATATCAGTCCACGCATGTTATGTGACATTGCTTGCGATGAGAGGAGCACAGAAAATGGTGTCTGAAATATTTGGCAGCTATTATATAATTTGAGGTTTTTATCAATTGAGTTTTGATTTCGAGGTTGGTTCTGTCTGGGTGTGGTTTGCCCTGATTGGGATCATCCTTGTTAGTCAGGATGTGTTGCACCTCTCGCCTCGCTAGTTAGTCGTTACTTTGTGATATTTAAGAGCTGCTGAGCCAGAGGATTAATTGAGAGACATGAATAGCTCCCAAAGTCATCCTTTGATCACAACAGTGTCTGAATTCCTGGATGCTATATGGCTGCGTTTACACATGTAGGCCAATTCTGATATTTTCACAGATTTTTCTTTGACCAATCCGATCAGCTCTAAAAAAAGATTGGATGTGAAAAGATCTGATTTTATTGGTCAAAAGACCAATTTGTGGAAAAAAATATCATAATTGGGCTGCCTGTGTAAACGCAGCCTATGTGACACTTGGTGGTCTGCATCTGGTTAAAGCTAGTGCATGTTTGAACCCTACACATCACATTTCAGATAACCAATTAGATTGAAGAAATTGAATACATAACAGTTATGTGCTATTCTATGCTATGTGACCTTGCTTGCGATGAATACAGCACAGTGTGTCTGAAATAATGTCTGAAATATTTGACAGCACATAGGCTACTATGAATGCCACTTCCACCCACTTTAAAAAAATACCCTAGTATACTATGGTATAAATACTATTATTTAACCATTATTTTACCAGGCAAGTTGACTGAGAACATATTCTCATTTACAGCAGAGAATAGTTACAGGAGAGAGGAGTGGGAATGAATGAGCCAATTGTAAGCTGGGGATGATTAGGTGACCATGGTGGTATGAGGGCCAGATGGGCCAGATGGGAATTTAGCCAGGACACAAGGGTTAACACCCCTACTATTACAATAAGTGCCATGGGATCTTTAGTGACCACAGAGAGTCAGGAAACCCGTTTAATGTTCCATCTGAAAGACGACACCCTACACAGGGCAATGTCCCCAATCACTGCCCTGGGGCATTGGGATATTTTTAGACCAGCGGAAAGGGTGCCTCCTACTGGCCCTCCAACACTGTAGTGTAGTGTTTTTGCAGACTTTACTGTAGTATTCACAGTAGTGTTTTTGCAGACTAACGACTGTAGTATAGTATAGTATTTACAGTTAACTATAGTACAAATACTGTAGTAAAATAACTGTAGTATAATGTCATGTTTATTGCGAACTGTAGTAGTATTTGTAGTAGTAGTACTGTAGTAGTATTTACTGTAGCATTTTTGGAGACTGTACTATACTGTAGTGTTTTTGCAGACTGTAGTATATTGTAGTATTTACTGTAGTGTTATTGCAGACATTTCAGGAAACCTACTGGAGGAATACTAAAAGAGCACATTTTCTGCTCTTTTCTAGAAGCTGTAGGGAACACAATATGGCAAATTGCGATATGGGGGAGTGGAATGAGCAGGGCATATGCAAATTAAATAGATACTGTAGTTTTTACTATAGCAGAGTCTTTGCAGACACTATAGTCTTCTTTTGGCAGATATCTACTGTAGTATTTAGTATAGTATTTTTCATTATACTTCAACATTCTATAGTAAGTAAAAGGGAAAGTGTACATTCTGTAGTATAGTATTCCACAGTATACTAGAGTTTACTATACAAATATACCGTAAGTAATGTAGTATTCTGTAGTAAACTGAAGTATTTTTTCATGTGGGCATGATAATATAATTTTGAAGAATTTGTTCCATGTGAGTTTCCATGAACAAAAAAAGACATACAGGGTAACGAAAGCAACTGTTTTTCAGATGAATATGAGTTTAATTTGTTTTATTTTTGAGACTGGTAAAAGGTTAACATGATTGTCAAAGACAGGAAATACAACAGGAAATACAACAGGAAATAGAACAGACAGGGAGCCTGGTGTTACCTACTTATGTCAATGTATTGGATGTATTGGACGGAGCACAAGAAGGTACAACCCAATAAATACAGATCATTGCATCATTTTCTATGGCCTGTAATAAACATTGTGCCTATCTAATGTTCTAGAGAACACAAAGGACACTGCAAGTCAGACCTCTTTACAAAACCACAAAACCATATCCTCGAGGGTTAAGGACACATCCTACTGAGGTTGACAATATTCACAAAGCCCTGTTTGCTGTAAGAAGCTAAAGAAGCCCACAAATTCATCACCAACCCCCTGAAGCCACACTGAACCACAATCGCCCACCCGTCTGAGAGGCTGCCAGCCCGCACTCGAGATGAAAATCATTTTCCAAGGAGCAGCGCTAACCCAGATGTACCTGCAATAAAACATAGCACAACCTTGGGAACGGCTGTCTCATCGGAGACTGAGCATTAAAGTAAGTGTGCAAATTCTTCAAAAAGGAGGTAGGAGGATAGGATACATTGAATTTGCAGCTTTGTAGTTGATGTGAGATTAGGCCTACATGTTTTCTACTTGCTGTTTTCTATGTTATATTATTTCAGTCACTGAGGGCTTTATGTGCAAGAAAAACAAACACCCTGCCCACACACTGTTTATTTCTTGATGACTGAGATCTTATCTCAGTTTGAATACCACTGGATTCAAGGTAAATATCCTTTCACTGAATCTTACCATCCACACAGTTAACTAAAGGATCCATTCTGTTACCAGCACTACAGACAATGCAGAGAGAAACTTGTTTCAAGGACAGCCAAGAGGTGCTGCTGAATAATGTAGAGCAGGAGTTTTCAAACTTTTCTTGCCCAGTGACCCCCACTCAGGTAAATTGGTGACCCAGGTACCCCCATCATATGTTAGCAAAAAAAACATTGTGCTGAGAGAAAATATTATAGTTTTAAAGCTAATTTCCAGGAATTCCATACAGTTTGACACGGAGCTGAGAGACAATGTTGCAGTTTTAAAGCTAATTTCCTGCAATTTATACATTTTGTAATGGATAATGCTGTGTACCTCTGCTCAAACATTAGAACAAAATCAAAGATGGTATTAGAAAAAAAGATATATTGTTCAATTATTTTCTGCATGCTTTCTATCTGGTTTTGGTCTTTTAAGTTGGCACTGAAAGAGTTTTTCATCCCAAAAATGACCACTTAGACAGCCCGCATAAGATGTTTCTATAGAGAAAAAAAGTGAAATTAGCTCCAATGACTGTAATTTCCTCTGTATTAAAGGGATAGTTTGAGATTTTGCAATGAAGCCCTTTATCTACTTTCCCAGAGTAGAATGATCAGGAGCAGCTAGCATGATAACTGTTCCTGTAGACTTCCCAATGTCATTGTATTTTTATTGCGGAACCCCTGCAATACCGTCACAGGCCCCAGTTTGAAACCCCTTGATGTAGAGCACTGCAAAGCACAAACTAAACAGATTGGAGGATCTTCCAGCTTTCCCGAGAGTGAAAGAGACTGGAAATCAAATGGGTTGTTCTTGGTTAATGTGCAGCAACAAGATATATTTTTGTTTGATACCCACTTGCATATTGATTCCTAATAACGGATATTTTCAGGATGCTCAGATATATTTTCAATCGTATGCTTCTGGTGTAACAGGTGCAGCTGTCACCCCTCTGAATATGCTTCACATCCCAACTGATAAGGATTTGTGTAGACAGGGTGCATTGGAGGGACGGTTCTTCTGTCACTCTGACGAATGATACACGTGAGAGGACCTGAATTATGGTTGTATTTCCCAGAATACATGACTGAACAACAGATGGGTTCACGAGTTCCTCTTATACCATAGACATCACCACACCATAGTTACCCCGATCGACAGTCTACCATTGATTTACACCAATCAGAGCCACACTGTTGACAGGAAACATAACCCACTGAGCACACAACATTGTTTCAATGGAATTTCACAATGTATTGTGATGTGGAATCTACAGATTAAATACATTGGATTTGCAAAAAGTCAAGGATACGTTTTTTTTACAACAGGATTGTCATCGTGATTACCAATTTTCAACAACAGACAAACCTTGTATAAAATATGTTGAATTAGTACCTTTGAAACAACGTCAGATGTTCAACGTTATATATCCACTATCAGAAAAAAAACTATAAGTTCAGCAGCACCTCCTCCTGGAAAGTTGACCTATCTACAGCTATCCATTTGGTCTCGCATCCAGGGTTTTAACTGTGGCCAGACTTGCCTAGCTTTGATATTTGTGATTGACAACAACTAATGTGCTATTGTGAGAATGATTATTGCGAGATCTCTTAATAACTATTCCAATGATAGGTTTAACAGAGCAAATGGAATGTAACTATACTTAACTCATACATCATTAACGATCATTCATTGGCTTAAACAGCATTTGCAAAATCATCAACCGCTAGTTTCAATTCAACCCAGGGTTCAACTAAAAACATAACAATAAATATAAAGTTTCAAGTTTTTGTTGATTTTCAAATGTAATCTTCCAAGTTCATAATTGATGTGTTGGATTCACATTTCCATCTAAACCAAAACCCAAAGTTAAAGAATAGGACTAAATCAAATCAAACTTTAAATGCACTTTAGATAAAGTTTGATTTGATTTAGTCATATTCTTTAAATGTTTATATTTACAGTGATGTGAAAAAGTAATTGTCCCCTTTCTAATTTGCTCTACATTTGCATATTTCTGATACTGAATGTTATCTGATCTTCAACCAAAACGTTATGTTAGATTTAGGGAACCTGAGTGAACAAATAACACAACAATTACATACTTATTCAGTTCATTTCATTTAAAAAAGTTATGCAACACCCAATGCATCTGCTTTAAAAGGTAATTGCCCCCTTTACACTCAACAGCTGGTTGTGTCACCTTAAGCTTCAATGACTCCAACCAAACACTTCTTGTAGTTGTTGATCAGTTGCTGTGGAAGGAATTTTGGACCACTTTTCCATGCAGAACTACTTTAACTCAGCGACATTTATGGATTTCAAGCATGAACTGCTCATTTCAAGTCCTGCCACATCTCAATAGGGATTAGGTATGGACTGACTAGGTCATTCCAAAACTTCAAATTTGTTGCTTTTCAGACATTTTCATGTAGACTTGATTGTGTGTTCTGGATCATTGTCTTGCTGCATGACCTAGCTGTGCTTCTGCTTCAGTACACAGACAGATGGCCTGACATTCTCCTGTAGAATTATCTGATACAGAGCAGAATTCATGGCTCCTTCTATTAAGGCAAGTCGTCCAGGTCCTGAGGCAGCAAAGCATCCCCAAACCATCACACTACCACCACCATGCTTGACAAGTTCTTACTGTGGAATGCAGTGTTTGGTTTTCGCCAGCCATAATGTCGTCCAAAAAATGTACTCAAGTTTGTCAAAAAAGCACCTGGAAGCACCTGGATGATCATCAAGACTCTTGGAAGAATGTTCTATGGACGGATTCAAACATGTAACTTTTAGGACGACATTGGTGCTATTATGCCCGGTACTTACACTATGTACTTTGAATGTTGTCTCAACTGAAATTCAGGTCATTTGGTTGTGCTATTAGATGAAGCACAGTGATAACACATTACATTTTTGTATAATTAAAAAATATCTGACATTGTATTTACATTTGAACTTTGTTGTGCTAAATAAAGAATCGGACAGTTTTTCCAATGGAATTTGGTTGTGCTTTTAGATGGTTGAAAGTGATAACACATTGGGAATTGAACAAACCTCTGGCTGTCTTTTTGAGTGGGTGAATAAAGGTTGAAATTTCATTGATCAACCTTAATCAAATATTACCCACACTTCCATGTTGAAATTATGTGATGTGCCCAATGGGAAGCTACAGAGTGTGCCTTTATTCTGTTTGCTCAGATGACACTAGATCCAAATGAGTAATCCTATAACTAATGTCACTTTGTGACAATTGACAATTATGTGCTATTTTCCAGTGTTTGAGGGTGAGGAGGTCGTAACAACTAATGGAGCTAAATGGTGACTAAGCACACCATTATGCAAATTAACTTTGTTTGCCAATTAACATGTTTTTTAGTTATGAACATGGTTGCTTTCCATCAATTCTTTATGTAATGCATAGCTTCCTTGGTCATGTTTTATCAGTGAAAAATATTACTCAGAATGTATTTACCTTAATAATCTTTCATTTATGGCATCAGATGTATTTCAAGGAATTTAATTATTGTTGAGTGCCACAATCATGCTAGTGACACACTAGCCTGACTCATTCATAACCATGACAACATGAGCAGCACTTCCCCAATCTGTCAAAAAAAAATAGTCAACAAATGAGCCTTCTTTATGGAGAGAAAAAAAAAACATTCTTGTGAACCTGCCCAACAGCACTCATCCCTTTGTTTTTACACTGCTGCTACTTGCTGTTTATTATCTATGCATAGTGACTTTACCCCTAGCTACATGTAAAACATGACCTCGACTAACGAGTACCCACGCACATTGACTCGGTACCGGTACCCCCTGTATATAGCCTCATTATTGTTATTTTATGTTATTTTAAAAGTATGTTTTACTCTATTTAGTAAATATTTGATTAACTCGGCATCATTGGTTAAGGGCCTGTAATTAAGCATTTCACGGTGAAGTTTACAGATGTTGCATTCGGGCATGTGACATAACGTTACAAAGATTTCACATGCAACATTATGCTGCTCTCTGTTGGACAAAGTATGAATGCATAACAAAAGGTGTATTCATCACGGAAACCGTTTACCGTTTAAGAACCAAACGGAAGCAAAACAAGAGTTTCTATTGGACAAATTCAGGAAAGTCCCTCCACATTTCGTTCCGTTTAAGAAACGTTTTGCAACAGAATGGGCGTAATGAATATGCACCAGCAAAACACTGAAGTTGCAGTTTGCTGCACTCCTATCTTGCTCATGTTGGTTTTGTCTCAGCTGTTTTTGCTGTCAGGAATTCTTTCTATGGTTGGTGCTCAATAACTGCTAAAGTCTTCTTGAAAACAGACATTACCGATAAAATGTTGACAATAACAAGACACTTTCTATCCACTTACCTTTCAATTCAACAACCAAGTTCGATAAGGCCTACCCTGAGGGAATTCAAAACTGGAACTGCGTCGAAAAAGATTGCAAAGGTCCTGATGGATGTGTTGGGGAACAACATAATACACATCAACATCACGGAAATCAACAAGTGTATTTGTGTTCATTCCATTTACCAAGCACTGCCAATTTAAGACTAGTCAATAGCATAATAAAACCAACTCCGTATTGTGTATGATGTACCTGTTGGTTTTCAGTTGTCATGATGATGCAGACAAGTTGACTAGCTAGTAACATTAGCATTTCATTACACCCGTTATAACATCTGCTAAACTGTGTACTAAACCAATAATCTTCGATTTAAATAAGTTGGATTAAATAATGACCTTGATTTTTTATTCTTAATTGGCAAAGCTTGGGCTGAGACCGTTTTCTCTAACCCATAGAAATTTAATTGCATTCTAGTTCTCCAAACCTCCTTCCTCTCCAGTTATATCCATCCTCCTGTATACATGCCTTGCACATAGAACATGCCTCAGAAACAAATACATCTTTAAAATAATTTATTCAAGAAACATTGATGCTGAGGTTAAATGTCCATGATCAACATAGAAAATATGTACATAGAGAGCCATTGGTAAAAAGGACAGAAAGCCTGTCTAGACTATGTGCTGAATAGAGAGAAAGCAGTGATACTATTCAATATATCTCTATGAAAGTCCCAGACTGTTCATTAGTTGGGATAAGTGATACTGGACATTAAGAGTTCTGCTGGAGGGTTCCATCGATGTAGCACAGTTGCTAGTTGATTACTGGTGGTAGCAGCTTGGGCTCAGACACTGATCTGGGTTTATGATAGGCTGCAGGAAGACTGTTTGGCAGACTCTCTTTCCTACGATAGAAAGTGAGATATTAGTACAGGCAAAAGTCTATTTAAGTCAAGACAAAGAGTCAATAGTGAGAGGCTTGTCTCACCATTTATGGCATATATTCAACATGCGGAGAAAAAAATTAATAGGATCATTTAATAGGTCCATCAGATAAAATACACATTAAGTAGTACTTCAAAATTGTGTCACTCATTTTCTCCTTAGCTGATCTTTAAATGCACCCAGTTAGGATGATGAAGGAATATAGGGGACGCCATGGAGGCAATGTACCTAGGTGAGGTCCTGTCCTGTTAGCATGCTACTGACGCCTAAGTTTTCTGGATACCTGTTGTCGCCGCTGCTGGCGTCTGTACTCTTCTTCACTAGCAGCAAGGGCCTGAGCCAGAGCCAGATCCTCCTGCTCCTGAGGGCTGAGACAGACACAAACACTTCTATGTCACACAGAGGAATGCATCATCATCACACTGCAGAGAGCAAGCAAGAGGCACAACGACACACACACACAGGTCTGAGGAGCAGCAACACACATCATGAGGTGAAGAAACACTGAATTGTGGGCACCACTGTCCTTCATTTATGAAGCCATCATGGACATCCCACCATGGGCTACATAGTGGAATGTCAAACCTATTAATATTGTGTTCTCCTATAGTAACCAAATAGCCTGCGTTTCAACTAGAGCAAACACGTAGCAATAAGAGCTAGTGATGAGAAACAATAGGTAAGAGGGTTGTGTTGATGGCATCTGGACATGATGACAGCCTATATTATGTGTGGGTGATGCTGGATTATGGGATTTATTGGGGATTGTTTATTACCTGAGTGTTGGCTGTTGGACTGTGCTGCGAGCCGACTCAGCCAAGGACATCTCCAGCGCTCTTTGTAAGGCCTGCTCCTCAGTCTGCAATCACAATATGCAGATAAACGCAGGATGTTCTTTATTTTCTTCTTGGAATCTCAATGAATAAACAGGAGCAGACTACAGAATCTCAATGAGTAAACAGGAGCAGACTTTAGAATCTCAATGAATAAACAGGAGCAGACTTTAGAATCTCAATGAATAAACAGGAGCAGACTTTAGAATCTCAATGAGTAAACAGGAGCAGACTTTAGAATCTCAATGAATAAACAGGAGCAGACTTTAGAATCTCAATGAATAAACAGGAGCAGACTTTAGAATCTCAATGAATAAACAGGAGCAGACTTTAGAATCTCAATGAATAAACAGGAGCAGACTACAGAATCTCAATGAATAAACAGGAGCAGACTACAGAATCTCAATGAATGGACTGGAATTATTCAGAGAAGAGAGTTTACAGTAGTTTCAATCAAGCGGTGTAAGAGTGTTATGCATACCAGGCCAACCTGAAAGGATGTCGAAACAGGTACTACATTCTGTGCTGGAGGGGGCCGCACGGCCGGAGCTGGATTATAAATGGCCTGAGCACTGCTGTGATAGAATCAAAACCAATAATGCTCAGTGGGGTTATAGAGTCTACAAGTCAACACTTTCTAGAAAGCACAGCGGTAACAGGTAAGAGCAGTTCTGTGAAGGACAAAAATGTCACATCCTTTCCACGTGTAGTATATTTCGCTGACAATAAAATCAACCTGTCAATTCGTCCATCCCATGTGCTTTAGTGACAATATGCCTCTCATGAATTTAGAGGACAAACTGTGCTTGCCAATATCACTTGTTTATTTATTTAAGCTTCATGTGGTTCTTCAGTGTGGTGTTTCGAAAATCAATACATGAGGATCCTCACCGACTACTTTGGGTCCTAGCATTCCCATTAGAAACGGGCCTAGAACTTCCTCTACTGCCTGAAGTGGAGGCACTGCTAGAGGATGCTCCTTGGGACCGCATGAAAGCAGCGAATCTGAAAGAAATCCAATGTAATCATCATTATACCGCAAAAGCTCACAATGTGCACCACAATCAATAAATGGCATAAGGTGGAGGGAAATATTTACCCAGATTTGGAGACTGGTTTGTCTTCAGGCTTACAGTCATGGTCTAGTGGATGTCGGTGTTTAAGACAATAATTCATGTGGCACTGGTCACATGTCACTCGGATCATTTCTTTCTGCTTGCAGCCTCCTTTCGAGCATTTGTTTGTAAATATCTACCGTAAAAAAAGGTTGGTTAGCTTAGATTAGGCATAGCTACTTCACTTTAACCATGGGCAGTTTGTGTAAATGGTCCTGTGGAGAAGCCTATCAACCGTACCTTTCTCTTGTTCTGAGCAGGGTCCGACTGGCAATCGCGATCGATGTGCTCCCCAACCTTGATGTCTGGCATTTCCCCTCTCTTGATGGGGATCGGGGTGTTGCACAGAGGACACACAGGGACCTGGATATCCTGGGGACAGAATCAAGCAGAGAGCCATATTAAAGCTCTGTTTGGATCAATAGACAACATGCAGACAACTAATAAGGTTGAACAGCATACATTCATTTCTACATACTAACTGCACATTATAGGAACTTTGCTTTAATTCAAACATACGATGCTGCTAAATTATTTAAAATGTACCTTCTTGTAGGATGACATGCATTTGTGATTTGCATAGGTTATGTGGTCTTTACAAAAAATCTCTTCACAGGCATCACATCTCATTGGTAGGAAATCTGTCAGATATAAGAAATATGTCAAGGTCTTGATTCCATGGCAAAGGATAGAGATCATCTATATGAATGTAGATCAATTCAATTCTCACTATCCCTCTTCCATCCTGATAATGGGTAGTGCAGCCCATGACAATTGGTTGTGGAGGACTTGACTTAAACCACAACTATTTACAGATACCAAAGCTATACTAGAAATGACAGGAAGAGAACACAAACAGGCTCTGTATTGGAAGGGTCCCAGGGGCATTGAGGTAGTAAATGGAGACAGCATTACATAAACAACCACTCACCCAGCTGCTTGCAGGAGTTTTCAGAGCAATGCTCTCCTAGATTTGGTAACTCCATGGCACTATGGTGATACACCCTTCAATTGAAAGATACATAGATAAGTCGCTTTGGATAAAAGCGTCTGCTAAATGGCATATATTATTATTATTATAAACTAAGCTCATGCATAAACAATGTTTGTTGACCTGTGACAGATTATCTAAAAAAACTAACTTGGTCCGCATCACTTCATTTTTTAAGAACTGTATATTCAGCATGTCAATTGTAGGATATTTAAAAAGTCCCTTTGTTTACGTGCTTCCCTTTCAACTAAAGTTAGTTATGCTTATGTAACAGGCTTATTATGGACGTGTACAGTCAGTGGAAGACTGATCTGTCCACTGACAGATACAGGTAGCTAACGTTAGCTACCCATCTAGATGTAGGTAGCTAGGACTTCCTATGATAACGAATGCTGAATCATGCCATCGCCTCTTGCTGCTTACATTTTGCCATTTTGACTAACGTTAGCTAACTAGCTAAGTTATAATGGGGTATCTAGCAGCAGTCTCCCTCGCTGCTAGCAGTCAGCTAGCTAGCTACTTATCATGGCTAATTAGCTAGCTAGTAACTAGGCCAGTTCCTCCCTGTACAATCGCTCGAGGACATAAATGCAATTACCTAACAGACAGATGTTAGAATTGTCTGCGCTTAAGCTACCTAACGTTAACTATTGAGTTATTTATGGAATACCATTGATGAGCTTGTTCCTGGTTTACAGGCCAACAACAACAAATGAAGCTAGCTAGCTAGCTAGCTTACTTGCTGATAAGCTAACGTTGTTAGCTAGCATTCTAGACAACTACTGTAACATTAACATTACGTTGTTACTGGTAGATAACGAACGTTTAAGTTACTCATTTAACTTACCGTTAATTCGAAAAGTATCATATTTAGCAGAAATATATTTGGGACGATTGTTTACCATCACGAACGTTAGCTCGTTAGCTAGTTAGCGAACACTAAACGAATATTGGATTGGAGACACCCTTCCTGCCCTTGCCTTGGGTTGGTTGGCTGACTAGTTAGCTAGCTAGATACGATAGCTAACAGCAAACCATAGTAAATTGAAAAATACATGCAAAAATAGACGACTATTCTCACTTACCCAGAGACCTGGTTCAACCAGACAGTTATATTGGATTATTCTTTCCCCTCTTGCTTTGAGATTAACGTTGAATTTTGAGGAAAGCGAGTGGCTAGCAAGCTCCCTTGACAGCCAGCTACATCGAAGCGTCACTGACGCTGTTGTTTTTACGCCCCTCCTCACGGTTGTACTAGCTAGAGAGTTCCAGAATGTACCACACGAGGCAGTGATGGAGCGTTGTTTTGATCAATCACAGTGACACAGCGTTGTTGAGAACTGTCCTTGGTGCTGGTTTTTACGAAACGTCTAATTGAGACGTTTTTGGGTTGTCTTAAACCAGCACCACGGACAGCTCAAAATAATGCTGTGTCACTGTGACTAGATATAAAGGTGACTAGCTAGTCTCTCGCCAGACTAGTTAAAGGTCATGTCAGAATGAATCGCTTTTCTGGAATCATGGTAGGTCTATATAACTATGGTATAACAAATCACACAAAATAAGCAGAATAATGCTAGTTTTGATTTTGGATAGCTATCACCTTCCAACTGTTTTTGTGTTTGATATTGTATTTGTTTACTTGCTGAATAGCATAGATGTGTTATTTACAGAGCACATATCTTTGTTTCACAAGTAAATGTGCCCTTTTATTCATCAGCACAATATCGCCTGTAGGTGATGATATAGGTGATTCATTCATGTTGATGAAATGGCCCATATGGGCTAGGTACCTTTGTGTACACTAGAAGCAAATTGGAGTCTAAAGAGAAAAATGTGCAATACTGCAGTCAATGTAATTGTATATCATTACCAGATGGTGGCAGCAGAGCTCTTTCAGACGTCTAATACAGTCTTCAAGATCTGGTTGTTTATGACTGGCCACTGTGTTTTTGTTTTGTGGCAGTCCCGTTAATAGACCCTCTAATCTCATGTTTCATGCATGCGTTAACAGAAGGGTAACTGCAGAGGAAAGTTGTCATTGCAAAGATAAAGTTACACTATATACGTACAGAAATTGTAACTGAGTGGGTTAGTGAGGTTGGGCCTACCTGGTCAGTTTCAGATTTTGAAAGTATGAAGTTGTAGACCATTTCGACATGAGTATGAAAAACACATAGATAGTGATTGTTAATGATGATGTTACTAGAAACAAAGCCTAACTTAAAGCAGCAACTCCCTGTTGAAGAGGCACTGGAATCCACATGAACACACAGCATAGCAGGATCAACCCCATCACCAAGAGGTCAACTAGCTAGAAATAGTAATTCTATAGTAGAGTCAACCCACAAAATGAACTATTCTCATTATGCAACAGTACAGTGTTATGATCAGAGGCTGGGAGAAGGGATCAGAGGCACTCGTCTAGATTCTTCCCCTGTACTGTAGCACCTGGCTCATAAGCTGCTAATTCTGCTGCCAGATGGCATCGCTTGCTGAACACCTGGTTCATCATAGGGATTCCTCTTCCTTTGCTCACACTATATCTGCTCGAATTAGAAGATGATTGTAATCATTTCAAACCCCCATCCCTTTATTGCCATAGCAATATTTTGGATGCCACATTTGACATGGCTTCCGGACAGTTTGTCCTCATGGTGCCAGTCACCTCTGAGTCTCCTTGGTCATACTTTGTTCTGGACAATCTCAGGATGCCACTGTTTCTTAGGTGAGAGCTATAGCACAACTAGCCCTGCTACAGTATCCTAAAGCCTATTCAATGTCAAATATATATATATATATATAAATAAATAAATAAACTCTGTAGTTTCTCTCTACACTCCTGGAAAACAGGAGTCAAATGTTGTTGTTTTTCTAGAATGAGAGACCACAATAAAACAGGTTATGAACCAGTTACTAAAGCTGTTACTAAACCATTATTATTAAACCAGTATCTTTGTACTCATTTGAGTTTCTCTTTCAAAAAAGTTTCATAATTACATTGGTAAAAAATATGATCTTAATCAGATGAATGATCCTAACTTCAAATGCATATAATCCGTTGATTCTAAATCCAACTCTTGCAAGTCTCCTCCATTTGATGTCTAATCCAGTTTTTAAAAGTTTCAATGAGACGAGATAAAGTCATTTGAATTAACCTTCATAACGACTCAAATAGCCCCTTGTGCTTTTCAGGGACAGAATGCCTTTTTTATTCAATAGGTGTGCGTTTCCAGGAGAACTGAATAACGATTTGGTTGATTTATTTATCCTGCTATAAAAACGCCCGAGCATCCAGACAAGTACAAGATTGGTGGTTTTGCTAAATTGGATGGTAATTGCCATCATGACAAATTAGGGGGCAGAAACCCGCCTTGTTTTTTTCTATTATAAGATAGTATTATTCTTGGTTAATAATCCTTTTATGAAAGATTCAATTCCGATAGGCTGCCTACATGGGGATGGTCCCTAATAATCCATGCATCTAAGAGGCCTATTGGCTGGCCATATCTGTATTGTTTTCGGTCAAAAACACAATTAAGCATGAACACTGTCTTTAATGTCAAATATTGATCACAATTTGGTTTCATTATTACAACTATATAGAACTTTCCAAGCATATAGAACATTCTTGGACTTTTTCTCCAACCAATGATAGCAATTCAAATGGACATTTTAAATGCATAAATACGTTGGGAGCCATTGTTATGTCAATATATTATCAAGTTTATATAAGCCTGATTTAGTATAGACATGGTCTGTTTAACATTGTGAGATTATTCACAGATTTCATGGTGTGTTAGTAGATATATTATAGAATGGGAGCCCATGCCCACGAGGCTGACTGGGAAGCAGGCGTGAGGGGACGAACGGTTTATGAATACAAGGTATCACATTTCTGTCTTTTGTTTAACCAGACTTCATCTCAATGAGTTAATGGGCCAGATGAGAAGGCTGCTCGCGACCTGCGAAGGCGAGCAGAGTGCACGTGGAGAAGAGGTGTCAATAAACGTGTGAATGACAGTGTGGTAAAACACACACCAACTGAAAAGAAGACGAAAATGAACAGATGGAGAAGAATGGGGAGTTAACGCAATGACAGGGTCAGTGGAGCAGAGAGCAGGCCTCTGAAATACAATTCAATGGGGAGAGGGTTACTGAAATGAAGGAGGGGCACATGAAATAACGATTGGCTTCATTTGAATAAGAAAATAGTCAAACAAGCATGACAATTGAAAAAACAAATTCCCAGTTAATTGATTATTTTAGTTCATAGATGCAGTTAAATATGTATGTACGTAACGAGCTACATTGAATAGTTACAATTTGCTATGTCAGTTTGTGTGCTTTTAATCACTTTGGAAAGGACAAATTGGCCTAACAATGTTATATAGTAGCTTTGCGGTCGAAGCCTTTGCTGAAGACTTAGAATAGCCACGAGTTGGCGCCACAACTCTTTTAGACTTTAGGCGCCATATTGAAAACAAATAACGTTTCATGGTTTGTCGGTGGGGTCAAGGTGTAGGCCCACGCCCATGTGCAGAGCAGGTGCAGTTGCTCTGGGATCCTGGGCATGCCTCTCCAACGCTTCGCCACTTTCCATTGATCTAACCTCCGAGTAGCCTATATGGTAAGTAATGACATTGCATTGGCCTCTGATTAATGTATAATGGCCAGTGTATAGACACACTGAAGAGTGAGAAATGGAATTGTCACCATGCACGTTTTGACCTATTGCTGCAACATTATACTGGTCGTCATCCCCGGTAATTAATTCATATGCCTAACATTGCCTGCATGCCTAAACCTCTAATCAGAATCAAGAAACGTAATCTTTCATCAATCATTTGGTCTTGATTGTCAGACAATATGCATATTTCATGTGAACATTATTGAAATGTGGACTTATTAAATGACATGCTACTTTTTAATAGGCTAGTCTTTATAGCAGGAAACCGAGAGATATCCCATTTATTTAAAGGGAGAACTGCACACACAATTCATTAAGCAGGGGGCTTGTAAATTAGCGCTAAGTTAACCTGATTTCTCTTAATTAAAACATCTTTTCTCGTTTACGATGTGGATATAAGTAGATCTCCTGGGTTTCGAATATTCT